>NC_092799.1:44157962-45357962 GCF_918797505.1 Bemisia tabaci | reverse complement strand
ACTTGATTCATGAATGAAATATTTTTAAGAATGAAGGTAGTTGTAGTATGCGTTTATTTTTGAGGTGGTTCCTGTCATTTAAATGAGAAGAAAAAAATGTGGACATAACATAACATTTCCACAATTTGGACAATTTTGGACATATTCATGGTTGGACATTAAATCATGTGGACTTAATATAGACTGGACTTAATGTTTAGTGGACATAATAGCGGTGGACGTTTATTTAATGGACGAAAGGTAGGTGGACGTAAAGTCCTGGGAGCACCTCCGTTGTAGATCGCAAGCACACGCTTACACCAATAGGATCCCTCCATATTCTTTTTGTCATCTTTAACTATAGCTTTGTCTAACCAATTTCAACAATCAGCCCGCTGGGTTGCATCAAAAAAACTTAACTAAAGTCACAACGGGAAATTCAGAATATCGGAAACGTCGATACTCGCTCCCGAACTTTCCCGGGATGGATTCACAGGTGCTACGCCTCACTTGATGCCTTGAGCCACTTGGGCGTCTCCGTCATTGAATGGGATATATTTGGACGTATTTCTGCCAAACGGAACTATGTGCATTAAGACATGAGCCCTGAGACCTATAAGAATATATGCATAAGAGGGCTCACGTCATAATGCACATAGTTCCGTTTGGCAGAAATACGTCCATTTATGCTATAAAGACCTATGTTGCACGCAAACCTTATGCACAGTGGCGTGGCGTGCTTTGCGATATATCGATTGATTCGCCATTCAAACCTATGAAAAAAGATCGATTATCAGGGTGTTCGCAGCGAACACCTTAGTAATCGATTCTTTACCATAGCTTCAAATGGCGATATATCGATAATCGATCCTTCACGCCACGCCACTGCTTATGCACATAGTTCCTTTTAGCATAAATACGTCCAATGCGTTCTAAACTTGGCGACAGAGCGAGGCGCGGTTTGGCGATACGACGTCGGCGGCGAACTTGGACCCCGGAGCCGTCAATCAACGCTGCTCATTTTTAGCGACGACGCACACTGGGTCGAGTCAATCCGAGAGGTCGGACGTGAAACTCTTGACTAAAACTGCAAATTTTGATGTTAAATTCGCTAAATTTTAAATTTTAAGGGAGGCATGTAGGAGAAAATTTCACGAGGAAACCAACGGAACCATTTTTAGAACCTCAAAATTGTGTATGAGAGGAGTTATAAGCTTTCAAAGTTTCCAAATTTTGTCCGACCTCTCCGATTGAATCGATCCGCTGTGCGACGAGACGGTCCGAGTCACAGCCGCGGCCGTCGTCGTTGCGCCTGCAATCTCAGTGCCGGTGACCCGCTCAACAGATGCACTCCCGCTCGACGGTTCAACGCTTCAGCCCCGATACGATGAGAGTCGAGGCGCCGTAAGACGTGTTCCGTCATATTTTAGCAGGTGACATGGTGGACACATCGGAGATTTCTGGGCAAGTTCTGGGTGTCTACTAAAATTTTGTTTTGTACTTTCCTGATATTTTCCTGTTTTTTTCTTTTTTTCTAAAAAAAAAAAAAAAAAAAAACCTGATATTTTGCGCGAACAAATTGACATTTGTTTGACTCAACGAATCGACATATTAAATCAATTGAATCAAACGTTTGAAAAATGCTCGAATCACTCAGAATTTCCTGATCAATGACCGATTTTTCTGAGATTTTATTAATGACATCAAATTTCCTGATGTTTTCCGTTGATTTTAAGCCAGAAATCCACAGAAACTCTACCGTCTCCTGAGGCAGGTAAGTTTCCAATTGTATTTCATACACTGTACAATTAGTGACGATTTCTGGTTTTGCTTTCGATCCGTCGCGCCGACCCGGTGGACCTACCGAAATGATCGATTATCGATATTCCCGCATCTGAAGCATTCTCAAGAATCGATTATTAAGGTGTCCGTTACGAACACCCTATATATCGATCCTTTTCCATAGGTTTAAACGGCAGATAAATCGATATATCGAAAGCTCGCAACTCCACTGACCGAAATCTAGCAACACCTGCGAAAGCTCCGGCTTTCTAGAATAATTGTGGTAGTTGAAACGTTGGCCGGCTGCCCGCTCGGCTTCGACTCAAGGACCCCCCCCCCCCTCCCCCGGACCGCAGGGCCGGCCCCCACGGGACCATACGTTACCTATCATACGGGTGGCAAAATCTCCTCATTTTTTACTTCCTAGTTTAGAACTTACGACGGGAAACCAAGCAGGCGTCAGCGCCGACCCATCGCAGATATCAATTTGATACGCGACTTCGTCTAGGTGAGAGGGCGCGTTGGACGAACGAGGAAACCCGCCCCCCCTCCCCGCCCCCCTCTTTACAGATGCACGGCTCGTATCTCGATGGGCGCTTCCCGGCCTTAATATGATGGTTTCCAGAACTCATCCAGCGGCGTGGCGTGCTTTGCGATTTATCGATTTATATGCCATAAAGAATCGATTATTAAGATGTTCGCTGCGAACACCCTGTTTATCGATCTTATTTCATAGGTTTAAATGGCATAACAATCGATACATCGCAAAGCACGCAACGCGCCACTGAACTCATCGGATTTCTCATCCTCTAATACTTCCCTTATTTTTTCTCAATTTTGAAGGAAAATACCTGATGAAAAACTGAGAAAATCTCCGATTCTATCTCTCTCTCTCAGGTCACTGATGAAAATTTGTAAATTTGAAAAAAGAGCTCACATTTGGCACTTGTTCTCCGCCACTGGCCAAAAAATCGTGGTAACTATCGAGAGTAAGTAAATTTTGGATACATCTACGATATGAAAAAAAAAAACACGATGATAAGGATTAGGGGGGGGGGGGGGAGAAAAAGTTCAAGCAAAAACTTGTTTTTGTACATGTCATTTTCCGCGATTTAAATCCATTAAATTTTGTAGAGTTAGCGATGTAGATGATGGTTCTGTTTAATTACTTATTATTCAGGGAACAGTCATGGATTAATTTGATGATCTGCAACATTTAAGCATTTTGCATTTGTAGCAAAAGCGTGTCTACTATTCTCGTTGAAACTAAAAAAAAAAACTTCAGCGCACATTAACTCTTAATTCAGCCATTTTCGTATTCAGATAATTCACTCCGAATTGCCGCAATTTTCAGCCGTGCAGTCATTAAACGCCACAGAGGTCGATTTGGTGAGGATTTCAGCACTTAAAATTGCTCTGGTAGGCGGGCACGAGTTGCCAAAACGCTCGGGAAACAGCGGAACACTCCCGGCTTCCTTAGCGCCCCGTGCGGACGAGAAATTCAAATTATTCACGATACTCGTTTCCGTGTTATGCGCTTAATGATTTTTCGCCCCCCGACATCCCCCGCCCCATTGCCCGCGGGTGACATGGTCGAAACAAGCGTCGTCGATTCGCCGTTGAGTTGTGACATTCCAGGCCAAGTTGTTAACGACCGCACATGTCCGTAAATACAATGTATACGTAACGTCATTACGAGAAAGGCGGAAAAATCCGAGCTCCTCTGAATTATTCCGCTCTGAAAAAAAGCTCCGGGTCTCGAAGCTGTAATTACGGACAATCCGTCGTTTTCCTCACGAAAGAACATAACTATATTTGGACCGAGTTAAACAGAAAGGAACCAAGCCACATCAGCTATTGCCAAGTTTAACTGGGCAATTAATTTTTTTACGAGAGAACATTTCTTCGGATTTCTTTGAAAATTTTAAGGAATTTGCTTCGTACCATGGAAAATTTTCACTGAAATTTACACAAAAATCCGCACAACCGTTTTCATGTAATAAATTAAATTGCCCAATTAAATTTGGCAATGGCTGATGTGGCTTGGTTCCTTTCTGTTTAACGCGGTCCATTTCAATATTGCCAAATTTTATTTTTACAAAGAGAATCTTGGGTATTCCTCCCCGAAAATTTCCACGAATTTTCCTCTGACCTCATGCGAAGATCAGTGAAATTTTGGACAAAAATTGCACAGGTACATTTTTGTAAAAAATCGAATTGTTTCAGCCAATTTTACATCCGGAGAGTCCACCTCTACATCAAGACAAACTCTTCATGCAAAGGTAGGGGGCAAATACATTGACAGGGCTGCCAATTTATTTGGGGACTCCAAAACTGAATACACGGCAACCCTGCTAATGTATTTGCTCCCTATCTTTAAATGGAGAGTTTGTCTTGATGTAGACGTGGACTCTGAGGATACAGTGGGATATCCCCTCCATTTTGGCCTAAACTTGAGAGCTTTTTTTGAGCTTGGGGGTTAATTTCAGAGAAAACCAGTGACACCATCGTGTTTCTCGCAAACTTTTACAAAACAATCAAAAGTCAAATCGCATATTCCTCACACATGCAACATCTCCATTATGTCCAAAAGTATTTTTTCCATTTTCAATCATGTTCAACTGTACATGTAGTTCGTTAATTTTGCAGGATTCAAGTATATTCCTAAAGAAAGAAGATCAGAGAAAAAAATGGAATCTTTTCTAGCATCTACGCAAAAATCAAATTCTTAACGCACTGGGAAAAAACCCACATTGGATCTAGAGTCCAGACTCTTGAAAACATTGACAAGAAAAAATACTCTTGATTAAATCGGATTTTTGCTTGAATCGAAGCGAATTCCGCTTAAATTAAGAGGCTTGGTTCTTGATTTAAGCTAGATTCTGATTGAATCAAGAGTACTTTTTCTTGTCGATGTTTTTAAGAGTCTGGACTCTAGATCCAATGTGTTTTTTTTTCCAGTGCGGCATCATCAAGATGCTCGGAAGCTGAGCAATGAGCATTAATAATGGTATGTACCAATGTGGACACTCCGCCATTCGTAACACGGTTGTCGGATGCACATCGATGACATATCATGGGATTTCGGCGCAAAATGGACGGTTTCTACGGCATAATCAGCCGGCAGTGCACTGCCGTATCAAGCAAAACCGCGTAACACCCAACCTAAACCCCGAAAGGATACGTGGTTTCCACTTAGCATGGCAGTATAAGATACTGAACGGTAATAAAGCACGAGATTCATGGGTTACCTCAGTCGGAACCATGTCGGCGATTGGAATTCTTGTCCTGTGTACTGGGCTTTTGCTCGAGGTAAGTTTGTGACAATTAGTACCTATTCAATCTATTCTATTTTACGCGTGTCGTTGTAATTTGTTGAGTGGGTGATGATCCATGGTTACTCTGCAAAGGTCACTCGAAGACACATGGTGCTTGCGGAATGGCTTTTTAGTGAAGATTCGTCCGTCCGGGATTCCAGGTGTTTTTTTCTCCTTCTGATAAATATTAAACACCTCCATTCCTCAATTCCGGTGAGGAATACGTCTCTACCCTTAACTCAATATAAATATACAAATTGATAAGTGAGTGCTTTAGTCTCCTGAAAACAGAATTGCGAAACTTAAAATTGGAGAAAAATGATGAGTAAATGAAAAAATGGAACCAATTGATGGAAAAGTCGCATGCCATTCTGACACAAAATATGGCGTCTATCGAATCACCTTAACTAAATAAAATAACCAAATTTTCAACTCTCAAACTATCAACTATCAACTATCAAAATTCAAACTATCAAAATTTCCAACAATGACAAAAATGATTGTAATATACCTATAATGTAATGAAATATACACGCTCTAATCATTTAATTTGTATTACCTTTATGTTATGTACCTACATGTTATACTATTTTTATAATAAATTTTGCCAACATGCTTTTCAATTCAGTCTACAACATTTCATTCCGACGTGGCAATAATGATTTATAATGCCCCTAAACATTAAAATGAATTACAATAGTAATGCCGCATTATAATGTCGTATTATACATCGCAACGATTCATGTCCTACTGATTATTGATTATTGTAAGATGAATTCTGTTTTCTCTGATTGTATGTTTCATACGTGCGAAGCAAGTACGGGTCACTAGAAACGCGGTTCGTACGGGTGGCTGATGAAATTGATCTTCGAATACCTTTTGATGAGCTAGGGAAATGGAACCATCTGCATCTCATGGACAATAAATAGTTGCCGTAATTAAGGTCATCCCGTGATTAAGGTGCCGTGATTTAAGTCATAAATTCTTCATCTAATTCTTGATTCATCTCCAAAATGTCTGCTAAAGCTTTCATGCGCTTCTCCTTGTATGCATGAATGAGCAAATTGGGTATCGAACAAGCGGACACTTTTTGAAAATTTAGATGATTCTGGACAATATCGTACAGAAGTCCACGAGCTGCAGATAGAACCATTACCTCTAGCTCATCAAAAGTTATTCGAAGATCATTCAACAACCTCTTTGACAAGTTGCAAAAACTTTTCGTTAACAATAGTGTCACACGGTACTAGGAATATTTACTATTTAACGAACCTTATATTTCCCTGACTCAGTCCTAAATTATAGAAGTATGCGTTACTTTTCCAGCAATCCAAAAAAACAATTATACAAAAAACCAATACCTACACTTTCAGATATAAAAATGCAAATTTTTTGCAGCCTCGCTAAACGACTTATCAACCAGAGATTTTTTAGGAAGCGGACCTCCAAAGAGCTTTCAAAATTAAAAGTATACAACAAGTGATAATGCCATGTATTCGCCATATCAAAGCCCAATACACATTTATACACCGGCTACGTAAATCTGCTAAGTTACAAAACATGAATCGACAGTTGTCGGATTGTACATCAATGACAAAATGTGTCTAGGCCCTCATTCTTGACTACAACTACTGCCCCCAGAGCCGCTCTCCGACGCCAATGCGTTGGAGCTTCCTGCTTGTTTTTTATTCGTGCGAGGAGAAAAGAAATCGCTGCTCTTAAAATGATGATAGTGGATGAGTAAAATGTGCCCGAACGCCCATGCCCACCTACTTTTTTAATCATTTTACAATGTTCATTCGTGGTAAGAAATAGTTTGGTCCCAATAACAATGGCGCATTTTCCCTTAGACTGACATAATTGCTATATCACAGATATAACATAGTATTCTCGAATAGAAAAGTAGGTTGGGATTGAAAGAAACCTCGTTTCTCAACTTTTCTCACGACACCTCATTGGCAACATAAAACCGAGCTGCGGTGCATTACAAGTTCACGCATCGCGCCATCGCGCCTTCAATTTTGCAGACGCAACACGGACATCCATCATGTACGAATAGTTGTATCTCTGCGCCGTCATCAAGTGCGCTTCCTTTCTTTTGCTCTATTTCCACGTCGTGTTTTGTCTTATTTGTATCTGTAGGGGTGCTTCAAAGGCTGTGTGAGCAACACAGCCGTGGATAGGAAAGACCTAATAATCGAGCCTCTTTTCTCAACTTTTCTCACGACACCTCATTGGCAACTTAAAACCGAGCTGCGGTGTATTACAAGTTCACGCATCGCGCCATCGCGCCTTCAATTTTGCAGACGCAACACAGACATCCATCATGTACGAAAAGTTGTATCTCTGCGCCGTCATCCAAAGCGCTTCCTTTCTTTTGCTCTATTTCCACGTTGTGTTTTGTCTTATTTGTATCTGTAGGGGTGCTTCAAAGGCTGTGTGAGCAACACAGCCGTGGATGGGAAAGACGTAATGATCGAGCCTCAGGTCGGTTATTGTAGTCGGTTATGGTAACTGTTAGGTTAAACTTAAGTCAATAAAAGTATAAAAATATCCTGACTTTTCCTATTTTCTCTGACCATACTTAGCGAGAATCTTTGACCTTCCACATGGACGATTTGCACCCGGTAAAACTGAAAAACAACATTTATTGGTTACTAATCCTTTGTTTTCTTTATCGGGAACTACGTGATTGACTTACTTACTTTCTTTTTCGCCCGATGAATTTTTCGGTTGTCACTATTTAAATTAGTTTAAATAGTGACAACCGAAAAATTCATCGGGCGAAAAAGAAAGTAAGTAAGTCAACAACATTTATTGGCCTTCAATTTTTCAATTTCTTACTCAGAAAACAAGGGAACATTAATTTTTTTCAGGAAATCATCATTCAAATTACTAAAATAGCAATTTCTTATTGCAAGTTCTTCCGCTGTTCATTTTTCAGAAAGTCACTAGGAACATAAAACACCTGAATCATATTAAGGCTGAGTTTTATTGTGTAGATAGTGCTGATGTTTTGTCAACTTTGAAATTTTTCAAATTTACAGTTTTCATCGTAAAATTCCGAACCTTTCTGACCCGATGAAAGCCCCTCATTCTTCCCGGTTTCTTCTCTTTTCCAGACCTGCAGACACCCTACCTATTATTTAACTTGGGCCAAAGGATCAGAGAGGAGCCTAGGAACTATGATTAATGAGCTCCCAAGTGTTGATCGTTTGGTTTGACTTGGATGTATAGAGTGCTACCGTGCTAACGAAAAACGCCGTGTGAGCATTCAAGAGTTGCCAAATTTCCTCCGATGAATTGTTTATTTTTGAGGAAAGTTACGAATATTTTTCCTTGAAATTTTCAGGAACTTTACGTGAAATTCCTAACAGAATTATCTAAAAAATTGGAAGAAAAATGTTCATAAGTTAACCAATAAATTCGTGTCTTATCAAAGGAAACTTGGCAACGTCTAGAGGTTTATAGGGCGTTTTTCCGGCAGAGCAGACCTGTTCATTCAGGAACATGTGTTTCATCTTAGATTCACCGATTGATTACAGATGAGTCCGCGTCAGAGACTGGTGGCGGCCGACATACATGACAGAGCAATGAAGGTGCCAGAGCCAGACCAAGACTACATTGAGGGAACATCGAATAAAACGGAGCCTGAATTAGGGACCAGGAAAATTCAAGGACCAACCGAGCCTTCAGGTTTAGCTTCCCAGGAACCAACAAGGCCTCAAACAACAAAGTTTTCCGCGACAACACCTTCCGCCTCCACACTAACTTCAGCGACACAACATCCAGTAGAGGAACCCTCAGGAACAGAACCTCTTACGGGTGCACCTTTATCGGCAGAGATCATAGAATCAGACTTACCAAAGGTGACAGAAGCTCGACATGATACGAAGGCTTCTGATGTGAAATTTGATGAAACGCAAAGAATAACTAGGGTGAGTTTGCAGACTTTAACAGATACCAATTCAGGGTCCCAGGTCAATCAACATCATGCAACGCCAAGAGTGTTAAGAGTAATTCTGCCGCATGTGATTAACCTTTTTACGAGAGCAAGACGGTTAGCAAGCAGAATTTTATGGGCACCATTGGAATCGGGAGGCCAAAGGAGAGGCGAGTCGCTCATAGGTGACGATCGGCAATTGAGTGGCTCGCCCGACGGCCAAAATCAGGATACGATGAGCCAACCGAACTTGAGTCGCTACAACATAACCGTCGGATCAGACGGGAGGAGAAACGATTCCGGTGGGAAACTCGAAGAAAGTTTACCTCGCATTAATGACTTCATCAATTCAGACTACGGACAAAACCATGATCAAATAGGCGAACCGCATTTAAGTTCTATTGCATTCAATGAATCAAGAAAAAAAGAAAATGATCCACATAAAACACAAAGTGGGGACGGTATGTCCCGCTCAAGTGACGACAACAATAAAGGAGACAGCTCAACGCATAGTAGAATATACTCATCACGTTTGGGTGACAACGATGTCACATCCGGTAAATTGGGAGCAAATGAAAATTATTTCAGAAAAACACAAAATGCAGAAAAAATATCTCGCTTGAGCAACTACAACAATATAAACGACGGGTTGGTAAAATGGAGACAATTCTTGGTAGGGCCACCATCAGGGGGAATTTCTCACGACTCCGACAGTTTGAGGGCCAAAAAAAGTGCATTTCCAGGTGTTTCGGACACAAATAAATGGCTCACCAACTTTCCGGTGGGAAGAGAAATGACATCTCCTGAAATTTTTTCATTCAAGGGAGACGAGAGACAAGGGGCTGAAGCCAGTGGTAGGAGGAGAGTTAGAAGAAATAGTCTCAGCAAGCCGGTGGGAATAATTCCTCAAGCACTGAAAGAAGTTATTCCTCGGAAATTGACAGGAAATATTCCTCAGACACGAAGAGAATTCATTCCTGAGATGCTAGAAAATAAAATACCAGAAACACCAAAACAAGGAATTCATCAGACACCAAAAGAAATGACTCCTCCCACACTGAGAGAGGTAACGTCTCCAACACTAAGACAGGAGATTTCTCAGACACCGAGACCGACAATTGCTCAGAAACCAAAAGAAATAATTCCTCCGACACAAGAAGAAAAAAATCCTCAGAAACCAAAGGAGGTACTTTTTCAGTCGCCAAAAGAAGTGCCAACTAAGACGGCAAATGGATCCATTACTAAGGCACCATTAGAAGTTACTCCTCAGTCACAGAAGGAAGTAAATACTACTTGGAAACCTGTAGAATTCACTTTCAACCCGAATGGTAACAATGATGATGATGATGATGTTTGCAATGGGACTAAGGCGACGCCCGAGGAGAAGAAAAAAATGGAGGAAACAGAGAAGAAGGAACAGGAGGATAAGAAAAAAGAGGTGGAAGAAAAGAGGAGAACGATTTCGCAGTCGCCAAAGGAGGCGGGGACTTCTTGGACACCTATAGAGTTCGAATTCAATCCGAATGGGGACGATGATAAGGGTTGTGATGGGAAAGAGCTAACGCCCGAGCAGAAGAAAAAGAGGGAGGAGAAAAAAAAGAAGAAAGAAGAGGAAGAAAAGAAGAAAAAAGAGGAAGAAAAGAAGAAAGAGCAGGAAGAAAAGAAGAAAGAAGAGGAAGAAAAGAAGAAAGAGGAAGAAGAAGAGAAGAAGAAAGAACAGGAAGAAAAGAAGAAGGAGAAGGAAGAGGAGCTTGAAGAACAGAAGAGGGAAAAGGCGGAAGAGCTTGAAGAACAGAAGAGGGAAAGGGAAGAAGAGCTTGAAGAACAGAGGAGGGAGAGGGAAGAGGAGCTTGAAGAACAGAAGAGGGAAAGGGAAGAGGCGGATGAAGAAAGAAGAAGAGAAGAGACAGAGAAAGAGAAGGAAGAGAGCTGGCAAGATGACGATGACGGTTTCAGATTTATGAATCCCAACTTTTCTTAAAACCAGAGCTCACGGAAACTCAACGACGTCGATTATGGGCTGGACATACACTACAACTCCGCTTGTATCCTTTGAATTCTGCTTTCAAATTACATTCTAATACGAAGAAGTCAATCCGGCTGACAAAAGAATATGGAAGAAGTTTCGCTGGAACATCTTGAAAAGTGCTCAAGGAGGCGATTGTTTCGGCTAATTTCCAGCTGAATGAATGCAAACAGCACGACACAGACTTCAGAAGGTGAAAATCCTCGGATCTCACGAGTGGTACAAAAGTCGAGGGAGGCGTTTCCACCGAGAGTTACTGAACACAAAATTGTTACCAGATAATCGTAATTCGTAAGTTATAAACAAGGCAGTAGCTTTCCTGTAATAATCTAGTTGGAATTTAATTTGGGATTAGGTACCACTGTTTCTGGCTCACTTAAGAAACAACATAAGTGTCATCTGTTACTCCACGCAGATACGTGCTTTTATGAGAGAACCAGAAATAGGGGCTCTTTAGTCCAATTCATTCCAAAATGTTGCTGAGACGTCGCTATTTTCGTTTCTTTACACAACTCATCGTCTCACTCGTTCGTTTGCGGCGCGCGGGAAATTTTTGCCTCCTGCGAAATCGTTCGTTCCTATCGAAGTTTTTCAAAAGGTAGAGAGATGAACAGAATGAAACTGTAGAAGTTATATGCATTATCTACACTGGCGGATCTATGCAACGTGGCAACATCGGATTTCCTCCATTTAAACCTATGGAAATGTATCGATTCTTAAAGCACTGGAAAAAAAAAAAAACACATTGGATCTAGAGTCCAGACTCTTGAAAACATTGACAAGAAAAGACTCTTGATTCAATCAGATTTAAGCTTAAATCAAAAGGAAATCCGCTTAAATTAAGAGGCTTGGTTCTTGATTTAAGCTAGATTCTGATTGAATCAAGAGGACTTTTTCTTGTCGATGTTTTTAAGAGTCTGGACTCTAGATCCAATGTGTTTTTTTTTTTCCAGAGCACTGATACCGGTTGTCCGATCTCTATGCATTCCGATAAAGTATTGGATATTTTTTTGATACAAAAGTGTGAAACATGAGAAAACAATAAAACAACCGTGCTTACCAGCAACAGTGGGATAACAGGATCAAAACTAATGCAAACTTACCTGAAACAAAAGAAAGAAATAGGTCGTTAGTACTCGTAAATAGAAACTAACGCATATCGGTAAAAAAGTAAGACATACAAACGAAAATAATTCCTAAACATTTTTCTGGAGAAGAAAACCTAAGTTACGGACGTGAAATTGCACACTGGAAAAAAAAAAAAAAAACACATTGGATCCAGAGTCCAGACTCTTGAAAACATTGATCAGAAAAAGGACTCTTGATTCAATCAGATTTAAGCTTAAATCAGAAGGAAACCCGCTCAAATTAAGGGGCTTGGTTCTTGATTTAAGCTTAAATCTGATTGAATCAAGAGTATTTTTTCTTATCGATGTTTTCAAGAGTCTGGACTCTAGATCCGATGTGTTATTTTTTTTTTCCAGTGCATCTTGTCTTTTTTGGAGAGCAATGTCCGTCCATCACCCCCCCCCCCCCCCGAATTTTTGTCGAAATCGAGAACCACATAATGGTGGACGGGTATACTCGAACTCAACCAACAAATCGGGTGCTGTCAAAAGGCATAACTCCGAAAATTCCCTCGAAATTTCCTCGATCGTAACTTTAACATGGAAATCTCAATGCACGCGGAGGTTTTCAAGAAGATGAATCCCGAGGAAGTTCCGCGGAGCCTTCTGAAATTTCAGCTGGAGAATTAGCGGGGCTACGACAGCGTGAAGACGTTCCTCTTTGATAACTAATTAGGCTCCTATTTACGATTTCTAGACTTCATCCCGAAACTTTCACGACTCCATTTTTACTTAAACTTTCTTGAGCATGCTGTTTGAACCTCAAATATCTGAAATTGAACTGATGGGTTGAATAAACAAATCAGGCCTATTGCGCACAAGAGATACAGCGAATTAATATAAATTTTCTGGAGAAGAAAAACTAACTTACGAACGTGAAAGTGCACACTGGAAAAAAAAACACATTGTATCTAGAGTCCAGACTCTTGAAAACATTGATAAGAAAAAGGACTCTTGATTCAATCAGATTTAAGCTTAAATCAAAAGGAAACCCGCTTAAATTAAGAGGCTTGGTTCTTAATTCAAGCTTAATCTGATTGAATCAAGAGTATTTTTTCTTGTCAATGTTTTTAAGAGTCTAGACTCTAGATTCAATGAGTATTTTTTCCAGTGAGGGGCCAGGTGCTCCAACAAGAATCGATTACTTTGCATAGGTTTAAATGGAGGAAATCCGGTGTTCCCAAATTGCTGGATCCGCCTCTGATTATCGTTAAGAGAGGTGCCTTGTCGACTTTCGTGTCTTGAGCCGGTATCAGACGATAAAAGTAGAGCTCTCAAAGCGGCGCATACATGTGACCCACGCACGGAGAAAAAAACCTCGTGCATGGGACCTGAAGTTGAGGTCATGGATCTCTGAAGTTTTCTGATCACGCAACCGAAAACTTGAGGTCGAGCAGCCAAAGTTCGGGTCAGACATCGAGGCACTTCGGTATGTACCGGAGTACTTCAGATGTATGACACGAACCCTTCGGTATATATCGAAGTACTTCAGATGTCTGACCCGAACTTCGGCAGCTCGACCTCAAGTTTTTAGATACGTGATCCGAAAACTTCAGAGATCCATGTGACCTCAACTTCGGGTCCCACTCACGAAGTTGATTCCTCCGTGCGTGACCCTCATCTTCCACCAGCCGCATCGATGCGCCACTTTGAGAGCTCTAATTTGATCGTCTGATACCAGCTTTAACGTCTGCCGTAAAAGAGCAAAGTTGGACCATGGAATAAAGTGAATCGATGGAAAAAGTACATCAGGCAGAGGGGAATCTTTGATATGACTTGTACCTCTATTGATTAGCATCGTGCATTAAAACGTTTTAACGTCACATCTGCTCCACGAGAAACTTTATTTCCCTATCCTTTCAGTTAATCAATACAAGTGTGAGGAAATCTTTAGGACTTTGCACTTTCCCTTCTTTCTTTGCATTTGATACTGAGCTGGAGTGTGTGATATAAACTCTATGCCCAGGAGATTTAAGGGAGTTGAGAACTGATACGCGCCCATAAAAATTGCTCTACCAAATTTGCATTTGAACACCGCACTGCACTGGTGCGTGATTTCCGACTGCAGCGATTGGGGACCCAATGAATAGCTTCAATGAAAGCTGATGCCAAATGCTCGTGTCTTCAGCATTGACGGATCTTCAAACAAAGACTTGTTTACATTCAATTAACGATGGTAATCTTTCGAATAATTTTTTTCGGCTTTGCTTTCCACATTAGGAAACACACATCGAGGAATGCCTCGATTATGAAGAAGAAATTGAGGAGCTTTCCGGAGAAAGGGCGCATTGCAAGAAATCGCGTATGAGAAAAATGCATCGTAAGTTTCCATCATTACTTTCCGGTCACTGATGATACCTTACATCGCAGCTTGGACTCCCGATTTCGAACGTAAGTCACAGGCAGTGGCCGTAATATAATGATGGAAACTTCAAATGCATTTTTCTCAAAGGCCATTTTTTGCTATGTGCCCTATTTCCAGAAAGCTCCTCAATTCTCGTAAAAAGTGAAATGCCTTGCCTTCCATCAAAAGAACAAGTATCAAATTATAGTTAAAATATAAACAATCGCGACGTCATTCTCATTTCCTACACGAACATTTGATAGGTATCACCAGTCGCGGACGTTTTACGATTAATCCAGCTTTTCAAAATCATTTATTTGGGCAGGAGACAGCTCCCCCCCCCCCCCCCCCCAAGTGTTGAGTCCTGCGAAGCTGAGGGTAGTTTTTACCTAAAATCTGGGTGATGTCATTCGGGGACACAGCCATGCAGTCCTTTTAGTGGGGTAGGAATTCACGACTATTATAGAAAATCCTACCACTGTGAGAAAATAAGCTCGGTAATCTGCAGTGGCGTGGCGTGAATTGCGATGTATCGATTGTTATGCCATTTAAACCTACGGTAAAGAATCGATCATTAAGGTGTTCGCTGCGAGCACCCTGTTCATCGATCCTTTTCCATGGGTTTAAATGACAGATCAATCGATATATCGCAAAGCACGCCACGCCACTGGTATTCTGCGTCGCCCGAACTATTCGATCCGTCACATTGTCAGCTGAAATAATGTTCTTGTGGCACATAAAACTACAGAAAACATCACCTTCCGAATCAGTTAAGAGAATGCCGACAACGGAGACATACTGGGTTCTTTCATTTAATTTATTCTTTCACACACTCGCAGTCTGCGAGATTAAAGCAGAGCTTTCGAATGTGATATCCCGATTAATTAGAAACAGGAGAGAAGTGGCAGCCGGCGCGCCACGATGAGGCGTAAATCGAATGCGACGGGATGCGGAGATCTTAACCTTCTTCACAGCGTCATCGGCTCGGGTTGAGAAAAATCTCATTGAGATATTATTTTGACTGAAAGCGTCGTTTCTTGCAGACAAAATTTAGGTTTTTATTAGTTAAATTCGTGCGGATTCAACTTAAAGTCAGTTTTTTAGTTAAAGAAACGTTGTTTTGCTATGGTTTTTTTATCTTGAATTTAACGATGGCAAAAAAAATTTTCATTGACACTCAAAACTTATTTTAGGTTAAACGTACTGATTCAACTCCGAAAAACCTTTCGTCGACAAGAAACGACGCTTCAAGTCAAAATGAGGAGCTTGGAAGACAAGGCGCATAAGTGCAGTTTTTGCTATTTCAAGAAATACAAGTTTAAAGTTTCGAAATTACGTGGATCCTTGAACGTTCAAATTAACTTTTTGATACTTAAAAATTAAAATTTGGAGGCGAATTTTTCCACAGAATATGCATTAGGACTAATTTTACTTAACACCTCAATTTTCTCAAAAACTGCTCTTAAGTGCCTTGTTTTCCAAGCCCCTCAAAAATACCATATCTCAAGAAAAAAAAGTCAGTGCATAGCGCGGGAAAAACGGAACTGCTCGAAATTCCGACGAGGTAATCTTCAGCGGCATCGCATACTTTCGCTGAATCGACAGATCTGCCATTCAACACTATGGAAAAGTATCGATTGTCGCGGTGTTCTCAATGAATGCCCGATTGATCGAATCTTTACCTGGACGTAATTCTATCAAACAGACCTATGTGCAAGTAAGAAATGGACGTATTTCTGTCAAACGGAACTATGTGCATTAAGACATGAGCCTGAGACCATAGAATGCATGCATAACAGGCTACGCATAATTCACATAGTCCGTTTGATAGAATACGTCCAAATATGGGTGTGCGTTAGTTCTCTTGCGTAAGAGTGAACGAGAATAATAAAGCGCCAGTGACGTCAGCGGCAATGATCAACGGGAGGCGCGACGGGGAGATCGTCGTCGGGGCACTTTATCTCATGAGCCCTGTCCACAACGCTCTCTTGCCATGCCCGCGGCTCATGAATCCCGCATTTAGTTGGCACATAGGTCTGTTTGATAGAATGTAATAGCCCGCTTTTCCAATTCTTCAAAAGGAATCACGCCCACTTTTACATTGCTTCTTATGGAGCTTCCACGAGCACACCCCATATTTCTCACCTCCACATAGGTCTGTTTGGTAGAAATACGTCCACCTTAGCTTCAAATGGGAATAGATCGAAAGTCGATTATCCACGCATCACGACTGGTAGGTGATCATGGCATGGAATCAGAATCGGAGTTGGGAGGTGCGGTCGCCCCGATTAGAGTCCTTTTATACTGAGAGTCAAGACAATTCGGCTCATGGATGTCACAAACGGGAATAAAGATTACAGAAATTGAACGTTTTTCGTAATCTTTGATCGGCCCATTCTCGAATGCCTTTCTCCGTTCCTCCTCTCATTCCGTTTGTTCCTTGCCGAACCCGTAATTCCCTGGTCCATTCCAGATTATAATCTTTGCAATCGGTGAAAATGTAATCTTTATTCCCGTTTGTGACACTGTGGAGGCCTAAAATACGGGAACCAATCAGAAATGGATTCAAATTGTCTTGACTCTCAGTATAAAGGGACTCTAGCCCCGATCATCCCACGATATTCGAGACCCATTTCGGCAGAGGGTGCCACCTGCCTCTAGGGAGTGATCTACACTTGCTTCACTTAAAAAATGAAGTATTGAATTAAGTAAGTAGTAGTAAGTAAGTATTTGAATTAAGTAATGGAATCAATCAAATTTTTAAAAATTGCTTGAAGTACTCAGGATCTCCTGATCCATGACCAATTTTCCTGGTAGATCCCTGATTTTTTCTGATAACATCAAATTCATGACATTTTCCGGGTTTTCTGATTTTTACGGACGATAGACACCCTGATTGCGTGTTAAATTTTTCTCACAGTGTCTCATCGCAAAACTTCGGTTAGCTGGACTGAAAACTTTGATGCTCCGTACTCAGGGTGTCTACAGATTTATGAAAGCCGATTTCAGGACTTTTTCAGGACCTTTTCAGAACTTTTTCAGGACCTTCGGAATATTTTTGCCAAGTCAGGGTCTACAATCACTGCTAATTCTAATGGAAATCGAGTTCATCTTTATGAAAATTGCTGATGACTAAAGGAATCCACGATATGTATGTAGAATCGGGGAAATTTTTTCTACGTGACAATTAAACTTTGACTCGCGAAAACCGTGAATTTTTAAATTTTTCGGGACCTCGAGTTGAATTTCTAGACTTATTCGTGACTTCGGGACCGGTCATGCAAATTCCGGACTTTTTCAGGACTTTCGGGACTTGTAGACACCCTGGTACTACCCGAAATGTACTTTTCTGTGCCTGCCTTCACTTGGAACCGAAGGTCACTTATTACTGGTCGTAAAGAACAGGGTCACTGTGACGCGACCACTAGCGGAGTCCATCAGGGCACTATGATAGAAACCAGACCAGCCTTTCTTGCGGCGACCAAAAGCGTAATGGATGAATCATAGCGGTGAAGTGAGTGAAGTTACCGCGGGTCCGAGAACACCGGGGCGTCGCGGCGCCCGACGTTGGGGCTCCACTGCCGTGCTAAAGGAGAAACGCCGTATGAACATTCGAGAGTTGCCAAATTTCCTTCGATAAAATGCTCATTCTTGAGGCAAGGTATGGATATTTTCCCTTGAAATTTTCAGGCACTTCAGGTGAAATTGCGAGCAAAATAATGTGAAAAATTGGAGGGAAAATATTGACAAATTTTCCCAGAAATTCGTGATTTACCGAAGGAAATTTGGCAACGCCTGAAGGCTCATACGGCGTTTTTCTTTGGCACGGCAGTCCACGTGCACAGTGCGGTCATCTTAAATTTCAAGCGCCTGCCTCAACCGCAGCCCTAGTGACATTAACAGCGCGCAATCGCCAGATCCCCTAAGAATCCTCGAGGTAACCGAGTGAAAATCGATTTTTTGAGAGAAACTAGGCAACTCCGCAAACTTTTGACATCGCCCTCCTTGCTTACAATACATGCCGTATTACCGTGCAGCTCTGTCGCGTCAATTAGTGCGCCTTTATGGAGAGAGCGTGGACACGGGGTTTCATGGAAACTCTTGGGACCCGTACTGCCGTGCTACGGAAAAACGCCGTATGAGCCTTCGGGCGTTGCCAAATTTCTTCTAGCAAATCACTAATTTTCAGGAAAATTTTTGAATATTTGCCTACCGATTTCTCAGATAATTTTGTTTGTAATTTGATCTAAAACTTCTGAAAATTTTAAGGAAAAACATTCATAATTTTCCTCAAAAATAAACATTTTATCGAAGGAGATTTGGCAACTCTCGAATGTTCATACGGCGTTTTTCCTTAGCACGGCAGTGTAGACATAAAAATATAATTTGGACGACACGTGCGAGCGATAGGTAGGCGATCCAAATTGCATCAGTGGCGTGGCATGCTTTGCGATATATCGATTGTTATGCCATTTAAACCTGTGGAAAAGGATCGATAAACAGGGTGTTCGCAGCGAACACCTTAATAATCGATTCTTTACCATAGGTTTAAATGGCATAACAATCGATATATCGCAATTCACGCCACGCCACTGAATTGCACGTGCGAAGTATCGGAAAATTCGAGTTATCAGCGGCACTCTCGGGTAAATCGGGTGTGGGCTTAATACATACAATGCCGCCGTGCTAAGGAAGAACGCCGTATGAACCTTCAGACGTTGCCACATTTCTTTTTCAATAAAACCTTAATTTACTGGGAAGATCGTGAATTTTTTTCTTAAATTTTTTCAGACAATTTTAGTCACAATTTTTCCTGAAATGTCTGAAAATGTCAAGGAAAAATACGCATAATCAACCTCAAAAATAAACGTTTTATCCGGGGAAATTTGGCAACTGTCGAATGTTCATACGGCGTTCTCCCTTCGTAAGGCAGAATGGATGACACTTGATCCCTGGTAAAAATTGGCAGTACAATCTGTGTTCCAAAATACCATAGACCTATGGCCGGCTGTATGATTTCCAATAGCTTCTACAGCCGGCTACACAATTTCTTACAGCCTTTTATAGCCGACGGCGACAAAGCAACTCATAGCCGGGCGATAAAGTATATGCTAAACGTCACTAATTACGGATGATAGGACTTGGTGAGTTTTCGGACCACTGCTCTCTTTTTGGGCCGTAGTATCTTGATTTATTTTGCGAGGAAAGCTCCGTACTTTTGATGGATGCCTGCCATTCCTAATATATTAGAGCGCCTTCAGTTTCGTATGATACTGTGCAATACCTCTGGTGTGAAATAGTTGCTTCAAGCGCCGCGCTGTGGCACGCTGCGGTGCGGCAGGCGGGCAGCCAGCGCGAAACGCGCATTAGCGCCTACAAACCCAACAGGGATACTTCACGCGTTGCGCAATGCGTGAAGTATCCCTGTTAGGTTTGTAGGCGCCGGTGCGTCGCCGCTCCGCTTTGAGTTAGGCTCTAATATTAAATCTAGCAGAGTCAGCGTTATTCAACTCATGAATTTGAAATATTGGAAATCCTGTA
Organism: Bemisia tabaci; assembly: GCF_918797505.1. NCBI lineage: Eukaryota > Metazoa > Arthropoda > Insecta > Hemiptera > Aleyrodidae > Bemisia > Bemisia tabaci. Next base: position 45,337,903 of record NC_092799.1, on the reverse strand, counting down.
TGGATTATTCTGGTTTTAATTGATGAAAAAAAATATGTATTAAAGGAAAATATAACGTGTGTTTTGTAAATATGAAGGTGGTTCCGTATCAAACTTAATGATTTCCAAAGCACACGAATTTCTACACAATTTCTTACAGCATTTTATAATCGATGGCGAAAAAGCAACAGCCAGGCGATAAAGTGTAAAGCCCGGCTATAGGAACTATAGCCCGCCTGCATAATTTTTTATCGCTTCGTATAGCCCGGTCGTGTGATTTTCTCCGCATTCTACAGCCAGCTATATGATTTTCTGTAGCCTTCTTTAGCCGGCTATAAGAATTCCTATGGTATTTTGAAACGCAGCTCCTTTCGCAAATTTTTACCACGGATAGCACAAGTGCACCGCGTTGCAGCGGTCTATGTGAAGGCGCGTATTTGCCTCCTTAAATCTTTTACCTCACTCGCCTGGCACAAACATTCTTGAGGCCGAATTTTGTCGGCTCTTTCACATAGGCGTGCAACATACATCGATGAGTGCAAACCACACCACCGACCGATTAGAAGCGCCGAGCTGGACTTAGGCATAGAGAAGAAAATCGTAGGTGTTTGCATCTTGGGGTTTGTTTACCCCGCGACGTAGGTCGCTACATTATGGTGTCGATATTCCAGTAAAATCCGAAATTCGAGGTATGAGAAACAGACCATAGCGTCTGTTTTTTTTTTTTTTTTTTTTTTTTGGCTTTGATCGATTAAAAATATAATTTAAAACACCTTATATAGAATGATTTGTTTTCCATAAACGATACCATTTACAAGGAAATCGATGATAAAAACCGTCCGTACCGACCTGCGTCATCAGCGACAAAATCCAAGATTACCAAAAATTGTCTTTGTGTTTTTAAGGAAAGTCCAAGATGCCCGAAATGCAAAAACCTTTTATTCTCTTTATGGAACTATCAAGCTTCCATCATCGCTAGCTAAGGCTTTATTATTTATTTAGTTAAATTACTCCTGCTTCTTGATTTTTAATTATAGTGCAAAAATTATCCATTTGCGAAATACAACCCTGGCTTTAGCGCCCATTAACTACGGCCTTAACGGTCGAAACTGCAGTAGCGGCACAGGAAAACCGAAAAACCAAGCGGTGGCGCTACTTCAATATCAAGCTTCCATCGCCTTGCTCAGGCGCAGGGATACAACTATTTGAACTCTCCGGAACGCGTGAGGTAACACGCCTCAATTGAAGGCGTTTTCGAATATTCTGTATTTACATGACGAGATTTTCCAAATTGTTTCGCGTTACAATGTTGATTTGAGTTCCCTTTATTATTTAGTTAAATTACTCCTGGTTCTTAATTATTTATTAATTTTCTATTATTTTTTATTATTTAGTAATTTTTTTTTTATTTTTTAATTATTCTGCAAAAATTATCCGTTTCCGAAGTACAATCCTGGCTTTAGCGCCCATAAACTACGACCTTAACGGTCGAAACTGCGGTATGGGCGCAGGAAAACCGGAAAACCAAGCGGTGACGCTACTTCAATATATCGACGGTGAAACTACCAAACCACGTATCTCGGTTTGCGACGTCGCAGACTTCCTGTCATACTTTATTTTTTAAATGAAAAACTACTTAACATCCAGTCTTGAAAATTTCTGTGATTTTTCCTCGTTGTGCGGAGAAAATTCCGTGAAAATTTCAAGGAATGATATTGATTTGGTCTACTTCAAAAAAATAAAATGTGAGCGTAGATTTTTAAACACCGCAAACGAGATACGTGGTTTGGTAGTTTCACCGTCGATATGGGATTCTCCATGGGAAGTGCAGTCGAAACTCGTCCAAGGTACCTACATTTATTAAGTGCGTTGGACGGACCAACAAAATTCGGCCGCTGAGTGATTAATTCTGGACAAAAATTTCGATTCTTCCAAAATAGTCCACTCGGAGGTTAAAAATTCACGAGAACCAATCGTGCCCAGAATGCATCGCGCCACGACTGCAGATCCATGTGCGATTCATAGACCCTGCCTCATTTAACATGTAACCCATATCATTCTTCCTACGGTCTACATGACCAACGGCGCTAACACTCCAGGATGATCTCTTCGGCTGGATTTTTATGGTCGCCAGTTAGAAACAAAACAGAGATAAAACAAAAGGAACCGTCGCCGATCGTGGGGAGTTCGACGACTGCAACTCCAGAAAGGAAGCTCCAACGCATTGGCGTCGGAGAGCGGCTCTGGGGGCAGTAGTTGTAGTCAAGAATGAGGGCCTAGACACATTTTGTCATTGATGTACAATCCGACAACTGTCGATTCATGTTTTGTAACTTAGCAGATTTACGTAGCCGGTGTATAAATGTGTATTGGGCTTTGATATGGCGAATACATGGCATTATCACTTGTTGTATACTTTTAATTTTGAAAGCTCTTTGGAGGTCCGCTTCCTAAAAAATCTCTGGTTGATAAGTCGTTTAGCGAGGCTGCAAAAAATTTGCATTTTTATATCTGAAAGTGTAGGTATTGGTTTTTTGTATAATTGTTTTTTTGGATTGCTGGAAAAGTAACGCATACTTCTATAATTTAGGACTGAGTCAGGGAAATATAAGGTTCGTTAAATAGTAAATATTCCTAGTACCGTGTGACACTATTGTTAACGAAAAGTTTTTGCAACTTGTCAAAGAGGTTGTTGAATGATCTTCGAATAACTTTTGATGAGCTAGAGGTAATGGTTCTATCTGCAGCTCGTGGACTTCTGTACGATATTGTCCAGAATCATCTAAATTTTCAAAAAGTGTCCGCTTGTTCGATACCCAATTTGCTCATTCATGCATACAAGGAGAAGCGCATGAAAGCTTTAGCAGACATTTTGGAGATGAATCAAGAATTAGATGAAGAATTTATGACTTAAATCACGGCACCTTAATCACGGGATGACCTTAATTACGGCAACTATTTATTGTCCATGAGATGCAGATGGTTCCATTTCCCTAGCTCATCAAAAGGTATTCGAAGATCAATTTCATCAGCCACCCGTACGAACCACGTTTCTAGTGACCCGTACTTGCTTCGCACGTATGAAACATACAATCAGAGAAAACAGAATTCATCTTACAATAATCAATAATCAGTAGGACATGAATCGTTGCGATGTATAATACGACATTATAATGCGGCATTACTATTGTAATTCATTTTAATGTTTAGGGGCATTATAAATCATTATTGCCACGTCGGAATGAAATGTTGTAGACTGAATTGAAAAGCATGTTGGCAAAATTTATTATAAAAATAGTATAACATGTAGGTACATAACATAAAGGTAATACAAATTAAATGATTAGAGCGTGTATATTTCATTACATTATAGGTATATTACAATCATTTTTGTCATTGTTGGAAATTTTGATAGTTTGAATTTTGATAGTTGATAGTTGATAGTTTGAGAGTTGAAAATTTGGTTATTTTATTTAGTTAAGGTGATTCGATAGACGCCATATTTTGTGTCAGAATGGCATGCGACATATCCCATCAATTGGTTCCATTTTTTCATTTACTCATCATTTTTCTCCAATTTTAAGTTTCGCAATTCTGTTTTCAGGAGACTAAAGCACTCACTTATCAATTTGTATATTTATATTGAGTTAAGGGTAGAGACGTATTCCTCACCGGAATTGAGGAATGGAGGTGTTACAGTAAGTCCGGCATTAGGTTCCATTTCGACATCAGCGACGATCAACGCTGCGATACTGGAAGCCAGTCTTCCGATATTAAATCCCTAGCGGGGAAGAAAAAAAATGCCTAGATTTCGCTAAAAATCCCTAAATCCCCAGATTTGCTCAAATATACTTAAAAAATCCCTAGATTTTGCAAAAAGCGCCATTTTTTTATGAAGAATCATGATGTCATTCGATGTAGCGATTTGCAATATTTAAATCTGATTGGCTCGTTTGAATTTTGGCGCTCTCTGAAAGCAGTGCTAATCCAGACCAATAAAATGAAAGAATATTAGTTGATTTCTTATTATTAACAGGTTGAATGCAGTTGAATGTCAAGTACATCGAAGGACACAATCGTTTTAATTTCCGGCTTATTTGCGGGGAAAATAGTGTTGCCAAAAAGGCCTACAAAATATAGATGAAAAAATGTTTTCGATTGTCGAAGCTATAATTGAGGTTAAAAAGTTGATTTTTGGTAACTTTACCTCATCAAAAAAAAATCCCTAGATTTCCTGAAAAATCCCTAAATCCCTGGAAATTCCGGAAAATCCCTAAATCTAGGAATAAACCCTTAGACATCGGATGGCTGTTGGAAGCATTAGAGTCAACATTTGAAACGCTGCTGCAGAATTTGCCGGGAGTATAATCGAGTGTTGAAAGTCAGTAGAATTGAACAATGTAATAATTGCTTTCCGAAATAAGCGTTATAATAAAAAAACAACGAATCTGAACTGTTAATACTGGAACACACCTTCTGTAAATGTACCTTGCGAGAGATAAGTAAAAAAATAGATGTACTGGAGGAGAAGTGCTTCTCCACAGAGTTTGAAGAAGGAAAAAAAATGCCCAAATTTACTTACTTCAGCATTTTCGGCAAAATCACTGCAATTTCCGAACCTTTTTCTGGCCAGGGGCCAAAATTAAATGATTATGAAGGGCCACTTAGATGTTGTAGATAAAAATAGGACTGTTGAAAAAGTCGCCGTTTTCAATAAATATGTTCCCGGAATGGAAGAGTTAGGTTAAAAAATTTAGAGTTAAAAAATTCCCATGAGCCGAGTGCCGTAGGTTAAGGGCCCGTTCGCCAAAACTAATCGGAACTGTATGAATGAATTGCTCCTTTTAAAAATCAAAACAATATCGAATTGCGATATATTACACAGTTAAGATAGGGCTATGTCCTGTCGTAAGCGGCGACATACAGTCGATATCATTTCAATAATCGCCCCAATGGCCACGATAGTTGTTAGACGTTTACGGTTTCCCTGGTAACCTTTGTTTGCTATCAGCTGATATCGAGTAAATGACTAGGAAGCTCCAACCCAGTGGTTAAAGCTTCCTTAACCGCGAAAACTTTAAAATTCAAATTTTCAAATTTTGAACGTAAAGTACATTTTTTCCATCACGAGATAAAAGCACAAACAAGTTTTGAATTGTTGACTGTATCACCATGATTCCAAAAATACAATACACAACATAGCATTGACTAACAATAAAACAGTATGCAATAAAATAAAGTCATGACAAGGAACATAGCCGAAAATGGCGCCGATTCCCATCAACCAACGCGCGGTCTCTACAATGTAACATGCTGCATTGATACTCCCCAGCTGGGACCGTCCGGAATAGCAAATAGGTCTCTCGTCTACGTATCAGGCTCCGCTCTCATTCTCAATTTACCTTCCCGCTCTGCCCGTGCTTGTAACGGGTCTGTTGCGCACGGGAGACATATAGATGCGTTGTTGAAGTCCACAACTGCCCAACGAAAATTACCCGCTGAGCGTTGAGCTCAACGAAAGCGTTGGTAAATTCTGGTGGATTTACTCGTTTTCCAAGATGGTTGCTCAGCAAACTGCCCGACAGCTCAGCGAGGTTTCAGCTCTGGACCGCTGCCGAGTTTGCTGGATTGTTGTTATGTTATTGTTTACATCCATAACCGCCATTTTTTCGCACTTCTTCGCCACATGTTCGTCACCAGACTGACTTGCAATTGCTTATAATCGTTTATTGCGTCAATTTCGTAATAATGTGGGTGTTAATACGATTTTTAAATGTTAAAAATATTAAATTTCAATAAAACTTAACCTCCAAATCCGCAGAATCCGACGGGAATTTAACAACGACACCTCGATTTTCTCCCGTCTGTTGAGCTGACGTCGTCGATGAGATGACGTCAATCCTGCTGAGATTCGGCCATTTTTGTTGGGCAGTAAAAGTAATTTAACAACGCACCTTATGTATAGCAGACCCGAGTACACATTTTAAGGTGATACGATGGACGCCATGTTTTGTGTCCGAACGGCATGCGATATATCGCATCAATTGGTTCCATTTTTTCAGCTACTCGTCATTTTTCTCCAATTTTAAGATCGCAATTCTATTGTCAAGAGACTAGAGCACTCACGTACCAATTTTGACAAAGAAATTCAACGTAATGAAGGCGTGGTTTTTTTTAGAGAGAAAACATCGCATTCGATACTGATATCGAAACTGCACTCGAATGCGCTATTTCCTCTTTAAAAAAAACCACGCCTTTATTACGTTGAATTTCTCTGTTAAAATTAGTACGTGAGTGCTCCAGTCTCCTGACAACAGAATTGCGATCTTAAAATTGGAGAAAAATGACGAGTAGCTGAAAAAATGGAACCAATTGATGCGATATATCGCATGCCGTTCGGACACAAAATATGAAGTCCATCGAATCACCTTAAGGTGCATTTACAGCGGAAGTAAACAATGGAGAATTCGCGCACAAAAATTTCATTGCTTCATCTGAGAGTGCTCGATGAGCTGAAATCGCACTATTTTTCATGATTTTTTTCTGACATGGGAAATTGGAGAAAAATAGATTTAAAAGTGAGAAAATATGCCGCCTCGTGAAGTAATCTGGCGGCATTTTCCATTTAAACACATGTATTTTAGCAGATTAGGTTATTTTTTCATATTTTCTCCAATAATTTTCCAATTTAGAAACCAAGGCTATTCCCGTTCTCAGTTATCCTAGTAGTACCATTTCAAAGATGCAATTTACAAAATTTGAGACACCTGTGAATTTTCCATTGTCGAGAAATACTTATCATTTAAAGACCCAGAGAGGAAAAACTTAATTACGAGAGAGTAAAAAAGCTAAAAAATAATTCGTAAAAAAAAGAGAAGGGCTATGCGATGTGACAAATTTTCTTGAATTTCAAAATTCCCCGACTTTTCCATGACTTTTCAGGGTTATTGAACATGAAACTCATGACCGGCTTTACGTTATTTCCGCCCTAAGCCCCTCTAAGTAAAAGAAATTCAAGGTTTCACAGGAAAATTTCCTGACTTTTCCCGGACTTTTCCAGGCTTTCCCTGACTTGCAAAGAACTTGTCACCCTGCACAGGAAAATAAACTTGAAAAACTCACCAGTATCGTTATCGCCGGGGACGCAGTCGTTTTCTTTCTCGTCGGTCTGCCGCTTCATCTTTTCGACTGTAAAAAAAGAAAATGAACAATAATTTCACCGGGTGGAAACTGTGGGACGGTGCGGATGAAAATTTTGATTGACAAACAAAATAACACATGACAAATTTGACAGGATCAAAGAATTCCCTCCGTGACATGTTCTCTCGTCCGAGTCTATTTTAGTAGGTTGATGATGATAAAATCAAGCTGCACATTTATCACTTGCCGTAACTACGTTTTGGAGGCACTAAATGTGTCCGATTTTAGAATTTTTAACCCCTCGTACTTCTTCGATGTATATCGACGGAAAGAGTTACGCAGACTTTCGACCGCCGCCCAATGGATCGGGTCAATGTGTGAGGTCGGACAAAATTTGGGATTTGGAAACTTTAAAAGCTTTGCACAGGGTTGCAACATAGTTTAGAAAATGACAAAGAAATCGAAACAACATGACATCTTAAACTTTTCGAGAATTTTCTACGATTTAAGACGAATTTCTCACAAAATCTCGAGTAATAATGTTGTTGTTTAAAAAAAATAAAATAAATAAATAAATAATACGCGCGAGATAATTGAGCAACTTTTGGTGTGGTTGGGCTGATTTTGGCTAATACCGTCCAATTCTTGGACTATATTGTGCAGTTGGACCACATTTTGCGATTACTACAATTTCTGGCTTATTTTAGAAAAAACATATGTGCCAGTGATTTCCCTTTGCGGGTAGGTGTTTTTACTTAACGGCCAGAAATTCCAGTTCCTCGTTGAGAAATTCAGTCCGCATAGGATCTACAATTTCTAACTCATCCGTAAAAACGCGCATGTGCATGCGGAAACCAATGGTACATACGTTGCTTCTAAATTGAGCCGGAAACTGTAGTTTCTAATTGGAAAACGTACAGTCTAATTATTAGTCGCTTTCAACTGATTTGATACAGGAAAAGAAGGGGAGAGGGGAGAAAGAGAATTATTTGCCACCTGCCGTAGCGAGGAACTGCCGGGAAAAAGGTTTTCTTGGTTTGACTACATTTTAGAATAAGGAACTACAATTTCTGGCTCATCAGTAAAAACACTAATAGGCTTCGGGAAACTAATGGTACATACGTTTTCTTTGAGCTGAGCCAGGAATTATAGTTCCTGATTGCAAAATGCAGTCCAGTTGTGATGAATGGAGATGTTGCATGTGTGAGGGATTTGCGATTTGACTGTTGATTCTTATGTGAAAGTTTGCGAGAAACACGATGGTGCCACTGGTTTTCTCTGAAATCAACTCCCAAGCTCAAAAAAAGCTCTAAAGTTGAGGCCAAAATGAAGGGGATATCCCACGCTACCCTGAGAGTCCACCTCTACATCAAGACAAACTCTCCATGCAAAGATAGGGAGCAAATACATTGACAGGGCTGCCACTTCATTTGGGGACTCTAAAACTGAAAACACGGCATCACTGCTAATGTATTTGCTCCCTATCTTTGCATGGAGAGTTTGTCTTGATGTAGAGGTGGGCTCTTAGGATAACGTGGGATGTCCCCTTCATTTTGGCCTCACTTTGAGAGCTTTTTTGGAGCTTGGGAGATGAATTCAGAGAAAACCAGTGGCACCATCGTGTTTCTTGCGAACTTTTACATAAGAATCAACAGTCAAATTGCAAATCCCTCACACATGCAATAGCTCCATTCTGCTTTTCTCAGTACACCGTGCTTACTCCGGCTCATACGACCGAGCTTTTTTCGAAATGCGATAAAAAACAACGATGAATCTGATTAATGGGCACATACTGCTGAACACCGGAATAGTTCAAGTTCACTACCACTGGGGACCCCTCCGATGCGAATTAGAGCTCGTTGCTAATTCATGAACGAGACCAGACATATTGCATTTTAATTGAGACGACTCGTCTGCAATGCTCCATCCTCACCACTACAATGAAAACCTCGCATCGCCCGAGTGACCTACATTCGTCTTGCAATCAAACACCGAGGAAAACTGATTATTATTGCTCACAAATCACTCCGAAATTGAAACTCGACCCGCTTGATTGGCGGGCGTTCGTCGCGGAATCCTATCTCCGTGGTAAACTCCATGACTGATGCGTTGTTTAGACATTAAGGCGATTAATTGGTCGGGCAAACTTAGGAATGAGCGTACACTGGAAAAAAACACATTGGATCTAGAGTCCAGACTCTTGAAAACATTGACAAGAAAAAATACTCTTGATTCAATCGGATTTTTGCTTGAATCAAAACGAAATCCGCTTAAATTAAGGGGCTTGGTTCTTGATTTAAGCTAGATTCTGATTGAAGCAAGAGTACTTTTTCTTGTCGATGTTTTTAAGAGTTTGGACTCTAGATCCAATGTGTTTTTTTTTCCAGTGTAGAGAGTCTTCCATAGCATTCATGGATGGATCTTTCACGTTTAAAATAAAAAATTCGCGTTTTTTTTTTCCTAGTTGCGATTTTGCCTGAAATCTCGCTGAATTCACGCTGATCAAAAAGGTTTGATTGTTATTTTTACTTGTGTTAGAATGGCTGATGCGTTGTTTAGACATTAAGGCGGTTAATTGGTCGGGCAAACTTAGGAATGAGCGTAGAGTGTCTTCCATGGCATTCATGAATGGATCTTTCACGTTTAAAATAAAAAATTCGCGTTTTTTTTTCTGGTTGCGATTTTGCCTGAAATCTCGCTGAATTCACGCTGATCAAAGTGGTTTGATTGTTATTTTTACTTGTGTTAGAATGGCTGATTCGTTGTTTAGACATTAAGGCGGTTAATTGGTCGGGCAAACTTAGGAATGAGCGTAGAGTGTCTTCCATGGCATTCATGGATGGATCTTTTACGTTTAAAATAATAAATTCGCGTTTTTTTCTGGTTGCGATTTTGCCTGAAATCTCGCTGAATTCACGCTGATCAAAGTGGTTTGATTGTTATTTTTACTTGTGTTAGAATGGCTGATTCGTTGTTTAGACATTAAGGCGGTTAATTGGTCGGGCAAACTTAGGAATGAGCGTAGAGTGTCTTCCATGGCATTCATGGATGGATCTTTTACGTTTAAAATAATAAATTCGCGTTTTTTTCTGGTTGCGATTTTGCCTGAAATCTCGCTGAATTCACGCTGATCAAAGTGGTTTGATTGTTATTTTTACTTGTGTTAGAATGGCTGATGCGTTGTTTAAACAGTAAGGCGGTTAATTGGTCCGGCCAACTTGGGAATGAGCTGCGAGTTTCTTCCATACCATTCATGGATGGATCTTTAACGTTTAAAATAATAAATTTGCGTATATTTTCTAGTTGCAATTAGCGTATAATTTCTCCAGATATCGTCACCTTCCGGTCAAAGTATCACAAGCGCCATGCGGCGTTTAACAATTTCCGCCACCATTTTATTTTTTTGCAGAGAAATTGTTCGAAGAAGCTATCCAAAAATTGCAATGAATTTTCTATGTGCTGCCGATAAAATTCAGTAAAATCTTCAAAAAGATTTAACCAACAATTTCTCTACAAAAAAGTAAATGACGGCGGAAATTTTGAAACGTCGCAAGGCGCTTGTGATACTTTGGCCGGATGGTGAAGATATTACGTCCCGGACACAAATCCAAAACGTATTAAGTCCGTTTTATGCCTCAATTTCATTCTTCTGGATTTCTTAACGGCTCCTTTTTATTGCCGAACTTTATTTGACTTCGATCCGAAGAGATTGAGGGAATCCCGCTCGAACAAACCCGGAAATTCCTGTGTCCCGACGGCGCGGCGTCCGGTAAAATGGGGGTGGATTTTCCGGACTTGGCTTCAAGGTTCACCGCACTTGCACTAACCACCCCTATCCGGTAAACTGACCCGACTTCTTACCGGCGCTGTTAGTGCCGTTATCGTTCTCCCCGAGTGGACACCTTCTTCCATACCGAGTACAAGTGGTGCCTCTTATGGTTTGTTCGGCAGTTTAGTGGAAATTGTGGCGTTTTCAGTTTTCGAATTAATAAACTTGAACTTTGGGTGTGATAAATTTACTCTCCCGGAAAAATGATTTTCACGCGAGTTGAGTTGATTCTCGCGAAACTTGGAGCTTCTTCTTTCTTGGATAAGTTCAAGGGTAGGTTGGTCGGAGGTTTTCACGCACTTATTGATTCATTCATTGCAGAAAAAACGCATACTGCCATGCTGAGGAAAAGCGCCGTAGGGGCATTTCAGAGTTGCCAAATTTATCCGAATGAAACATGTATTTTATACAACGTTCATGCATATTTTTTCTTGAAATTTGTGGATAAATTAGTTAAATTACGTACAAGATTGTCTGACAATTTTGGAAAATAATATTTACAATTTTCCCATTAATTTCGGTTTTTATCGGAAGAAATTTTCCCATTAATTTCAGTTTTTATCGGAAGAAACTTGGCAACGTCTTAAGGCTCATACGGCGTTCTTCCTTAGCACGGCAGTATACTGCCAAGCTAAGGAAAAACGCCGTATGAATATCAGAGAGTTGCCAAGTTGCCCCTCTTAATATAACAATTTTGGGGGGAAATTATGCGTGTTTCTCCTGAAAATTTTCAGATACTTAAGATTACATTACCTCGAAAATTCTCTGAAAAATTGGACAGTAAAAAATCGCAAGTTCCTCTGAAAATTCATATTTTACTAAAATAAATATGGCAACGTACGAAGGTTCATACGGCGTTCTTCCTTAGTATGGCGCGTCATAACAGAGACTGTCTACGAGAAAAAGGACCTTGCTTTACACAGGCAAAACTTTCAGGGAGCATTTTTTTTACTACTTCAAATACCACTCAAATGGTAATTGTCGGCTCATTTTAAGGTGCATTCTGAAAATCAGTCTTACAAGTCCAGTGTCCAAATCCAGACTTCCTTCTTTTACTTTTTTTTGACCATCCTCTTTTCATTTTCGCCTCAAATCAAATGTTTTGCAGTTTCTTTGTCTTAAGTATGTGGTCCTGAATTCATTCAAGAGTTAGAAGTTCACCATTTATTTAGTATTATAAGCCTTTTGACCTCTCAAGCTTTACCGATATGATCTCATGTAGTTCAAGGTTTCTTTGGCCCAAACCAAGTGATTACACATCTGATGTGTGTCTCATGGCTCTTCAAATTCGCAGTTTAGAACTAAATCAGAGACTACAGTTACATAATCCAGTTCTGCTCTCTTGTTCAATGTTTTTCATAAGTGTTTGTTCGTGTCTGTTCTTTATAAGTGACCACTGTAGTGCATATACACAGTTATGCTATCGGTACAGGTATTATTTCTTGTTTTCTTCAGTCAGGACTTTCTCTTAAGCGCAATAATTTAGCGCTTTAAATGAAAGCCGCACTCTCTCAGTCTCTACTGGAGAACCAGCCCGATGCGACTGTTGTTCTGTCTTTTTGGATAAAAAATTAGATTTTGACAACTCATTCTCCTGTCTTGAATAATATGTTGCGAAGGGTTTTGTTTGTATTTGCGTTAGTGAGGGGCGTAAAGTTGGATTTAAACCCAGCACTTTCGAGCCCTAATCATTCAGGAGATAGAATTTTAAACGGGGTTTTCTTGGAACTACAGTTGTTTAAACGTTAAGTTCAGACCGCAAAAACTTCCAATATCTAAGAGAATTTTATTTGTACTCAATTTTAAAGTATGAAGTATTTTTAAGTATAAAGTAAGTTTTAAGTATAAAGTATCTGAAAATTTGAAGAAATAATATTCATAACTTTCCTCGAAACTAAATTTTTAGCGGGGAGAATTGGATACCCTCAAATGTTCACACAGCATTCTTCCTTAGCATGTTCGCACATTTAGCCTGAAGCTGGTGTAGGGGACTCTTACCTTACTATCTACCCACCCAACTCTCTAAAAACCTTAAAAAATCCTACTATACATTCCTATTCTTTAAACCCCTTGTATCATTAATATAACCCCCTCTGTCTATAGATGGCTGTAGATTCCTATCTAAACAATACAAAGGAATAGAAGCCACAAAACTCAAAAAAAAAAAAAAAAAAAAAAAAATGTTCGCACATATAAACAGTTTAACTTTTGGGTTCTTAGTTCCATTGCGAATATTTTGTTTTTTAATTTTTTTCAGAAGCATGGGTGGACGATGACACACTTCCTTATATCAAACAGAGACAAGATCTTGCTGAATTGTTACCTTTGGGACTTCAACTGCGTTTCTTCGCAGCCTTACAGGATGTAAGTTTAATTCATTGTAACTTTCAAATGAACTCTCAAAACCAAGAAGCAGCATGACTACATAAATCTGTCTCTAAAAGAAGTTTTATCTTGTAATGTTCAAGGATGCAACAGTCAGATGAAGCAATGTATTATTCATCATAGCCTTGGTCATTCGTTTTGTATTTCTATTAGTGATGAGCCACCTCTATTCTAAGGGATCGATTAGTTATTTGCATTGTAAATTAATATACTTATTGTATGTAGTCGTGAAGTTTTCTTACAGCATTAATTTCAAGTATTTCAAAACATAGAAACTTTTATGCCAGAAATTCAAAATTGAGGGTTTTGACAAGTAAAGTCAATGGAAAAGAAGAGAAATATTTTTAATTTTAATTACAAGCAAAGGGAGAAACACTCAGCTTCATTAGACTGCCTCATAATCTATGTTTTCTGAAATTCTCTAGACCAAGTCTTAAAAACTGTTTTATTGTTTCCTTATGGTAGAAAATTTTAAAAAAAATTGACAGTCTTGTTAATGAATTTTTTAAATAAAAAAACATCAACTCCAGAATTTTCAAATTATTTTATAGCAGATGAAGATTCCCAAGGTCAGACCCAACTGGTTATTTGGCCTTCCATAATTTTTAGGTGAAGTTAAAAAGAAGTTGACGAATTCAATTGATCCGTAGACAGCACATCTTAAGGGCTTAAAGATTATTTCTAAACACCAATATTTCTAGGACAAGAAAAACCAAAACTTTACTACCGTTAATTTTTATTCTCTCTATGACCGGTGAACAACATGTCAAAGAAATTTTCTAATCATTGAAGTATCTTCGGTTTTAATGGGGTTTCTTTTTTGTTTTTAATCTGCGCTGAACTTTTAAGATGAAACTCAGAAATGGGATCAGGCGGAGAATACATGTACCTTTTGATGTACAAGAACTGAAAGATTTAATGACATTTCTGAACTCTGTTCGTTTGAATAATTTTTGCCATTTTTCTTGACTTTTCTTTCCCCAGGATGCAGCTGGCCATCAAATACCTTCCTCCACATGCAGTGAAACTGTGAGTGACACTCCTTCCAAAACTCAAAGGGAATCAAATGAGCCTCACTATCTTGTCCTGACCGAGATGCCTCAATCTACTTCTGCTACACCCCCTCTTACACACTTTGAATCGTTCACGGCTTCTCCTCCAACACACTCTGAATCATTTACGGCTTCTCCTCCAACTCACTGTGAATCCTTCACATCATTTGAAAATAAATTAGACTTGACTGACACAGATCGGTCCACTCCTAAATATATTGATGATGATTCAGAGGACTCAAATTCCATCTCACATGCTGCTAGTCCTAGCAAGGCTGGTCCTGACTCGCGATTAGCTTTACCTTCTCCGCTGACAATTGAAACACTGCTGAAGAATCCTCCAATCCAACAACAACCCAACATAGTAAGCAATCCCGTCTGCAAAAACTTAGAATCCTTGCAAACTATTTTGCCACAGAAAGACACTTTATTACCAGCATCCTTGTCTGATTTCGATTTGGTAAAGGCTTCAGCTATACCTCGCAATAAACCCCTTTCGATAACAAACGGGGCTACCTTGAAAGAGGCTTTGAAAATGTGTGACCATGGAAAATTTATCTTGAGGGCATATGAGCTGAAGCATTTCTTGAGCAAACATCAAGCACTACAATTATGTGATATTATTTTGCAACATGAATTTCAAGACTATCCTAACACAAGATTATTAAGCACTCAACTGCACTCCTTGGCCAAGAGTATAAATGAACTGTTCCCGCAAGAAGTAGTCGAAAGTTACTATAGTTCTTCCAGCAGTATTGCGGGTTCGAGGAAGGCAAAAGGAAGACTTCTTGACAAGTATGAAAGACGTCTTCGGAATTTCCGAGAAGTGGGGCTCATCAAACCAAGAGACATAATATCAAAAATGCAACCGGAAAATTTTGGTAACTAACTTTTTTCGTTTACATACTTTCTTTCTTTTGTAGATGAACAAGGTAAAATAATATGAATTCACTTCTCAATTGAAAAGCGATAATTTGCCTTGTAAACCAGGGAAGATGGCTTAGAATTGGTAACTCATGATTCTAAAAACCTATTTTATAATTTTGAAGTTAGCGCCATTTTGCCTGGATTTCATTTATCCTTGACAAAAATATAAAAAAAAAATTATTTCATAACGCAAACACACATTCATTAAATGCACACTACATTGCACGCGCATTACATTCATTAAATCATTTTCTAGATTACCTTCATTCATGTTTTTAAAAATATCTGGGGGTCCAGAATTTTGAAAACAGTATAGCATGATTAAAATTTGTTCAAGAGCAATACTTTGTGAATGCTTCAGTAACTTATCTTCTTGTTGAATATTCTATGGTTTTGAAAGAAACTTATTTTTGTATTTTACGCAGGAGAGCAAGTAAAGCTGTCTGTACAGTGGCTGAAGCAGAATCTGAAGCCTCAACATTTAGCTGAGTGTCACTGGGCCACAACCCGTGAATTTAGATTCGAGACCCTCTTGCAAGATAAGGAAAGTGATACAATTCACAGGTACTTCCGGGAGTTCCCCATTTTGACTGTTCCACACTTGGGCGTTCCTTTGGTAAGATAAAACTCCTTCTTATATTATTTAGTTACGCTCTAGTTGCAAAACGAAGAAAATAACTGTTTGATGGAACATCTAAATAATCTTGAGGATTAAATTGACATTTATCTCTTGTTTCTTTTTGTAAAATGTTTGACGGTGATAGTCTGTGACAATGAGAGTTTCTTTTCATTTTGTTAAGTCATTATTATTGTTATCATCATAGAAGATGCCTCATGCTATGATGACAATTGAGACAAGTCGAGAACTTCGATGGAAAACGAAGAAACATTATTTTAAGGAACTCACATGATTTCATCTAAGACTTTTCGACAGATTTTGTGCAATAAGTCGCACTTACAAAGAGGTAAAAAATATTGACCAGCTCAATATGAATAGCCGTTCCGAAAGTAACTACCAACTCCTATTCTAACTGTGTAAAATCATCATGAAGTAATTGAGAGAAGAAGAAAAAGCAAAAGCAAATTGTGTCTCTTCATGTCGATCACTTGATTATTTATTTGTACCTACATTTGGTCAAAGCTCACTGCTGTAACATCAAACTTAAAGAAATCGTTTACGTTAGTACTTAGCCAAATTTGCTTACAACTAAAGTAGCCTTCTCTTAATTTTTTAATTCATTTCTGTTACAGATTGAGATGGATTTTCGACTGTCCCATCCTGCAGCAGAGGGTAATTTTATTAAGAATTGGAGTCATGTAGCAGAAAAAATTTTGATCCACTCCCAACAAAAGTATTTAAGGGAGCCTATTTTCCGTCAAACAGTTCATCGAGCAAAAGTTAATCTTTTCATTGATGGTATGTTTGCAAGTTTATTTACTTATGTAAATTTTTTATGAGTGACAATACGTTGTGTAAATTTTTTATCACAAATTTTTTTCAACATATTGTCACTTCTCAGCCATAGTATCACATGCGCTTCAACGCAATGCTACGTCACTGTTATTTGCTTTTCAAGCGACAAGTTGATCTGATGATAAGGACTCAGTGGCTCAAATGACCATTGTCTACAAAAAAAGCAGCTTACAAACTCAAAAAGAACTGGGAGAGTCAATATAAAAACAGATCGTATCCTCAAAATCAGAGAGATTGTCAATTGTCAATCATACAGCAGATTCCTTTAGTGGAATTTCCGCCAAATTTTTTAAGTTTAAAGATTTTTCTTTTTTACCACTTCAGTAAAAATTATTCTGATAATAGGGTATCTGATCCTAGTTTTTAAATAGTGGATTTCATTTTTATTGGTGAGATTTTTCAAAATTTAAACATTTTACTTACTTATACTTCGTTTTGTTAATATATTTTTCAAAAAGAATATAATTCGTCTAAATGAAATTAGGTAATTCTAAGTTTAACCGCAACAGCTGGCACTGGGTTAGCTGATAATATAGATAAATTCTTATCTGCGATCACTCTAAATTCTACATTTTAAATGTTATTTTAATGTTATGTCTCTATGTTATTTAACTTTGTTTGCTCCTCTGACGTAAATGTATATCTCCCGTTTCACGTCAGCCATATTCTCCAAATACCTCTATGCTTGCCGCGGCTCATGTAGAAATAGAGATAGTCCCTTACATCGGAAGAGCAATAATATATGCTGTTTCTTACTGTTAAAATTTCAAAAACAACCTACGTTAATTTAAGGTGACCTGACAGCTATTCTAACCGTTACTGGTTTTTACGTTTCCTTGGGAACCTATTTCCCTTCTTTCTTCATCTTGAGTTAGCCTAAAAAACTGAATTCTTGTCCGACTTGAAGTTCGATACTAATAATTATTTTATTTTATCCTGCTTTCAGGATCTGACCGCAGTAGTGCTGAAGCTTTGTTGGTGCTACCTTTACTTTTCAGTAACGCAGGCAATGTGAATAAATCCAGGAGAGACACAATTCCGTGGAAACCAACAAAGCTTGAGAGTAGAGATGGATTCATCTTGAGGGTACCAGATCCTGACTCCCTGGAGGCTAAGTTGCTTGAAAAGAAGAATTTCTTGGCAGCAAGATGTTTACCATTTCAGCCTACTACTGTTGCTGTAGGACCCCCTGGAGCAATCACTCAAAGTTTGGTAGTAATTGATGATGTAAAATTCCCATTTGATTCACTGCCGGCAGCATTCAATTTCTGTTTTAAATGTTACTTTGCCCTGAATGCAAAGTATCCGGTTGAATGTGCCGCAACTTATGATTTTATTCAGCGCTTCGTTTTTGGATTAGCAAAGGAAGTACATGACAGATTTCATAGGTCTGGTCAAGACTTGTGGAATTGTATAAACTTAACAAAAAGTAAGATGAATGTTGGTTAGGTATTAACTTAGATTTGATACAGATTAATTGTTTCACCATTCTGATTTTTCTCTTGACAATGGGTTAACCGGTCTGGTCAGCGACTTGTGTTTGGATCATTTCAGATTATGGGTCAGCAAAAAATATAAAGATTTTACCAAGCAGCAAGTTTCCACATCCAATATTGATGGAGGAATCACCCTTCAAAAACACAGCGTCTAATGTCTTCCACGGCAGTGGTGCATAACAAGGATTCCTTCCAACTTGGTTCGATCTGTGTTTTAAGTCAAGCAACCAGTGCAAATGTGTACATCAATAATTATCAAATCCAAAATGGAGGAACTCATGATATGTACTACTGCAGTAGATGATGTCACGTATCGTGTTTCTTGAAGGGCAATATTCCTGTTAATATTGGACGTAGAAACTAAGCTTTTGAGCAGATCTCATTGAATTTTTCTAATCTGTAAACTGAGACCATCAAAACGTAAGATTCTTTGACTGGCACAACTGACCCAGTTCTATTCCAAATATTCTTGCCTTGTCTTACAGATTACTGATTCCAAAAAGAAACTCTCTTTTGAGAAAGCTTATTCCTCCGACACCTGCTTTATAGAGAGCAGCTAAATTTTGTTTCAGCTCCATGACAATACTGACACTATTTCAGTTTAGTTAAGCCTTGATCCTTCAAGTATTTACTTTTCAATGTTGTTGTTGTTTTTTTTAATAAAAAGTTTGGCTTCATTTGCTTTTACCAAATTTAGGATTAATATTTTGTATGTGTATTTTTTGCTCAAATGTGATTTGTTGCCCTTCGTTATTTACATGTTAAATGTCCTTGCCGAAAAGATGTGTTGTTGATGGATCTATTTTTTTATGAATTCATAACAAACTTAAGTTTCGATCATGATACTACTGTTTTAGAGTGTTTTTAAAACTGTCCTAAATTGTTTTGCAACTGTACAACTTGTAAATAAACTAAAAATTCATACAGTGCATTATGCTCTATACTTCTTTTGAAATTGAAGGGAATTTTTCGCACAAGTATTATGATTTAATATAAAATTTGACAAAGTTAAAAGCTCATTTGTGACAACTTTTACAAATTTTCATAGGCAGCCCATCATAGGTGCAACTGTCCCACCGATGTCACTAGGTGTATGGATGATGAGCTGCCTGCCTGAAACCCATCTGGTATGAAAGTGTGTCATAGTCTTCATCAGTGAGTTTTTAACCTTGTTAAATTTAAAATTCAATTGTGTCCTCTGCTTTATTTTAAAAATGTTTACTTGACAAGAGAGAGAAAAAATTTTCTTCCAAAGTCAAATTAGCAGAGAGCCTTCAAATTAATTTAAAACGAAGAAGAAGCAGAGCTCCAGCCATTTATCAAACCCACAGCTTACGAGTGCACATCCAAGAACAGCGAATCTACAGAGCACACTAATAAACAAACCAGAAACGCTACTATTCACCAGATTCTAATCATTCCTACTTTGCAAAACGGCCATGAATATTTCAACAATTCAGAAAAGTTTGCATGTATCGTAGATTCCACAACTTTTTACTCTTCGTTCTTTTGAGCGACTTGATTTTTATTGACTTATGATTTTACTTTAAAAATATATGAGAAATTTTCAGGTACAGAGCAAGGTTATCAAGACCTTCATGATACAATAAAGGGGGATACTTAAATGAGGAGCAGTCCAACAAAGATGATGAATGAGGATAAAGAGAGAGGTCCCATTATGGCTTTTATGCATTCAATTACAGTACCGGTCGTATGATCAGTAGATTTTGTTGGGTTGATTAGTATGGCAGTTACATGAAAGAGGTAATCATTTTTCGGAATAATTAGTGTCTATTCTTCGTAAATATTAGTAAAAGAGTGAGATTTTTTATGAAATGGCAAAATTTTCACTTGAAAAAGTTCTGAGTATGAAGTTGAAAAAAAGTTGTGGAATCCATGATCACACGACACTTGGAAGTCACTAGTAGTAAATAGAAGAATGAATTCTGAGAAAATCCACTTACGTTGAGCAATGATGAGAGAACTCGGTTTTCGTCGAGTTTCTCTTTCTGGACGGATTTTTTCCATTAATTTGCTAATTCTGTCGTTCCCTTTTTCTTTTTTACGTTCTAGTGGTCCTGGACAGTTTTCTTCTAGCGTTTTGACACAAGGTCTGTGAATGTTTAGATTGCAGTCTGAAACAAATATTTTAAAAAAAATGAATAAAACCTGGCTTAATCACATACCTAAATGATGTACCAGAAGATATTAAATTCTTAAAAATGCATGGGTGGAAACGAATAATGGAGAATTTGCACGCAATTTTTTTATTGCTTCATCTGAAAGTGCCTAATGAGCTGAGTTTGCAATATTTTTCATAATTTTTTTCTGACATGGGAAATTGGAGAAAAATTGATTTAAAAGTGAGAAAATGTGCCGCCTTGTGACGTCATCTGGCGGCATTTCCCATTTAAACACAAGTATTTTAGCAGAATCGGTTATTTTGTCATATCTCCTCTAATAATTGCTCAATTTATGAATCAAGGGTATCTTCGTGTTCAGTTCACTCAGAAGATTCCACTTAAACAGGAAATTCATCAAATTTCAGACCCTTGCAAATTCTCCATTACGTCTAATCCAAATTAACATGCTACATACTAAGTTAGGATCCTACGATCAACATCGCCTATCTGACCCTAACAAACAAATAGTAAACTGACAGCAAGTGGGCTAAAATAATTTTAGACCCTGATTTTAAGTTTTTGTATTGAGTGGTCACCAAATTCAGTTTTTTTCTCTCCTTTCTCTGATAATATAGAACGAATGCAAAAAAAAATTTGCGTTGAATATGTTGGGCATTTATCAAAGTAAGATGAAGTTATGCTAAAACTGGGGTGGTGATAAGGAAATTTTGCAGAGTTACAGTGGAGTTTTTCTTGCGTAAAGTTTTATGAAAAAACCAAAAAGTTCATGACAACGTTTAAAAATCATTTAAAAAAGGAGAAAAATATTATCAAAAGCTGACAGTTGACTTGACATAGCAAGCTGCCTGAAGCTGAGTTCAGCCAATCAGCAAATGCCGTCTCCTCAGCCTGGCTACATCATGAGAGCCCGCCAAAAATATTGTCTCCAACAGATTTCATTTCAGACATTTTCAAAACGGAGTGTCTATGCCATTCAGGATTAAAATAAAACTAAAAAAAATTACTGGAAGCATGGTCCTCTCTGTACATTTAAAAAATAGGTACCACTGACTCATTTATATTTATTACTTTCAATGACTAGAATTTGAAAAGTATGTATGTATTACCGTATACGCCTGTAGGTAACTCGCACCTTTTTTCCCCAATTTCAGCGTTCGAAAATCAGAGTGTGGGTTACCTGTGAAACTCACGGAAACTGAATACCTATCAGGCGCTACTTGACAATGTAAGCTAAACAGAACACCGTAGGCGCATGTGGGTTATACATGAATTTTTTTTTGAACCCTCTCAACATCTGGGGTGCAGGTTATCGGCGAGCATATACAGTAGTCGCTTTTTGAATGCATTAGGACGCTTTGCAACACCAGGCTGTCACTCAAATCTGTCGAGGTAGACATTACCCAGAAGCTGGAAACTTTCTTTCTCTTTTTGAACTTGAAAAAAGCTACGAATAATTCTCATTAACGATTTAAATAGTAAGGACATTCCAATATCGAAAAGTATTTTCGTAGGGTTTGAAAGCTATGATGAGTTATTGAGAGAAAAAAATGTATAAAATATTCCATTATTCTTAAACCATTAAGGTTTTTTGCTGTACCTTACTGAGTTGCTTTTTGTCAGCAGTATGAAAAACAGAAGTAGGTATAACTTTGAATTAAATATTGTTTCCAACAAACACTTTAAGGAAAATTGAGTAACTGAACTTACTAGTACACTGATAACCCTGAGGACCGATTCCCCAAATGATAAGTTGACAGTGGTTGCAATAAGTTACTGTGTAATACTGATGGGCTACAAAATTGTGTCCTCGGACAGTTACCTGAAACATATCATAGAAGAAGATTACCAGTGATGATGAGGAAAGAAGATAATTATCCGAAAATAATGGAGGCTGCACATGAAATTAGCATCAAAGTCTTGTGCTCCAAATTCTGCTAAAGATCTTGTATTACAACAGTGAAAGTGAAAAACGCGTAACTCAGTTTGGAACGCCGCAGCATTTATGTCATAAAATATTTTCTGAATGGAAATATTCTCAACCTCATTTCTTAAAAAGTTTTTTCCTTTACTTTCTCTGTTTAAAGAATATTCTGTGAAAATTTCAAGCAATAATATTGAGTTTTTCTTTTGAGATAAAACGAAATTGATGTGGAGATTCTGGAACGATATAGATGGATTTGCTTTTTGCGGTTTTACTGTCTATTCTCTGTGTGCTTGAATTAGGAAACTCCAACCTCAGAGAATAAACTCAGTATGTAATTGAGAAAGACTGCAATCTATAACAATTTATTTAAATCTGACAAAAAGCTATTTCTCTGAATAGTGATCAAGAGGTGCATTTTGAAGTTTTGCACTCTGCAGTCTGGTCAATTCTTTGGCAGAAGAATGAATTCTAGTAGCTTTTATCTCATTCACAGATAAAATTCTGTTCAAAGGCATTCAACTATTTCGACTACCGTTTTTTGTTAAAGACTCTTCAAAGACTTCCAAGAGTTAACCTGAAATTCCATGTCCAAAATCCAATAGATATACATCGAACAAAAAGAGAAAATCAAGGGGAAACTCCCTCATAACATCATCCCTCACCTAAAATCAACAATTTGAAAAAACTCAGTTTCATAAGATAAATTGCTTGGGTATTCCAATTTTACGTATAAGATGAAGCTATGCTGCAGGTATCCACCATTGATATAATAGATGAGGATGAAATAGGTTCTTTATTGTGCTATACACAGTAAAAATTTATGAGGTAGATAGAACTTTGGTATAAAAGTGCCAAGGATGAATCTGAACTTATTCTCATTACGTAGCATTTATTTTTTGACGTTCGTCCTTTTGACGAGAACTTTCGAAATTATTGGGCAATGCAAAAGATTGTTAGGATTAGAAAATTGGGGATAGAAATGATAGTCTTACTTTCCGGGAACGACCAATGAGCCTGGCTTTTAATGACTTCTCTTTCGAAACGAACGTTGGACACCGGTCTAGAAGTGAACTGAAATGCTGACCACGAACGCCAAAAACTTTGCCCATGATTGTGCCAAGAGCAGCAGCCATTGTAAACCTACGATCATCCACTACTTCACGCTCCATATCCTCACTGTAGAGAAATAAACACAAACGAGATGAGTATCCTTGAACCTTGAGCAAATTACATTCACGGAATAGATAGATCCGCAAAAGTCAATCTTGAGGTTCAATATTTTTTGTTGGACTTGATTCAGAGTTTTTAGGGTCCTGTAAACCAATGATTCGCAGATCGAGGTAAATGTTGAGCATTTACAGAGCCTCCAGGAACCAATGGGAATAGGCAGGTCTGATGTTATGCTCTGTGATTTGTTCATGCTGATAGATGATTAACTACCACATTGATAATGGCGACTGCATTAGATTTCAATTATGTATTTGAACCGTAAATAAGCATTACTCCCGCTAGTAGTTCTCAGGGAATAATGGAAGATAAGAATACCTACATCTCATTTCCTAAGTGTCAAGTACTGTCTGTCGGATAGGACTGTGTGGTCTAAGACAAACAACTAGAGAAATAAATTCTGTAACAGTGTTTGAATGGCAATTTGAAGATTTACCTTCCATTTGCTTCTCTTGGAAACAAGCTCAATTTTTTTGCTTTAAAATTTAGGGGATTCTATTTTTAAAATGTTTAATGCAGGGATGAAAATCACATTCTGATCCAGGAGAACGGAGCATGGGGGTAAGATGCGCTTATTTTCCTATTCAAGTATTATGTAAAATATACAAAAAGTGTTTTAGAAAATTTAAGTAAATGTACTGTTTTAGACCACTTAAACCATGTTTGACTCACATGAAGGGTTCCATCTTTGGTATAAGAATTTGTTCAATAATTTTTTGTTCCTTGTTCTTATCATGGATTGTTTCGTCCAGTTGAGCATCAGTTGGACCAAACAACGTTCCCAGACCAGCCGTACGGGTTTGCTGGAAATCTGCAAGCTGCTCATTCAGTTCTTCTTTGGCTTTCACACGTGCTTTCCAGAATATCTAAGGAAAACAAAAGTTGAGCTTATCAGGAAAATCTTGGAAATATACAGCAAACCTGGATTTCACAAATTTGTTGAAATATATAGACAAAATTCCACAAGCACATAATACATTCTTACAGATTTTCAATTTGGGACATGGGAGGTGACTTAGTTGGAGAAAAATTAGAAAAATATGATAAAATATCAAACATTTGTGCCTTTTGTATTATTCTGGATTTATCTTTGGATAAAAAAATAATAAAAGGGCGTTCCTGTAATTAAGAATGTGAAGTAAATACGTCTACCTCATTGGTTGCAGCTATTGTTGCCCCTAACACCCGACTAAACTTTTCAGGGAAAATTTAGACGTACATGTCTTCACCCTCTCATATGAGAATATGCCTTGTAATGCAGGTTCATGATATTTATTTAGGTAATCATCAATTCGTATTACTGAAAGGTGAGCCTTATGACCTCTATTCGTTATGTAGTCACATTAGATATCGGCCTGATGAAGACGAGAGTGGACTGGGCTAGGAAGTAAATCATTCAGTCCATGAACGTGCATACTTCATATAATCAACGTTTCAAATTTCAGCAGAGCGAAAATGTTCAAAAATTAGGATGAAACAGGCAAAAAAAAGAGAGAGATAAAAATTGAACATAAAATAAAAAAAAATTGCTGACAAATTAAGCATAAATTAAACAGAAACCTGAGCAGTGAAGAACAGATTTCAAGAGGATTTAACTTATGGATAGTATAAGTTAATGAAGAGAGATGATAAACTTACTTTTCTTAAAATCTCCTCCCGGTCCGACTCATTCAGTAGAACCTCATCTATTTCTCGAGCAACATTTTCATCTACATTATTCAGTCTTAGCGGCTGAAAAGAGACAATCAAATGATGAAGAAATAATGACCAATTTAATCCGACATACTAGGCTGAAGAGGACAATGCTTTCTTCGGATAAGATTTATCTTACCGAGTTGTATTAGAGTTACCTCTGAATGCAAGATCTCTGATAAAAGTTGTGTTGAAAAAATAACGTAGAGGTTTTGTCAGTAAGTATATATGGTAAAATAAAGCC
This sequence comes from Bemisia tabaci, assembly GCF_918797505.1. NCBI lineage: Eukaryota > Metazoa > Arthropoda > Insecta > Hemiptera > Aleyrodidae > Bemisia > Bemisia tabaci. The sequence continues at coordinate 45,312,390 of NC_092799.1, read as the reverse complement.
GGGTCCACACTTTATTTGTGTCAACAGCTAAATTGGCACTTGTGTACATTCCGCTTTCAAGCGATTGCAATGCAATTGTCCAATAGTAAACACGGATTGACCGCTACCCGATCGTGAGCGTAGTCAATCCTCGATCCCTATTCGACGAGTGCATTGCAGTTGCTTGCGAACGGAATGTAAACAAGCGCCAACTTAGCTGACGACACCTCTAATGGATACCTATCAAAATTTTCAAATCAGCAATTCCATGCAAGATTACTTGCAGTTTTTTGGTAGTTACGAGACAAAACAATGAAAAATATGTAAGAACATGATCTTCGGAGGGACGAAGTTAATAATAATAGTGCAAGATTTGATTATTCTAAAATAGCTCCTCAGGCTGTTGAATTTATACCTTATCATAGTTCAGATTTCAACATAAAAACACAAATCGTTCATAAAGCCATTCCCTTTTAAGGGAAGTGTCTATTAAAAATTTTGGTCACAAAAATCAGACTTTGAGTACTTGTGGAAGACTGCATCAGTACATATTGCGAAGTGGAGAAAACATGCCAATAGGGCTCTATTTTATCAATTTGAGTGTGGTTCTCACTTTTTTTAAGCGTGCCAGTAGGGCTCGCTTTTTGAAATCACTCGGATGTACCATAGTACAGCACACAGATCAACCAATGCTATTCAACGGGTCGTCCATATACTTTTTTCCTCGCACCCGTTTCTTTGTCTTTGAACCATTACACTGTCAAGCCCTGATGGTCTTTTACCAAAAAATCTAATGAACAGCTAATTGGAAACCCTTGAGAACATTTTTCTGTTAAAACCGTATTATTCAATTTGACAGAAACCTCATAGGAGCTTTCTTACGCTCGGAGGACTCAACTCTAGAACCTTCTTTCCCGCCAAAACTCTATAGCCAATGAGCGTCTTGCACTGTAAGTGCAATCTGTGATGAGCCTCGTGACTCATTATACTATGTACTAACCATGGCCCCTGCCGAAATCCACTTAAACCACTACAGTTATCTCGCGATATAGCTTTGGGTGTCCGGTTTCGAGCAAGGCAATAAAAGACGGCGAGGCGATTAACCGATTAACCATTCACCGTGATGCTAGGAGCCACCAAATTTTCTCAAAAATTGTTTTCCGTCTATTTAGCGAGTTTTTCTTTACTTTCCGTTGAAGTACAAATAAAAAGAGACCTCATTTGTACAAATCGGCCGAATAGGAGAGAAGTTACAGTTCGAAATCCAAAGAGATTAACTGAACGCGATTTCGATGCACGGCAGTTCGCCCAAATCACGGTCGTGCGCAAATGCCGCATATCAGCTTAAAATCAAGATAATTGGACGGAATCTTTAAAATTAATTTACATTCAACGTTCATGAATCAATATTTTCTCACAAATTTAGCAAAAAGTACCAATTGATGCAAAAAGCAAAGACGTGAAAATAAGAGGTATTTGTCCAACATTTCAGTTATTCGGCACGCTTTTCCAACATACTCATGTTGGATTTTTTCTTCTTGTTTAATTATACAAAGGCTAACTTCTATAATTTGGAAGTAGTCTGATTAAGTGGCTGTGTCATTTCTACCAATCGTAACATATCAATTTGCAATGGTTCAAACAGTAGAACATAAACTCATGTCCAAATTCTGTGAGTCTATTAATCCATTAATTACAATTTTGCAACCAATTATTTCAAATCGATTGATGGTTCATTAGACATGAGCAATTTTGACTGCAAGAAATATTTGGACGATTTTACCACCATAGCGCAAATACAACAAGGTTATGTGCCTGTATTTGGACTATAAAAACTGTGATATAAAACTTAGAGGAAGTCACTAAATCAGTCTGGTATCTAATTTTGTACTCGTTCTTGACGTCAACAAAGAAACCACCGACAATCTTCTGAAGCCTTAGTTTTTTTGGTAATGGAATAAATGATGAAAAGTAGAACAAGCACAGCCTTAGTTTTTTTGGTAATGGAATAAATGATGAAAAGTAGAACAAGCACATCACGCATTGACATAGACGCTTATCATGTTTAGCAATTTACACATTAAATTCGAGAAGAGGTGAATTATGCAAAACTTGATACTTACAGCCCCAGGAACCAAAAAACTGGAGTGAATTTCATACGCCCACTTTTTCATCTCCTTTGCATTTCCTTCCTTGTATAAATCCGTTACAAGGTAGAAAAGCTGAAATCAGAGAGAAAGATTTACTGTCGGTCAATTAAAAAAGCAATATTTGTACGGGCGAAAAAACAGCAAATGAATGTTAAATGATGGTCGTAGGACAGAAATTTGGAAAAGATTTTTTTGACAAAATTTAGTATGTCTGTGTACATACATATCGACGGTGTACATTGGCAATCACCTAACTCGTTTGCGGCGTCTGAAAATCTCCGCGTTCATGTTATTTTTTTAAAGGAGTACAAATGGACATTATTCCTTGAAGTTTTTGCAGAATTTTCTTCACACAGAGCAAACAAATCATGGCAGTTTTAAAGAATTGCCGTCGAGTAGTTTTCTGTTTGAAAAATGAAGTATGACAGGAAGTCTGCGACGTCGCAAACCGAGTCATGTGATTGCCGACTAACATCGTCGATATGGATTCAAAAAGAGGATAATAATTATGATTAAGTTCAGGCTGAAATGACAAGACTAGAAGTACTCTAGAACCATCAAAATTACAAATGGCTGGACTGAAAAAACATTAAATTTGTTTGAATTTTAGATTTTTACTTTATGGTATATCATTTAAGGCATCGCACTTAAAGCATTACACAGACCCCACACTTAAAGTAAGGGAGTCCGACACCAATCGACTGATCTTATTTGTTGACATGACCATCAATTTGCATAGATCTGACTTTGGCCATGCCCATCACACACCTTAAGTGCAGTGCCTTAAAAATAAGTGCTAACCACATTACAGGTGTTATGTTAATAGTTCTACGTTGCAAAATCCCAAACTAAAAATGCCATCTAAGTTATTTACCTTCAACAAAAGTATGTGGCTCACTATTCCTAACTGCACCCTCCACAGAACTCAGAGCAAACATTCTTGAAAATCAGATAACTAAAATGAAATTTAAGTTCCTAGCCTAAAAATTATGCTCTTTGTCGCTGGTTTCTGAAAATCCTCACAACCTCCAGAAATGAGCGATTTTACTATTGATGGCTTGAATACTGAAAAACGAGGAATTGAAAGAAATTAACTTACCAAACTCGATGGATCACTATTTGATATCACATAATTCATGAAGACAGCTAAATGTGCATTATGTTCCCATAATTTTGATAGGCTTTTGAATGGGCCATGATCTTCTAACTGGTTCTGGAAACAAAAGCCATTGAATTAAGATAAATTGTCAAATAATGTTAGATAAATTCTGAATCATTTGGTGCAAAGAAAAGGAGGGTATGGATTCGATCGACATGAAAATTAAAAGTGAATCGATCGACATGAATCGATCGACAAATTATTAAAAAACTGATGTCGATCCGATCGACATGAACCGATCCGATCAACATGAATTGATCCGATCGACATGAATTGATCCGATTGACATGAATTGATCTGATCGACATGAATCGATCGATAAATTAAAACGTGAATCGATCGACACCGATTCGATCGACAGTTAATTTAAAAACGCCCATGTCGATTCGATCGACATGAATGGATCGAAAAATAAAAATGTGAATCAATCGACACTGATTCAATCGACAACCGTGAATCGATCGACAAACCCATGAATCGATTGACAATCCCGTGAATGGATCGACAAAAGCCTTGAGTCCATCAACAAACCCCTGAATCGATCGACAAAAGCCGTGAATGGATCGACAAAAGCCGTGAGTCGATCGACAAACCCGTGAGTCGATCAACAAACCTGTGAATTGATCAGCAAACCTGTGAATCGATCGACAAACCCGTGAATCCATCGACAAACCCGTGAGTCGATCGAATCTGTGTCAATCGATTCACATCGATCCATTCAAGTTTTCATTTTTTGATCCATTCATGTCGATCGAATTGATACCGGTGTTTTTAAATTAACTGTCGATCAAATCGGTGTCGATTGAATAACGTTTTCATTTTTCGATCGATTCATGTCGATCGAATCGACACCGGTTTTATAACAATTTGTCGATCAAATCGGTGTCGATCGATTCATGTCGATCGATTCACGTTTTCATTTTTCAATCGATTCCATACCCTCCCAAAGAGAAAACTTTGGCAGAGTATGTGGAATAGAAACAGGGAATAATGGGGTCGTTACAGGTTGTATATTACTTCAGACAATTATAAAATCATTGATGAATGATACAAATTAGGGCTGGAACTATTGACCTAATGTTCCTGCAAGTATTTGAGAGTGATTTTGAGAGTGATTAGCATAGATTCCGTTAATCCAAAACTGGTTTTTGTTCTGTACTGAATAATTTTATTTTCCACCTGGAGCTATATTCAACCTTGCTGCATCACATAAATACTAGCATCTTTCTGATAATTGATCAAAAAGATTTAAACTTACCATTTCTTGATCAGACATTTCATCGTCTTCCATTGAAATTATAGGTTGTTGAGTAACAAAAGCACCATGATTCGTTTTGACTGGAGAAGCCTCCAGCTGTCCACTATCAGTAGGAGGTGGCTGAAAGAGACAGAATAAAGACATCAAAATCCGAATATTTATACTCCTTGATGGGGAAAATAATTGAGTAACAAGTTAAACTTGATTGAAAGATGGACTAAACTGATGAGCAAAGGTGAAAAATCTTTTGATACCTGTACTTACATCGATAGTCAAATAGCAAAAACCACATATCTCCGTTTGCGACATTACATACTCCCTGTCATACTGTATTTTTTCTTTGGAAAACTAGTCAGCATATTTTCTCGAAAGTTCCTTAATTTGTCCAGTCTGTTAGCAGAATATTATGTACAAATTAGAAGCTATAAAGTTAGCTTGTCTTTCGTTGAAAAAATAAAATAGGAGTGGACATTTTGAAACATCCCAACAAAGATACGAGGTTTTAAACTTAGGACATCTATATCAATATGGCACCCATAGAGATGAAGAATTTTCAGATACTATTTAAAAATCTATTAACTCTTTTGAAAGGGTTCAACAAATGAATATCTTCCACTGTTTTATCATCCCTCTTCTTTCTCTCTCAGATTCATCTTGTATTGTGATAAAAATGATTATTTTATCAGTTTCTGATAGCTCTATATGAGTATTACTATTTTTGGACACCTCATTCTGAATCCTGTCTAACAATATGTTTATTACACAATCAGACATAACAGGTGAAAATCATTATAAGGGAATAGATCTACTACTATGAGTTGTTTCATTCTGTAAAACATTTCAGTGAAACTCCAAGATAAGAATTTCCCTTAAAAATTTAAAAATTTGTTTAAAAAATCAACTCACTTGCAACGAAAGTCTTATGGTATCGACAGACGTGTTTCGAGCTACGGCTCATCATTGGTGCCACTCGCACCATGAGTCGCACCAAAAATGAGCCATAGCTCCGAACACGTCTGCTAATACTGAAAGACTTTCATCGCAAGTGAGTTGATTTTTAAAAAAAAATTTTTAAATTTTCTATGACACGACTTGCGAGAAAAAGCTCCCTCATTTTATATCAAGAATTTCTCTGATCATGCTAAATAACACCTAATCCAACAAAACCAAACTGAAAGTGCTTGATTGATGCTTTTGTGTCATTTTAAATCAATATTGGCGAACCAATAATTGCATTACCTCTCCTCTGGATGAATCTGGATCATCTTGTTGCAGGGGACTAACTGGATCGGCGGTTGACTCAGGTAGCGCCGTCACTGGGATTGGATAAGGTGGAGGGGGCGTCCCTGGCGGTGTTATCCTTGGAGAGTCTACATCACATACAACGCCTGACTTTGCTCGTTTTGTTCCTAGGCTAAGGTCTGATATGGATTCTGATGCTATCAGTCGCTTTGAAGCTGCAAAAAAAAGAGATACTTTTAAATACAATACCAAGTTAATTGGAAAGCAAAAGAGTCTATCTGCACCATTTTTAATGGCTATAGACTAAATACGCATATCTCAATAACAATGTATGAAAATCTTCAATAATGTTTTATTTTCATCAATAGAAGCTAACCAAACTTTTTTCTGGCAATTTTGTGAAGTTTTAATGGAAAGAGGGAAGAAAATTCACCGAAAATTTCAAAAGAAAGTGTTGATCAATTTTAACTAAGAAACGTGAAAATAGAGCGGCTACTTAAAACGTCTCAATCTGAGATATGCATCTTTTAACTTTAGCCACAAAAATAGACTTCTTTGGTATTAATTAATTCTCAAGGCTTCAGACACAAACTGGAGAGATCATTTTAAAGTATAAAATTATGACAAAGGAACTTTGTACATTCCTCCTTTACATATTGACAACATCAATTTTGAAGTACTGAACTATTAATTAAAAATTTCCGAATGAATGGTTTACTGAACAGCTTCAGAGAACCTGCAGAGAATCTAACAGGGTGGTAAAAAGAGAAAAGTTCAGTTTTAACCTAAAGAAAGTTGTAAAAATATAAGACAGTATAGAAACTTTCCTGGCAGAGATACCATAAAATAGTGGATCAATTTAATTAAATATACCTCCATTGGGGTCCTCAATAGTCTGCCCTCTAATTTTTAAAAATTATTTCCAACATTGAATGACTTCTTCAGATCTTTTTTTGATTTTACCACCAAACAAGTTCTGATGCATTTGAAGGTGACTAAAAATAAATTGCTGAAAAGAATTTATATTGAGCAAAGCAGCACAGGTCTAACTAGTAAAAAGGAAACCTGCTGATGATAGCTGAGTTTTAGTACTTGACTCATTGTCAACTCTATGTATTAGCATTAATATTCTGCAATTCAAATTGAGTTTGAAAAGGAGGCTGCGTAAAAATACAAAGAAATTACAATTAAAAAGAGGGATAATGGTACCTTCAGATAGAGAAAGATTGCCAAGTAAATTGCTAATTTGATCTGGACTGGATTTTGTTCTATGATGAGTTTGAACTAAAGGATTAGTTGCCTGAAACACAAAAACAAATTACCATTAGTTAAATACAGAAAAATTCACAAATACAAATCATGGAAATCTTTCTGAGGGGAAACTCCTCTCTCTTAAAAAAAAATGGAGTAATTACTGTTACACTGCGTACACAGCTAAAAGAATCAAACTTGGAAGCGTTATGCAAGGAAAAATCGAGAAAAAAAATCATGAATTAAGGAAATTGAAACCTTGGGAGGGATAGCTAACGCTGAATAAATTCATAAAATCACAAATGCAAAAAAGGATGGGTACGTAATTAAAAATGGCGATTTCCAAATACTTTGTAGAAGTAAAGCGTGATGACAATAGCTTAAATTTGTGTTTGGGATTGAGAAAATAATTTTTCAAGACAAAAATACTGAGAAATCAGTAATAATGTAATAATCTTATGAGGCAGAAACACTCTGCTGAAGCTCATTAAAAATATCAAGCACTTGAAAAAACAAACATAATTAAAATGCACCAAAAAAAGAGAGAAAAAGCTCAAAGAATTTAGAAATTTCATAGAAAAAGACAAAAAAACGCAAATTCAAAAGAGGAATAGGTGATGTTAAAAACTTTAAAAACTAAAAAATTGGCAACTTTGAATTTACAATCCAGCAATCGATGAAAATGCACAGAAAACAACAAAATGCAAGAAATCCAGTCGGAATAAATAAAAGCAAAACTTTTTTTTAGCGAGAAGAGTGCAATGAGGCGCTTGGAGGACGAGGTGCACAAGTGCAGTTTTTGCTATTTCAAGAAATACGTGTTTAGAGGTTCGAAATTATGAGGAGCCTTATGGCGGAGAGGAAGTTTAAGCTCACTTTTTGATGCTTTAAAGTTGGATTTTAGTTTTGAACTTTTTACAGAATATACTTCAAGACTGGTTTTGGTTGAAATCATTAATACCTCAATTTTTCAAAAACTGCACACATGCGCCTTGTCCTCCAATCCCTTAATTTACATCCATTGCCTGTGGGTGTTATTATCTAGGACGAGTACGCTTTCGCTCAAGTACTCGAGGTAAAAAAAGAAAAATTCCTTGAAAGGAGGGCATTTGAAATTTGAAATTGGGTTATAACTTCTGATTTTCTTTAAAAGCGTTAATGAAGAAATGTAGTTTTGAAAAGGAATATCGTGAAATTGGAAGTTCAAACGATGGCATGATAGAGTGTGAAAGTTGCCAATACAATGACTGTTGATACTGTTAGTGCAAGTAGAAATACCGATAGACTAAAATAGACACCTCTAGGGTTCACGTTGGGACCTATTACATTTTCCTCACTAATTAATTCAAAGAGGTGAGCCGTACGGAGAGTTAACAATCAGGAACAAGGGCTCATTTCTCTCTGCTGGCCGCAAGACCCTCCATCTTTTTGGACCCAAGCTTTCCGATTTTGGCTCTTTCATGATCAAATCTCAACCTAATTTTATTTACAAGTCGTCTGGATCAAATACGATTGCTGGCACTAGCCTGATCAACTACAGCACCTACATTTAAGGGAAAATCATCGCACTGGAAAAAAACACATTGGATCTAAAGTCCAGACTCTTTTAAAAACATCGACAAGAAAAAATACTCTTGATTCAATCGGATTTAAGCTTAAATCAAGAAATCTCAAGTTAAAAAGAAATTTTAGGGAGATATCCTTTTGGTTGAAATGGTTGGTTCCTATATAGGCTAAGAGAGAAAAAGATGGACTGACTAAAGGGTCCGTAGGTTACCGTTAGTTAGTCTATCCTTTTGGTTGAAATGGTTGGTTCCTATAGGCTAAGAGAGAAAACGATTGACTAACTAAAGGGTCCGTAGGTTACCGTTAGTTAGTCTATTACCTACACTGCAAAAAAAATGCACATTGGATTTAGAGTCCAGACTCTTGAAAACATTGACAAGATATAATACTCTAGATTCAATCGGATTTTTGCTTGAATCAAAACGAAATCCGCTTATATTAAGAGGCTTGGTTCTTGATTTAAGCTAGATTCTGATTGAATCAAGAGCACTTTTTCTTGTCAATGTTTTCAAGAGTCTGGACTCTAGATCCAATGTGTTTTTTTTTTCCAGTGTACCTCCTTTGTCCACTACAACCACCCGCTTCCACCAATAGGATCCCTCCATAACCCTTCATCTTTTTCATCTATAGCTTTGTCTATCAATTTCACAAATCAGCCAGCTGGCGGGTTTAATCCTATAACACCCTGCACATAGGCGATCCCGCAGCTTTATGTATCGAAATCGAAAAAGCTCTCCGGACTGCGTTTACAGGAAATAAAAATTGCGTACGGTGCCCGATGTAATCCGGACTTTGTACACGGCTAATGGGTCTATTTGGCAGCGGCTGTAAAATTGCCGGATCGTGGGAATCGGCCGAGTTGTCACATCGCCGGACCAATCATCGATATTTCCCCATTTAGAGCCGTGGCAAAGAATCGATTATTCAGATCGATCTTCTTATCGATCCTTTTCCATAAATTTAAATGGGAGTTAATCGATAAATCGCAAAGCACGCCACGGTGCTGCGCTGGACGTGCGGGAAAAGCTCGACTCGGCTCGGATCGGTTTGACAATCGTGTGGAAATGGGCTCGGCGCAGACTGTCGCTGGCGTATTTTGTGAGCGGATAAAATTATGCACCCGACTCCCGACTCTGTAACGCTGCGGAATGCCATTTTTATGGACCCGATCAATCAACAGTTCTGACTGTTCGATGCTTAACGGGTCTCGGCGACGCTCGGTGGACCGAGTCAATCGGAGAGGCCGGACAAAATTTGGAAACTTTAAACGCCTATAACTCCGTTTATACGAAACTTTGAGGTTCTGAAAGTGGTTCCATTGGTTTCCTCGTGAAATTTGCATCTAGGAGCACCCCTTGAAATTTAAAATGTGACGAAATAAACGTCAAAATTTGCAGTTTTAGTCAAGAATTTCATGTCCGACCTCTCGGATTGACTAGATCCACTGTGCGACGACGAGCTGTGACTTCATGTTCCCGACCGGGTACTATATGCAGTTTTCTTCCAGTCGACATGCATCCATCCTACCGCGTTACCGCGAGAGCGGCTGCAGTGCGGGGGGTCATTTCGACGTTTCCTGGGCGAAGAGACGTAACTCCATTCCAAAGTTGCCAAATTGACTCCAACAGTTAAATTTTTTTAACAAGAGTATACCAGTGCAACTTTTGTGCAGAATTATTCTGATTTTTGTATGAGATCAGAAGAAACATTGGTGAAATTTTCGGTTAGAAATGCCCAGGATTTTCCTGGTAAAAATGCGATTAGTGATAAGAAATTTGGCAACATTGAATGGAATTACTTTCCTCCGTCCGGTAAACTACGAAATGACACCCCCCCCCCCCCAAAAAAAGGCAAGTTTAAAATGTTCTATGCCCCCTCAGAAAATGCTCTTGGGAAGCTGCGACAGCCGACACCCTAAAAATGTCCTCCTAAACTCAACTAATCTGATAAATTTTTAAAACGCCTCATAAATGGAGAGAGCGAGAAAACCCATCTTTCTTGGTTTATTTACTCCAATATTACTTACAATGAGTTTACAACCTTTCCATCCGTATTTGAAGCAATTGTAACGAGATGAATACTACTGAAAGGAGCTACTTACATTGGAAACTAATGTTTCAGGTAATGCTCCAGAAAAGGAAATCATTTCTGAATAACAATGACAACCTTAAAAAATTGAGTATAATGTCCGAACAAGAAATAAGCGTCCTCCATCGATCAATAAAAATCGACGGAGTTGCTCAAGTTCGGGTGGTGCGTTTTCAAAAATTCTGAATGCAACTAAAGGCTCGCGAACAAAATTCCAAAAGTTCGCATGGTGCTACTTTTTAAGAACTTGTTATTAGCACTGGTGTTTTTGTTACTCACCACGGAAAATTCATTTGAATTCTGGCTACCATTGCAAAAAGAAATGAACTGCCAGGTGGGTACAAAATGGCGCAACTCCATTGCAAATTGTTAAATTTAATGAAGAGACCATGAACATTTGAAAATTATGAAAGAAAAGAAGTCAGTTGACGAATTTTCGAGCATTTTACAACATCCTCAGTTAAAATCCTTTATAACTTTTTCAGGGGTATCTCTGAAACACTTGACACACAAAAAAAATCCCTGAATTTTTAGACACCACTAGGCGATTTTCTGATCCAACTGCGCTAGACAAGCCGAAACAAGCTAAAGCGACACGTAAAAAGCAGTCATTAAAGTATACGCAGTATCTTCCAAGTATCTAGTCATTTTACTGTTTTCCCCTGGCAGTGGCAGCCATCCTGCTATGGAGGTTGGGCAGTGGCGATTCTAGCAAGTTGGCAACACTATTTATATTCCATTTGAATCCATTGAATGTATCGATTCTTGCTGAGACAGGTTGCCTCGCCTAGAATCGATTGTTTAATATACATTTAAAGGGAGAAAAATCAGTGTTGCCGATTCGCGAGAACCGTCACTAGGATTAGGTCGCACAGTGGTCAAGAGGAGACCCTTTCCCTAAATTTTCACAAGTTGTTTGTGTGCGACAATTGTAAAATGCATCGGAATTGATCAACTGCCATATGTTTTTTTAGGGGTACATGTTGCATCCCTTTCATTCACAATTTTTATATGAGAATCGTTTGAAGAGCCCTCGTTGGTGCTAGAATCCAGTGGCGTGGCAAGTTTAGCGATAAATCGATTTATCTGCCTTTAAAACCTACGGAAAAGAATCGATAGACAGGGTGTTCACAACGAACACCTAAAAAATCGATTCTTTATCAGGGTGTCTATTAAAACAGGCTGGCCAAAAATCAGTACTTTTACAGGACTTTTTCAGTATTTCTCAAAAAATTCAGTACCTCCTCAACAGAAAAATTCAGTACTTTTTCAGTAACTCCTCAACAGAAAAATTCCGTGCTTTTTCAGTACCCCCTTAACAGCAAAATTCTGTACTTTTTCAGTACCTCCATTCAACAAAATTTGAAAAATTTTTAAACTTTCAAAAATTTGAATTTCTCGTTAAAATTTAAACAAAAATGACAAAAAAAATGTAGAGAATTCCGGACCTCTTGCGGAATTTTCGCCCTTTTCCAGTGCTTCCGGACTTGTAGACACCCTGTTTACCACAGCTTCAAATGCGGAAAAATCGATAATCGATTGACGCCTGGCCACTGGCAGAATCGTAGAATCGAAGGATACTCACAGAGGCACTTGCGGCTAGGGGCTCCGTTGGGCTGGTGGGGCCGTCGGGGTCCGAGGACTGGAGGTACTGCCGTGGCGGGAGCGGGGGTGGCGACGCCAGGGGCGACAGGGGGGAGAGGGGCGGGGAGGTGGGCGGCGGCGGGGGCGAGGTGGCGCCCGTCGACGGCCGGTTCCGCTGCGGGAGGGGCGGCGGCGAGTCCGTCGAGGACTCGATCATGCTCGCCGCCTGTCTCGTCGGCAGCGTCGCGATCGGGGGAGGGGGCGGACAGAAAGGCTGAAAAACGCAACCCGCAAAGCATTAGTCCAACGCCACCCCAAAACACAACCACACTCCCGACGGCGGTCAGTTATGCATTTTCCTCGACTCCTACCTTGTCACGCGATCGTGGCTTACTAGAGTACCTTTATAGACAGAGTATGGCCATTCGTATCTTTTTACTACAGGAAAACTGTTCCGCTTTTTGATTGGTCAACGAGTTTTTAGGCTTCATGATGCTCTTAGGGCCGTAAATAAACAAACAAGATGGCGGCTCACCGTGACATCGATAAGAAGCTAAATTTGACAAAAATGTCAATTATACGGCAGTAACATTTTAAACTAGCATATCTACGAATAACACACGAAAAACACATTGAAACATTATTAAATCGCCTTTCACCTTTATCACAGGAGGATGTAAGATGTGCATAACCTCAATCTTGCTTGCTGATAACAGCCATCTTGTTTGTTTATTTACGGCCCTAAGAGCATCGTGTCAGCCTATTTGCTCGCGACCAATGAAAAACCGGAACAGAAATGGCCATACTCCAGTGGCGAGGCGTGAATGATCGATATCGATATTTCCCCATTTGAAGCTATGGTAAAGAATCGATTATTAGGATGTTTTCACTGGAAAAAAACACATTGGATCTAGAGTCCAGACTCTTAAAAACATCGACAAGAAAAAATACTCTTGATTCAATCAGATTTGAGTTAATTAAGAACCAAGCCTCTTAATTTGAGCGGATTTCCTTTTGATTTAAGCTTAAATCTGATTGAATCGAGAGTCTTTTTTCTTGTTGATGTTTTCAAGAGTCCGGACTCGAGATCCAATGTGTTTTTTTTCCAGTGTTTAGTGAACACCCTGTTTATCAATCCTTTTCCATAGGTTTAAATGGTAGATCAATCGATACATCGCAAAGCACGCCACGCCACACGGAGAAAAAAAACTCGTGCGTGGGACCCGAAGTTTAGGTCATATGGATCTCTGAAGTTTTCAGATTGAGCATCTGAACACTTTAGGTCTAGCTGCCGAAGTTCGGATCATACATCTGAAACTTCAGTTCTTACATCTGAAGTACTTCGGTTCTACATCCGAAGTACTTCGGTTCTCACATCCGAAGTACTTCGGTTCTCACATCTGAAGTACTTCAGATGTAAGAACTGAAGTTTCAGATGTATGATCCGAACTTCGGCAGCTAGACCTAAAGTGTTCAGATGCTCAATCTGAAAACTTCAGAGATCCATATGACCTAAACTTCGGGTCCCACGCACGAGTTTTTTTTCTCCGTGCACTGTCGCTTACCCAATTAGTCGGTTTCTGGACGAAAGGTTAGAACGAGAGTTAGGTTATTACTTCACTTCGTTTCTATGATGTACAAAATACACACAAAAAATTGGTTTCCTAACTCGGAGACTCTTCGGATTTTTCACTAAAAATATCACTAATTTTTCTATAGATTTTAGAAAAAATCAGCAAAATGTTCAACGGGTATTTCGCGGTCATTTTCTTGTAAAGCAGCAGAACTATTAACGCCAAGTTTGCATCCATGATATTAAGGTAGTTCTTTTGCCTGGAAACTGACGAAATTGCAGGAAAATCGAACAAGGTCAGGGTATTTGGCGGCTGGGGTTGAAATGGGTAATAGGAGTTAAATCGAAATTAATGAGGTCGGAACAAATTAACTTTACGTGACGTTTCGCGATTAACAAGATGGCGTCTTGTGTCTTTTTGCCTAAATCCACGCACGCACGTAGTTGAGTTGTTAAAATCACAAAAGGATGACAATAATTCTTTAAGTCACAAGTCTAAATTTTTATTTTTTATTTTTTAAATCACAGGCTGGGTCCCTCACCCTCGATTTGTTTTTAAAAAATTAGAGAGCATTTTTAATAATTTTTAACTTATGATATTTGATAAACAATTTCTGTTTATAACCCTTCTCGAGGCGTTTTATGTCCCTTATTGTTACAGCAGATAGAAGGGTGGACTTTAATATCCTCTCATTTGCAATAGTGAAAGAAGAAAACGGAGTGTCGAAAAAAGAGATAGGAAAAATGAAGGAGAGAATTAACATCTCTCAATGTTAAGAAACTTTAATGGTTAGATTTTCTTTCGGAAAAAGGGAAAGGGGGCAGGAGAACCCTCGTTCACATTGCGGGAATGAGAAGATATGCGGAACGAATATTTTGAAGTAAGATTGAGGTTTCCTTCTTGGTGAAGCCAACGAAATATCAAGTATCCTCAGATTTTTTCCAAGTTTCACTGCACTTTTCTCGGTTAAGGATACCAGACGGATTGTAAAAAAAAAGCACATCCCTTTTTGGTGCTGTGAATAGAGGTGTTCAGCGGGGGTAGAACGGAGCAAACAATTGACGGATTTTTCGTCCAGAGGGGGCGAATTGCAAACTCCAGTGGAAAGTCATGCGCTTCAAAAAATGCTCAGTTAGGAAGAAAACCATGCGTCAAACCACTAGCCAACTTTTCAGAAAGCTTAAAACTGGTGCACTTCCAATTGTAAACAGGTTTAGAGTGTAAAAGAGTGATTAACTTTAGGGATTAAATATATGTACTAATAAAGCGTTCGATAAATGTTGATATCGACAATCGGCAATACACGAGCAAAAAAACACATGTGGGACTCTAGAGTCCAGGACTCTTGAAGAACATTGAGCAACGAAAAACTAGTCAGCTGTCGAGTTCGATCCACATCTGAATTTTTGCTTAAGATTAAGAGGAGAATCCGACGTCAAGTTGAGAGACTGAGTTCTTGGATTTAAGTAAAAATCCGATTGAATCAAGCGTATGTTTTTCTTGTCGAATGCTTTTTGCAGATGCTCTGGAAACTTCAGAGATCCAATGTGCTAACTTTTGTTCCACGCCGAGTGTATGTCAACGTGATACCTATACCAAAATTTAAGGGGAAAAAATCATGAAACGTTCACATCGCACCGAGGATGAGGACTTGACCGATAACGATACGACAGACGTATTAACAGAACGAAACTCGAGTCGACATTACACGCTTTGGTGATCGACGTGGCGTTGGATTTCTTTTTTGCGAAGGAAAATACGGGTTTTTGCAGTTGAGCTGCGGCGAATCGCATCGGAATGCGATACATGGAGAGCGTTGACCGCTGATGAGTTTGAATGTGTCACGAGAGTGAATTTGATATTAAAATAGAGTCAACTTGTCGCCGTCCGACCCGGGCGCACCTTACACTTAATCAACCGAAATCCGCCAAATTTTTCCTTTCTCACGTTCCGCGTTTCCCTCTGTGGTTGCCGAGTTAACGTTTTATCGTATTTTTTTAAAATTTTTTTATATATTCTTTAAAAAATCTGTTTTAATTATTATTATTTTTTTTTAAATTTATAATTTATGTAGCGCCAAATCATCGCGGATTATCAAAATTAAATACTATGTGGTCCCGCACTGGGAAAAAAAAAAAAAAAAAAAAAAAAAAACACATTGGATCTGGAGTCCAGACTCTTGAAAACATTAGCAAGAAAAAATATTCTTGATTCAGTCGGATTTTTGCTTGAGTCAAAACGAAATCCGCTTAAATTAAGAGGCTTGGTTCTTGATTTAAACTAGATTCTGATTGAATCAAGAGTGCTTCTTCTTGTCGATGTTTTCCAGAGCCTGGACTCTAAATCCAATGTGTTTTTTTTTTTTTTTTTTTTTTTTTTTTTTTTTTTTCCAGTGCGGGCTGGGAAGAGGACATATTCCCGATTTTACTGTGGATTTTCCTATTTTCCTACAGAATTCCTTGATGAGTCCTGATTTCTTCAGGCCGCAGATACGATGTTTTTTCTCACTGATCAATGCCCATTCAGTGCCAGTTTCAAGGAGCAAAAATAGAATCATGACGTAATTTTCACTTAAGTATTATTTAAAAAGGGCGGAAGGGGAAGAGATGCGGGGTTATCTTACGTTGATTGCCAATTCGGACCATCTTTCCGTGAGGAACCAAAATCTACAAGAACTTGAAAAGGCAGGAAAGATATTAGGACCCAATCCAAAATGCATAACTGACCACCGTGGTAAATATTAAGAAAACACAAATATACAAAAGGCAAACTGATCAGATTACAAGATGAAAAAAGTCATACATTGATCAAACACAAGAAAAGTATATGCAGTTTCCAGGCATACAAACCGATTAGTTTTTAGAGGCCTCACAAGCAACAATTATTGAACTTCAATTTCAATTGTTCCCGATGAAATATTTACAAATATTTTATGTACACTTAGTGATTTCAACTTGGTATAACTTCAAAGTGTTGGAATAGTGTCTGTTAACTCCATTATGACGATGTGTTTTTGAATCTCTCTATCGTCTTAAATAGAGATGTGCCCCATACATAACAAAAGCTATTTTCGTTGTAAATTATAACATCGCTGAGCAAAAGCAATCTCCCTGCACTTACACGTGAGTCTTGGAAACCATAAGAACTCATGCTCCTCAAATCTCACATGAATGAGCAAACTTCTCTGGACTGCCTGTGTTAAATATACATTGTTTTACACGAAATTTAAAGGACAGTTTTGCCAACCTGCAATAATCGTCACTGGTTTTGCCCACCAGAGCAACGAATTTCATCGGGTAAAGGAGATTTTTAGCTGCCAAAACATTCTTATGTTAATTAACAGCTTAGTAACGAAACAAATTTTCCAAATGAAGCCCCACGTGGTGCATTTACTGACGTAAAAGTAAACATGAGCTTCAATCTCAAAATCTAATCTATGCTCAAAAAGAGGACGATACCGTATAGGCCGATAAGTCACAGTCACAGCAAACCAAACTTCGCAGCAGGCGTAGCTGAGAATCGTCAAGTTTTTAGGTAAGACTAAAGCTAAAAATACCAAAGAACGAATAAAAAGTGTTGTTGAGTGTAAAAAACAGTGCTTTTGGCAGTACATGCTCTAGAAATTAAATCGTTTTAGCTGTAACTAGAAATATCTAAGAAAATTGAAAACTAAGAATCTGAAAAGTTTCTCCACATAAAAAGTTACTATGAATGAAAAAAATTCAGAATAACACTGCCACCAAAAAATGGACGGCATTACTCAAAATCTGCCTATGTGCATTACACGCTGCTTAATTTTCTCACATGTTTTATTTTCATGACAAAAAACCGAGCTAAATTCTGGAATTTTGTTCAAAAGAACACGACATGATCTTTACGAAAAATTACGAGGCTGGTTGACTTCTCTGTGCAAAAATAAGACACGAGAGGAAATTTAGACCTTGTGAAATGCAAGGAAGCTGATTCGGAATATACCATTCCAGTAGGTAAAAAGAATCATCGTTAAAGATAAAAACCAGTATCGTATGATGGTATATATTTCTGAGTCAGGGCATTTGTGTTGGTTTTTCAAAACCAAAATCAAGAATTTTTCTTCAGTTTTTTATTCGTGAAATCCCGCCGTAAAATCTAGGATTTCCGAAGGTCTCAGCAATCTAAAACGAACTACCGAGATAACGTAAAATACAAGGGCTTTCAAATACGTTAAAAAAATATCTTAAAAATCAAGAATATCCGAGCAATTGACGATTCGAGAAAAAAAGTATGTCCAAGGCGTCACGAACCCTGTAGAACAATAACTTTACCGTCGTGCAAGGTATTTTTGGGGGATTGTGTCTAGAAAAACCAGGAGAACCATCGCGTGGGACCGCAAAAATACCGAAAGGAAACATAACGATCAAAGAAGCAACACAATAACGCGTCTTGAAATAAAGACTCGAACAGACGCGATACAAACTGACCGCACTGAAAAGAGTTGCAACTGCAACGTGACGAACTGGACGGTCATTAAAATAATGAAATCATCATCGCGATTACTGGCGCTATGGTTTATAATTCGATAAACAGAAGGTAGTGGGAGGATACAGAACTCCGGAAACGGGCATGCGAAAAAGCTTCGAGACTTGGGATCCGATGATCCCGAATTTCGAACCGGACGTCCGAACTGCGACGTCCGCCGTCCGTTCCGATAACGTTGCACTCCAGGTCCGGTCATCCTAGTTCCCACGCAGTGGCGTAACGGGCGCCCCCGCAGACCCTGCTATGCAGGGGGGCCCAGGCGCCAAGGGGGCCCTCGGCCGCCAGAATTTTTTTTCTCTCTTTCTCTTTGATGCTTTGCTTTGGTTTCAAACTTTGGGCCTTTACTTACCGAGGTGGGGCTTCTTCCTCTGATTTTTATTGTTAGCTCAGGGTTTTTCATACATCTTTCGGACTGTTCCAAACTTTTTGTTTGCTGGAGGGCCCCTGCCTTCCAATGTCCACTCAGTGATTACTAAAATGTTTTTTCTTTTTTTGTCACTTTTCGTATTTCGGGCTTTGGGAGATCAAATAATCTAAAGGGCCCCCAAGGCTCTTGGGGGCCCCTCTATAGATTCTTGGGCCTGGGCTGGGCTCCTGCCACCTTTTAGATCCTTGATCCTTTAGGGGTCCCATATAATCGGGTACGGGATCTGGGATGGTGAGGGGTAAGGCATTCCGAGTCCAAGTCCGTGATTTGAAATGCCTCGGGCCAAAAAATGGGAAGGGGTGAGAGGGGGAGATAATTTTGGAATTTTATCGACATGGGGGGGGCCTAGAAAAAATTTTGCGGGGGGGCCCAGCGGAAGTCCGTTACGCCACTGTTCCCACGGACACTAGACAGGGCACCGGTTTTGGACATTTATTAGTTTAGTAACAACGTATTTACCATTAGCTTCCCTAGGCACATCAGTGCTTTTACCGATGAGCCAGATATTGTAGTTCCTGTATTGCAAAATGCAGTTAAAATCACTACGACACGAGTTTTCTTACCAGAATTTTCCGTACTGCACGGTGAGAAAATCAAAAGTGTTAAACTTCAGTCGTCTTTTTTTATGTCGTCGGTCGCTTACCGATGGCATCGCTGTGATTGCGACTGATGGTTACGCCCATTTTTCTCTATCCAATCACAGACAACTTGACTTTGTTATGACGACAGAGGACAATCGCAGAGGTTAGGTTTCACTGATGGTGCTCCATGGAGACACTCCGGACTCGGGTGACGAGTGATTGCGGCTGATGGCGTCAAAGCGTCACGTGACTGATGGTCTAGCTCAGTTTGACAAACTAAGCTCCGCCCATTTCTGATGGCATCAACGAAACAAAACACGAATGATTGCGCAGTGACGGCGACTGATGGCGACCGATGGCATAAAAAAAGACGACTTTCAACTCTCATGAGCGAGGAATCAGCATTTTCCGTGCCCGTCAATTAGAGATTTCCGCTCACCAGAGAACTAAAATCCACCGATTGTGAGCCAAATTGTGATTAAGAATTTCAGCGTTCTTAACGATCCACTTTCTGAGTGAAATACAGCCCGCTTAATGATTCAGTTTCTCAGTGAAATAAAGCACTTTGGATTTGGAATTTTTTTTTTGAAAAATTCTACATAATTTCTTTATTGACTATGAAATTCAGTTTTGCTGGAGCATTTTGAAGCTTAGGGTAAACTCTCGGTTTAAATGTAATCAGAGTACTCGTCAAATCTTTAGCAGAGGATAAATCAGCAACAAGAGGTGTTAAAATCGAGCCTTAGAGTGGCAGTATAGTGATTCCTGAATTGTATAGGCAGGCGCTAAAAGACGCGGCGTGTGGCGTAAAGCCTTTGCAGCTATGTAACTAAGATTCTGAGCTTGCGACGGGCGTTGCGCGCGAGCTAAAGCTACGTAACACCAAGGACAGGAGGCGAAAACGACGTATCGGATGAATCACCGATGCGCGATTGATGTGGAGAGCGCAGAAATATTTCAAAAACCCGACACGGCGCTATCAATAAATTGTGAATAATCACCGTTCGACCGTTTCTATCCATACGTGGTGATATCAAGGGTTGCCTTATTCGCGCTGTTCTCAACTTGCCTCGCAGTTACGCCGGGCCGGATACCTGGGGCCGCAGCTTTGCCACGGCTGGCTGTCATAAGGGCGTAACTACACTCAGTGATGACCCAGGGAAAATAGGGCGTCTAATTTTTTTTTCAATTTGGGAAATCCTGATTTTTCCTGATTTTTTACTGCTAAATCTTGATTTCATAATTTTTCAAACCCTGATCAAATCCTGAATTTTTGTGGAGAAAAATTAGGCGAATGTAGCTTCACAAAAATTGCTCGATAAAAAAATCCGATCGGACGACCGACTTTTCTCAAATCCTGATTTTACGACCGATTTTTCCTCAATCCTGATGGAATCGGGATTAAATCCTGATTGACCTCTAATCCTGATAGAGTCAGGAAAATCCTGATGCTAGACACCGTGGAAAACATTGAATTATATGGACGACAGGGTTCATCGCGAAATAGAGTTACGTCTTTACGTTAGGAGGACGAAAATATGTTTTAAAATATTTCAAGAGCTGGCTAAATCTTCTAATTTGCCCGGATCTCGACAGTTCACAGACTTTAACGAACCCGCCTTAAAATTTGTCGCAATTTTACAACCTTCATCGCTCCAATTAGTAAAATTACGGACTTTTTGACGAGTTGACGAATTTTCCGAACAAGGGTGTCAACTAAAATTTCATTTTGATTTTTCCCGCTACTTTTCATGAAATTTCCTGATATTTTGCGCAAATAAACTGAATCAGATTTTGTCACTTTTGCACGTGCCAACTCACAACATGTCGTTGAAAAATGCTTGCCGCACTCTAAATTTCCTGGTTCAAGGCCGATTTTTCTGATATCATCGAGATTCCTCATATTTTCCGAGTTTCCCGATTTTTACTGATAGTAGACACCCTACTTGATACGACGAGGATCTCCTCGGGTCAAACCATGATTCGTCGTCCTCCTGACATAAGCACGTAACTCCACTTCGCGACGAACCCTATCATCCATAAAACTCACTCACTGTTTCCCTGGGTCATCTCTGAGTGTAGTTACGCTCTTATGACAACCGAGCGCTGATTTGTCCTTGCCCGTGAACCGAGCGTGAATCCTCCACTCCTCCAGCTGTGCCCCTATTCATTACGTCTTTCGTTTCGTCACAGCTTCAATTAGCCCGCGTTTTAGTGGCTGCGCACCTTACCGGTTACCAGTGTCGCAGGACGAACGGGGCTAACTAGTACTGCCGTGCTGAGAAAAAACGCCGTAAGAGCATTCGAATGTTGCCAAATTTACTCTCGGAAATATTTGTTTTTTAAGTAAGTTGTGAATATTTTCCTTTGAAACTTTCAGAGGTTTTGAATCAAAGTGCGAACCAAATTCCCCGGAAAATCGAAGGAAAAGTACTCGCGAATTTTCCGGATATTTTTGTTTTGTCGAAGGAATTTTGGCAACAGCTGAAGGTTCATACGGCGTTTTTCCTGAGCACGGCATAACCAGTAACCATCATTGCGCGGCTCTTTGTTTTCGTTATGCCTCATCGACTTTCCCCATTCAGGTGAAATTAGTCGTTCGATTCCCGATCGTAGCTCCGCCGTCATAGGTCAAGGTTGGAGTGTGGCAGGAGCGCATCCGTGAACCCCGGTAAAGAATCAGTCCTCGCTTCCTATGTTTGGTCGAGCGACATTTTTAATTGGGCGCATTCAAACGAAAGAAGTCTGGGTACAATCAGAGTTTTGAAAAACGACATAAGTGCAATAGTTCAGGATTGGTAAGCATGTTAGATAAGCACGTATGCATCAACATTTGAGGCAGGCGAGAAAATGGGCTGAGCTCGTTAAGAATTGGACATATTTCTATCAAACAGAACTATGTGCATTAAGACATGAGCCCTGAGACCCATAAGAATACACGTATAGCAGGGCTCACGTCATAATGCACACAGTTCCGTTTGGCAGAAATACGTCCAATTAAAATCATTCGCAAAAATGGCAAAAGACTCTATAAGTTGTTAGGTGTCCACTAAATTTCATTTTCGATTTTCCTGATATTTTTCTGATTTTTTCTGCTACTTTAAAAAAGGATTCCTGATTTTTTTGCTGGAAAACATTGACACTTGTTTGATTTAAACAAATCAATGTATTTAATGAATTGCACCAGCTATTTGAAAAATGCTTGAAGCACTCAGAATTTCCTGATCAATGACTGATTTTCCTGATGGCGCCGAATTTCCTGATGTATTCCGGTTTTTACTGATGGTGGACACCCGATATTAGATTCCTTTCGCGCAATATGATTCTCATTTGAAGCAGCATTGAATATACACTAAAGAGTGAAGAAATAAGTTTCCAGATGAAACTTTGACACATCCGAGTACGATAATTAAGCCCCAAGATTGATTGGTCCGCAAGTTGCTTACTTTTACAAAAGACAATTACGACTTTCGTAGAAAAAGGACCTTGTAGCTCACATGAAACCCGAGATTGAGTCATTGATAAATTTTTGTTGTGAAACATGCACCGTTGAAGAGTAAAGAAATAGGTTTTCGGATGAAACTTTGAAACGCCGGAGCATAGTAATTAAGCCCCTCCCCCTTCATTTATGATTAAGAAACAGACAGATCGTGCTTTAGGATATTCTGAGCGAGAGAGGCGTGTAAACAATATAACGCAGCATTGCTAGGTATTGAAATGAAATGTTGAATGGCTGAACATTAAACAGGTGGCTTGGAGGAGTCGTAGAGGGGGCCGCGGGGGGGGGGGGGGTTCATTCAGTGCCCCCCTCCCTCCGCAAGGGTCACACTCGATTTACTCCGCGACACCTGTCCGAAATTCTGTCACGTTCCTGCAACCATCCGTGGCAGTGGCGTTTCTTCCAAGTTGGCAACACTGCTTTTTCTCCTTTTAATGTGTGCTAAACAATCGATTCTAAGTGAGGTGGTCTGCCTCACCCGGAATCGATATATTCAATGGATTTAAATGGAGAGTTAACAGTGCTGCTAACTTTCTGGAGTTGCCACTGATTAGTGAGCCCGCGATATGCAGCTTCAAAGCCATAAAACGTCGTTTCGGATTTCTGACATTCTCGGAAAGACAATACGTTTTAATATTTTTTGAGAAATTCAAGAGAGCATAAGACTATTTTTGAACATTTCTATGAAAGGTATTATAAAAATACTCTACGACTATTCTGTAAAACTGTACGACAGTGCCTACAATGAGAGTTCTTCCAGGTTAAGATTTGAAAAAATTCAGTGCGACTTCACAAAAATTTCACTATGGTCATCGACACAACAACATTTGTTTTAACAATTTTAAAAATTGGACTACCAACATTTTGCAATAGAGAACCACTACTTCTAACTCGTCTACAAAAGCCTGCATAAGGAAAATAATGATACAGTCGTTGTTTCTAAAAAGAGCCAGAAAAAGTGGTTTCCATTTTCAAAATGTAGTCAAAATTTTAAGAACATTAGTATTCAATTTAGCATAGCAGCAACCTCACAATACTCAAAGATTGTATAACATTTTTAAAACTTCGAAAATATTTTCGGTCTTACGGGGGTGTCAAATACAAGACGAGTCACTAAAAGAAAAAAAAAATAGAAGTGTAATCGGAGGCAGAACATTTTCCGGAGGAAAGCCGAAAATCGTCGCTCCGAAAATAAAACTTGTCGATAAAAATAAATGTATAAAAGATGGGCATTTCAAGGGGACAGAATCCGTCCTTTCCGAGAAGCACAGCTGATACGAAAAAGGGTCATCGTTCCCGGTTGTTTGGTTCGCTTCCAAGGAACCGCATGCTCTCGCGGGAGCCCCCGAAGCGCGTTTGGCAATAGAGTTGCCGTTGGCGAAATAAGTTCGAGCCGAAAATCATAAAACTCCCGGATCGATACAATGTTTACCCGAGCAAGGAACAACGTAAATGCACATGGGAACGAAGCGTGTCGTTCTGGCCGAAACACGCCGCGATTGAAGACTGCTAAAAATATGCCGATGACGCGCGGGCGATGGGTATGCAACATCCCTCCGCCGGAGTTTTTTTCTTCTATAATTTTTATTCGTCGTGTCTTAGATTCTTGATTTATTTCATCCTCTGTTAAATTCGAGATATCTCTCAGGTTCAAGGGAGAAATTCCCGGACGAAAACTCGAGGTTTCCTTAGATTTCTAGCAAAGTGACGAGTTTTCTTTCATTTCGAAATTTCATATGTTTCCGGGACTTTTCAGGGGGTTGGAAGAAAAATTTCCTGAATTTTTCTGTGACTTTTCAAAGACTTATAAGGCATAATTTCTCTGCAAAATGCTTTTCACAAAACTTTTTTTGCGTGAAATCTCTCGAAATCGAAAAAATCCTAAATTCGAAAGCTTCAAGAACTGAAATAATTTTTCTTTTGATATTATTTTGACTTAAAGCGTAGTATCTTGTCGACAAATTTGGTGTTTTTTAGCTAAATCCGTGCGGATTTAACTTAAAGTCAGTTTTTTAACGGTTAAAAGAGCATCGTTTTGCTATCGCTAAGTTTGAGTTAAAAAAAAGATAACAAAACAACGTTTCTTCGACTCACGAAAACTGACTTTGAGTTATATCCGCACGGATTTGACTCAAAAAAGCAAATTTCGTCGACAGAAACGACGCTTTAAGTCAAAACAATATCTTTACAAAAAAAAAAAAAAAAAAAAAAAAAAAAAAAAAATCAGTGCTTAGGTATCAGTGCCCCTTTCCTTAGTGTAATGAATTTCTTTTCTCGACACGTGATGATCAGATACATTACATCAGAACAAGTAAACTTTCGTGGTCACAACTGAAATTCTACTTTGAGCATTCACTGGAAAAAAAACACATTGTATCTAAAGTTCAGACTCTTGAAAACATTGACAAGAAAAAGGACTCTTGATTCAATCAGATTTAAGCTTAAATCAAAAGGAAATCCGCTCAAATTAAGAGGCTTGGTTCTTGATTTAAGCTTAGATCTGATTGAATCAAGAGAATTTTTCTTGTCGATGTTTTCAAGAGTCTGGACTCTAGATCCAATGTGTTTTTTTTTGTTTTTTTTTCCAGTGTTGGTCGCTTCCTTGGCGCAACAGGGATTTTCCTAAGTGCGACCAGAAACTGCGGAACAGATATATTTTCTTGTCTCAATGAACCCTACTTTTCTCGGTGTGCGCATCTAACAATCGGCGGGCCTACTGCGCGGCGAACTGTCGGCAATAAAAATTCGTTTACTCGAGTGTACTTTGTAAACAGCTCCGCTCTTCGGATTCCGATTTTCTCGGTTAGTATAGTGAGCCAGAACCTTGAGTTTCCGACAATCCTTGACAATCTCACGCTAGTGACTTAGAAATCGAGAAAAACCATTTTTTTTTCGCGCTGGAGTAACACGATCATTCGTGCCGCAACTTCGAACGATGAATATGGATACGCATATTTTTCAACTGCGATTGGACCGCGTTTAACAGAAAGGAACCAAGCCACTTTGGCTATTGCTAACTTTAACCGGCACTGGAAAAAAAACCACATTGGGTCTAGAGTCTAGACTCTAGAAAACATGGACAAGAAAAAGGACTCTTGATTCAATCAGATTTAAGCTTAAATCAAAAGGAAATCCGCTCAAAGTAAGAGGCTTAGTTCTTGATTTAAGCTTAAATCTGATTGAATCAAGAGTATTTTTTCATGTCGCTGTTTTTAAGAGTCTGAACGCTAGATCCAATGAGTTTTTTCCAGTGGGCCAATTTAGTTTTTTTACGAGAGAACTTTTCTGCGGATCCCTTTGAAAATTTTCAGGAATTTGCTTCGTACTATGGAAAAAATTCACTCAAATTTGCACGAAAATCCACACGACCGTTTTAGTGTAAAAAATTATATTGCCCAATTAAATTTGGCAATAGCTGATGTGGCTTGGTTCCTTTCTCTTTAACGCGGTGTAATCAAAAATGCATGATGATGGATAAGGAGCAAAACCGCTTTACTGCAAAATGACATTTCTGAAGGACGAATAGAAACACTTCGCAATTTTTGTAATTTTGAGATTAGATTTGCAATTTTTTCATACATTACACCGTCAATACAGCGCTCCCTCATAGAGTTAGAAAAAAACTAAAATCGTCAGCTTGCATGTTTAATACTTTAGAATGCGGCTAAGTCACGATCTCACTTTTGCAAACATCGTCAGTTAGGCGGGATTGTTCCTTCACCCTTGATGAACACTTTGGCCTCATTGAAGTGGGCTTAAGGTAAAAGGGACAGCTTTAGCCAGAATTGACCTGATCATGTTACAATCCTCCTCATTTCCTCTATAAATTACTTCCTTAACCGAGAGGCAGGCACTTTAATGCCTTGAGTTTTAAGTGACTCTACCCTATAATATAAATAGTTTACTTCAGAGGATAAAATGTTGTGTGATTTTTGAAAAGATCAATCGTGAAGCAAAATTGGGCGACGTGTAATGCAGTAAACCTAATTCAGGAGAGGTTCGAACTGTCGTTCAAGATAGAGCTTCTTTAGATCAGTGCTTTCTTGGTGAACTTAAAAGCTTCTTTCTATAAAGCGTATTGCAGATTTTAAGCCGGCATCGATATTATGCAAATTAAAACTAAGAAAACGCACGTAGAAAATAAAGGAATGCACTGGTCGAATAAGATGCATACGAGTGTTTTTAAAGACATGGTAGTCTGTAAAACCATTGGGCTTAAAGCATGCGCCATGCAATACGTTTTTAAGGAAGTGAACGTAAAAAAACTGAGAAAGGATTAATTCTCAAAGCTAAAAGGAGGGTTTTTCAAGAAAGTATAAAAATCACAAAAGGACTAGGAAAAAGAACTCATGTTATGATTTATGTTTTGATTTGGATAAGTGACGACAAACCTTGCGAAAAGAGAAGATAGACATTATCCTTTATACGTTACTCCAAAATTTCATGGGATTCGACTGTAATATCGACAGATGAATCCTTGATTTAGAGTTTGCACATCCGCGGAACAGAAGTCGGAATTCGATTTTTCGAGTCGTTAAGTCGCACACTCACAGTTTCGCACACACGAAATGTTTCGAAAATGCACATATATTAACGGGTTCGGATTGGTTCGTTAAAACGGAAGATCAATACCATGAAGGTCTTCGATGAGTCGTTGATTTGCCGAATAACTCCGCACTGAACACTTGTATCGTAAAAAGCAGAAAAGGAAATAGAAAAAAGGTAGAAGGGACGAAGAGGAGACGGGGAGATAAGGATATCAATTCACCCTAGTATTACCTAAGATTGATGACATATAGTGACCAAATATTATCAAAATCGATTCAAACCCAAAACAAATGAGATATCGGCGGGTTTGTAACATAAACGGCGATGACTCAATGAGTAAATATCATGGTTAACTTTTCGATTGGCCTACTGACTATGAGCAGTGATGCAAAAATATCCTATCAATAAAGTGAATTCGGTCATCATAGGTCAATGCGCAAAAGTGTAAAATCGAGAGAAGTTTATTCTGAGCTGGGATTGCATCGAAAATCTGATTGTACCGTCCATAATTACCAAGAAAGTAATGCACACTCCCAATCGATTTTTTTTTTTTTTTTACTTAAAATGCAAGAAAAGTCGGACTGCGATAAACCATCCTTAATTCAAATCACAGATTGTCTTGATTTCTGTCTTATGGGGGGCACGCTTTAAAACAATGACGCAACACCGAATTTCAAGGACACAACAATAACGGCCACCTGCACAACATTCATCGAGTACTTTGAACCGATGAGCTCTCGGGAAATTCAGGATTGATGAAAACAATTCTGCTTTGAAAACGATGCGTCTTGCAAACTGCGTTCGAAATATTGAGAAAGTACATGTAATTGAGAGAACTTCACACTCGGGAGACTTAGTCAACGCACGGTTTAAAACACGACCGGGTGATTTAAAAACACTGATTGTTCGGCGAGACAGTATTTTTCGCTGAGACTTGTATTCAAGGAATTTCCTTGTCGGTCCGAGCCTGCGCTCTACTGTCTCACTTTCGGGGCCAGAATGCGAGTAAAAAAAAATCGCCGGACAAAATATCAGAGCCGGTTCATAGTTTGCTAACTCGTGCAGACGGCGCTAAAGTGCGATTTGAAGTATTGAAAACATTTTTGAAGTAAGAGAAACGAGGAAATAAAATTTGACAGAGCTCCTTGTATTCATGGATAACTGAGTTTTCCTTTGGATGAAATACGACATTCTGAAATAGTAATAGATACAATACTCATCAATGACGGTGGCGTCAACTAAAAAAACCTCAGAGAATGAAAACTTTACCAAAATCACAAGCCCCTCTGTAATTCAACTAAAATCATGGAAAAACATGAAACTTGAAACATGAAAATCATGAAAGAACTGAAGTTCTCTCGGGACACCTTTCAATTTTAGTGCCTACAGGATACACCTCACCGGGAGAAAAATGGGGTACACAGTACAGTGCTTCGTTGATCTTCATGGATGATGATCAAGAACAGATATTGAAATATTTTGAGAATCTGAGAGGTTTTAAGGGGATAGCTGCTAAAAACACATGACAAATGGCAAAATTCTCGAGATTCTTTTGCATGTGTTAGAAGAAGATGTTAAAGAGGCAAGTGCTGACTTGGAAGAACGAGGGGAGGAAAGAAGAAAGGCGGATTGAAAGCAAGGAGCAGACACAAGAAGGGTAGAAGTGTTAAAATCTAGTGGTAAAGATGAATCGAGGGAAGAAAAAGAGAAAATAAGAACTGAAGGGAAGGGTAAATATTAAGGGTGTAAATAGTTGCAGTGTAGATGGGAAGGGGGTAGGTCAGGAAGAAAGCAAGGACTAGTAGAACTGGAAATCATCGAAGTTCAAAACTTTTCAAACTCGATTAGGAACGTCGAACCTGATACTCACTTGTAAACAGCCGGCGATAAGGAAACGCAGGTGTAGAAGGGTGGAGGGGAGGTGGAAAGTAAGGAAGAAAAGTAGTTGAGGAGGTACTACCTCAGGACTGAAGGGAACAAGGTACGAAATGAATAGGGGTCGTGAAGGGTGGAAGTTCGGGCGGGGTGGAAACAACGGGAGGAAACACGAAAAAAGCTCGTGGAACTGGAAATATGAAAGTTCACAAAACTTTTCGAAATCGAACCAAAAAGTCGAAGCGAATGCTCACTCACGGAGAGACGGCTTTACCGAAACGCGGTCGAAGAGGGGTGGAAGAGGAGGTGCAAGAGGAAAGGGAGACAAGTCGTCAGGGAATAGAGGAAGTGAGAAAGGACGAAGGAAAGGGAATTACTACCGATTCGATTGTGGTTAAGGGTTGACATGGAGGAGGAAAACTGCTCGTAGAACTGAAAATACGGAAGTTCACACAACTTTTCGAAATCGAACAAAAAAGTCGAACCGAATGCTCACTCATGCATGGAGAACCGGCTCTACCGAAACGCGGTCGAAGAGGGATGGAAAGGGAGGGGTAGGAGGTAAGGGAGACAAGTCGTCAAGGAATTGAGGAAAAGAGAAAGGACGAAGGATGGGAATCACTACCGATTCGACTGCGGTGGAGGATGGACATGGAGGTGAAAAACTGCCGGTGGGACTGGAAATATGAAAGTTCACACAACTTTTCGAAATCGAACAAAAAGTCGAAACGAATGCTCACTCATGGAGAACCGGCTCTACCGAAACGCGGTCGAAGAGGGATGGAAAGGGAGGGGTAGGAGGTAAGGGAGACAAGTCGTCAAGGAATTGAGAAAAAGAGAAAGGACGAAGGATGGGAATCACTACCGATTCGACTGCGGTGGAGGATGGACATGGAGGTGAAAAACTGCCGGTGGGACTGGAAATATAAAAAGTTCACACAACTTTTCGAAATCGAACAAAAAGTCGAAACGAATGCTCACTCATGGAGAGCCACCTCTACCGAAACGCGGTTGAAGAGGGATGGAGAGGAAGGGGTAGGAGGTAAAGAAGAAGTGAGAAAGAACGAAGGATGGGAATCACTACCGATTCGAGTGCGGTGGAGGGTAGACATGAAGGAAGAACGGGTTGCACAGGGGAAGAGGGTAGAGGGGGGGGGGGGGCTTCAGGAAACCGGAGCGACGAAGACGAGGACGAAGACGGGGAACGGAGACAGCTGGACCGGGAATCGGGAATCGGGACCGGGACGCGTCGTCGCGCGCGGATTCATTGAGGTTCGCGGAGCGCGAATGAGAGCGCGGATTTACGCGACTACGACTGGGATACGGCCCCCGTCCCCCGAGCCCCCCCGGCCCGGGCAACAGCTGAATGAATCGCCACACCGGACGGATGCCAAATCGCCCCGCGCTCACGCAATCCTCCAGCGTAGGACGTCGTCGTGTCTTGGGGAGTCCCTGTGCACCCGGAGTCCCGGAGTGACGTCATGTGGGATCTATTCCTGATTGGTTCCCGAGGTTGGGCTTCAGCAGAGACAACTCGTCACCTTCCAGGCAAAGTATCACAAGCGCCATGCGACGTTTAAAAATTTCTGCCGCCATTTTATTTCTTTACTGAGAAATTGTTGGTTGAATCTGTTTGGAAATTTCACTAAATTTTATCGGCAGCACAAAGAAAATTCAGTGAAATTTTCGGACAGCTTCGTTGAACAATTTCTCTGTGAAAAAATAAAATGGCGGCGGAAATTTTTAAACGTCGCATGGCGCTTGTGATACTTTGCCTGGAAGGTGACGAACTATGGTCAGTGTTCGAAACTCACCTGTGAGTTTCAGGAGCCACGTGGCGCATCAAACTTGATATTTAGGGGCCATTGAAGATTTTTTAGAGGACAAATTGACTTTTTGTCTAGTGCACTAGGCGCACTTAGTGGAAAGTTAGACGCAAGAAGTTTTGGTTACAGAACTAGTAACTGCAACTTGGGGGAAATTTCGAAAAATCACCTGACAGAAAAATTGGGTTATTTTTTGGAGGGAGGAGGGACAATTTTTAGGGGCCACGTTGGCGCAGAGCCTTCATTTCATCCTGTCTTTTTGCGAAGAGATTTTCCCCTGTTTGACGCTATGACGACGAATCACACTGGGAAAAAAACACATTGGATCTAGAGTCCAGACTCTTAAAAGCATCGACAAGAAAAAATACTCTTGATTCAATCAGATTTAATCTTAAATCAAGAACCAAGCCTCTTAATTTGAGCGGATTTCCTTTTGATTTAAGCTTAAATCTGCTTGAACCAAGAGTCCTTTTTCTTGCCAATGTTTTCAAGAGTCTGGACTCTTCGGTACAATGTGTTTTTTTTTTCCAGTGAAGTGTTCGTTGCGAGCACCCTGTTCATCGATTCTTTTCTGTAGGTTTAAACGTCAGATCAATCGCGATTTATCGCAAAGCACGTCGCGCCACTGCAGCTTACTGCCTTTCTACAAGTCGTAGGGAGAGGAGGCTCCGGTTAGCCCGGTCGCCGAGGTGACAGAAAGCCACATTAATCCTGGAAGCAACACGCAGAACGTGCGATTAATCTTCCGAAATATCGTCGGCTGATGCAACGACTTACGGATATGTAAAATTCACCAGCGGCCGTTCTGCCAGTGAGCTTCGCGACAGCGCGCGGCGGCGGTTGTGGGTGGCGCGGAGTGATTCACGAGGTGGCGCTTCGGCGAGGTCGAGCGCCGCGACGCTCATCGAGCACCAACTACGGCGGCGTCCGGTGCAGCAGGCGCCGCGACGCGCGCCGGGCGTCCCCCGTCCACATGTTGCCAACGAGCCCGGCGCACACCGTGAATCGGTGAAGTTCACCGTTGATTATTTTGATTGACGAGTGGCTTACTCCATGTCTATTACTCAATCTTTCGAGGCTTGGTTACACGAGCAAACTGTCTACGAATTCCGATCGAAACAACAGGTGAACATTGAAACCAGTGTTCGATCTCACCTTTGAGTTTTAGGAGTCATGTGCCGCAACGAGCTCGATTTTTAGGGGCCATTGAAGATTTTTTAGGGGCAAGATTGACTTTTTGCCTATATATCACGGTGCATTTAGTGAAAACTTAGACGCAAGATGTTTTAGTTACAGAACTGTACATTTTAATCCTTGAATTATTGCTAAAAAACCGATTTTTCTAGGCGCATTGGCAACACTGATTTAAAATGGAGCGGTCATGAGAGGGGCCAGATACCCTCGTAAGCTTTATTAGTTGTGATTTCAGGTTGATTATTTCTCTTTTCCCCACAAAAATAATGTACTCATGTCATTAAACAAAGTGGAAAAATAACGGCACATTAATTTGACAAAATTTGGCAACAATATATTCAATCATTTGGGGAAGTTTGGAAACTTAGACTTTAATGCAAGCAAGTACAAAATGAATACTTATAACTGTCAAAATTTCATTGAATTCCTTGCATTATTCGATCAGATATGAATTATTTCCTATCCGCCCATAAGGACACTGCACTGTGCGCTCTTCCCGACCTTTTTGGCCAAAATTCGGATTTCGGTTCGTACCGCTGTAGAACTGTGATGACCGATTTCTTAGGCGCATTTGGTGCGTTGGCGCCTGTGAGTTTCGAACACTCATTAACCAGGGTCGGACTGGCTCGCATCTGAGGGCGTGGACCCTTAGCTGCTTGAAGGGGCATAATGTAATATTTCCTGGTAGGGCATCTACTCTACGTGGAGAGGGGCTCAGAAAATTTTGGCAAAGCAGCACAAGTTTACGCTATTTTCAGACTCAAAGTTTATTAATCGTACAGAGTAAAAATTGCAAAATTAAACGTATTGAAGTAACCGACAGACTTCTGAAATTAAGAAAACATCCAAGCACCGTTATTTCTAAAAGAACCGAGAAAGTGCTGTGGTTTACACGAGCTTAAGACGTGGGTCTGCAAATCTATCCTGAAAAAGAATCAGACAAGAAACTGAAAAAAGAAGAAAGATAACGAGTATCAACACAGCCGAAGACAGGACAGACGTATTTGGGCCTCTTTATTAACTTTTCTTCCGAAACACCTCATTGACAGCATATAGCAGAGCATTGAGAACTCACGCTTCGCGTCATCGCGCCTTCAATTTTTCAGATGCAGCACGGACGTCCATCAAGCACGAATAGTTGTATCTCTGCGCCGTCGTTAACGTGCATCCTTTCCCTCGCTTTATTTCCACATTGTGTTTGTTTGCGTTTGTCTTATTCGTAATGGTGCTTCAAGCACTACGTGAATAACACAGCCGAAGGTAGGAGAGATGTGTTCGGGCCTCTTTTTTAACTTTTCTCCCGAATCTGAGCGACACCTCATTGACAGCATATAGCAGAGTATTTAGAGCTGACGCTTCGCGTCATCGCGCCTTCAATTTTTCGGATGCAGCACGGACGTTCATCAAGTACGAATAGTTATATCTCTGCGCCGTCGTTGACGTGCATCCTTTCCCTCGCTTTATTTCCACATTGTGTTTGTTTGCGTTTGTCTTATTCGTAATGGTGCTTCAAGCACTTCGTGAGTAATACAGCTGAAGTGGTTTTTTAGTTTCTCAAAAACCAACCCACTATTCTTCAAAAATAATCAGCGTAGATATTCATTCAGTTTGCTACAAATTATACATTAAAATGCACAAACTGAACGGCTTGCAAAGCGCATAAGTTGTTTCTGCGAGATTTCGCTCAATCGCGAACTCCGATAGATCTGATTGCTGTCGATGATTACATTCCCCTAAAATATCCGACAATTTTGAGACTTGAAATCGGCAAACCTGCACCGGGATCAGAATATAATAACCGCCGGTCAAATTTTTCGTCTCAACTTCGCGTTCGCACGCACGAACATTTTTCGGGCTGCCGTGGCGTGGAGTGTATTCTTGCAATCACGCGAATGCGGTTACTCGAAGAGAAGAATCTTTGCATCTCGGATTTTTTTGTACAGGGGCCAAATCGTTATGATTACTCGCACCCCCCCCCCCCTTTCATCTCCAATTAGACTGGTCTTATTTATCTTCTTACTCCCGTTTTACGAATAGGCCCGCGATAATGGTAATCAAGCGGTGGCGAGGCGTGAACGATCGATTATCGATATTTCCCCATTTGAAGCTATGGTAAAGAATCGATCATTAAGGTGTTAGCTGCGAACACCTTGTTTATCGATCCTTTTCTATAGGTTTAAAT
The DNA here is from genome assembly GCF_918797505.1 of Bemisia tabaci. NCBI lineage: Eukaryota > Metazoa > Arthropoda > Insecta > Hemiptera > Aleyrodidae > Bemisia > Bemisia tabaci. The sequence continues at coordinate 45,277,889 of NC_092799.1, read as the reverse complement.
GGCAGATCAATCGATACATCGCAAAGCACGCCACGCCACTGTAATCAAGCACCTTCGGCACAACGGGTTCGTAAACGCAGTTGGTTTTGGCATCATCTGCCAGATGGTGCAGATTTAACGTAGGTGACCTCAAAAAGAGGAAAGGGATCTGGCACCAAAAAACGTAATTTTAAATTGTGATTTCCTTGACAAAGAGGGGGGTTTTGCGAATATTTTGACACAGAAAGCAGCGGAAAATGTCAAAACATTCCCGAAATGTGCTCCCCGCAGGTTCGCGGTTCAAAAAACATGATATACGAGAAATTACTAGTTTGAGTTTTTCACCTGTCACTTTTAGGTCTCGACGCAGTCCGAATAATATGGAATTACTTTTCGCCACCGATTAGTACAAAAATAATTAGACAGATTTTAACTTATTTTATGGAATGTTTCTAGCCGAAAAATCAAATTCTAATATTCTCAACCTCCTCCATTTCTTCAAATTCTTCCTCGCCACTGGAAACTGCATTATGCGACACAAAAACATTGGGAATTTCTGTAAAAGCTGATTTCCGGTAATATTTCGGGCACTTGGCTCTTTGCCCCGGACTTTTCTCACACCCTATGGAGATGTTGCATGTGTGAGGAATTTGCGATTTGACTGTTGATTCTTATGTGAAAGTACACGAGAAACACGATGGTGCCACTGGTTTTCTCTGAAATCAACTCCCAAGCTCAAGAAAAGCTCTCAAGTTGAGGCCAAAATGGAGGGGATACTCCACGCTATCCTGAGAGTCCTCCTCTACACCAAGACAAACTCTCCATGCAAAGATAGGGAGCAAATACATTATCAGGGTTGCCGTGTTTTCAGGTTTAGAGTCCCCAAATAAGGCGGTAGCCCTGTCAATGTATTTGCTCCCTATCTTTGCATGGAGAGTTCGTTTTGATGTAGAGGTGGGCTTTCAGGATAGCGCGGGATATCCCCTCCATTTTGGCCTCACCTTGAGAGCTTTTTTTGAGCTTGGGAGATGATTTCATAGAAAACCAGTGGCACCATCGTGTTTCTCGCGAACTTTTACATACGAATCAACAGTCAAATCGCAAATTCCTCACACATGCAACATCTCCATTCGTCCTGTTTTCCTGGTAGTCCAAAATTCCGACGACCGAAATGCGGAGATCGGGCAACATCGCGCGGCATCTGGATCGGTTAATTTGTTAAAGACGGGTTCGAGCCCGTAAATCGCAATTTCAGCGAAGCCCTGGTCCTCGACTCTGCTCAGAGCCCCCCGAACCCCCCCCCTTCTGCACCTTCTTCCCTCGGGGCCCAGTAGACCCGTCTTCGAGGAGATTCACCCAGCCCAGCACCCAGCATTGCCCCGCTGAGGAAGAACAGCTTAAGAGCAAAAGAAAACCGAATGCAGATACGTTGTTCTAGCGCCGCGCCGGCGACCCGGACGGGAGGGTGGCGCATGGCGCTCCAAGTTCACAGGAGCGTGTATACACACAACACGGGGTTTTAATTTTAGTAACAGACCATCGATGAGCGGTGTTGTCTGTTTCAGACGAACGGTTGCCAATATTAAGGGCAAACTGACTGTATAGAGATTTGAATTGTGGTTCTCTCACTTTTTCAGGTTTCTCTAGAGTGCCTATACAGAGAGAGTACGGGCATGTCGGTGATTTTGAGGTTACACTGGAAAAAAAAAAAAAAAACACATTGGATCTAGAGTCCAGACTCTTAAAAACATCGAAAAGAAAAAATACTCTTGATTCAATCGGATTTTTGCTTAAATCAAGAACCAAGCCTCTTAATTTGAGCGGATTTCCTTTTGATTTAAGCAAAAATCTGATTGAATCAAGAGCATTTTTTCTTGTCAATGTTTTCAAGAGTCTGGACTCTAGATCCAATGTGTTTTTTTTTTCCAGTGTAGGTCATTGATATTATATGGCTCAAAAAGGCAGCCGACCTACTGATTCGAATTATCCAGAGTTATTAATATTATTGCAGTTGTTAGGACCCGTTGTTTGTTTGGCACGCATTTAACTTAGTTTTTGCAAAAAAAAATTGTCAAATTTTTTAAGAGATTATACTCTGAATTCAAGAGACTTAAGTTTTCAGTTTTGTAACAGCTAGCCAGATTTTGAATTTCCACTCTAGATACTGTCGTAGGCCAATGCCAAAATAGCATTATATTCAGTTTGGTTAAAATGTATTCCGACTCATTGTCAGTAGGAAACTTCAAAAACTTTCGATGTAAAGTTCGAACTTCTGAAGTTCGAAAAACTTTCCTTTCTTCTTCGATGGACAGCATCCATAATGTTTTTAAATAAATGGCGGTTTGTTTCGGTTAGTTCCATACTTTGTTTTTGCAGTATACAAAAAAAGAGTATTGTATTAGTGTAAAATGTTTTATAAATAGCCTCATTTTTCGATTTTGATTGTAAAGATCGTCAGTTTGCACTAACCTAACCTATCCATCTTTAATAAGTATTACAAAAATACTCTCGCCTTAAAACTGACGGAACAGAAAGGAATCAGCAGCTATTTTTTTCAGAAGGGAGAGCCGAAAGTAAATTATTAAAAGAAATGCATTATTTACGAGTATCTAACTTACTACTTTGAAATGGCTGAAACCTATGAGCTTTACAGTGGTTCCAAATAGAGAGAGAGAAATAAAGCTCAGTACTCACAAATAAACACTTGAATACAAATAATCTGGCCAATTTCTTTTTTTGAAGGCCCTTGTACTTCCTCTTCCTTACACCATGCATCGGACTACTGATATTCCAATACTGAACTTGGCACTGCACTAAACTTTACACATTGCACTCTATATTACACATCATTTTCCGACGAATATTGACAATTTTAGGAATTCTTTACACTTTTAACAGCTGAAAATACACCAGCCTAGCAATGAGAGACACAACAGAGTTTAAACGATTCAAAAAGGTCTTGACTGAGATGAGAAGATTGTATACGATGTGCTAGAAGAATGCACCAGAGTCTCACCTACTCTGTTGCGTAAGTGTACCATTCGTAGATCGCTAATAACGCGACACAAAGGGTGAAAACGTTGACAAACTTTGCATTTTATTTCTCCTTTTCTCATGGTTTGATTTATTTTCATCAAGTTTGAGAGAAGTTAGATTTCCTACGTTGGTATCTGCTCAGAGGACAAGAATAGTCATGTAAGTAAGTTAAGAATTGGATTTTTTGACAGATTTTTAAACCAAATCGGTCCGAACATCTATGGTATCCAGAAATCACTAATTCTTATTCCAGTCGACAGTGCCCTGTGTAAAGCTACACTGAAAAATTTTTTTCTTGAGATATTATTTTGACTTGAAGCGTCGTTTCTTGTCGACACAATTTGGTTCTTTTTTAGTTAGATCCCGGCAGATTTAACTTATTGTTAGGTCGGTTTTTATATTTAAAGAAATTTTGTTTTGCTACCGTTTTTTAGCGTATTTTCCAAAGAAAATACACTATTTTTAAACTTAAGCTTAACGTTAACAACACGGCGCTTCTTTAAGTAAAAACCCTGATTTTCAGTTGAGTCCGCGCAGATTTAACTAAAAAAAAAAAAAAAAACACAAATTTTGTCTACAGGAAACGACACTAAATCAAAATATTACCTCAAGAAAATTTTTTTTTCAGTGTAGGCAACAATGCCCACTACAGTTATCCGGACTGGAACAAAGTGAGGTCTACGGACCGGTTCGGTTGTACTATGATAGGAAGTATTTTGGAGATAAGCGGGAGATATAGGCGAGCAAACATTGGTCCTTGCCGGCGAAAAAACAAACAGTTGGAACGAGCCAAAACAAAACCGACCGATAATAAAGCTTCGCATCCGAGAGAAAGCACCGCCAACAATCACTCACATTCGATGCCATCGAATTTTCGGTCACTGGGACGGAGCGCGAAGTACTGCTGGTTGCCGACGAGAGACTTGAAGGAGTCGCCAATATTTTTAGCTTTTGAAGGAGTCACGTCAAAGTTTGCGAACAGTGAAGTATGCTAACATCAAATGCATTTTCTACTACTGGATTCATTACTACTGGACTAGAGAGAAGGAAGTCTTTGATTGTCATTACAATTTCGTCTACACTGAAAACATGTTTTCTTGGGATATTATTTTGACTCAAAGCGTCGTTTCTTGTCGACAAAATTTGGGTTTTTTAGAGCTCAAGAAACGTTGTGTTATTAATATTTTTTAACTTAAACTTGACAGTAACAAAACGACGCCTTTTTAACTTAGAGAAAACTGACTTAAGTTAAATCCGACCGGATTTCACTCACAAATATCAAATTTTGTCGATAAGAGACAACGCTTTAAGTCAAAATAATATCTCAAGAAAATTGTTTTTCAGTGTACCTATTCTGATTGCTATTCCTAGATATGTTGGGATTTTTTTTAGAGAGAAGAAGGCCGTGAAGAATTTCGGCGTCTTGCGTGGGTGGGTACAAACTTTTTAAGCCCCTTGCGACGGGCCGGCTTATATGCAACATGAACTTCGAGCACACCTACGTAAATTCCTCGGTTCTCTTTCTGCGACCGCAAAAAATGACGATCGTTCAGTCTTGACGATGGCTCACCCTGACATCAAGTCGATGAATTCTTGCAGCCGATTTGCGGGCTACGATAATCGAATATCCATTCAATCAGGAATAAAAAAAAATGTAGTTCCTCTGCGGCAAAACAGGAGGGTGAGAGGGGAGGGGGAGGCCATAGGATTCAGTGGCACTGCGTGCTTTGCGATATGTCGATTGATCTGTCATTCAAACATTTGGTAAAGAATCGATTATTAACGTGTTCGTTGCAAACACCTTCGCTTTATCGATGTTTTTCCATAGGTTTAAATGACAGATCAATCGATATATCACAAAGCACGCCACGCAACTGATCGAATTATGATCATGGTTGAGGAGTAGGAGTGGCGCATAGCGTAGAAATTGAGAGGGTACAAATCACTGACTGGCACAAGCGTCCCCCCCCCCCCTCATGCGCCCCACAATGCCAGGGCTTTCGATCTTTCCATTCGAAACGATTCGCCTTTTTTGCGCGGTGTATATCATCTGTCCGACAGGTAAATGCACTGCGTGTTATCAGCTATTGCTAGGTTACCGGAAAGATAAATAAAACCGGAAACATTTTTAACATTGTACAGTAAATAATATTTTTGACGATTTGTTTAAAATGTTTCAGGAAAATTGTGAGGTTGCTTTAGAGATTCATCAACTCACCCATAAATTCTTAAATCTTCACTGGATAATTTAAATTGTTGGCACATTATAGGATTCCCTGGCTTTCCCAAACATTTGAATAAAACGTCCTGACTTTCCCGGTTTTCCAGACCAGCGGGAACCCTGAGACGTCTCGGAGGGCCTTAGCGAGAATATCCTGAAAATATAGGCATCTCTGGAGCAATGCCGCGCTTTCCTTGCTGCAGAATTTTCAGAAATAAAATTTTAAAAATTCCGAAAATGTCACTAAGTTACTCGATTTCGTAAAAATAGCTAGGACTGCTACCATCGCTGGGACCACTACACGATGCCGTGCTCAGGAAAAACGCCCTATAAAGCATTCATATGTTGCCATATTTATTTCAATAAAAGTCATATTTACCGGGAAAATTATGAATATTTTTCCTCTTATTAGACAATTTTGTTCGCAAGGAAATCCAAAAAATCTGAAAATTTCAAGGAAAACTATGCATGACTTTCCTCACAAACACACATTTTATTCGAGGAAATAAGACATCTCACTAATTTCATACGGCGTTCTTCCTTAGAACAGTAGCACTGTCACGCTGAGGAAGAACGCTGTACAAACATTCGAGAGTTGCCAAATGGGCCTGTTGCAAACTTTTGCTAGAGCAGAATGAAGAGTTGTTTCCTATAGATGATGCCTCAAAAATCACGATGAGCGCATCGGCAAAGTCTGAAATGCACTCATAAATTCACAATCTCCGTAAGAAATTTGCGTTATTTTGAGCTTCCCACTTCAAAAACGATACTACTGCACAGGTGAACATTTTGTTAGATGAGTCGCTCCATCGTCGGCAATATTCATCATGGCCGACGCTTGCGCAGTTCCTCGCGTAATTCGAGGAGAGTTCAAGGTCAATTAAGGCGGGCGAGGAAAATATGAACGTAAACACGCCGATTGTTATATGGTTTAATCCTGTTCAGGTGTTATCTCGTCCCATCACAGGTGTTTCGGCGGACTGGCGTCGGCCATGATGAGGATTGCCGCCAATGGATACGACTCCTCTAACAAAATGTTCACCTGTACCGTAGTATCGTTTTCGAAGCGGGAAGCTCAAAAAACGCAAATTTCTTGGGCAGATGTGAAAGTTATGAGGGCATTTCAGACTTTGCCGATGCGCTCATCGTGATTGTTGAAAGCATTATCTGTAAGGACACAAAACTCGATAGTTAGCTCTAGCATAAGTTTGCAACAGGACACCATTACCTACGGTAAATGTTCATTTTTGCGGTAGGTTGTAATTATTTTTCTTCGAAATTTTCAGGAGCTTCAGGTAGAATTACGCACGCAATTAGCTGAAAAATCGGAGGGAAAATATTCACGAGTTTACCAGGAAATTCGTGATTTATCATAGGAAATTTGGCAACGCGTGAAAGCTCATACGGCGTTTTTTCTTAGCATCCTGTGTCGCTGATTTTCGGGAGTCTCGATGGTCGCACCTAGAAACTCTCTTTTTCAGGGACTTGTCCGTCGGATTACGTAGCATGGTGTCAACGATCATGGTGTCAACAAACAGTTTTTCTAAGTTTTTGTTGACACCATGATCATCCAAAAATAAAAAATTCTGACCCTCATGAAAAATGATCACGGTGTCAACGATCACGACGTCAACGAAACTTAAAACTTGCCTCAATAACACCTTTTAAATTTCAAGTCTTGTTTTTCTTGTGTTATTTACTCTAACCTAACCTAACCTAACCTAACCTAACCTAACCTGACCTAACCTAACCTGACCCAACCTAACCTGACCTAACCTAACCTGACCTAAACTAACCTAATCCAACTATACGTGACCCAGACCTCTCCTGTACACTTAATTTTTTAATTTTACTCACAAGGAAGATATTTTTCTGTTTGTTGACACCGTGATCGTTGACACCATGCTCAGGGCCCATTTTTGCGTTTTACTGCGTGATCACGACGGCAACAATCGTTGACTCCGTGATCAAATTTTTGGTTTGTTGACACCATGATCGTTGCCACCATGCAACGTTACCGTCCGTCGCGCCACTCCCACGGAACCATCAACGTGCAGTGACGTGACGTGCTTTGCGATATATCGATTGATCTGCCATTTAAACCTGTGGAAAAGGATCGATGAACAGGGTGCTCGCGACGAACACCTCAATAATCGATTCTTTACCGTAGCTTCAAATGGGGAAATATCGATAATCGATCATTCACGCCTCGCTACCGACAACGCGAGGAAACTCTCGGAACCCGCGGAGGAATAATAATTAGTAAAACAAGTAGCAGGAATAAATAGCAAGAGAGTACGGCCATGCTAAGGAAGAACGCCGTATGAACATTCGAACGTTGCCAAATTTCCCTTGAGAAAATGTTCATTTTGGAGGAAAGTTATGAATATTTTCCCTTGAAATTTTCAGGACTTTTCGGTGGAATTAGGAGCAAAATTACCTGAAAAATTCGCGGAAAAATATTTTTAAAGTTTACCAGGAAATTCGTACTTTATTAAATGAAATTTGGCAACGCCTGAAGGTTCATACGGCGTTTTTCCTTAGCACGGCAGAGTACGAAGGCTGCGAACGAAAATTCTTCGAGTAAGTGATTAGCTCATCGTCGAGTTGTTACTCGTCGGTAGCATCAGTGTCATGACGAATTATCCCACTCGCGGATCCATCCTTGACTCGACCGACAATACCTCAGCGCAGTCGATTCATTTCTAGATTCTTTCTTCTGTTTCCCGACTCGATGCATACACTAATGTACAGCGGAAAAACGCTGCATGAACGTCCAAACGTTGCCAAACCATCTCCGATACAACATTTACTTTTGAAAGGAGTTACGAAAATAAAGATGTTGCATGAGTGAGGAATTTGCGATTTGACTATTAATTCTTACGTAAAAGTTCGCGAGAAACACGATGGTGCCACTGGTTTTTTTCTGAAATCAACTCTCATCAAGCTCAAAAAAAGCTCTCAAGTTGAGGCCAAAATGGAGGGGATATCCCACGCTATCCTGAGAGTCCACCTTTACATCAAGACAAACTCTCCATGCAAAGATAGGGAGCGAATACATTGACAGGGCTGCCACTTTCTTTGGGGACTCCACAACTGAAAACACGGCAATCCTGCTAATGTATTTGCTCCCTATCTTTGATGTAGAGTTCGTTTTGATGTAGAGGTGGACTCTGAGGATAGCGTGGGATATCCCTTCCATTTTGGCCTCAAGTTGAGAGCTTTTTTTGAGCTTGGGAGTTGATTTCAGAGAGAACCAGTGGCACCATCGTGTTTCTCGCCAACTTTTACATAAGAATCAACATCCACATCGCAAATTCCTCACGCAAGCAACATCTCCATTCACAGGTTTTCTGGAAAATTTACTTTTCATCGAAGTGGATTTGGCAACGTTCGAATTTTCATACGGCGTACTTCCTTGGCTCGAGAGTACAGCCTTACCTCATCGTTAATTTATAACGAGAGCCGGTGGGATTTACATCACATGATAATGCTACGGATCGATTTTCCGATGCACTGAAAAAATTGTATTCATTATTTTTACGACACAGCGAACAGTTTCCTTCGCAGTTTTTCGTGGTGCAAAAATACTCTGCTTGAAAAAATAGAGGCTTTCAAAGTGGATCGACGAGAAAATTGGCTCGACCTAGGTCGAATAGAAAGTTTAAGGGGATTTTCTTTAGGATTCTTTAATAGGTGTTCCGGTCATGCCTCATGCAGAGCTTTTTTGGTTACCATTACCAACACATAATATTTACCTCCTAATTAGCTGCGACTGCTTTAAAGCAGCCGTTTAAAGGACTCAACAACACTTTTCATTCGTTCCGCGTATTAATAACTCTCAAAATAAAATTATGAAGGGGAAAAATCAACATAGCAATGAGCAAGCCTGGAAGTATTTACAAAATGCATGATTAGGATAGAGAGATCACTCGCAAATCAAACCCACTCTGAGTTACACGGTAAAATCTCCAAAACAAGCACATCTTCACAATTTAAAACTATGTATACACTGGGCGAAAGAATTTTCCGCTTTAAGAGCACATCGGCCTTTGGTTCCACGTGAGCCCTGTTCTCCAGAGCTCCGGGCTGATTGTGGAAATTGCTAAACAAAGCTATGGACAAAGAAGATATAAGGAGTGTGGAGTGAGCCTCCTGGTTAAATTGGCAGGTTCTTAGGCCAAAGGGAGAAAATGATGGACTAATTAAAGGGTCTCTCGAGAGGTACAGTCAGGGCTGGACGGGGGAGAAAAGGCCCGGGGTGCTGGTAGGACCCGGCACCCGCTTTATGTTGCGGTCCCCAAGGGGGGTGGGGAAAGCCCGCGGTGCTGCAGCACCAGTACCTCAGGCCGGTCCGGCCGGTTGCTTTAGTTAGTCTCTAACCTACCTCCTTTGTCCATTGCAACCAACCGCTCCCACCAATAGGATCCCTCCATATCCTTCTAGTCTTTATCGTCTATTGCTTTGTCTACTAATGTCAACAATCAGCCCGCTGAGTTCTTCTGAGCTTTACGCAGAGACAAGAGGCCCTCCACTAGTATCTTGACCATTGTGGAAGCTTTTACTTTCGGGACTTCAGCATTCTACTGTTGACGTACCTACATGGTTGATGTTCAACAACGTGTTGGCAGTTTCGTTTCGCAAACAGGCCGAAAATGGCCGACGTTTGGGAAGCTTGTTCGGCTCATGACGTCATCCGAAGCTCATCATCGACCATGTAGGTAAGTCAACAGCCGAGACTAGGGTGCTGACTGTTGCTCCCTAATAATTGTCCATAAGGAATTGTTGAAACCCCGAAAGTAAAAGCTTCCACCGTTCGCTAGGAGGCCAGTGGAGGTCTCTTGTCTCTGGCTTTATGCATTAGGGGCTCATGTGGAAGCAAAGGTACGCCCTCACGTGGGAGGAACGAGGAACTGGCTTAGCTAGTAGACAAGGGTGGCGGGGCGTGCTTACCTGGGTCTCGGACTTGACCTGGGTGAGATGGACCAGCTGCTCCTGGAGGGTCTTGACGCGGCGCTCGGCCCCTGGAGCTCGTGGACGATCTTGGGCTCGCTGGAGGGGTCGCTGCACTTGGCCAGCTCGCTCCTGAGGGCCTCCACGTAGCGCTGCTCCTTCTCGAGCATGAGCCGGAGCGTGTGGACCCGCTGGCACTCGACCTGCCGCTGCTTCTCCACGTCGACCGGCTTGGGTCCGGTGATGTGGTCCCGCGCCGGGGCCGAGTGGTGGTGCTGCAGGCCCCGCGGGTGCGGGTGCGTGTGCGAGTGGGCGTTGTTCGCCCCGCCCCCGACGCCCCCCGTCGGCGACGTCGGGATCGACGTGGCGCGCATCGTCGACGACGCCGCCGGCCGCTGCTGCACCGTCAGGATCACTTCCGTCGAAGCTGAAATCAAACACAAATTCATCGTTAGTTTCAGCGAAAGCCAAAGAAGTAATGATAGCTAGGCGGGCGGGCTTACCCCCTGCAGGCGCTTAGAGCACCCTGCGGGCTGACTGTTGACATTGGTAGACAATGCGATCGACAAAGAAGACGAGAAGGATATGGAGGGTTCTTATTGGTAGAAGCGGGTGGTTGCAATGGATAGAGGAGGTAAGTAATAATGGCACAAAGAAAAAAACTTCGTGCGTGGGACCCAAAGTTTAGGTCATACGGATCTCTGAAGTTCTCGGATTGAGCATCCGAACACTTAAGGTCCAGCTGCTGAGGTTTGGATCACACATCTGAAACTTCAGTTCTTGCATCTGAAGTACTTCGGTTTTCACATCCGAAAAACTTCGGATCTCACATCTGAAGTACTTCAGATGTAAGAACTGAAGTTTTAGATGTGTGATCCGAACCTCGACACCTAGACCTTAAGTGTTCAGATGCTCAATCTGAAAACTTCAGAGATCCATATGACCTAAACTTCGGGTCCCACGCACGAGGTTTTTTTCTCCGTGTGATAGACTAACTAACGGCAACCCATGAGAGATCCTATAGTTAGTCCAACATTTTCTCCCTCTTCGTCTAAAAGAACCACCCATTTCGATCCATGAGAATAGTGTCGCTTCATAATCCTCATGTCTTCTTTGTCAATAGCTTTGTCTATCTATTTCAACAATCAACCCGCAGAGGACCGCTTTGCGAAAATAAAGAACCTGGGCAGAAAATGTCTGATTAACGGTCCGCCCTACAGCACATTCATTGAGAAAGTGTGGACATCGAGACCAATCCACACAGGTCAGTCGGTATGCATTTTTTTGAAATCCGCTCCCCCGTCCCGCCTTCGCTCGTCCACAGCCAATGTGACGTCACATTGGCTACTCCCCTGGGCGATACGTTGAATTTCCCGCCGAGATAACAGCCACCTCTACGTCACTGCGTAGTAGAGTTCCAAAACTCATCTTCAGGAATGATTGACCTGTGTGGACTGATGGACATGCACTGAAATTTGCAAAAAAATCCGAATGACCGTTATCATGTAAAAAATCAAATTGCCGGATTAAATCTGGCAACAGCTTATGTGGCTTGGTTCCTTTCTGCTCAGGAGCCGTCCATGAATTACTTAACGCCCGGGGGGGGGGGGGGAGATCGAGTAGAGCGTTACGTCATTTTGTTCTTACGCGTTAATGGATAGGGACCTACGTCACAAAAGCGTTACAAGAGGGGGGGGCGAAAAAGTGCGTTACTTAATTTATGAACGCTCCCTTAACGCGGTCCCATTATCCGTCTACAAAGGTGCTCTAGCCCATATAATAATTCATGGAAATATGGAAGGAAAATTATCGGAACCTAACTGCTGTCATCCAAAAAGAACTGTCAAATCCCCAAAAGTAAAAGTGTACACCTGTCGCCGAGCGGTCGGTGGAGGGGGTTTCTATTTGTCTTCGGGCATGTCATCCACTCGTATCATCCTCCAATAAGACCGGAACAGAGTTGGCTCGATAAGGCGCTCGGCTGATTAAAATTTGTCAAGTGCAGCGCACGTCTGCCGTCATTGCCGTCCTGGCGCGGGAGAAACTATTTGAGCGAGGCGTCGCGTCGCGTAAAGTGAAATTAAAAGTGAAAAGAGCCGGGGCTCGACAAAGATAAAACAAACATTGTCTCAGGATCCAGCGGAGAACATGGACCGGCGCGGGTACCAGCTTCGGAGCCCCCCTTATTGGGATTCCTCCTTGCTCCTGGGTTCGCCTGGACTACGCGGAATCGCGCTGGACGTCAACCTACGTCATACGGCGCATCGCACTAGAGTCCCTTTATACTGAGAGTCAAGACAATGCGAATCCATTTCTGATTGGTTAACCGGATTTTAGGCCTTCTTAGTGTCACAAACGGGAATAAAGATTACATTTTCACCAATGGAGAATTTGCACGCAATTTTTTTATTGCTTCATCTGAAAGTGCCTAATGAGCTGAGTTCGCAATATTTTTCATAATTTTTTTCTGACATGGGAAATTGGAGAAAAATTGATTTAAAAGTGAGAAAATGCGCCGCCTTGTGACGTCATCTGGCGGCATTTCCCATTTAAACACATGTATTTTAGCAGAATCGGTTATTTTGTCATATCTCCTCTAATAATCGCTCAATTTATGAATCAAGGTATCTTCGTGTTCAGTTCACTCAGAGGATTCCACTTAAACAGGAAATTCATCAAATTTCAGACCCTTGCAAATTCTCCATTGCAAAGATTATAATCTGGAATGGACCGAGGAATTTCGGGTTCGGCAAGGAACGAACGGAATGAGAGAAGGAACGGAGAAAGGAATTCAAGAATGAGCCGATCAAAGAGTACGAAAAACGTTCAATTTGTGTAATCTTTATTCCCGTTTGTGACTCCATGAGGGGTGTTGTCTTGACTCTCAGTATAAAGGGACTCTACATCGCACTACAGCTCCGCGCGGTTTCTATTATAGCGCAATTTGAAATGGACGTGTCTCTGCCGAACGGAACTATTGACGGGTGGGAAATATGGGGTGTGCTCTGGAAAGCTGCATAAGAAGCAATGTCAGATGGCCGTGATTCCCTTCGGAGAAATGGAAGAGCGGGATTTTAAATTCTGTCAAACGGAACTAAGCGTCAATGGGTCAGTTGCGCTGGCCACAGAATTTTGTTTTGATGCTAGATTCTTGTAGATTAGCTAAAAATATTAAGATCCGACCAAACCGCAACTTTCTACGTTCAATGTTAACCGAGCTATCGCCCTTTGAGAAGTTGAGTTTTTGACGTCATCCACCGCGGTTTCTTCCACCTTGATTTCATGCGCGTTTCACGCGGAGTAAATGGTGCTAGTGTGTATCCTTGACTGATAAAAGCAAGGTGGAAGAAACCAAGGGTGTCACTACCGCGGTGGATAACGTCAAAAGTTCAAAGGGCGATATCTCGCCCAATGTTCAACGTAGAAAGTTGCTGTTTGGACAGATCTTATTATTTTTAGCTACTCTACAAGAATCAAGCATCAAAACACGATTCTGTGGCCAACGAAACTGATCGCATTGTATGCGAGGCTCATGAGCCATGGGCACGTGACAAGAGCGTTGTGGACAGGGATCATGAGTTATAGATTCCCAGGCGGAGCCGCTGAAAAAAAAAAACTGATCATAAAACTGGCGTTTTATGATTAAAGTTCATTCTTTCACCCCCAGGACATCCCTTCTTTCCACCTGTCTCTAGTTCCGTTTTGCAGAAATAGTCCAATTATTAACTGTAAGTCGATGGCCGACGTGGGAAACCACGTATCTCCATTGCAGAGTTTCAAAATTTCCGCTCCTACTTTATATTTAAGAGGAGAAGCAAGCTAACTTTATACCTTGAAATGTATGCATAATATTCTGCGACAGAGAAGAATAATCAAGGCAGTTTTCAAGGAATTACGTTGACTAGTTTTCCGAGGAAAAACGGTGTACGGCAGGAAGTTTGTAACGTCCCAAGCGAAGATACTGGTTCCGCACTTCAACCATTGGAATATTTTGTAGTCATTAAGCCTTACAGACATCAATCAACCTAACTCGAGGTTTATCGATTCTTTTCCATAGGTTTAAATGACGGATCAATCGATATATCGCAAAGCACGCCACGCCACTCTTGCCTACAGACTCGGCGGGAAGCAATTTCCGGACTTTTCCAGGGTTTTCCTGACCGAAATCATCGAAATTCCCTAACTTTTCACATCTACAGTTAGCACACGTACAATTGAAATGAAAAAGAAAATAGCATTCATTTTATTGGCAAATTACAGACACGAGTGGATCTTTTAACTTCAGGAATTAATTATCTAATTAATTAAGATTGTATCAATTCCTTATTGAAACCTATTTATCTGTCCGTGATAATTCAGAGCAATGTGCCCCGAGACGCGGTTTGATTAAGTGAAATCGCTAATGTTTTATCAGATTTCAAAATCCAAGATTTTTCAAATTTCTCCTCTAAATTTTCTTTCGGATCGATTGGGATCTGTTCACGGACGGTCAAGTGCTTATTTTGTCGAACAATTCCATTCATAAATAATGTCAATTTATGTTTGAGGGAATGTTAATAAAATCGTTCAAAGAGACAAATCCCGGAGATTTAAACTAGTCTACTGAATGCATGAACGTCTTCATATTGATTCTTGGTGGTTATCAAATAAAATTGAAAAAAAAAATAGGAATTTTTTGCACAAACAGACAACGAAGGATGGGTGAGGGTGAGAAGCACGAAGGGAGGTATCAGGTGATTGGTAGGAAAACACATGTTTCTCATAAATTGCTTCCGAAATAAAACACGGTCGAAAGCCATTCACGCACGCGACTATACCCTGTTGCAACATTTATTTAATGGCTGCACATATCAATAATGATGCATCCACTCAAGCAAATCCACTGAATAAGCTGAGTTATTTGTATAAGCGTCGAATATCAAAGCTCTCTAAAAATGGAGAAAAAAACATTATTTTAAGAACACTCAACGGTGTATCGAATTTTTCTGCCGATGATGCATAATACAATAAGAGTCAGTAAGGCAATAGGCAGTTTGTTAAATAGTATGTTAGTTTTCAAAAATGATTTTTTTAAAAAAAAAACAGAAGTTCAGGGAACAAATACGTTCATTTTTTTGTCAGGGATACAAATTAAACGTAGACCCTTGTAGTTTCCCAATTGCATCATTCCGGATGAAATATTGGCGACATAACAAAAATTTTGCATTAATTTTGCAGCCAGGGAAATTCTGAATTTCATCTAGGATGAATAATTCAAATTTTCGTGGTCAGTGGCGCTGCTCGTGGGTTGAAATAATACTGCTCCACCGGAGAAATTTGGTGCGTAATCATAATTTTTGTAGTATGTTCTTACTAAGTATTGATGAAGAAACCTGATTTCTGGCCTGTCTCAGGAACTGAGGGAAGATGAGTGATGAGCATAACCTGTGCAACCCCTTCGCTTTCGAATTAAATTATACATTTTCGATTAAATGTGGCAGCGTCGCGGAGCTTGCGGATAAATGAAACAGAGGCGATTCAAAATAGATCTCGCTCCCCGATTCGAGATTTAGTGTCTAATGTTACTTTCCTCGGAATTCCTCCACGCTGTAGTGGGAGTCCTATATTTTTCTCCAAGTTCCTTATGTTCTCATCATTTTTTCCTTTTGAATCTCTCTAATATTTTTTTTTCATTTTTACACACGTTCTATTTGCGAATATGTACTTTGAAGTGATTCGTTCGCTGGTTGTATCTAGCAACCAAAAAATAATTAAAAAAACACGAGGTAAAGTGGGAAAACTTTTCGTGCAGACCCGAATTTAGCACTTACTGTATCTTCACTGAATTCTTCATTTATAACTTTGATGCATCGAGAGTAATTCGCAGAACCAAACCAACAGACTTCACACGTATGTACGGTGAATGTTGCAAAGCGCATATCTCGACTATTTTCTCGTGGAAAAATCAATCAACGTTATTGTTTATTTTCACAGAAAATTCCGTGTTGAATGAAGAAAAGTCGATTTAAAGGTATTTTGGGGCTAAAATACCCAAATTACCGGTATTATAAATACCGTTATATTATTGAAAAGAAATTGACTCGATATAAATGCAATTGTATTAAATATGTCTTGATTTTGTTATTTTAAACGTCTTTTCATGCAAAGAAGCTCAACCATGTCCATGCTTTATTCATTCATGAATTGAAAGTGAGCAATCCACATCCCGAAAATCTACCGATTTGCCGTAAAAAATCGCAGAAACTTGATATACCAGGTCGATGTACCCACTCTTTGAATTAACTTCACACAACAGTATGATTAGTTCTTTTCTAGATTTTGAGAAAAGAATCACGTCGGGGTCACCACTTTGTTGAGCTCAGAAAAAAGGTCAACAATATTAGGTATAGATAAATAAACACATTTTTATTAATAATACCTTTTTAAGGATAAATTATGACTGGAAGAATCATACAAGCAGGACTTCTTTTTTCATATATATTAGGTTAAGATGAAGAGAAAAAATCAGTGAAAAATTCCGTTGGTTTTCCTTTCAAAAAATGAAATGTGGTCCGGTAACCCCAACGTTCAAAATCCAGACACGTGTTTTGCGACCTCCACCATGTACCCATGTAGAGTTACTTCAAAGAACTTATCTCTTTTCATCGCTATAAAGAATTCGACTCAATCCTTCACTAGGAAAAAATTGGCTTGATTCAAACAGAGTTATTCTCGAAGAAAAGGATTTAATAAGGGCCGTTTCTGGGCCCATCCTGATATCCTCAACTTTGCGATTATTTGCTCAATGAAGGTCTACATTTTACGAAATACATTATGATTTGATCATTATAATTTTCGGTCTCGTTTCAGGTCTACTATTATTCTTCTAACCATAGAACTAAGGGCCGATTTTAGCGAAAAAAACATATTTTGAAGAATTGCGGTCGAAAGTCGAAAAAAACCTCATTTGCACCAAAATCAGCTTTCAGACCATTTTTAGGTCGGTATTAGGTCGAAGAAAGCTCTGAAATTACCAAATCATGATACATTCGGAAAAAATGTAGACGTTTAACAAAGAAAAAGTCGTAGATTTGAAGAAATTCGGCAGGATATTTATCTAGATGTTTTTGCTTGAATCAAGTCATTTTTTTCTCAGTGTCTCCGTGTCCCGACGGCGCAGAGATACAACTATTCGTACTTGATGGACGTCCGTGCTGCATCTGAAAAATTGAAGGCGCGATGACGCGGAGCGTGCGTTCTCAATGCTCTGATATATGCTGCCACTGAGGTGCCGCTCAGATTCGGGAGAAAAGTTAAAAAAGAGGCCCGAACGCATCTCTCCTACCTTCGGCTGTGTTATCCACGTAGTGCTTGAAGCACCATTTCGAATAAGACAAACGCAAACAAACACAATATGGAAATAAAGCGAGGGAAAGGATGCGCGTTAACGACGGCGCAGAGATACAACTATTCGTACTTGATGGACGTCCGTGCTGCATCTGAAAAATTGAAGGCGCAATGACGCGGAGCGTGAGTTCTCAATGCTCTGATATATGCTGCCACTGAGGTGCCGCTCAGATTCGGGAGAAAAGTTAAAAAAAGAGGCCCGAATACGTCTTTCTTGTTCTTTTTTAGGATGGATTTTAAGACCCGCACGTCTTAAACTCGTGTAAACCGCAGCACTGACACGGTTCTTATGGAAATAATGGTGCTTGGATGCGTCTAGTGGCTTTCATTTTTTTTGTTTTCTTTAATTTCAGAAGTCTATCGGTCACTTCAACACGTTCAATTTCACAATTTTTACTCTGTACTATTAATAAACTTTGAACCTGAAAATAGCGTAAACTTGTGCTGCTTTACCAAAATTGTCTGAACCCTTCTCCACGAAGGGGATGCCCCATCAGGAAATATCACATTACGCCCCTTTAACCAGCCAAGGGTCTACGCTCCCAGTCTAACCCTGAGTCCAGACTCTTGAAAACACTGTCAAGAAAAAATACTCTTGATTCAATCGGATTTTTGCTTGAATCAAAACGAAATCCGCTCAAATTAAGAGGCTTGGTTCTTGATTTAAGCTAGATTCTGATTGAATCAAGAGTACTTTTTCTCGTCGATGTTTTTAAGAGTCTGGACTCTAGATCCAATGTGTTTTTTTTTCCAGTGCAGGGGATTGCACACTTTCCAGGCTTTATTAAGAAACACGCGTGATATGAAGGAAGAAATACTGAACCTTCTTGCGGAATTTTTGCACTTTTTCGAACTTCCGGAACGCCCTTAAAAAATCAGCGCTATTTCCGGACTTTCTGGAAATTCCGGAGTGGTAGATACCCGTAGTGTACAGGCTTCAGTCGATTCGACTTTTCCGGATACGTCCACGGAGAAAAAAACTTCGTGCGTGGGACCCGAAGTTTAGGTCATATGGATCTCTGAAGTTTTTGGATTGAGCATCTCCACACTTTAGGTCTAGCTGCTGAGGTTTGGATCACACATCTGAAACTTCAGTTCTTACATCTGAAGTACTTCGGATTTCACATCCGAAAAACTTCGGTTCTCACATCTGAAGTACTTCAGATGTAAGAACTGAAGTTCCAGATGTGTGATCCGAACCTCGACAGCTAGACCTAAAGAGTTCAGATGCTCAATCCGAAAACTTCAAAGATCCATATGACCTAAACTTCGGGTCCCACGCACGAAGTTTTTTTCTCCGTGTCTGATTTGTATTTATTTTTCATTTTTAATTAAACTGCAAAACCATTTAACTTAGTGGGTGGCAGACCTCCCGCCCCACTCCTCGCTCTCGAAGCTCACAAGTCGTTCTCGTCCAGATTCACAGGCGTTCGACAGAGCAGCTACTACGACGACGATGACGGTGTCTGGCGGTGCTAACGATGGCTCTAATTGTCCGACAGGGCATTGACAGTCGTCCGGGCTGCAAGAACACGGCGATACGATGTGTCTCATCGTTTTACGTCTCATCGCGGCCGCCCCGGGCCCCGCGCAAACAACTCGCACTACTCCCCGGAGCCGGCCCAGATGATCCCCATTAAAGCGTTTGACTAAGTAAACGCGTCTTCCATGCTCGCTTTATGACTTTATGGCCTCGCCGAAATGAACTCGACTCGGCGGTTGTCGTACAGTCGGTCGGGCTCCGACATGATGTGGAAACTTTGAAAGCTGATTTTTTGTCAATACGAGACTTGGTGGTTTAAAAACACGGTGTCTAGTTTTCTTGGCAAAGCTCATTCCCTGATTTTTCCCCGACTTTCCCTGATTTTCAGGAGCTCATTCTCTGATGAAAAACCGAAGTTTTCTCCCACTTTTCCAAGACTTTCTTGGGGAAAATAATATAATTTTCCAGAGATTCAGATATGAATATCGATTTTAGCAGTTGATAATGGTGCCGTAAGGTACCGAAACGTCCTGCCTGTGTATTTTTTATTTTATCCTTGTTTCGGCATTTTCCTGCGTTTTCGACTGTCGTTTCCGTTTCGGGCTGCTTTCACAAGTCTCTTTGTTTCCATTATCGATTTTAATTAATGTAACAGCTATTTCTCAGGCGCACGTCAGATTGGACCGCCAAATTTGAAAAATAAATGATCCCTCGGTAGTTGGAAAAAAGGTTCCCGGTTTCTGGAACAGCTTCCCTGATTGTCCCCTGATTTTCCCAGTAAATTTTCATTCCCTGATGAATCCCGGTCGTTCCCGGTTTTTAAAAAACTAGACACCATGTTTAAAAAAGTGGTTTCGTTAGTTTGCTTGTGATTTCCTTCAAAAATCACTCCGTATTTCGTCGTTTCCCACACGAAAGAGCGTAAGGACATTTCAATGTTGCCACATTTCCGCACGGTAACTGTCTTTTCACGAGGAGAATCTTGGGAATTTCTGACTGAAAATTACAATGCTTCTTCTTCTGATCTCGTGTGAGAATCAGAAAATTTTTCGAAAAACATCACGCAGGTATACACAATCTCAGCTTGAAGCGCCTTCGTTACCCCACGATGCTATACGCCTTGCCACGCGGTTAGTTTAGTTGTCTGCACGACCTTTGGACCTAAACCTAACTGAAGACGCTAATTTGACAGCATGCAATCGCGGGTGTACCGTAACCACATATTCGAGGAACAAATGCGTCTGTTTCGATTCACGATAGAATGGTTCCTTGAGCCTCCTTATCGATTAATTGTATGTCTTTCTGCTTAACGCTAATTACCGATAATCGCAATGCTGCCTATGAAATTTATAATGCGATAAAATAAACGGAAAAATTTAAAATTTCAGTAAAAAATTTCGTAATCGACTTTCCTCATTGGCTACTTCCACTGTGCGCCGGTCGCACTCAAAGTTCGCTGCCAGATTTTAAGTCCTCCGTGCTCTCTTAAATAGTTCACGAGTTTTTTTTTTTCGAGAAAGCGTAATGCGCGAGAAGAGACCATACATATGACGACGTAGGGGGCTCCTGAGGTTCCTGACATGTGCCAAAAATCACGTTACTGATGGCTGAAATGGGGGACATCGTAGGGGGATGGGAGCAGGAACCAGGAAAATTGTCTAACGTCTTATTATGGATGGCTCTCCAGAGATTCCTCGGCACATACAAACACTTTCTCTGAGGGTTACAGAAAGGGGGGAGGGGCTTAGCCACAATTTGACTGAAAAAAGGTCTAAATAAAATTTTTAGTATACTATGGATGCGTCTTTTAAAAATGTTGCGATACAGTGAAACGGACGATACGGACGACATGTCAAAAGTCTGGTTCCTTGACACACGAGAACGATTTCGCTCAGTGAAGCTGAATGCAGACGGTGACAGATGAGAATGTCTAATATAAAATGGCCAATTACCAAAAACGTCAACAATGAAATGATACTTGTGAAATGTATGTTGTTTGTCCAACACAAAATGTCCATAAACTGCAATGCCCAATGAAACGAAATTCAATTTCTTATTTGTCTTACTTAAATATTTTCTACAAATTGACCAAAAAAGTTAAAAAATACTAAATAATATGAAAACATTTTGTGACCTTTTCGGGTCATTTCGGGAATTCGGTAACGTCCAAATGGACTCACATTATGTAAAAAGGAAACACTGTTTTTGACTAATTTTAAAAACAACGTATAAGTCCGATGCAGTTAGTTGCTTTTATCGGTGAGCCAGGAATGTCAGTTCTTTGTCGCGAAATGTAGTCCATCTCTGGTTACGGGCACTGAACTAAAATTCCCCGATGCAGTTCTGCAGATTTTCCGCCGCGTGCGGGAACAGTGTATCGTTCGGAAGCATTGTGAAATTCCTGTCCCGACGCGAAGTTTTTACGATGTTTACAGCGAAAACTTTTAACGACGAGCATTGGCCTCATTCGAACTTGGACGATATCGGCAAACAGGAGTGAGAAAATGGCGAGCGAAATCCCTCTTTCGTGTCGTGGTTTTCGCCGGAAAATTCGGATTAATCCTCCCTGCACGGCAACACCGCGGCCCCACGTTGCCGTTAACGCAGATCGTTTCGATATTTTTGACGGACAACACTGTCGCTTTCGGAAATAACGTCGTGTGAACATCGACACGTTGCTAAATTTCGTTCCGGTAACGCAAGGATTATCTGTAAAAATTGTGGATATTTTTTTTCAATGGATCCCATTGAAAATTCTAATCGCGATGGAAAATTTGCAGGTGTCTATAATTTTTTGTTTTATATTTTTTTGAATTTTTTTTTATAAATTTTTTTCATGCATAAAATGAACCTGCTAAGAAAACTGAGCACGAGGATTCACTCAGTTTCTAATTTGAGCAATTATTGGAGGAAGTATGACAAAATAACCTAATCTGTTAAAACAAACGTGTTTAATGGGAAATGCCCGCAAGATGACGTCATAAGACGGCATTTCTCATTCTGAAATCTACTTTCATACAATTTCCCATTTCAGAAAAAAAAAAAAATGAAAACTACTGCGAACTCAGCTCATTAAGCACTCTCAGATGAAGCAATAACATTTTTCGTATGCAAATTCTCCATTCGATCTGGATTATCGAAAAGTTTCGAGGGAAAATATTCGTGACTTACTTCGAAAAAGTTTTATCCAGGGCGACTTGGCAAAGCCCGAATAATTAAACAGAACTCTTCCTTAGCATAATAGAACAGCAGTGGCGCGGCGGCGTGGCGTGCTTTGCGATATATCAAATTGATCCGTCATTTAAATCTATGGAAAAGGATCGAAAAATAGTGTGTTCGTAACGAACACTTGAATAATCGATTCTTTACCATGGCTTCAAATGGGGAAACATCGATACTCGATTATTCACACCTCGCTACTGCAAAACAATTTTCGCGTGAGATTCTTTGGTAGAGCCGGCAACAGCCAAATCGATTAATCTAAATAAATCTGCGGAAAAGTGACGCAACCGGGAGCGATTTCGGTGAATCGGTGCAACTGAGGAGAGCGGGAGGAGGGACGCTTTCGGTCGCTAAGTGGGCTGAAAGTTCGATTTATATTGGACAAATTTAACCGGAATCAGCCTTAATGCATTTCGTGTTGCCTATTTTATTCTTATGCTTTATTAAACGCCTTAAATTGTTTTTCAAGAATTTACAGCCTAGATCACAAAGAATATACTCACAAAATTTCCAGCTTCAGTGGTGCTCAGTTTTCTGTTTAAGAAATCTAACGCCGGAGAAAATTGAACTACATTGTGTATAAAGGAACTAAGATTTCTGGCTCATCTATAAAAGCACCTATATGCAAAGGAAATGTAATGGCACGTACGTTGATTCTAACCTCAACCAGAAATAATGGTTTCTTAGTGCAAAATGTAGTCCGCAATTTATTAGGCGACGTCTGGTGTAATTAAGTTCAATCCATAATCCATCCAAACACGGACTTCATTTTCCGATTAAGAATTACATTCCTTGGGTTAGAAAAAAATACTTTAATACTTGCTTTCCTGTACACATACGTATTTTTACAAATGAGACGGAAATCGTATTTCCTAATTGCAAAATGAAGTTCATGTGATGGGAAAAATTTTGTATCGTCTCATGTGAGAAATTTTGGTACTTCAATTAATTTTTCCTTTATGAGAGTCGGAATATTAAAAAATATGCATGGATGAAAAACACTCAATCCTTCGTAGGCCATACAAATTATTGTACTTACATTTTTTTAAAAGAGTTGAAATGTTATGAGATAATTATTTGACCACACACATGTTCACATTCGTGCTCATGTTCACATTCGTGCTCATGTTCACATTCGTGCTCATGTTCACATTCGTGCTCATGTTCAAATTTGTTCACATGTTCCAACGTAGCTAAACAGCTGGAAGGTGATATGGCAATGCTAAAATGATCAAAAAAGTAACGTTGCCGAACTCCCGAGATTACTCCCACTTTTTCTAGCGTCCCTTCATACTGAGAGTCAAGACAATGTGAACCCATTTCTGATTGGTTCCCGTATTTTAGGCCTTCGTAGCGCCACAAACGGGAATAAAGATTACATTATCACCGATTGCAAAGATTATAATCTGGAATGGACCAGGGAATTACGGGTTCGGCAAGGAACAAACGGAATGAGAGAAAGAACGGAGAAAGGAATTTGAGAATGGGCCGATCAAAGATTACGAAAAACTTTCAATTTGTGTAATCTTTATTCCCGTTTGTGACTCCATGAGGGGGTGTTGTCTTGACCCTCACTATAAAGAACTCTACAACTTTTTCGTGTAGACAGATTCTGGGAAGAAGCAAGATATGATGACACCACCAAAAAAGATCCCTCGCTGCAACAGGGCACCAGATATTCCCACATGAAGAGCATGAGCCCCACCGCGTCTGTTTGCGCCTCTGTCAGCTGTGCGAATACACTCCCAATTTCACCGTAATTTGTTAACGCCGGGCCAGCTATGTCACTGACAACGCCAGTACCTTTATTTACCAAGTCCACGGTTGGCTGTGTTTGCGTTTAACCGTGAATTTGCATATTTCCGCAATTCGAGTGACTACTGTTTTTTCCCCCTCGCCGGGGTGGCAAGTTTCCTTGGATTTCTAAATTCTTTTACTTTTCAGGGTATCCAAAAATTAAATTCCCAGGCTTTCGAATGCTCTTTATTGGCATGATTTTTTGTAAAAGAATTTTCACGAAAAATTCGACGGGCGAAGTCACTTGAAATTGCGAAAATTCGACGTATAGTGAGTAAGAAAAAGATGGAAGGTTTTGCAAGTGGCTTTTTTCAGGGTTTGGGGGAATTCTCGAACTTTATAGGGTGGCGATATCCCGAATTTCCTACTGAACAAGATTTGTAAATAATACAGGGAGCGAATCTGTCAAAACTATTGTAGCACGGAGGATAATATTTGGCCTACTTTGAATATTGAAGGCGCAATTGCGAAAGCGTTCCATTCGTCCTCCCGGGTGAAGTTTGCTCCTTATAAATTTTCAGTGTCAATACCAAAAAGAATTTTGGATTCAGCATTCATACTCTTAAAACATTTGACAAGAAAAAAAAAAAATCATGCTTCAATTTGCTTGAATCGAGAGCCAAGCCTCTTAATTAAAGCGGATTTCCTTTTGATTCAAGGAAAAATCCGAATAAATCAAGAGTATTTTTTCTTGTCAAATTTTTTTAAGAGTCTGTGTAGACTCAGGATCCAAGAGACACTGGAAAAAAGTATCTTGGATCCAGAGTCCATACTCTTAAAACATTTGACAAGGACAAATACTTTTTATTCAATCGGATTTTTGCTTGAATCGAGAGCCAAGCCTCTTAATTTAAGCGGATTTCCTTTTGATTCAAGTAAAAATCTGAATGAATCAAGATTATTTTTTCTTGTCAAATTTTTTTAAGAGCCTATAGACTCAGGATCCAAGAGACGCTGGAAAAAAAGTCTCTTGGATCCAAAGTCCATACTCTTAAAACATTTGACAAGGAAAAATACCTTTTATTCAATCGGACTTCGGCTTGAATCGAGAGCCAAGCCTCTTAATTTACGCGGATTTTCTTTTGATACAAGCAAAAATCCGATCGAATCAAGAGTATTTTTTCTTGTCAATGTTTTTAAGAGTCTGAACTCTAGATCCAAGAGACTTCTTTCCCCCCAGTGACTAAATGTGACTTAATTTCAACCGAATAGATACGATTATACATTTTGCAATGAGGAACCAATATCTCTGGCTCTCCCATAAAAACACATATCAGCATAAGGAAAGCAATGGCATGTATAGTATGGAGCAAAGGTCCCGGGACGGCTGAATATCTTTTGAACGGATAGAGCTGGAGAGTTGAAATTTGAAGTATGTCCCTTGAGTGAAAAAAAACTATTTTTTGGGGTCAAAATTTTGACCTTCCCTTTCGGGGGTCTCTAGCCCCCCGAACTTTTTTTTCAAATAGCAACCCCCATCTTGTGACGCATCCTTCGAAAGAGCATAAAATAAGGAACTCTCCAGCTCTATCCGTTCAAAAAATAGTAAGCCGTCCAAGGACTTTTGCCCCACCCTGTATGTATATTGTTTCTAAAATGGGGCAGAAGTAGAGGTCCCTTATTGCAAAATGTAATCCAAATCGACTTGGGAACAAGAGAAAGATCCCTAGGGAGAGAAGCGGCAACCCAGGGCTGTTTCCGCTCCCTTTTTCGGGAAACAGCAGATGAGCATCCCCGGTGGCGGCCGGCCGGACTTCGTCTCAACCTCTCAACAACCCTGCTCTACCCCACGGTCCCCGTGACTGGGTCATCTTGCCACCCCTGCGCGCTGCCCCCTCACAACCTGCGGGGTGAATAACAACGCAGACGAGCCCACCACCGTTACGGAGTTCCAGCCCCGGAGAACGACAAACAAATTAAACGAAAACAGTCCAGAGGGATTGTCTTGATCCTTACTCGTGCCTCACACTTCGGGAGCTGTTTGTCCACCTTTTCGCCACCGAAGATTCCGTCGTTTCCCTGAGTGCAGGGTGTCTAATAAAACAAGTGGTCAAAAATAAGTGCTTTTACAGTACTCTTTGAGTACATTCTCAAGAACTTCAGTACCTCCACCAACAGAAAAATTCCGTACTTCTTCAGTGCGTCCATTTGACGAAATTCGAAAAACTTCAAAAATTAGAAATTGCGACAAAAATGAAAAAAGAATTCCGAACCTTTTTGCGAAATTTCCGCACTTTTTCAGTGCATCCGGACCGCCCTTAAAAAATCAGTACTATTTCCGGACTTGTAGACACCCTGCTGAAGAGAAGACGTTATCGAGATGTCTACTACAATTTCTTGGGAGATTTTTCTGATTTTTCCGGCAATTTGAAATGAGAATTCCTGATTTTTTGAGCGAATAAATTAACACTCGTGCGGCAAAATCTACTAAAATATAATGTATTTGAATGGTTAATGCCGCCTGTTGAGGTTGCAAGGTGTCAAACTTCCTAAATTCAATTTATTTTCCTCCGATTCACCACATCCGAAAATAGTTGTAAAAAGACTGGGGAATCAGCGAATCAAGCATCATCGAAAGAACGAATGAAACTATTGGTAAAAATTCTCCACAGTTTTCAATTGCAATAACAGATATTTACTAGGAAAGTGTTCGGCGTTTGCAACTGATTTAACCGATTTTCCTCTGATTTCACAGAAAAATCAGAGGAATTCTGCACAGAAATTAACACAAACGTACCCTTTTGAAAAACGAAATGTTCGGGTCAATTTCACAGCCTCGAACTGTCAGTGGCGCTCCACGAGAGTGCTTCCTTTCCGCGTCTCTGTAGTGACTGGCCAGAGACAAGAGACCCTCCACTGGCCTCCTAGCGACAGGTGGAAGCTTTTTTTTTCGGGGTTTCAACAATTCCTTATGGACAATTATTAGCGAGCAACAGTCATCACCCTATTTTCCACTGTTGACTTACCTACATGGTCGATGATGAGCTTCGGATGACGTCATGAGCCAAACAACTTTCCCAAACGTCGGCCATTTTCGGCTTGTTTGCAAAACGAAACTGCCAACACGTTATTGAACATCAACCATGTGGGTAAGTCAACAGTAGAATGCTGAAGTCCCGAAAGTAAAAGCTTCCACCATGGCCAAGATACTAGTGGAGGGTCTCTTGTCTCTGTGACTGGCCTGCACAGAATTCGGACTGAGGTTATGTTTTTGTTTACACGATCGAAACCATCGACTATCGATGCGTCGCAGACAGCTACGATAGCGTAGAGTCCCTTTATACTGAGAGTCAAGACAACACCTCATAGTGTGGAGGCTTAAAATACGGGAACCAATCAGAAATGGATTCACACTGTCTTGACTCTAAGTATGAAGGGACTCTAGAGAGTGCTGCCTCTTCGCGCCTCTATAGTGACTGGCCTGCACGGAATTCGGATTGAGGTTATGTTTTTGTTTACACGATCGAAACCATCGACTATCGATGTGTCGCGAACCGCTACGATAGCGCAACCACCGAATCGATCCGTACCGCGGCAGTTTGATTTCGGGATCGAGCGATACGACAAATTGCTCACCGGGGGGGGGGGGGGGGGCGCTGGCAGGGCGCCAGATCCGAAAACCCGCTGCGATTAGGATGTGCAGCGATCCCCGCCCCGCGCATACCGGGCCCCTCCGGAGCGGGGCGCCGAAAGCTGACTCAATTAGAATTAGTTGACAAAATAGTTTACAAATTATCACTTAAACCCGGGGCTTTTCGCCGCGCCCTCCCCCGCCCCGCTCGGGGTATTTCAGCTGTTGCTCGCGCCTTCCCGCCGTCTTGACGAGGGTGCAGGGACGGCGTTCCGTTTTAGCTCCGCGCGTGACGCTCCGCGATCCCGTCTCGTTAACCCTCGGGAAATGTGACCCCATTGTGTGGCCGCGTTGACGGGTCCGCGCGTCCATGCCAAAGACATTGCCAATGGATACGACGACGGAGCATGAGTTACATGGAAACGCCGACAGTTGCTCCGTACAACTTACAAGCACTTCGCACAACTTACTGTCGTCGGGAATGCGAGGGCATATGTTTTGGAGACCCGCTTTCGTATCCCCCTGGGAGGAATCCGATCAGGCATCTTCAAACTAAGGGGTACGGTCCTTGGCCGCTACGCCAGGGTGTCTACTAAGACAGGCGGGCCAAAAATCAGTACTTTTTCAGTACATTCCCAAAAAATTGGGTACCTCCTCAATAGAAAAATGTCTGTACTTTTTCAGTGCCTCCATTTGACGAAATTCAAAAATTTCAAAATTTGAATTTCTCGCTCAGATTGAGACAAAAATGACCAAAACATGAAAAAAATTCCGGACCTACTACTCAAATGCACTATCACGACGTATTTGTATAGTTTCACGGCCGATCGTGCATTACTTTCGATCGAGAAAATTCATTTTGCACATACTAAACTTAACAGCAAATGCGGTTGGCGATAACCCTCAAAAGTTGGCAATGACCCCCTCCCGTTCTCAAAAACCAAAACAAAGCGCCGCCATTTTTGGGCCCTTCGCTTTCCACGGGTCCCAGTATCCATACTCTCCCTATAAAGGTACTCTAATAAGATGCGTCGATTACTGATCGAATGGCGCAGGAGAAACTAACGGGCAGAGCGGAGCCCTGGACGCTAGAATCACCAAGAAAATAGATGGCGCGTAGCAGGCAGGGCAGGGGCCAGGGCTCCCTGTTTTTAACAGCTGCAATTAAAAGGAGCGCGGCGCAGATGGTAATCTACGGGCCCGCGTTTTCACTACCGCGCTGGTCTGCCGTGATAGCGTGGAGAGCAGTAAGTGCATTCTGGGATGAACCCCGAAACACATTAAAGCATGTGCTAACCAGGGCTCGTATAGAAATGCACTTACTGCTTTCCTCGCTATCGCGGCATTGGTGCTGGTGCAGCCAGAGGCCGCGCGCGGCCCGTGCTTTATCTTGGGCTTCTCGCGCCTCCGCCACTTGATAACTCCCACCGTTGTCAAAATTTTCCAAATTCCAAATTTATCGAAGTCCCGGTTGAGCTCTTGCATGTGCTAAGAATTTGCGCACTAAGCAATGGTCACCTACGTTAAATTTCGCGAGAAACACGATGGTACCGCTGGTTTTCTCTAAAATCAACTCCAAAACTCAAAACAAATTCTCAAAATTTTCCAATAACAGATTTATCAAAGTCCCGGTGAGGCTCTTGCATGTGCTAAGAATTTGCGCACTATTCAATGATCACCTGTGTAAATATCGCGAGAAACACGATGGTACCACTGGTTTTCTTTAAAATCAACTCCAAAACTCAAAAACAAATTCTCAAAATTTTCCAATAACACATTTTTCAAAGTCCCGGTGGAGCTCTTGCATATGCTAAGAATTTGCGCACTAAGAATTGATCACTTATGAAAAATTTCGCGAGAAACACGATGGTACCACTGGTTTTCTCTAAAACCGACTCCGAAACTCAAAACAAATCCTCAAAGTTGAGGCCGTAAAGGAGGGAATATCCCACGCTACCCTAAGAGTCGACCTCTACATCAAGACAAACTCTACGCAAACTCGATGCGAATACATTGGCAGGGTTGCCGTGTTTTCGGTTTTGGAGTCCCCCAACAGAGTGTCAACCCTGTTAATGCATTTGCTCCCTATCTTAGCATGGAGAGTTTTTCTTGGTATAGAGGTGGACTCGCAGGGTAGCGTGGGATATCTCCTCCATCATGCCTCAACTTTGAGAACTTTTTTGAGGTTTGGAGTTGATTTCAGAGAAAACCAGCGGCACCCTCGAGTTTTTCGCGAAAATTGTATGATTTGTACGTAAATTTTGCAAAAAATGTACGAGAAAAGCAGTAAAAAAGGAGAAAAAGATGTTACCGACCCGTTCTAAATTTCAGAGTTCTGAAATTTTAAAGCGGTAAATTAAATAATCACAATATGATGTAATCTACGATTTTAAACGCATCGATCATAACAGTTTGTTTCTTTGTGTGTTTTCATCTCTCTGGCTCTTAAGTCTTTTAAAAAGTGACAGATTCAATTATTGGCCTGAGATACTCTGACTTCATATCAATAACTGGTGATACTCTCCCTACACACGTATACTATGTTGTTGGAGTGCTACAAATGACGAGTCCCGTGCATCTCTGAAGGAGCGAGAGAAGCGAAAGTGCCTTCAATTTTGAACATGCAACACGCACATCCGTGGAACACGAATAGTTGCATCAGGGCGCTACAGTAAACTCAGTCAAGACTTTGTAAAGCGAAAATGCCTTCAATTTTGAACATACAACACGCACATCCGTGGGACACGAATAGTTGCATCAAGGCGCTACAGTCAACTCAGTCAAGACTTTGTGAAGTGAAAGTGCCTTCAATTTTGAACATGCAACACGCACATCCGTGGAACACGAATAGTTGCATCAAGGCGCTACAGTCAACTCAGTCAGGACTTTGTACGGCGAAGGTGCCTTCAATTTTGAATATGCAACACGCACATCCGTGTAACACGAATAGTTGCATCAAGGCGCTACAGTCAACTCAGTCAAGACTTCGAAAAGCGAAAGCTCCTGCAATTCTTTGATGTCTGCGGTGAAACTACGAGAGGATGCATCTCTTTTGCTGTGCTTAACATATCGGCTCCCATTTAATTTTTTGAGGGAGAGAAAATCAATATCATTCCTTGAAGTTTTCGCAGACTTTTCTTCGAAAACAACAGCAGAAAAATCACGAAAGTTTTCAAGAATTGACGTTGAGTAGTTTTCCATTTTAGAAAAAAAGTATGACAGGATGCCTACAATGCAACATGACTTTCGGTGGTTACGCTTTTCTTCAAATGAGTAGATCAGTTGAGAAAATGCAATGTTTTAGTGTCGAGAAAAAGTTTCAAGTTTTCACGACTAAACTAGCGGACTGGAGCACAGTGGATCGAGACAATTAGAGAAGTTGGACATACAATTTCTGACTAAAAACTGCAAATTTTGATGTTTCTTTCGTCACATTTCAAATTTTTTGAGTGCTTAGAGAAGGAAATTTCACGAGAAAACCATTAGCACCATTTTTAGAACCTCAAAGTTTTGAATAAACGGAGTTACCTTTAAAGTTTCCAAATTTTGTCCGACCTCTCCTATTGGCTCGATCCACTAAGTGGAGGGTCGGGAAACATTCCCCGCCTTTTCAAGAACTTTCACTCTATTTTTACAGTTGACTCACACTTTACTAGAATAGGTTGACGTGGCGAATTACAGGATAATGACTTCTTTAATACGATTTATCACTCGCACGGCTAACGAAGAGTTCCACTTCTTTGCGGAGGAAGCATCCGGATTCACGCTGACCCAATGCTGGACCACCTGAGCATTAAATTTGGTCTCATTTTCACCTTCTGCTCTCTCGAACCCGCAACTCTACACGTCGTGATTACGCACTACTTTTACTACGTACTATGCATGCAATGACAAACGCAGTAAAAACCAAGCTCATCTTCATCTCAAAACCAGCTGAACCAGTCAGTTTGTATAGGACGTCGCTTTTCTGACGTAAGGGCGTATCTCAATTCACACGTGAGCCCTATGCTCCATAAGATGCTATGTTTTCTGGGTCTCATGTGGAAAAAGAGATACGCCTTTACGTCAGAGGAGCAACGAGGAGACAAGTCAGAGCTGCGCATCAGATTTTAGGTTTGCATGTTTGTCGAACAAGAGACTTTCAAGACTTGTCGCGAATAGCGGCTCTGGTGCTTGCACTAGAGCTGCTATTCCGGACGGTCCCAGCTGGGGAGTATCAATGCAGCATGTTACATTGTAGAGACCGCGCGTTGGTTGATGGGAATCGGCGCCATTTTCGGCTATGTTCCTTGTCATGACTTTATTTTATTGCATACTGTTTTATTGTTAGTCAATGCTATGTTGTGTATTGTATTTTTGGAATCATGGTGATACAGTCAACAATTCAAAACTTGTTTGTGCTTTTATCTCGTGATGGAAAAAATGTACTTTACGTTCAAAATTTGAAAATTTGAATTTTAAAGTTTTCGCGGTTAAGGAAGCTTTAACCACTGGGTTGGAGCTTCCTAGTCATTTACTCGATATCAGCTGATAGCAAACAAAGGTTACCAGGGAAACCGTAAACGTCTAACAACTATCGTGGCCATTGGGGCGATTATTGAAATGATATCGACTGTATGTCGCCGCTTACGACAGGACATAGCCCTATCTTAACTGTGTAATATATCGCAATTCGATATTGTTTTGATTTTTAAAAGGAGCAATTCATTCATACAGTTCCGATTAGTTTTGGCGAACGGGCCCTTAACCTACGGCACTCGGCTCATGGGAATTTTTTAACTTGTCCTGGACGGACTCGTCTGTAGCGCCTCGTTCTTCGTTGTGTGTGTGATTTCGTGAAGAAGTTTCTATGGCAATTTGCTTTTATTTGTGAGCTGTTTTTTCACGGGATTTTTGAATGTTCTGTACGAATAAATTCGGTGAGTACCTCATTTATCCCTCCTTCCAGTAAAATTATTTCAACTTTTCCTTCTCCCTCATTCTGGACCCACTCATGGGCTGATTATTTTCTCATTCTTGAAACTTTAGACTGGCAATTTCTATGCACAATCTATAGCTCATTAACCTATAGTTCAAGAGTTCCTCACTAGTGTCTTGCTCTTCTTTTTTATTTTTAAAGCCTCAATGTATTTATAGAATTTCAAAAATTTAGTTTTTGAGTTGACTTAAAAAATGTAGAAAATATAATGCTGTTTTAATTTTCATTTCAGGTAATGAGTCGACGCAGTCAAAGAATAATTCAGAGGTAAGAAATCTGCTTTTACTCAATATGTTAGTGTTAGTTGATATGCAAAATTGAGGAATGTTTTGGACATCTATACGTTTGATAAGACCATTTTAGGAGTTAATACTTTGAATACCTAATATTTAGTGGTGGCTTAATTTGTTAGTAACCAGAAGTTGTGTGGTCTTCTTGAACTGTAATTTGTTTTTCAATGTCCTGTGAAGTAACTGGATGATAATGTATCATTTTACTATCAGAAAATTTGTTTGCCAACTCTTAATGCGATGATAATAAGTAACAAGTTTGCAATGCTTTGCATTTATTATTTCAGTTCATGGCTATTGTTGTTTCACCTTATAACCAATTGTTTAATTTTCTTGTCATAATATGGCAACCAATAAAAAAATTTTAGCAGAAGCTTTATTAATCTACCTAAGAAACTCTCCATTTTTTGCTTGTTTCAGAGATACAGCTATAACCAAATGCAGAAACATTCCTGGTTTTGATGAATCCACCCCGATCCAAAACAATACTATATGCATTGAAACATCTGCACAATCGTATGACGCCGAGCCAAAGAAGGAAAAGAAAATAGAATCGAGTGAAACCTATGCACTGTAAGTAAAAATTTCAGTTAATTCTATTCTAGTTGCAACCTTGCGTTGTTATCAAGTTTATTGTGTGACTTTAGATGTTCCTCAGAAGGTGGTTTGATCATCTTAATTGCCCATTGGCGGCTTTCCAACTGGCAATACTGCAAATTAACAAAATTTCACCACTTAAAATGTTGTAGTTTGAGCATTAGTCTTGTGAAACAAAATTACACTTTCCAAAATCTCATTATGCATATTTGTTTTTTTACAGACGTGAGTATTATTAAGTTTACTATTATGTTTACTATGCGGCTGTAGGTGCCCCTTAAATTGTGGTTTAAGCATCTTAATTATCTATTGGCTGCTTTCCAACTGTTAATACTGCAAATTGACAAAGGAGGGGTATCGTTAAGGGCCTTTTTTGGGCCTACCCTGAAATTCCTCAACTCTGCGTTTTTTTGGTCATTGAAGGTCTATATTTTACGGAATGCATAATGGTTTGGTCATTTCCGATCTATTTTGGGGTCTACCACTGGCCTAAACATGGGTCTGAAGGCCAATTTTGGCGAAAAATGCGGGTTTTTCAGCATTCAACGCGCTATTGTAACCGATCCTTTCGGAGGACAAAAAATTCCTTCAAGTATGTTCATTAGGGATGTAAGAGTGTCACTTTGGCCAATTTTCGTCGATGTCAAACTTTGCGCTCATAGTTAAAAAAAAACTTTTTAGAATTTTGTTCAACCCAAGTGGCATACATGTAGTAGAATTCCAATTTATTTTTAAAACAACCGATCTTATATTTTCCTCTACACAGGGTGAACGTTGCAAATGATATATCGAACAATGATTCTGATATTACGCATCCAGTAAATGAAGCAGAAAATTCATTCATCGAAAATCTTGAAACACATCAGTCGAACTCAAAGCCTAAAAAGAAGATAAAATCAAAGTCACGTGACTTATCGTAAGTACAAACCTGCAACTTTGTTTTTTATAAAAATAGGAATAATTTTAAATTAACTGTAAAGCTTGGAATAAGTATGCAATTTTTCCCTGCCAGGAAATGTGATAGTTTCAAGAATATACAATTTTTTTTCTCTTTTTTTTTATTTCAACAATGGGCAACCTTGACTTTTTGCCGATGGATTCGTTGGAACTCGGTTTCGGGTTTATCTGAATAGGAGGAAAACGATAAGCTGATAAAAAATACATAAAAGAACAGAAAATACATTCGGAATGCTGTAACCTTTGAGACAGGTACACACCTACATTAAATTGTGCCATGTCGAGGAATTATTTCTACCGGTTTTTGAAAAGAGTTGATCCGTTTTCAGCATTTGCGAACTGAATTAGTTAGTAACCTGTTAATAATAAGAAATCAACTAATATTCTTTCATTTTATTGGTCTGGATTAGCACTGCTTTCAGAGAGCGCCAAAATTCAAACGAGCCAATCAGATTTAAATATTGCAAATCGCTACATCGAATGACATCATGATTCTTCATAAAAAAATGGCGCTTTTTGCAAAATCTAGGGATTTTTTAAGTATATTTGAGCAAATCTGGGGATTTAGGGATTTTTAGCGAAATCTAGGCATTTTTTTTCTTCCCCGCTAGGGATTTAATATCGGAAGACTGGCTTCCAGTATCGTAGCGTTGATCGTCGCTGATGTCGAAATGGAACCTAATGCCGGACTTACTGTAACACCTCCATTCCTCAATTCCGGTGAGGAATACGTCTCTACCCTTAACTCAATATAAATATACAAATTGATAAGTGAGTGCTTTAGTCTCCTGAAAACAGAATTGCGAAACTTAAAATTGGAGAAAAATGATGAGTAAATGAAAAAATGGAACCAATTGATGGGATATGTCGCATGCCATTCTGACACAAAATATGGCGTCTATCGAATCACCTTAACTAAATAAAATAACCAAATTTTCAACTCTCAAACTATCAACTATCAACTATCAAAATTCAAACTATCAAAATTTCCAACAATGACAAAAATGATTGTAATATACCTATAATGTAATGAAATATACACGCTCTAATCATTTAATTTGTATTACCTTTATGTTATGTACCTACATGTTATACTATTTTTATAATAAATTTTGCCAACATGCTTTTCAATTCAGTCTACAACATTTCATTCCGACGTGGCAATAATGATTTATAATGCCCCTAAACATTAAAATGAATTACAATAGTAATGCCGCATTATAATGTCGTATTATACATCGCAACGATTCATGTCCTACTGATTATTGATTATTGTAAGATGAATTCTGTTTTCTCTGATTGT
Organism: Bemisia tabaci; assembly: GCF_918797505.1. Lineage (NCBI taxonomy): Eukaryota > Metazoa > Arthropoda > Insecta > Hemiptera > Aleyrodidae > Bemisia > Bemisia tabaci. Next base: position 45,242,116 of record NC_092799.1, on the reverse strand, counting down.
ATGTTTCATACGTGCGAAGCAAGTACGGGTCACTAGAAACGTGGTTCGTACGGGTGGCTGATGAAATTGATCTTCGAATACCTTTTGATGAGCTAGGGAAATGGAACCATCTGCATCTCATGGACAATAAATAGTTGCCGTAATTAAGGTCATCCCGTGATTAAGGTGCCGTGATTTAAGTCATAAATTCTTCATCTAATTCTTGATTCATCTCCAAAATGTCTGCTAAAGCTTTCATGCGCTTCTCCTTGTATGCATGAATGAGCAAATTGGGTATCGAACAAGCAGACACTTTTTGAAAATTTAGATGATTCTGGACAATATCGTACAGAAGTCCACGAGCTGCAGATAGAACCATTACCTCTAGCTCATCAAAAGTTATTCGAAGATCATTCAACAACCTCTTTGACAAGTTGCAAAAACTTTTCGTTAACAATAGTGTCACACGGTACTAGGAATATTTACTATTTAACGAACCTTATATTTCCCTGACTCAGTCCTAAATTATAGAAGTATGCGTTACTTTTCCAGCAATCCAAAAAAACAATTATACAAAAAACCAATACCTACACTTTCAGATATAAAAATGCAAATTTTTTGCAGCCTCGCTAAACGACTTATCAACCAGAGATTTTTTAGGAAGCGGACCTCCAAAGAGCTTTCAAAATTAAAAGTATACAACAAGTGATAATGCCATGTATTCGCCATATCAAAGCCCAATACACATTTATACACCGGCTACGTAAATCTGCTAAGTTACAAAACATGAATCGACAGTTGTCGGATTGTACATCAATGACAAAATGTGTCTAGGCCCTCATTCTTGACTACAACTACTGCCCCCAGAGCCGCTCTCCGACGCCAATGCGTTGGAGCTTCCTGCTTGTTTTTAATTAAATTGGTCCGACACTGGAAAAAAAAACACATTGGATCTAGAGTTCAGACTCTTGAAAACATTGACAAGAAAAAATACTCTTGATTCAATCGGATTTTTGCTGAAATCAAGAACCAAGCCTCTTAATTTGAGCGGATTTCCTTTTGATTTAAGAAAAAATCTGATTGAATCAAGAGTATCTTTTCTTGTCAATGTTTTCAAGAATCTAGACTCTAAATCCAATGTGTTTTTTTTTCAAGTGAATGGTTTGATGGTCGAGTTTACAGGATTTGAGATCATCACAGGAGCCAATTCATGTTATACGCTTTAACTAAAGAAAGACTTACAGAGACCGACTTTTAGAAAACGAAAGGAGAGCACTGCAAATTACCTGAAACATAAAAAAAATGTAGGACTTAAGATTTTGATTTACGACCAAATGAAAATAATGTCACGAAAAATGAGTCTAACTGCGAAGGGAAATCTTTCATATCCTCTTTCAGCTGACTTTGCAAAAATAAAAAGATTTTTTCGGGAAATCCACTCACACGATTGAACCTGTTCCGCGGCACCCGCTTCCAATTTCGATGATTTTAATGAAAATCTCTGCTTCCCGTACTTCCGCATGAAAAATACGTGCGATTTCCGTAATTTCGTGCCGACCTTTCGAAAGCCTCCCTTCATCAGTTTATCTGTACTTTTGACACTCTGTTGCAGCACTTTCTGAGGGTGTACACCCTGCTCAATTCCGGAGGTTTGTCAACGCGCAAAATGGAACTGCAACGCGGCTGTACACAAAGCGGACTCGGGTTGACGGTATTTCAGTGGTAAATAATTTATCATCGTCGCCGACAAGCTACTTGGCGATGCAGGATGGATTTCGTCGATGCACCGGGCACCAAAGCTGCCGTGCTAGGGAAGAACGTCGTATGAGCCTTCAGACGTTGCCAAATTCCCTCCGATAAAAACCGAATTTACTAGGAAAATTGTAAATATTTTCCCGCGAAATTTTCAGACAATTTGGTACGCAATTTAATCTAAAATATCTGAAAAGCTTAAGAAAAATGTGCGTAAATTGCGTCAAAAATACACGTCATATCGAGGGAAATTTGGCAACTGTGGAATGTTCATACGGCGTTCTTCCTTAGGACGGCAGAGGGAGAGGGCGGATGTCCGTCCGTGTGTACTACAACACAGCGGAATAGCGACTCCCTAGATCCCGCCCGTTTTACAACTGGAGCAAGGATGAAGCGACGCAGAATGCTGCCGTTCTAAGGAAAAACGCCGTATGAACATCCCAGAGTTGCCAACTTTCTCCGAATAAAACTTGTATTTTGGAGGAAAGTATTACTTATTTTTCCTTGAAATTTTCAGATATTTTAGATTGAATTGCAAGCAAAATTGTCTACAAATTTTGAAGAAAAATGTTGACAATTTTTAGGAGGTGAATTGGTGATTTATTGAAGGAGATATGGCAACGTCTGAAGGCTCATACGGTGTTCTTTCTTAGGACGGCAGAATGGGATTCACATGAGAATTCCGCGCTCAGATCGCAACCTCACATACGAGAAAGTACAAGTGCCGAGTTGGCTGGGCCCATCCTCGGGTGAAGTACAGTGGCGTGGCGTGGCGTGCTTTGCGATATATCGATTCATTGGCCATTTAAACCTATGGAAAAGGATCGATAAACAGGGTGTTCGCAGCGAACACCCTAATAATCGATTCTTTACCATAGGTTTAAATCGCACAACAATCGATGTATCGCAATTCATGCCACGCCACTGGTGGAGTGGACTACATTTTACGATGAGGGATCATTATTTCCGGCTCATTTTAAAGGAACATGCGTGGCATTCGTTTCCCAATGCAGATAGGCGCTTTTAAGGATAAGTCTAAAATATTAATATGACCAGGAAAATATCGTCCTAGTGGGAAAATCGTGGATTCATTACAACGCAGAAGAGCGTTTCCGCATGTTGAGTAAAAATTCAGTAGTAGAGACAAAAGTTTTCAAGTGACGATGATTTTTTTTATTTTTTTATTTTAACTTAACTGCTACAGATCATGGTCAGGGTGTGAAAAAACTCAGCTGGAAAAAATTCCTACATTTATTCTTGCTCGTCACTTTTCGGCCTGAGTATCACGAGTGCCATGCGACGTTTCAAAAATTTCCGCCGCCATTTTATTTTTTAACGCAGATATTGTTGGTTGAATCAGTTTGAAAATTTCACTAAATTTTATCGGCAGCGAGAGGCAAATTCAGTGAAGTTTTCGGACAGCTTCGTTGATTAACTTCTCTGTAAAAAAATAAAATAGCGGCGGAAAATTTTAAAGTTCGCGTGGCGCTTGTGATGCTATGGCCGGGAGGTGAAGACTTACATTTCTATTCACTTTTCCGAGTGCACTTCAGGGAATTGAGCCCCGAACCAGAGTAAGACTCAGTTCAACAGCGTAGACAGCGCTAATGTTTTCCTCAGATTTCAAGTTTCAAGAGTTTCACAATTTCCAGTCTTTTTCATGAAACTTCCCGACAATGCCCGGTCTCCTAGACCTGTAGAAACCCTACCCATGTGCATTTTTGAAAATCCATCGATGCACATTTCAGAATGCAACCAGCGGCGAGGCTTGAAGGGTCGATTATCAATATATCCCCATTTAAAGTTGTGGTAAAGAATCAATCATTGAGGTTTTCGTTGCGAACACCCTGTTTATCGATCCTTTTTCATAGGTTTAAATGGCAGATCGATCGATAAATCGCAAAGCACGCCACGCCACTGTAAGCAACACCCAACTAAAAATCACGGCATTCTCTCACGAGGGGAACAGTTTAAGCTTAGAGCAATAGCCTCGTTAGAAATTGGATAAAAATAAAAGAAAATGACAACGTGGCGCTGCCGTCCATCCGCCACCGCTCCGCCGACACGGGCAATTAATTCAAATACGTAACTCATTAGCTTTCAAATGGTATTCCACATCTCACCCACCGGCCACGTTGCCAGATCAACGGGAAATTTGAACGATTCATAGGCGTGAACATGTACTACCGTGCTGATGAAAAAATCCGTGAGGGAATTCGAATACTCCTGAATTTCCCCGGATAAAATATTTCGGAGAAAATATGAAGATACATAGCTTTGAGATTTGCAGATACATGCAATTAAAGTGCGAATAAAATCCTCAATAAAAATCAAAAGGAAAATAATCGTGCGTTTGTAGAAAATTTATATTTTCTCAAAAGAAATTTGGCAACATCCGACTGATCATACGACGTTTTGCCTTAGCGAAAACTCCATTCTGTCCGGCTGAGGAAGAAACGTCGTAGGAGCATTCAGACGGATGAGAGAACGTCTAACTAGGCTACCTTCCGCGGCGAATCAATAACACGCGTCTGATTCTTTGAAAAAGCGCAGAAAAGCTTTCAAATAACCTTGAAAAAAGCTCAGTAATTTTAACCGCCGACTTTTTAGCTAGGAGCTCCGAAACTAAGCGACCGCCCTTAATGAAGAGCGTAAAAAAAAAAAGGTTTTCGATCCTCAGTCGTCGCCCATAATACAAACAAACAAACGATATAATAGTCATAAATAAAGATTATCGAGGTGGGAACTGTGGTAGGGGGCCTTTCAGCCTTCACCCCTTTGACTGGGGTTGGTGGGTCAAGAGCCAAAAGGTTAGGGCCTCGAGACCGCGCTTCAATAACAACACCCGCATAATTATATCGTCGCTCTCGCATGTTGTAAGGGTGAATCTTGAGTTTTACTTGAGCTCCGATAAGCATGAGAATATACGGACGTCGAGGCTCATCTTAAAATGCATTCACGTCTTCACGTGCGTTCGAGGGGTGCGAAATCGGCGCGGGACTAATCCGTGAAGGCGCGAGAGGGTCGCGCACACGGCCACGGCACGCACCTTTTTAGGTGGCGCCTGCGGCCTGCGCCCTCTTGAAAATAATCCGGGTTCTTTGATTCGTGGCGGCACTCGCAGCATGAGATTTTCGGTTCCAAGTCGTTTCATGATGGGGTGCAAACGAGGAGTGAGCTTCTGACATCAATGAGAAACATTCGCTCCTTACATTTATTTGGTCATAACCTTATTCGTACCTATACACTAATACAAATAGTTAATATATTTTAAGACATTCAGCGTCACGGGCTATTAACGTCTTTACAGAGAATTTCGAAAATTGGAGTATATACGAAAATTTAGATTTTTAAGTTAAAAGAAGTGAAGAGTATCAGAATTTTGGTAGTAACATTGGGTTCATTGCAAGTAAGTATGGGTTAGTATTTCTGTTGATTGTAGGGGAGTGGATCTGTGATTGGAGATATCTGAGGGCAGAGCAGTCCAATACAAATATTTGTGTTCTTCTGGTTTTCTAGGAAGTGAAACACAAACCAACAAAAAATTTGTGTTTATTTTGGTATGATTTGCGGTGAATTTAGCACGAGAAAGAATAGAGACTGGGAAGACACATTCCTCCGATTGCGACGTTGGCATTCACCGCTCAAGCCTCATTTTTAAGTTTTCTTCAAGAAAACTAGCAGGCATTTTCTTTTGAAATTGTCGACCTAAGGCTAGGGTTATTTTGTGTTTTATTTCCCGCATTAACCAAAATTTTTCGCCCAATTAACCAAAAAATGTCTCTCAGTGTACAGAAATAGTGCGGACAAGTCAAAATATGGAGCTACTAGAGCCCAAAAGGGCCGCCAACCTTCTAACACAAAAAATGCCACTACCGATCTTCAGATTCTAATATCAAACCAAGATGGATAAGAATGTTCATAAATGAGCATTCTTCAAAAAAAATGAGTGAATTTATACAAAGGCTCATTGTCAGTCAAATACGTGCTTCATAAACGAAGGGTTGTAACAATTGTAATAATACGTCACTTTGGATGTTTTGAATTCATACGTAGACTGCCGTTTCGGGCCTTAAAAGCTCCATGACCTAACCTTAAAATTACCGACATGTCCGGAACTCTCCCTACGTATGTAGGCACTCAAATATTCTAAACGATTCTGAAATGATGGGCTACTGTTAGTTGACGGCGGCGGCGATGCGGCCGACTCGACGTGGCCCCCATCGCGTGCGCTTGTGCATGAACTTGAGCCTATGTTGCCGGGCAGTGCCGAAAATTGCATACTTCATAGCTCATTAAAGTACGAATAATGAAAACGCACGTTTGGCAACGTCGGGAGTCGATGTACAGTGCAGCGGTGCAGCCGTGCGTGAAAGTGCGCTATGCTGTCGCTGCGCGCGGCAAAAGCAACGTAAATGCAATGAAAACCGAATGTAGATAAGCGATTATTCCTGAAAAGGGTGTGATGGTGTGCTTGGTGGTTACCTCGAATTAGCCGAAATTCAAACGGTGGACACATCGCTCATTAACGCCCGCAACCATATTTCAGCGCCCTGATGCTGCAGGTTAGGTTGCATGCGCACTGTGATGGTCTTCTCGAATTCGGCCCGTGGACAGCTTTGAAACAGTTAAAAAGATGGCTCTTGGAAAACGGGTGTCTATATTTCGGGGTTAACCGTTTTACATGATTCTTTCACCTGGAGCGCGAGATACCAATGCGGCCAGTTCGAACGAAATTGCTTGATAATGAATGAAGTACATCGTGGTAAGAAAAGGAAAAAAGGATAACAGGGTATGATGATAATAACATTGCAACCATCGGGCTTCAAAATTCACCGGGGCCCGCTAAGAAGAGGATTGCAGGTCCCTGGGCCTGCTGAAAGGGGAAAAAGGCTTCGACAGATACCTTGAAAGTTTAAGAGAGATTTATTAAAAGTTGCTGTGGGCCCTCAAATTGTCGTCAAATTGGCTAAAGTTTGAAGAGCAACCACTCTTTAGTCCTTCGGGGTCCTGGTAGCGCGAAATCTATCACTGAAAATGTACAGACATTTTGACTAAAATTTTCGATGAAAATCTAGGAACTTGGATTTCAAATTGATTTATTCCGTTTTTCTTGAAAAAAGAAAGAAAAAAAACTTGCGCGTCACAGTTGCAAATTGTACCTTGAGATGAAATTTTTGGTCAAAGGGTTTGAACTCGATTATTCGTCGGTAAAGCCTTTGGAGATAGAGTGGTAAAGTTCATTCGATCGATTCAGGACCTCCACAACTTGAGAGACATGCACTTGAGTCTGTCATTTTATTCTGTTTAATTCACGCCTTGACCGATTTGCGATCCCTGGATCTTAAAACACCAAAGCGGGAGGCCGGTTTTGCTACCCACTTCGAAACGATGACATGCGTCAAGTAAACGATGGACATTCCGCTCGAATCGATTCCAGCAACGATTTTAATGGACCGCTCAGATTTTCCGTGGGTTTGAGCTACTTACGGCATAATTCCGATAAATGACATAACTTGAGTAAGCCGATAATAGATAGGGGAAGTTTTATAACTGAGTTGGTTTAGGATGATACTCCGCTTACCCCTCGCGAGCTTGATGACGCCAAAAAAAAGAAGAGGAAGAAAAAAAAATTAATGAGGTGACCACTCTGAACGAAAAAAAGTCGGTCGTTATGAACCAGTGTGAATTCGACAAACGCAATCAAAATGGGCAACACTATTCGGTTCATAATAATGTGCCTCCGGTTCGTTTACTCGAGTTTTCACAAGAAACCTAAAGAACAAACCGAACTGTAAAAAGAGTTGACTTATATCAGTCGATGGTGTCTAATTAGAATTTAAAACCTAAAATATGACAAAAGTTCAATAGGAACCAAATTGGTCCGGATGGTTGAATTGATTTTAGGGTCTGTGAAGCTGAACTTTCTATAAAAGGAGCTGAATTGGACTACATTTTGCAATTCAGAACCACAATTTCTCGCTCATCTGCTAAAACACTTATTTGCATAGGGAAACTGATGCTTCGTGTGTTGTTTCTAAGCTGAACCAGAAATTGTAGTTCCTAATTACAAAATGCAGTGCGATTTTGGTTCTGTCGATTTAAGTGGTAGTTTCGCATGACGGAGGAGTCAGTCTTCTGAATAAAAATGCGCCTACTGAACTGATCGGTTCGTATAACCTAGGATTTTCTCTCCATGAAACAGCCTTACAACTTCTTAGCGAGCATTTAATCGATTTTAAACGTGAGATGCGACCCTGCCTCTTCCCCTCCACATTTCGAATCGCACGATTTTTTTTCTTTTTTATCGACGAGGTGACCAACGCGTAAGGGTCACTAAAATCGGCGATCTGATTTCGGCGAATAATTAGACACGATTCGATCGGTGTTCACTGGAGCTCACCGATGGGTGGGGATCGATTACCACAACTCAACGCTGCCTTAGTAGGAAAGAACGCCATATGTACTTCCGAATGTTGCCAAATTTCCCCGACGAAACGGTTATTTTTCAGAAAGGTCAGGGCTATTTTTCCTCGATATTTTAGGATACATAAAAAAAGGTGCAATTGCAATTAATGAGAAGTTCGGCGAGAGAAATTCCCGAGGTTTTTTTTTTCAGAGACTGCGTATTTTATCGGAAGATACTTTGGCAACGTCGGGCTGCACATACGTTGTTCTTCACAGGCGCGGCAAAACGCTTCGACCCGACGCAGATAACATTAAACGGACAGCTGTTCCATTACTGCGCCAGGTCCTTCACACAAAGCTCCCAATTCACGGGAACATCGTCCCTGTATCGAAACGATAAGGGATTACAGGGATGAGGGGCCCTATTTATCGAACATGGGAGTTTTTGATTGATCGTCCAATGCGTGGGTCGTAGATGGCACACTGGGCAGTCAGCGGTGCATCGAGTTCCGATTGGCTAGTTATTCATAACCGAAATTGGGGGAAAGCTCACTATGCGTGTGAGTGAGGATGGGAACAAATGAAACCTCCGGTGAGTGGAGGATGTAGTAAATGAGGAATGGGGATCCTAAACATTCTAAGCGCCACTAGATGTTACAAATATCGAACGGTCTAAGAACGTTTTAAACTAAAGGATGGCGACTAAAGTCCGACACCGAGTATATGCGGAATAAAAAAGTGTTAGGGGTCATGTGCTAAAATTGTGGCATTACCCCAATTTGTTGGAATAAATGGACATTTTCAATTTATTGTGGTAGTACCACAATATTTGCAGGGTGTCTAGTATTTTTTAATTTTGAAAATTCCTGATATTTTCCTGATTTTTCTCGTAAAAACTATATTTATTATAGCGCTACGGGTGAGAAATTATCGGAGACAAAGACGGCGCGACGACTCCTGGCATGGTAGGCAAAAAATAGTAAGACTTCTCTGCTGAGGAGATTCGCGTAAGAAAAATTCCTGATAAAACGTCCGATTTTTCCGATTTTCCTGATTTTTTCCTGATCAGCCAAAATTCCTGATATTTCCCGGTTTTTCCTGATGGTAGACACCCTGATTTGGGTTAGTGACCTAATAATAAATGGAAAAAAAAAAAAAAAAAAAAAAAAAAACAAAAAAAAAAACACTAAGAAGTGGCCCGAACTGTATAATCCTAATAATAAATTGGGGAAGGCTAAGAACTTTCTGCGGCCCTGGTCCCTTCTAGCAGAGTGCAAAAGGCAGGACTTATTGAAAAAAAGGAGAAAAAACAAAAATAATTTGCTAACTATGGCAACAACAACAATTCAAGGGTAGGCGGGTGGGTGTGGGTAATTTTATTGCATAACCAGGATCCGGAGCGGTTGCGTGTTCCATGTTTATATTTTCTCCCCACTTTCCTTCGCACAGGACACCTTGGAGACAGAAAGCCGATAACTCGGAGCTCGCATCGCTTTCGCAGACCTTAAAAACTCAATCGTATTCGCAGGCGATGGCATTTTCCTGTCCGTCCGCGACATTTATGCGAATTTGCGGAAAACTCGATTCGCGTTTTCACTCCGCGCGAAATAAAACCACACGCCATGTTATGCCGGAGAGGTCGACTGAAATACTGCTGAACCCGCCCGAATCCAATACTGACGTGCTGAGTAAGAACGCCATATAGGCCATTAGGTGTTGACAAATTCCCTTCGACAAATCACAAATTCTTAGGAAAGTTTGTGTATATTTCCGCTCCGATTTTTCAGGGGATTTCGTTTGTAATTTGATCCAAAAAGTCTGAAAATTTCAAGGAAAAATATTTATAACTCTCTTCAGAAATAAATATTTTCTGAGAGGAAATTTGACAACATTCAAATGCCTGTACGGCGTTTTTACTAGTACGGCAGAATAGTGGGTCAATGTACCTCAAACCTCGAACAATACGCGCGAAGCATTTGAATAGATTTTCGATCAATAAACTCTGCTTTAACTTATGAACTGGATGGCAAATTTCAACGAGTGCATTTTGCACACACGTAGGTGCAGCTGATGCACGATGACAGGCTCTCTCTTCCACCCCGTCCCATTTCAAGATCCTTTCGATATCTTGTCGCTTATTGCTACACGTGCATGCAACAGCTTTCAGAACATCAAAATTCAACCGTTATGGCGGAAAGTCAAAGGGGGTACATTTTAGGGTCCTGGTGTCAAAGTTAAAAACGTAAGAGGTGATAAGGGTGATAAAATGATAAAAAACGTAAAGGTACAATGATCTTCCTCATCATCTTTTACGTTTTTAATTTTGACACCATCATATACATATTTGCACGGAGAAAAAAACTTCGTGCGTGTGACCCGAAGTTGAGGTCATATGGATCTCTGAAATTTTCGGATTACGTATCAAAAAAGTTGAGGTCCAGCTGCCGAAGTTCGGGTCAGACATCTGAAGTACTTCGATAAATACTGAAAGGTTCGGGTCACACATCTAAAGTACTCCGGTACATACCGAAGTGCCTCGATGTCTGACCTGAACTTAGGCAGCTCGACCTCAAGTTTTCGGATGCGTGATCAGAGAACTTCAGAGATCCATACGACCTCAACTTCGGGTCCCATGCACGAAGTTTTTTTCTCCGTGAGTGACGAAAAATTTCATAAAAATTCTAACTATGAATACGTTTGTGTTCAAGATTTCTCATAATGCTCTGATAATGGCGTAAGCCGAAAAGTGCCTCAGTGAATTGAAGAAATATATCCACAACACCTCGGTTCCTGCTAACAATACCCCTTTGCATTTGACGAAGCACCCCCCATCGACCTGACTCGTCATCCGGACTGTCAAAAGTCGTTGAGTGCGTCGCGTCGAGCCCGCATGCGCTCGCGCAAGGTTGCCGAATTGTGCCATTAAATTGAGATATTCTACACGGGTTAAAATGGGAGAAAGTACTGATTTTTTCAGCACAATTCGACAACGATCTCGCGTGAGTGCAGTCTTATTAATTCGGTTTAACTGCACTCACTCCAATTTGTATTCATTCCTCTCGGCTCGGAGACTGGGAGTGCGAAAAGGCCGAAACGACGTTCGTTGCTCGCCCTCCAGAGTTCGGCCAGGCGGAGCAATAACCACGTAACTTAATTCGGAAACCAAAGGTAGATACGTCGTTTTTGCCGCGCTCCCAACAGCGCAGGCGCGTGCCGCAACTGAGAGTCGCTTCTTAGTCGTCACCCGCGTTGTTTAATCATTCAATTGTTCTCGCACGGTTGCCAATTTTTACGTTTGATTCTCGATTTTTCCTGCGGACGGCACGTGGAGTAGAAATATAGGCTGTTCGGGATTTGAAAATCTTCCTTCTTCTTCCTCTTCAGTACGAAGAAAACGAGTTTGATTACAGACACTGAACCTCGATCCGTATTGAACACCGAAATTTGTCGGTCCAGGTGCCCGTAGGAACCAAATTTTGGTTAGCCGAACCAAATTTGATGCCAAAAATTCCAGTTGCCCGAATAAAAAAACTTCGATGCTCCGTATGAACCGAATTTTTCTTCTCCGCGAAGGATTCTCGATACGAATGAAGAGCAACGGTATTAAAAACCGAAATTTCGTTTCACAGTTAAAGAACGTTGCTTTGTATCGTTAAGTTCAAGTTAAAACAACGGATAAATCCGCACGGATTTGACTAAAGAGAAATAAAATTTTGTCGACAAGAAGCGACGTTTTATATCAAAATAATAAATACCTCAAGAAACGTTTTGTTCAGTGAGTACTCTTCCTATATAGGTACTCTAGCAGGATATCTACTAAAACAGGCTGGCCAAAAATCAGTACTTTTGCAGTACTTTTTTGTACATTCCCGAGAAATTCAGTACCTCCTCAACGGAAAAATCCAGTACTTTTCCAGTACCTCTATTTGATGAAACTCGAAAAATTTCAAAAATTTCTCTCTCAAATTGCGACAAAAATGAAAAATTCCGGACCTTCTAGCGGAATTTCCGCACTTTTTCAGTACTTCCGGACCGTCCTTAGGAAATCAGTACTACTTCCGGACTTGTACACACCCTGTATATAGGTACTCTAGTCAGGATGCCATGGCGTAGGAATGTAAAATCCACGCTGGCACTAAGCGACAACGTTAATATACGCTGCGTCTAGAAGTGGGGGAGGGTGTGTGAGAGGGCCTGAAATCGTTCATGAGCACCCACGTGAGTGCAATAACTGCACTCGTTGTTGATTCAAACGAAGAAAAAAGCCAAACAAATTGAGGAGGAATTAAGACTCGCGTTTGTTTGACGTTGTCAATGACCCTCTCGAAGCGTCCGCCAAAACTCGTTTGATGCAATCACCGGCTCGGCGATCGATCCGCTGCGCCGATTCAAAATGCATTTCGACCATAGAGTACATAGAGTCGTAATGTAAATGGGAGAGCTGGCGCCATGTTCTGCTCGACGAATTCCGAGCCCGGTGTGCGCCGAGTTCGGGTCGCTTTTTCGATACATTTTCGATCCAAAATGGCGGTGTGGAATACGTGGTAATTCCTATCTCCTTTGTTGTTGTTGTTGTCATCGGATGGCCGGGTACCCGTGTATCGCAAACAATCGATTATGTATCGAAAAAGTGACCCGGCGCCACACAGGAGTCTCGGAATGCGGGACATGGAAAATGCTTAAAAGTGGCGCCAGCTCTCCCAATTACATTACGACTCTATGTACTCTATGATTTCGACTCACTCATAAAATATTTGAATCGAGAAGCGATCGGTATAGGGCCGTGATAAGAGAATTCGGCCGATTGATTCGATTTTGATAAAATAGGAGCTGTTGTACTTTTTCGATAAAAAACCAGCGCATCGATGACCGTGAATGGCGGTGATTGAACGGGTCTCCTACTCACAAACGAGAGATACGGCCAATTGAGAAGCTTTTCACAGGGTAGAAGGATTTAGAAAAAAATTAAACATCTTCAAAATTTACTCTTTGACGCAAAATTTATGGCCGCACTTCCTTCTTGGTTCCTAGGGCAAAAGTTTGCAGAGGGGAAAAATGTAAGAAATCTGTTTTCTGCACCCTTCAGAGGATGTCTACAAACTCGGCGAGAAAACGTTTCCTGGCTTATATACAGGGTGTCTTTTAAAACAGGCTGGACAAAAATCAGTACTTGTACAGTACTTTCTCAGTACATTCCCGAAAAATTCAGCACCTCATCCTCAACGAAAACATTCAGTACTTTCTCAGTACCTCCATTTGACGAAATTCGAAAAATGTCAAAAATTTGAATTTCTCGCTCAAAATGCGACAAAGATGACAAAAATTTGAATTTCTCGCTCAAAATGCGACAAAAATGAAAAATTCCGGACCTTCTAGTCGAATTTCCGCACTTTCTCAGTACTTCCGGACCGCCCTTAGAAAATCAGTATTATTTCCGGACTTGTAGACACCCTATCCTTGGTTCCTACCGAGGGTCGTGAAAACTGTGATAATCGGCGCGTTTGGACCGTAGGCGCTCCATGATCTAACCTCGAAACTAGTGATTCCTCCCCATTTCCTTGGAGCTTTTTAATTCCTCGCAATATACCGGTACCTCCCGGGTTCTCTGGACCCTGAGCGACGCGTCGCATGTGTTTCCGACGTTCAGACGTTTCTTCTTGGGCCGGGCGACGGTGGTTAACGAAGGACGAGACGTGGAGGGAGGGGGAGGGAGGGGGAGGGAGGGGGAGGAGGGGAGGGGGGGGAGGGAGGGGGAGGCGGATACCGAGAGTGGCGAATTTAATAACTGGACTGGCCGCCGTCCAAATGAATCCATCATCCGTTAAACTGCCGTTTTTGCGGAATCGCCCGCGAGCTCTTTCACTTCTCGCCCCGACCCGGTCGTCGCGTCGGCGCGGAGCTTCCACGGCTTTTCCGCGAGCCCCGTTCGACTAGAGTCCCTTTATACTGAGAGTCAAGACAATTTGAATCCATTTCTGATTGGTTCCCGTATTTTAGGCCTCCACAGTGTCACAAACAGGAATAAAGATTACATTTTCACCAATTGCAAAGATTATAATCTGGAATGGACCAGGGAATTACGGGTTCGGCAAGGAACAAACGGAATGAGAGGAGGAACGGAGAAAGGCATTTGAGAATGGGCCGATCAAAGATTACGAAAAACGTTCAATTTCTGTAATCTTTATTCCCGTTTGTGACATCCATGAGCCGAATTGTCTTGACTCTCAGTATAAAGGGACTCTACGTTCGACCAGTGGCGTGGCGTGAATAATCGATTATCGATATTTCCCCCTATGGAGCTAGAGTAAAGAATCGATTTTTGAGGCACCCTGTTTATCGATCCTTTTCCATAGGTTTAAACGTGCGGATCAATCGATAGATCGCAAAGCCCGCCGCGCCATTGCGTTTGGACTCTGGATTTTCAGTTACGCCTATCGCGATGGAGGGTATGGATTCTTCTAACTGAAAATGTCACTCGTTTTTTTCTCCGATCTCACGCAAGAATCAGAAAAATTTCGGACAAAAATTACACGGGTAAATTCTTGTAAGAAATTGAATTGGCTTAATCAATTTTGCAACCTTGGAATGGAGTTACGTCACGGAAAAAAGCACGAGGTTGTTCGACGATGTGGACATTTCCGATTAATTTTGGTAGAGCCCTAATTAATTACGGTAGTACCCCGATGAATTAGGTAACTAACCCGAATGTTGCGGTACTACCCTACCTTGAGTTGCGGTACTACCACAATTAATTAGAAATGTCCATTATCATCCAACAAATTGGGGTAGTACCACAATTTTAGGGGATAACCCCTGACACTTTTTTTTCCGTGGTTTCTTCGTCCGGAAAACTGCGAATTTCTTACTTTCCTGATGCTCATCACTTTTGATCCCCTTAGCAGCCTGCAGGCTTTGAGGAAGTTCACCAAGCTGGTCGCGAAGTTAAATGGATGGTCAAAGTAATTGAAGTAGCTTCGTCAAATTACGGAGGTGCGCAACGCACCGGAGCGGTGCCGCATGTATTTCTCTGCGTAAGAGCAAGATTAGCAATTTTTCACATTTCTTCGACCGGTTTGAGTGACTGCTGACAGCGCGGACAGATAATAGCCCATGATGCGTCTCTGCCGCAGGAACGGCAAGGCAGTCATAGCTGCACACCAGTTTGGAGAATCGCGCTGCTCGGGGAATAAGTGAGTGACCTTATGAAAAAATGATGAATAATCGCGCACTTTCATATTCACATCGCGGACACATACGCGGACGATAGACTTTAATCCCCTTCATTTCAGCTGGTGCAGCTTGCTTAGTTTGCTCCTGCTGGGTCTCTCACCGTACGAGCTAAGGAAGAACGCCGTATGAACATTTGAGAGTTGCCAAATTTTCTTTGATAAAATGTTAATTTTTGCGGAACATTATCGGGGTGTCTACTGAAACAGGCTGGACAAAAATCAGTAATTCTACAGTACTTTTACAGTACATTCCCAACAAATTCAGTACTTTCTCTTAAGAGAAATTCAGTACTTTTCCAGTACCTCCAATTGACGAAATTCAAAAATTTTCAAAAATTTGAATTTCTCGTGCGAATTGCGACAAAAATGACAAAAATTCCGGACCTGCTCGCGAAATTCCGCACTTTTCTAGTACTTCCGGACGGCCCTTAAAAAATCAGTACTATATCCGGACTTTCCGGAAATTCCGGACTTGTAGACACCCTGTGAATATTTTTCCTTTAAATTTTCAGGAACTTCAGGTGAAATTGCGCACAACATTATCAGAAAATTTGGAAGGAAAAGTTTAACAAGTTTACCGGGAAACTCGTGTTTTTCAAAGGAAATTTGACAACGCCTGAAGGTTCATACGGCGTTCTTCCTCAGTACGGCAGCATATAGCAATATCGATATTGTCCATCGAACCGGTCTCAGGACGGCGGAAATGTGAATGATGGATCGTATTCGATAGTGGTTCGATGTATCGTTCGGTTCAAAACACTAGACCATAACCTCGAACAAAAAGGATTTAAGTTGGAAAAGCTGAAATTGAGAAAATTCCTACAAATTTCACCTTTCGTTGCCATTTCATACTCGAGAGAATAAAAAATCTATTACAAAAAATCCGTTTCCTCAGATTTCTCAATGGGCCTGTTGCAAACTTTTGCTAGAGCAAAACTAAGAGTTGTTTCCTGCAGATAATGCCTCAAAAATCACGATGAGCGCATCGGCAAAGTCTGAAATGCACTCATAACTTCACAATCTGCGTAAGAATTTTGCGGTTTTTTGAGCTTCCCGCTTCGAAAACGATACTACGGTACAGGTGAACATTTTGTTAGAGGAGTCGTTCCATTGGCGACAATACTCATCATGGCCGACGCCAGTCCGCCAAAACACGTGTGATGGGACGAGATAACACCTGAACAGGATTAAACCATATAACAATCGGCGTGTTTACGTTCATATTTTCCTCGCCCGCCTTAATTGACCTTGAACTCTCCTCGAATTACGCGAGGAACTGCGCAAGCGTCGGCCATGATGAATATTGCCGACGATGGAGCGACTCCTCTAACAAAATGTTCACCTGTGCAGTAGTATCGTTTTTGAAGCGGGAAGCTCAAAATAACGCAAATTTCTAACGCAGATTGTGAATTTATGAGTGCATTTCAGACTTTGCCGATGCGCTCATCGTGATTTTTGAGGCATTATCTATAGGAAACAACTCTTCATTCTGCTCTAGCAAAAGTTTGCAACAGGCCCATTGACTTTTGAGGCTATGTTCACACGTTTCACCTGGAACAGCAGTTTGTCACAAAAAAATGGAAAACACTTTCGATGGGATACAGCGTTTTTACTTGGGAATGCGAAGGTGGGGCACTGTAGCACTGTAGCAGCTACGTGTCATAAAACGCCAGGAGCATTTTAAAAGCGGCTTTTATGTAGGTATGTAAAAAAATTAGAAATATTTCTATCCAGAATTTTTAGATACACTAGATCACATCGCGAAGACAATCATTTGAAAAATTCGACGAATATCGATTGTTTCCCTTGCTCGTTAATCACAGTGTAAATCACGTGGGGGCTTATTTGCGAAGAGGAGCTGTTTATTCGACGACCATGAATGCGGCCTTACGAGACAGTGTCACGAAGCTTGTGGGACAGTGTGTGGCGGAGCGACAGCCTGACACCTAAACCTCACACGACGAGTGTTGGGAAAACAATGAAATTTCGCGGATCGCGAGTCATAAATTGGTCCAACGGCGGACGGGGCATTCGACTGGCGCACGGTGGATCGAGTCAATGGGAGAGGTCGGACAAAATTTGAAAACTTTAAAAGCTCACAAATCAGTTTTTATAAATTTTAAGGTCTTAAGAATGGTCTTACTGGTTTTGTCGTAAAATTTTCTTTAAGAATCACCCCTTGAACATCCCTTACAATTTAAAATTTGACGAAATAAAGATCGAAATTTGCAGTTTTAGCGGAAAAAACCATGTCCGACCTCTCACATAAATTCGGTCCACTGTGAGGCGATCGCCGCGCGACCATTTAAACACCGCGTCCAGAACGCCGAGGTGCTTGCCCGCCGAGTGTTGCCGATTCCATGTCGGTATCCGTCCATCGCAAAAATTTGCGGGTGGCGCAGGTTCACATAGAAAGGCATAAAATGCACAAATAGAGGAGCAAGATTAGAGTACCGATTATTCATGCCTTTAATACGAGCACACACTTTTTCTTCCGTAAAAAAAAATGGTAATAACAGGCATAAGTGGGAGAGCGAGCAATGAGATCCACGACCCTAGTTGAGTTATAATCGGACATGCAACTATACTAACTCCCTGACGAAGCGTGGAGTATCGCAAAAAATGAAGGCGTTCCAAGCCGAGATCGTACTTTAGAGGTTATCAAACCATCATTGTGCCGATTCGCATTATTGCCGTTTATCGAAACGATACGTGAACTGCTTGCAGATATCCGGCGATTGCTAATTGCCTGTGATACATGCATCCACGTTTAAAGCCACTTGAAGACGTGATATAAAATTTTGGACGTGGCTGTCATTGTTTCCTATTTGAAAGCCGCCCTATTTGATTTCCGCTTCGAAGCTGGAGAGAATTTCGTTTTTCCATAACAAAGGTCGACGGTAATCAAAAACTGAATCGAACCTTCTCGCGAACACTCGACTAGGGAATAAGTTGCGAGCCATACAGATAATTTGTAAGCCGATGAAGATCGTGAACTTGCATTATAATTCCCTCGTGAAAGAAAGTAACTAAATTTCAATGCTGCCAAATGTCCACGCACAAACTGCATTTTCACTGGAAGAGTCTCGGGCATTTCTGACTACAAATTTCACTGATTTTTCTACTGATATCAAGCAAAAATCAGAAAAATTTCTGACGAAAATTAAGCGGGCACATTCTTGTAAAAAATTGATTTGTTTGAGTCAATTTTGAGGCCATGGAATGAGGTTACATTCTCTCGTCCAGGAAACGACGAATTCAGCGATTTCCGGTCCCAAATTCGTGTAGTTTATTAAAATTACAGCGCTGCCGACAAAAAGCACACGTGGGACAACTTGGCAACATTACTGCGGGGGGCAAGTATCCCCCTGGGGATTGAGTACGAGGTCCACCAATGCGTTGATGGCGGGAGGGGAGGGGGAAGGGGGGTTACTCATCGACGATCGGCAAGCGTAGACAACAGGAGCATCGCGACGCGACACCGCGGGTCCATCGACGCGCGGCGACGCCGAGTCGCATGGTAAAAAAACCAAATTCAAAATTATTTATGTGGCGGCGAGCGAGGATTAGTATACAGTTTGGCAAAGTCTCGTCGCATCGCTAGACTTACTAGCACCGCCCTCAGTCGGCGCCAATTTGCCAGTATTGCAAGTTTTGAAGAGAGCTTTTCAGGGCTTTTGGCACTGATTTTTAGCTTTAATGCTCCTCAGGGTGGCAATGCACACATTTTCACATTGATCAAGCATGGAGACGTGCAGTTTTTTTTTTGGCGGCCGGGGGTTGGAGGGGGGAGGAGACAGGGAGAGAAAGGACATGATACATTTTAAGGCGCGCGTGATATTTTCAGTTCCGGGAGAACATATTGGAAAGAGAAGTCTAATCTCGAGTCAAAATTTAACAAATACTCGAATACTCGTCAAATTTTAATCAGAATAGGATAAATCCGCAACTAGATGGTGACGAACTGAGCCTCAGCATGGCAGTATACACTGGGAAAAAAAGTAGCTTGGATCCAGAGTCCAGACTCTTGAAAACATTGACAAGAAAAAGGACTGATTCAATCAGATTTAAGCTTTTAAATCAAAAGGAAATCCGCTCTTAAGAGGCTTCGTTCTAGATTTAAGCTTAAATCTGATTATGAATCGAGAGTACTTTTTCTTGTCGATGTTTTTAAGAGTCTGGACTCTAGATCCAATGTGTTTCTTTCCGGTGAAATACTCAAATACTCGTCAAATTTCAATCCGGGTAAGATGAATCCGCAACTAGATGGTGACAGAACTGAGCCTCAGCATGGCAGTATAACAGTGGCAATTTTGCAAGTTGGCAATCCTGTTTTTCCTCTATTTATAAGTACGTAAAATAATCGATTCTTGGTGAGGGAGCAAGCCTCACCACTCGAACAAAAAAATCGATATTTTCAATGGATTTAAGTGGAAGAAAAACAGTGTTGCCAACTTGCAAAATCGCTACCGTCTTCCACGGAGCATGGACTCGTCCCACCGTGTCGGCGCGGTTCGAATGAAGGTGAAAGTTGCCGGTGATAGCGGAGTCGTTCCTGTGCAAAACGACGTATGCGCCATGCGTTCGGAGCGGGGTGCCCGTTGTTTTGTCGGCGGTGGGTCTTAGACTGCGAGGCGGGAGAGCGAAATAGTGAATGAATGAGTGAATGGGATCGGGACTTGCGACTCACCTTTGATTAGGTCCACCACCTCTGTGTGCGTTGAGTGCGTCACGTTGACACCGTTCACCTGAAAAAATAAAATAAAAACCGACGTCAACGAAGAGTAGGCGATTTTAAGAGGAGCCTTTACGACTCGTATATTACAGAACGGAGCAGCGGGAAGTCTGCATGAATTTTCAAAAAAGACCGTGGAACTACCCTACAATGGACCAATAGACAAGATACGAATTAAGCATTCTGATACACATTTCGTAACCAAAATTTCGCGTAGAACACGATGCGCACATCGAAAATTACCGAAATCAACTCCTTACGAAGATATTTAATGATTCTTGATGCGTGAATTCAAATCACCCGCTCATGAAAACTCAATGCTCTGCGTGATTCACATCGCGCGCTAAATGTTATCATAACAGTTTTTGCGGTATAAAAATCTGGCAACCTCAATCTTGACGCTTTGGCTCAGCTATAGCAAGTTGTTTATAGTTTGAACAACACACGGTGGCAAATGAACATTGCTCGATTGAGAAGCTTGCTGAAACCGTTGTTGTGCGCGATATGACCCACGTAGTGCTTTGGGTTTCTTGTGAGCGGGCAGTTCAAATTCCTCGTAGCCAATGTGAAATAAAAACGTTCATATCTTCGTTAGGAGTTAGTGTCAGTAATTTTTGTTGCGCGAATCGTGATCTGCGGGAAATTTTGTTAACGAAACATGTATTAGAATGCTTAATTTCGTACCTTGCCTAGTGGTCCATTTGACGGGATTCAACACAAACGCTTTCAGTCGCATTTAGGTAGAGCATTTGCGCATTCAGGCGCAGCCGATGCATTTTGAGCACTATCGTAACTCTCGATTTAGTGCTTGATTTGGACTGAATTTTGCGATGAGGAACCACAATTACTGCTCTTATTTCAGAAACAACGCATGCGTCATAAGCTTCTCGACGCAGATAAGTGCGTTAATAGATGAGCAAGAAAGAAGGTTCCTTAGTGCGGAGAGAAGTCCATTTTATCTTGTAGTACTTCTCACTTTTACTGACTTCATTTCTGAAGGTGAAAACTGTTTGGATGACAGGAAAATAAAGGTAATTGCTCTGTCACTACTGTTTTCTTGAAAATTGGTGTCGAAGACGTATAGTGGTGTAAAGTCGAAAATCTTACCTTAATAATTTTATCTCCACTATGTAGACCTGCCCTTTCAGCAGCACCACCTGGAACAGATAAAACATCGGAACAGTAAAATTGCGATTATTTTTAAATACGATATAAAATTTGGCAGCAAACATTACATCTGCTCCATAACGACATAATCCCCCAACAAAACTTGCAATGGCAATCTTCAGTCGCGAAGAATCTAGGGACAATATTCGATGATCCCATTTTGGAATCTTCTTCACGTGCTTCCATTTTCTTCACCTAATTATGAATGAAGATAACATCTGTTTGGCCAACGGAACCGAGTTTGACAAACTTGCTCAGCAAGCTGCTCAATTCATCATTGATCAGTAATCATGACATGAATAAAATGTTCAGTAAGTGAAAATATGTTCATCTCAATCATCACTCGGCAAAAGAGTAATGATGACCTCTGAACCCAACTTCTGCCTCACCCGATTACATGGCTAGAATCCGTCGTTTCCCTTACGAAAGGACGTAACTCCATTCCAACGTTGCCAAATTTCTCATCGCATAATGCATTTTTGCGAGGAGAATCCCGGACATTTCTCACTGAAAATTCCACGGATTTTTCTTTTCATCTAATGCGAAAATCAGACAAAAATTACACGAGCACTTTCATTGTGACAAATTGAATAATTCGAGTCAGTTTTGCAACCTTGGAATGGAGTTACGCTCCTTCGCTCGGGAAATGCGAATTAAGAGTGCGGGGTCTCTGGAATATGTTGTCTCGGAGAAGACCCATCGTAAAACAGATTTTATGACATAGGAATAATGCAGGGAACGACATACTGCGGTGCCATGGTGGAAACAAAAAATCTAACGTTGCCGAATTTCTACCGGTAAAATTTGTATTTTCGAGACAAGTTCCTGCTATTGCTCTTAGAAATTGTGAGATAGGCTCGACTGGTTTTTTAAAAAATGTACACAAAATTTGAAGGGAAAAAAAATCAAGGGTTTAAAAAAAAATCGCATTGTCCCTGAGAAAATCTGGCACTCCCCAGACGTGCATACTGCCGTGCACTGAAAAAAAATTCTCGGCGTTTTTACCAAGGCCCGTTGGTACCTTTACCATCTCACTTTTTTTTACCAATTATTGGTAATTTTACCAAGACAGACTGGTAAGCTTACCTAAAAACTGGTATTTTTACTGTTCTTCTCAGGTAAGAATACCACTAACTTTGCCATTTTATCTCGGTAATTCTACCACAGTCGATAAAAAATATTGGCGTTTTTACCGGGGTCCAGTAAAATTACCGAGAAAGTCAATAATTTTACCGAGATTTCTCGGTAAAATTACCAATTCCATAAATGGTAATTTTACCAAGAGAAAACTGGGATCAAATAGAACCCTGAATTCTTGGTAATTTTACCCTTTTCTTAGTTAATACACCCAAATTTTTTTTTCAGTGTGCTAAGTAAGAACTCCGTATGAACATTCGAGAGTTGCCAAATTTCCCTGGATAAAACGTGTATTTTTGACGGAATTCGAGCATATTTTCCCTTGAAATTTTCAAGTAATTCGGATTAAATTGCGTAGAAAATCGTCTGAAAATTTTTGGGGGGAAATATTTACAATTTTCCCGGCAAATTCGGTTTTTATCGAAGGAGATTCGGCAACGTCTGAGGGCTCATACGGCGTTCTTCCTAAGCACGGCAGCGTAGAGCATTTTTCCTGCGGGTGCGGCAGGACATAGTAACAGAACCGTCGGGGGCATAACGACAGGGGAGGGGTAGAAAAGGGGGTCCGGGGCGGGGGGCGGGGGGAGGGTTGGTGGGGATAGCCATGAATTCTCGGAAAGCTTCTGCTGGGCCGCCGCGCCACGGTCGGGGCCGGCGCACCGCACCGCGCTCGGGGGGCTCGGGATCGGCGAAGGCGGCCGGGAACAAAGCCCATCGTTTGTCCTACCACAACGCGCCGTTGTCAAACTGTGCGGGAAATGGTCGTTTTCCCAGAAGGATGGAGCGGGAAATAGGTGTACATACGGCAACGGGAACTCGACTCGCTTGCCTGGCCAAACGGCGCGGGCCGCGGTGGATCCGCCACGAGGATACTCAAACTACGACTACACGTGGACGCACTGGAAAAAAAAACACATTGGTGCTAGAGTCCAGACTCTTGAAAACATTGACAAGAAAAAAGACTCTTGATTCAAGCAAGATTTAAGCTTAAATCAAAAGGAAATCAGCTCAAATTAAGACAAAATTCGGAGGTGGGAGGCTAGGGCAGGCGGGGGCAGGGCGATGGGGGGTGGAATCGGCTGGAGGCTTGGGGGCTCTGGGTGGAGGGGGGAGGGGCGGGCGGGTGCTGAGTTCACGGTGGTGGCTTGGGGCGGCGGGGGAGGGTGTGGCGCCATGGGTTGGGGTGGCTGCTGTGGCGCAAAAGGAAATCCGCTCAAATTAAGAGGCTTGGTTCATGATTAAGCTTAAATCTGATTGAATCAAGAGTATTTTTTCTTGTCGATGTTTTTAAGAGTCTGGACTCTAGATCCAATGTGTTTTTTTTCCAGTGCGGGTGGATCGGTTCATGTAAAACTGAAAAAAATCAAAGAGTCTTCGACCGTAAAAGAAAAAAGTTCATTGGATGGAGAACTTATCAAATGAACGTAAAAAGGTAAACAGGAGGTTTTTCAGAGTAAGTCCATTCCTTGCATATTTGGACCGAGTTCATTAGAATGGAACCAACCCACATTAAGTTGAAGCTGAAAAAACGAGGTTTGAAGTTTTATTCCTGCATAAGGCTCGATGTAGAAAATCAACTTTAACCCCTCTTTTCACAAACTAATTTCCGTTTTTCGACTCTCAGTTTTTGGGAGAAGAAAATACAATACAGCTGGTGGAACTAGAAAACATTCTTAAATAACTCAATTTTTTCAAAAATGTGGCTTGGTTCCTTTCTAATAAACTCCGTGCATTTCATCTTTGGAACAGAATTCTACGGAATTTTTGGGTTTCATAGTTAATAGAGTATTCTTCATTAACTGGAAGAAATTCACAGAAAATTTCAAAGCGTTACGTTGTTCAGTTGACAGTTAAAAAAGAATGGCAGGGAGAGAGGGGGCCGTTTAGAGGGCAAGAGATTTGTAAGCTTAAATCATTAGAACGAAATTTAATGACTATCGCAATCACCCCATTTTCCTAAATCAAATTAAGTGTGAGAAAGAATTGGATTTTAACATTGTTCTATTTTCCCGGAGAATGACCTCAAGGGGTGATTGCTCTTTCAAGAGTACTTTCAATTTTCGGAGTTTTTGCGTACTTAGTAT
Organism: Bemisia tabaci; assembly: GCF_918797505.1. NCBI lineage: Eukaryota > Metazoa > Arthropoda > Insecta > Hemiptera > Aleyrodidae > Bemisia > Bemisia tabaci. The sequence continues at coordinate 45,217,625 of NC_092799.1, read as the reverse complement.
TCAAAAATCTGTCAAATCTGTCAAAAATTAAAAATATTGACGAGATAAAAAAGATTGAGATAGCGTACCTTCTTTTACTGACTGGACGTAAACGGGGTTGTCACCAGAGACTTTCATTCCATAACCACGTTCATCTTTGTTGACGATGATGGTCGTGGTATGGTGAATCGTCTCACGAGTACTGGGGGTTCGCCGCAGGGAGGGTCCGTTTGAAACATTCGTACTGAAACCCAAGAAAAAAAAACTCATTAGAAACGAACAGAACAAAATACAAACAACGAGAACAACAAGGCAAAAACTCGATTGGCATAATGCTCACCTCGACAATCGCCAGGCATCTTTACTGCTGTGCTGAGGAAGAACGCCGAATGAGCTTTCAGGCGTTGCCAAGTTTCCTTCAATAAAATCCGAATTTACTGAGAAAACTGTGAATACTTTTTTCCAAATGTTCAGACAATTTTGCATGCAATGTAATTTAAAATATCTGAAAATTTGAAGGAAAAATATGCACAAATGTCCTCGAAAATGCAGGTTTTATCCAGAGAAATTCGGCAACTCTCGAATGTTCATACGGCATTCTTCCTTAGCACGGCGGTTTAGGTCTTTGATAGACGATCAAAATGCCGAACCAATGGATCGTATTCGATATAGTGGTTCGATGTATCGTTTGGTTTTAAAAAAATCAAAAATAACCTCAAACAAAACTTTAAGGATTTAAGTTAGAAAAGCTACAGAAGAGAAAATTCCTTACACTTCGGCGTTTAATTGTCATGTGGTACGCATTGTTACTTTGCTTTACTTTCATATGAAAACGACCGAAATGTGCTGCGTGCAAGAAATGATGAATGGTGGCATTTCGTTTTGAAAAAAATTGGAGGGGCCGTCAAATTTTCATCGAAGAAGACTGATGAATGGTGACCAACATTCATCTAATTTGACCAACAGTCATCTACTTTGATCGGAATTAGTTAGAAATTTGATCCTGCATCCAGGCTTGTTAGGCGAATTTCCATTAATTTTTTGCTCAGCACGTTATTCATCGACCATCATTAAGCGAAAAGTACGTAGTATTAACCCCCGAATATAACATTTGCCTCGACCATCCCAATTACATTAATATTACTATCCCATTGCTAGAGCGGGGTCCCTACAGTATATCGATGACCAAAGTACGAAACCCCGTATCTCCGTTCGCAACGTTCTACACTTCCTGCATAGTTTATTTTTCATTGGAAAACTAGTCAACTTAATTTCTTGGAAACTTCCTTGATTTTTCTCCTGTATTAGCAGAAAATTCCATAGAAATTTCAAGCTATACGGTTGACTTGTCGGTCTTTGAAAAAATAAAATAGGAGCCGAGTATTGAGACACCGCACAGGAGATAAGTGGGTTCACACTTCAGCCATGGATATCGTCTATGACCACACTTGACGCTATTCCATTAATGAGCATTGAAAGCACGAATTTCACGACCAAAAAAATTACGGAAAGCAAATTACACCGAGTGTATAATCCCCGACCGGGTAAAGTTAAAGCGATAAAAAAAAGAAGAAGAAAAGCGACATAATTGATAGTGATCCCGCACGTGTCGAACACAGTGCGAGCAGGGCAAGAAGCGAAAAAGCGCGTATCCCTCCGCCGTCAAAAACTCGTAACTGCAACTGGAGAACTGGAGATAAGCCGTGTTACCCACAAAACTGGATACTTTCGCGGACTCGCGTGAAAACGAGTTTACGCGTTTACGTCGGAGGGTCTCTACGACAATGGGCCTGTTGCATGCAAGAGATACAGCCGCGCGAATAGACTTTATAGAGGTTAAATGACACGAAAATTACGATGCTCACATTAAAAAAGTCTGAAATACACTCCTTACTGCGCAATTTGCGTTGTTAGGAGCGCGCTTTTTCAAATTTACCGCGTCTGGGGGCAGTTTTCTAATCACCGGAAACGAGCAAACGGCGGGCTCGGTGATTTCCGGAAGATGCCGAGTCGTCGTTGTTGTTGTTGTTGTTTCCTTCAGTTTGTTCACAAACCTAACGTGATCTCTTATAGTGGTCCATATACGCTTTATGCGGTCACCAAATCGATCAACTTTTAAATTATCCAACGCAATCCTTCTACATTTCATTTCACGATATCACGAGCTCCGATTTTTAGGTTATGTTGTCAGTTTTAGTTGACCGGAAATAGCCGCGAGTTGCCGTTAATTGTTTCCGTAAGAAAGCTGCCCCCCGACGCGGGAAATTTGAAAAAGCGCGCTTCTAACAACGCAAATTGCGCAGTAAGGAGTGTATTTCAGACTTTTTTAATGTGACCATCGTAATTTTCATGTCATTTAACCTCTAAAAAGTCTATTCGCATGGCTGTATCTCTTGCATGCAACAGGCCCATTACGGCTTTTGTGTCGTACTGTTTACTCTGCGAACTCAACTGCTAGCGCCGCTGGAACATAGAATCCGGGGGGGGGGGGGGGGGGGGATGCGTACCACCGTGGAGCGGCGTACCTATTATTTTCGCCAAGGTCGATTCACTCACTCTCGCTCTACGACTGCCATTCAATTGGACGTTTTCATGCTAAAAGGAACTATGTTACAGGCAAACCCTATGCACATAGGTCCTTTTGGCATAAATACGTCCGATTACTCACTCGTAACCGGGATGCTCCGAGAAACCGCGATTTTCGCGCGATGTGCCGCGAGTGCCAAATTTAAGACCTATCCTATTCTGCCGTGCTAAGGAAGGACGCCGTATGAACATTCGAGAGTTGCCAAATTTCCTTCGATAAAATTTTCATTCTTGAGGAAAGTTAGGAATATTTTCCCTCGAGATTTTCAGGAACTTTAGGTGAAGTAGCGAGCGAAATTATCTGAAAAATTGGAAAGAAAATATTCGTAAGTTTACCAGGAAATTCGTGTTTTATCGAAGGAAATTTGGCAATGCCTGGAGGTTCATACGTCGTTTTTCCTCCGCACGGCAGTATTGTGCTGAGGAAGAACGATGCATCGGCATTGAGAAGTTGCCAAATTTATTTACATAAAATGACCCTTCTGTCGTCTTCTTCTTCTTATTTTTTATTTTTGAAAAGGTGGGAATTATTTCTTTGAATGGTGATTGATAATGCTACCTAACCGATGTGGAATGCCTTTGAAGAGTCTCAGAGTACCATAAATAATATTGAGACATTTTTTCATCGATGGCAATTTTGCAACATTTGAGGGGACATATTTTTTAACCTCATAAGTTCGGTTACAAGAACTGAAAGTTGGGTTTGACGAAGCGAATAGTGGGATGTTATAGGACACCATGTTCTCCTTCATTTTGCGAAAATGCAATTTCACCTTCTTGGAAGTCAAAGAGGTTGTATCATATTCAACTTTTCTACTCCGGCGTTAAAGTCTCTGGGTCAGCCGAAAAAAGTTAACGATCTCTTACATTTCGCAGATATGCAATTTCACCTATTTGGATGTCGAAATAGTTGCATCACACGTTTCGCCCCATCCAACTTTCCTGCTCTGCGTTAAAGTCTCCGAGTTAGCAGAAATGAGACTACGCTCTTTTCCATTATTCTGGACGTGTGGATGTGCGCGAAAGCTATGTTGCATCATAATTGTGACTTTTTATGAAAAGCCTGTGAAAAGTCTTAAGTGCCTGCGAGGAAATATCATGACAAACGACGGCGTCGACGGCACCAGCGATTGGAATTAAATCAGCTCTTTGAGCCGCTAGCGCGGCGTGGCATGATTTGCGATTCATCGATTGATCTGCCATTTAAACCTACGGAGAAGGATCGATGAACAGGGTGTACCCAACGAACACCTTGATAATCGATTCTTCACTGTATCTCCTAATAGGAAAATATCGATAATCGAACATGCGAGCGTGACCGTGCGATGCGGCGCTCCAGTTCTGAGCAAGACTAATCAATTTCCGATCGTAAAATCAGACGACCAAAAATAAGTAAACACGGAAACGAAAGAAGAACCGAAACTTAAAACAATAAAATGTGAGCCTCTGGGTGCAGTCGCTCGAAACTGATACTCCGCCTGCAGTGCGGGATGTCACGAGTTTCATCGATTATCGATTTCAGACTCGAGCACATGAATTACTGTTATTAAATTGATCGGAAAAAACTGACGTTTTCAGTTCGCTAATTGCGCTATTGCTTGATTATAAGTCTTGATCGAGAAATCGGGCGGGGAAAAAATGAAAGAACAAACATGCATGTTATCTTTTGCGATGATTACGATACGTCATTTGTCGTGCGGCATGAAATATAGAACTAGAAGAAGGAGTCTTTCGTTCGATTTCTTTCAAAATTCGTCGATTTCTATTTCGAGTTTAGCTTGTTTAGTTTATACAGGGTGATCCAGAGTTAAACGGCCAGAATGTATGAGCGTGTTCTACGGGTCAAAATAAGACTTTTTTGTTGTAAAAAGTTTTTTTCCAAAAGTTCGGCAAGTAAATCGTTTTTCCTGAATTTTGGCAGCGGCTGGGAACCAAATCTCATGAAAATTTGTACTCCCCTGTACTTTTATGCCCTGAATTCATAAATATTCATAAATCATGATCTCAATTTAAGGATGGGTGGTTTGGAGGTGTTTCGGTTCCTGCAGTCTGGTCGTTACACCCTGGACCACCCTGTATTTCCTTAAAAAGTGCGTGTACCGCAGTTTCATTTATTTAGATTCTTTTTTGAACGCTATGACTGTGAGATCTCCACGTGAATGCAGTAATTTCTAGCGGCACTTAAGGCAATGGAAAAATTTCGAGAGGAAACATTGTTGCTTTCCATGAAAACGTAATGCTCTGAATTCATAGTACTACATGCAATTTACTTATGATTTGTAAAGATGTGGAAATACAGGCTTTACAGAGAGGAGATGCGACGCAATAGCTCGGAAATTATGTCATTTAATAAAACACGCGTGTATTCGTCAGATTCGATCATTCATGTTGTATTTCCTTGTCATTTGACCGGATTTGTGCCAAAAAAAATACTATGTACAAATGAATTCAATATAAAAAAAAGCACCAGCAAGAGATTTGCATGCTACAAAGTTCTTTTGATTTTACTTATTTGTAAACCGTTCGTCTCCGAATAATAACATCCATTTTTACGTCGAGCATGTCCTCGTATTCAGGAACGAATGCCTCCAACTTTAAGGATGTTGCAAATCCTCGATTGGGCCGACAATTAACATGAATCACAGGAATGAGCGATCGAGCCAACACAACGCTTCGTTTGGCTGAGGTATCGAGATCCGTTTACACGCTAATGGACCACTAGACAAGGTACGAATTTCAGCATTCTGATACATGTTTCTCAACCAAAATTTCACGTAGAACACGATACGCACAACGAAAATTACCCAAATCAACTCCTGACGAAGATATTTAATGATTCTTGATGCGTGAATTCAAACCACCCGCTCATGAAAACTCAATGCTCTACGTGATTCACATCGCGCGCTAAATGTTTATCATGACAGTCTCTGCGATGTAAAAATCTTCAACTTCAATCTTGACACTTTGGCTCAGCTATAGCAGATTACCAATAGTTTGAACAACACATGGTGGAAAATGAACATTGCTCGATAGAGAAGCTTGCTGAAACCGTTGTAGTGCGCGATTTGACTCACGTAGAGCTTTGAGTTTCTTGTGAGCGGGCAGTTCAAATTCCTCGTACCCAATGTGAAATAAAAACGTTAATATCTTCGTTAGAAGTTGATTTCGGTAATTTTCGTAGTGTGAATCGTGTTCTACGTGAAATTCTGGTTAAGAAACATGTATCAGATTGCTTAAATTCGTACCTTGTCTAATGGTCCATTGAGAAACTGAATTTGGGCTCAACGTGCGGCTCATCAAAGGTCATCGATGTTAATATTCGTCAGTCTGACTATTATTAAGCCTCATCGATGAGCCTTTGAGCCCCGAATTAAGCTCAAATTGAGCCTTTCAGCAAGCGCGCAGACAGGCCTTTAGTCTCTTTAATCGGGTCGAGTATTGATACAATGACAGCAGTGGCGAGGCGTGCTTTGCGATATATCGATTGATCGGAGACTTAAACCTATGGAAAAGGATCGATAAACACGGTGTTCGCAGCGAGCACCTTAAAAATCGATTATTTACCACAGCTACAAATGGGGAAATATCGATAGATCCCAAAGCACGCCACGCCCCACATGCGGGAGGAATCGGTGCTGCCCCCTTAGATATCCCTATAAATCGCCTTATACTGTGGATAATTTTGATTTGAACGCAGATTAAGGAACTTACTCGCCTTTTTCGAGACATATTTTAAGAATAAAACACCCTCACAACTCTCTAAGAATGTCCGCTGCGCTTTTCACGTGGATGAAACCTTCCGAGTTCCACACATCGGGTAAAAGTCATGCGAAAGCGCTAGCGACTAAGACTTTCTTTTCTGTGACACTTTTCATCGAATTCTAAGATTTGTCTACCTTTTCCTGGTTATTTAACTTGCTAGGTACCTTGTTACAGGCAAATAAGCGATAGGTATCATCATCAAACGAATCAATACGAAGTGTCATTCGCGGGGAGGAGCACTTAAGGTTTTGTACACCTCTCATAAAGAAAATTTGCGTTACCTTTGAAGGACACAACTCAACAAAGGGTAACTAGGGTTTTGAATTGAAAATTCCTTGACTCATTCACAAGTTTCCCGGTCAATTCTGAGAGAAAATTCTTAACTTTTGGGATGACAAGGGATGATAAATAATAATTGTAAGATTATTGGATTCAGCCAGGGCGTAAAATGAAACTGAAAGATTGCAGTCTGTCTCGCCCAGAATCGATATTTTTAATGGATTCAAACGGAGGAAAAACAGGACTGCCAACTTGGAAAATCACCACTGCAACCGAATCTGAGGTACAAACATTTATTGAGATTGCCGACATAAAACTGAAAGAAATTAACGGGAACGGTCAACACCCCTGATAATTAGTGCACCCAACACTTGCGCCACTCCAAACTCCAAAATTTCCATAGTTTGTTTCTCCCGATGAACGAGACCCATTCAGGGGGTCTCTGAAAGCTCTTCACACTGAGAAAAAACTATGGTTTATAAACCTATTAGTGGTAAATATGGAACACCACTAATAGTAGTACCTCTACATATAATAATAGCACATATACCTTAGTTATGGTCTCTGTACCTTAATTAGGTACAGAGACCTTAGTATGGTTCACAGACCGAGAATCAGTAGTTTATTTACGACTATTATAGGTGTTCCATATTTACCTCTAATAGGTTTATAAACCATAGTTTTTTTCTCAGTGCAGATCCGTGAGATATAGCGTGAATTCCCAGGCCCCTTTCGGCCGTGCTAAGAGAAAACGCCGTATAAACATTCTAATGTTGCCAGATTTCTTCGCAAAAAAATATTTAAGTATGTTTGAGAAAAGTTTTGAATATCTTTCCTTGAAATTTTCAGACAATGGACTACACTGAGAAAAAACTATGGCTTATAAACCTATTAGAGGTAAATATGGAACACCACTAATAGTAGTACCTCTACATATAATAATAGCACATATACCTTAGTTATGGTACGGGGTACCTTAATTAGGTACAGAGACCTTAGTATGGTTCACAGACCGAGAATCATTAGTTTTATTTACGACTATTATAGGTGTTCCATATTTACCTCTAATAGGTTTATAAACCATAGTTTTTTCTCAGTGCACTAGACAAGGTACGAATTTCAGCATTCTGATACATGTTTCTTAACCAAAATTTTACGTAAAACACGATGCACACAACGAAAATTACCGAAATTAACTCCTTACGAAGATATTTTATGATTCCTAATGCGTGAATTCAAACCACCCGCTCATGAAAACTCAATGCTCCACGTGATTCACATCGCGCGCTAAACGTTATCATGACAGTCTCTGCGATATAAAAATCTGGCAACCTCAATATTGACGCTTTGGCTCAGTTATAGCAAATTGCTAATAGTTTGAACAACACATGGGGAAATGAACATTGCTCGATTGAGAAGCTCGCTGAAACCGTTGTAGTGCGAGATTTGACTCACGTAGAGCTTTGAGTTTCTTGTGAGCGGGCAGTTCAAATTCCTCGTAACCAATGTGAAATAAAAACGTTAATATCTTCGTTAGGAGTTGGTTTCCGTAATTTTCGTTGTGTGAATCGTTTTCTACGTGAAATTCTGGTTAAGAAACATGTATCAGATCGCTTAAATTCGTACCTTGTCTAATGGTCCATTTAGACAAAATTACGAACAAAATTCCCTGAAAAATCAGAGGGAAACTGTTTAAAGATTTTCCCGAAAATTCGTGGTTCGTCAAAGGGAATGTGGCAACCTCCGAAGGCTCATACGGCGTTCTTCCTCAGCACGGCAGAATAGCTAAAATTAGAGTCCCTTTATACTGAGAGTCAAGACAATTTGAATCCATTTCTGATTGGTTCCCGTATTTTAGGCCTCCACAGTGTCACAAACGGGAATAAAGATTACATTTTCACCGATTGCAAAGATTACAATCTGGAATGGACCGGGGAATTACGGGTTCGGCAAGGAACAAACGGAATGAGAGGAGGAACGGAGAAAGGCATTTGAGAATGGGCCGATCAAAGATTACGAAAAACGTTCAATTTCTGTCATCTTTATTCCCGTTTGTGACATCCATGAGCCGAATTGTCTTGACTCTCAGTATAAAGGGACTCTAGCGGCTATTACGGGAAGAAGCCAGCGCCAGCGCGGTGCGTCGGCGGACGGTCCGTAAAATAAGTTGCATCACTGCATTAGTGCATTATCGCACCATACGGTGACGTCATCCAAACGGCCAGTTTCTGGGCCCAACATCAAAAGACGCGCTTTGAAAACAAACAAAATTCACCTACATCCGTTTATTGTCTCATGCTGAACTAGCGGCGAAGCGTGAATGATCGATTATCGATTTTTCTCAATTTGAAGCTATGGTAAAGAATCGATTATTAGTGCGTTCCTCGGGAACACTCTATTTATCGATCCTTTTTCATATGTTTCAATGGACCACTAGACGAGGTACGAATTTAAGTATTCTAATACGTGTTTCTTAACCAGAATTTCACGTAGAACACGATTCGTGCAACGAAAATTACTAAAATCAACTCATAACGAAGATATTAACGTTTTTATTTCACATTGGTTACGAGGAATTTGAACTGCCCGGTCACAAGAAACTCAAAGCTCTACGTGAGTCAAATCTCGCACTACAACGGTTTCAGCAAGCTTCTCAATCGAGCAATGTCTATTTCCCCCATGTGTTGTTCAAACTATTAGCAATTTGCTATAGCTGAGCCAAAGCGTCAAGATTGAGGTTGCCAGATTTTTATATCGCAGAGACTGTCATGATAACGTTTAGCGCGCGATGTGAATCACGTAGAGCATTGAGTTTTCATGAGCGGGTGGTTTGAATTTACGCATCAAGAATCATTAATTATCTTCGTAAGGAGTTGATTTTGGTTAATTTCGTTGTGCGCATTGTTTTTTACGTGAAATTTTGGTTGAAAAACACGTATCAGAATGCTGAAATTCGTACCTTGCTAGTGGTCCATTCAATTATTACTGTGTTCCTTGCGAACACTCTATTTATCGATCCTTTTTCATAGGTTTAAATTCGATTATTAATGTGCTCCTTGCGAAATTTCTATTTATCGATCCTTTATCATAGGTTTAAATGGCAGATCAATCGAAGTATCGCAAAGCACGCCACGCTACTGGCGGTGAGGGGCATAGGCCGCGCTGTTGCTTGACTAAATATGTAAAAATAGTACCTCTTCGGCTTCCTACCCTTCTCTAATGAGCTCTTTAAACGATCGAATGAAGAATTTGGCCATTTTTCATTATGAGATACTTAGCGGCACCAAATACGTTTTCCATACTTCACCATGAAAGATTGATGTTAAATAAGTGCATGTAATAGTGCACACGTGCATATGGGTCAATGTCAAGTTATTTTAAAAATAGAATCCAGAATGGTTTACGTTTAAGTAATTTTCGTCAGAAAAAATATAACCCTTTCTTCGAGGATAAAAATAAATCGTTGAGTACGGAATTCTCGCGTCTGATTTTAGCAGAGCCTAAAGAGTCTAACTTACTTACAATATTACTTTTGTTGTAAGAGTGGGTCACTAGAAGGGGTAAAAATTAAAGCACCATATTATTTTTGATTTAACCAGAATCGCTTTAACTGCATTTTACGTTGCCTAATTTCCTCGAAAGTCGTTGTTTTTGCTGTTGTTTTTAAACAGAAAACAAAAGCAGCATAACGCTTTGAACTTTCTGGGTATTTTCCCTGAATTCTAAAAATATACCTAATGAACTTCAAGTCAGAATGATGATTTCTTTTCTGAAGTTGATAAAATAAAATTTGAAATGAAATGAAGCAACGTCTGGCGTAGTTACTTACGCTGATATTGGTTAAATCAGTCTATTCAGAAAAAATGCAGAATCTAAAATTAAATAGCACCGTTCTCGCATGGGACAGTAAAGTGTCCGAGCACATGGCGAGAACAACAACGTTGATTCCTGCACGAGAGGGCGATGAAGCGGAGCTGGGTTCGATGCGAGGGGGAGGAACCCGTCAGCTGATCCTGCACCCCAGTCCTGAGGGTAGGTTGCGGCGCCGACCGGGCCCCTTGAGGGTGTGGGAGACACGAATGAGAGGGAGCAAACTGAAGGTACACTAATCAGGGATGCTCGGTGGGATCTGTACCAATACAGGATTTCAAGTTCGTCGGGAAATGAAGGCAGCGCAGGGATGGTTTGCGCTAGTTTTGCATCGACGCGGACGCAATGATGACAGGGTTCCCTTCCTTACTTTTCCCTGTTTTCCAGACATATTTGAAAATCTTCCCTGGCTTTTTCCGCAGAAAAGTCCTAAACACTTTACTCTGTACAGGGTGTCTACTAAAACAGGCTGGTCAAAAATAAGTACTTTTAAGTACAGTACATTCTCGAGAAAATCAGTACCTTCTCCAACAGAAAAATTCCGTACTTTTTCAGTACCTCCATTTGACTAAATTAGAAAAATTTCAATAATTTGAAATTGTAACAAAAATGACAAAAAATTAAAAGAAATTCCGGACCTTTTTGCAGAATTTCCGCAATTTTCGGAACTTCCAGACCGCCCTTAAAAAATCAGTACTATTTTCGGACTTTCCGGAAATTCCGGACTTGTAGACACCCTGGACAGGGTTCCTTGCATACTTTTCCCGGTTTTCCAGACATATTTGAAAATCTTCTATAGCTTTTTCCGCAGAAAAACCCTAAACACTTTACTCTGTATTGCATTCACTTATTAAAACGTTTGCCAAGATTGCACCGTAGAGACAGGGGTGGACTAGCCCCTAATATTCCTGGGGGTGGACCAGTGGACCCCGCTAGAAATATTTGGGGCCCCTCGTAATAAAAGAAGATAAAGGTTTAAATAAAAATATCAATTAATTGTTTGAGTCAATTTGGCAATCTTGGAATGGAGTTGCGTTCCTCCGTCCGGGAGACGACGAATTCTGTCAAAAATGAGAGGACCGACTCGCATGGAAAAACATGAATGTCGCGGCATTCATAGACATCAGGAATTTGAGACAGGCGAAAAGCTAAGATTTTCCTTCATTTTCGCGTGATACCACATATCTACTCCGGAGTTCGAATAGTTGCGCGCTATGATTTCTGCATTTGACGGGGCGAGCATAATACCTACATTCATAAATGTCAGAATTTGAGACAGACGAAAAGCTAAGATTTTCCTTCATTTTCGCGTGATACCACATACCTACTCCGGAGTTCGAATAGTTGCGCGCTATGATTTCTGCATTTGACGGGGCGAGCATAATACCTACATTCATAAATGTCAGAATTTGAGACAGGCGAAAAGCTAAGATTTTCCTTCATTTTCGCGTGATACGACATACCTACTCCGGAGTTCGAATAGTTGCGTACTTGGTGTTCGCTTTGACCAGTGTTGGTTCATAAAACATTTTTATGCAAATTAACCATTAACATTAAAAAAAAAAATTAAAAAAAAATAAAAAATAATAATTCAATCAACGGTTTTGTAAAAATAAGGAAAATTATACGTTTTCCATGTCAATTTCGTTTCCAATGATTTATTATTAAGGCTGTATTGAGGAAACAAAAAATAAGGGTATTTCACCTCAATATCGCGGCAAGTATAGGTACTTAAGTACTGCGGAGTTCGAATGTTTGCGCGCTTGCTTTAATGATACGATCATAATACCTGGGTACATTTATAAACGTCCTCTATTCATAAAAAATACGTTTGGAAAAATTACTGAGAAAAACCCAATAAGAAGAGCAAAAGTTATACGAAAGCAACGTGGTGGAGAAATGGTGCTGGGTGTCTACACAATTTAGTGGGGAAAACAAAGCCAAGAATTTTCAAAAATTTTACAATTGGAGTCAAAAAATGTATTTAATTTCTGACTCTAATTGAAATGTTTTTGGAATCTTGGCTTTGTTGTCCCCACGAAGTGTTGTAGAACCAGCACCATTTCTCCACCTTGTTACATCCAGTTCGGGCCATTTTTATTGTTTTTTTTCTATATTTAGGAAAACCTGACAGCTAAAAAAAAAATAAAAATAAATTTGAAATTTGAAATAGTAGAAGGAGATGCCTCAGGTTGTGAAGATTGAGGAAGCAACTTTTAATTTTTAGAGACTCTCTGCTAAATTAAAATCGAATAAATTAATATTTTCAAAATATTATTTGGATAAATATTCTTTGATTTTGTTTCAAATTTTCTGGTCAATGGTTTTGGTCCACGGCAACCTTGTCTTTACTCCACATGACTTTGGGACTTCGTTAGTATTTCGATACACTTAATTCATTTTACTAACCATTCTTTACATTTTAGTTTTTTATCCTAAGGGTATTTGTTTAGGTTTGTATCTAATGAGGATTAGAGGAAATGCTGTTAGAGATCAGTTTGGCACTAAGTTGGGACTTGAGCATAACAAGGCTCCAACGGTTTCCGAGGGTTTGAATATGGGAAGATGAGGCTTCATCGTTTCTTTTCATCACCCTTCTCTGCATAGAAAGTAAAATGCTAATAGATAAATTTGGAAAAACTGAAATGAAATTTAAAATATTCTGCTTGACTTTATATTCAAATCATTCCTGCCCAGCAAGTCATAGCTAAAACGTTGTTACAACATTATGACCGATGAATCGATGGTAAGTAACATTGTGGCAACGCTTGCGCAATTTTTTTATACTTAAGTCCATTTTAGCTGCTACAAGGTGGGCTCTTTGCATCTATGGTATCATCATCATAGCATTAAATTTTAGTCAACAGATTTTGATGGTGGATGGAAGCTGAGGAGAGGAAAAATAATGAAATCTATTTTGTAAGTCTTCACTCTTGATCTCAATCTACTTATGGCAGCTATAATGCTATTTTTCAACAAAAGTTAGCATGGTCATAAATGAATAATATACTTGGTACATTTTCAAACTTCAAAATAAGTAAAGTCATCTTAAAGTCACACAACTGTGTGGACTGTTTTCGCTCTATGGTGCAAACCTACTTGGTGCCCGTTGTATACTGTACTTAAACTCCGTTAGTGATAAAAACTCTTTCAGCCAAAATGACCATGGATGCACTAGGAGACGCTAGCATCAGACACATCTATACAAAATTTTCAAACTCATTGTGTGGATAACTAGTTACGTAGACATACAAATAAAGTTCGGTCCGGGGCTAGAAAGCATGATGCAGCAACATTTGGAGGAGCCATGAGATCACAGAGCCAGAGCGCAGAGAATGCTTGATCATGCGTCCACTCAAGAGCATAAAAATGTGGAAAGGCCCTTAAAATTGAGGGAGAGTGGGAAATATTTAGGAGTCAAAAGTTGAAAATTAAAGAAAACAAGAAGAAAAAGATCCTCATTCGTTAAATAGGTAGGTGGGAAATTTTGGAAAGAGCTGGCGGGTTGGCGTGTGACAATATGGAAGTTTCAGGTGCAAAGAAGTTTACGTCCATTTTTAGAGTTATCATGCTAACCGCAGGCTGACATGAACTTGTAAGTCACCCACTTTTCTAACACCTATGCCAATTTTGATGTGAAGAGGTATGCACTAGAACTGAGGAAAGAAAATAATGGACAAATGTCATTTCAGAAAAAAGCACCATTCGACATGAATTTAAGTGATAAACAATGGGCCAACTGATAATTTATGCATTCAGATTGATATGAAATTTGTCCGTTCTTATCTTTCCCCGATTCTAAGTAGCGATTGATTTTATTAAATTTAGATATACCTAAATTCCACCATTCTTGGATATCAAAATTTATTATCAATGCTTCAGTGCAGGCTAGAGCTTACTCATCGTATGTCATGACAGATGTCGAAATCTAGTTACTGAGTCCCAGAACAACAGGACTGAGAAACTCAATACGTGCAATCAGATAAGGCCACTAGGTACGTTTATACAAGCACTTCGAGAGTAAATCTAAATTTAATCAAAAACGTCACATCGCATTTATGATCGAGCTGATGATTGATGCGTATTGAGTTTGGTACTCGTATAAACTTACCCATTGATGAGCGCTAATATATTTACTCAAGATTTGACTTATTTTATCTCAACTTCCAGTAAGGAATCCTTAGCAGTGTTGATCAGGATAAGTGCAGGCATGATTGCCACTGCTATGCATTCATTATTATGAAAAATAAATGTGAATTCCCAAATTTGACTCCTACGAATCAAAGTAACTAGTCAAAACGGCATCAACCTATACTTCTTCACTTGCTAGCGTTCTTTTAAAGGGAAGCAGTCTTAATTTACAAAATATTGAAACTGAGACCCTGAGGATGATGATACAAATCTTATCGATACAGAATGGTCTGCTTGATTTTTCCTATGAAAAGCTATGTGCAAAGTGACAGCAGCGAATCTCTATTAAGTTTACGAGCACTAAGATTGAAGGTAGCACTCATGCGCCTGAGATAAATCCTGTTAATTTTGCATTTTGAAGTTGTTCAAATTCATCACATTGACTAGTAATCAAGGCGGGAAGAGGTGAGAAGAAGCAAAGACAGGAAACAAGTACTTGCGATGAGGCAGGAGACATCGAGAAAAAAAGAGAACTTATACAGTATCAACGCGGAGCTATTTAGTTGGATTCGTGTGAAATCAATGTAAACAAACCCGATATGATTTGAGACTGTCAATATGACTAAATAAAACTTGAGAAGGGCCAGGAGAGAATAAAGTTTTAAAGATGACGTTTTAGCAATTCTTATAAACCTACATCAAGAACCTTCCTAAAAGTTAGACTTATAAGACTAAAAGTGGCACGAGATTGGAGGTGCAAAGTGATGATGTAGCATGGGCACCTGCAGGAGCAAGCTCTAACAGAGGAATAGGTTAGGCTTTTCCACTGGTACACGATGTGCTATGTATTGAAATAAATTAGAGAGAACTATAAGAGGGATATTAATACGACTCAGTGTCTCCACAATAGAAGTGAAGTGTCCGACCTAACGATGCTGATCACAGCGAGGAACGTAAGGCGGTAAGCAAAGAAATAGATTGTACACAGAAAGTGTAAAGAGTGCATTGCAACTTCAGATACTGATAGGATGTTCACTAAGAGAAGAGCATATATTGCAGTTTGGGAAAGAAATAATTTATAGTGGAGAGATGATTGTACTGAATCATGATCAAGGAGTGTTTAGGCTTACTGGTATTGGGAGAAAGGTTGACTTACATTTCTCTGTTCCCCGGCAGAATTTCATCCATATTCACGAGATAATATCCAACTAGATCATGGGCACACAACACAAACACTGAACCGTTGTTAAAACCATCGGAAACTCGAAAATATCACGGCAAAAGAGGTTTCGAAAAGGTTTAACCACAAAGGAAAACACCAAGTTTCACCACGATGAACACTCGCGCGCGATAAGCAACGAACGAAACGAATTTAAAACTTACATTATGAATAACGACGGAGTAAAAGGACGCAAGAAAAATTAGACCGACAGCTTTTGTTTATACTTAAAAAGGCACATAAAGATAAAATTAATAATTGACTACCCTACCACAACAACCAACAAGTGGCAGCCATTTTGATAACACTGACACCACAGGTTATTCAGTTGCCACAGCCCACTATTTACCACAAAACACGTAAAATATGTAATTACCCACGCTATCTATAGGCAGAAGACTGGAAACACGAACTAGCGGCGAGAGTGACTTGTTTACATCTCTCCGTTTCCTTTTCCTCTCGCTGACTCGCATTTCCGGTTGAACGCAAAATTCAATGGGATTTGTAGGTCTCAATAATTTTGAACGAATTATTATTCTGTAATATTTCTTTACAACTCTAGGTAATTAAAAACATTAAAAAGGTGAGAATGAAGGCAGCATGAAATTTCGAGGTGTTCAGAGAAACGTAGTTCTGTGTTGACCATTTTTTTTTTCTTTCCTCTCTACTTACAATTAGTTACATGAGTAATAAAATTTTTAATTTTCTCAAGAAGCTAGTTTATGTGCGGATATTTATCAATTCAGCGTTGCCAATTTCATTTTTAAAGACTTTTGAAACTTTATGTTCCTTACTTTGAAGTTTAAACTCGTGCAAAAAAGTTTAACCCACAACCCTCTGTCAAAGTTACTACAATATCCTAAGCAATAAAGCATATCCGAAATGATTTTCTACTAGGATAAAATAAACACTAGGATGTTAGAAACGTAGAGCAGAGCTCTGTATCTTTGATTCATCGAGTCGCTGCTAAGCCGCAACAGCTGTAGGGGAGAGGGGGAGGGTTCGAGAGAGAGAAAGAGAGAAAAAAACAAAAACATAACGGAAATCCACATTAATCGAAGTGATCATTTCTCTACAACAGCTAAAGGAGTGACTATAATTTTTGTTGACACTTGGGACTGATCATGTAAAATAGAACGGATAAAAAACGCCTGCGAAGTGAGGAAACGCAACACATTGTGCAGTCTCCACAGAAACTTCAACGCCAGGACACGAAAAAGTCTCAACATCCTGAGGTCCTGCCTGGCTTTTGGTTAAAGGTTTGAAGAAAAAATATGTATGCAATATGCTGCGCTGCAAAACTGTGTCCTGATCCAGGAAATACCTTTCTAAATTTTGGGTTTAAGTCGTTTATTATGAGAGAAAAAGAGAGAAAAACCCGAATCCGCAGTAAAAAACATGAAGCTCCTTTCACTACCATAGTATCAGATTTCGGAGACAAAGCACCCATCCTTAAAGGTAAAAATAATAATATGCAATGTCACTATCTGATACAGCTAATCGGAAAGGCAGGTTTTTGTCTGTTCTATTAGGTATTGCCTTCTTTTAGAC
Source organism: Bemisia tabaci (assembly GCF_918797505.1). NCBI lineage: Eukaryota > Metazoa > Arthropoda > Insecta > Hemiptera > Aleyrodidae > Bemisia > Bemisia tabaci. Next base: position 45,200,248 of record NC_092799.1, on the reverse strand, counting down.
CCTCTTTGGTCATATTCTCTTAGGACAAATACCCGCATTTTGTGACTTCGGTTTCTCAAAAACTAACAGGTATAGCAGAAATATCGTCAGAGGTCAACGAGAATGAATAAAATCAAGAGGAACTATATAGCACGTGAATTATATGCACATAGTTCCTTTTGCTTTGATCCATTTTCACTTAGTTCCTTTAAACATTAACTTGTCTGATTCTCTCTCTCTACCCTTCCTTTGTTCTTCATCTCTTCATGTACGTACAAAATATCCTTGTATAAATATGTTTACTTTCTTGAATAATGTGTTCGCTGCTGTTTCACTTGAAAGTTAAAAAATTCGGAAAACTCCGCGTGGAACAATCTAAAAGAAAACGTCAACATAGTTATTCCTCATTCTCCTTTTTTCTTAGCCCCCTCCCTCTCACTCAGCAACAATAATAGGATTTTTGTTTTACTTCTATAATTTACTATTCTTAAGACTATTCTTAAGATAATTTTCGGCCCATGCTTTTTTATGGCGGAAAAATGTCAATACTTTGCCTCAGAAACTACAACCACGGAAATCACGGTTTAAAAAAGATATGTAGTCACTTCCAACGCTCTTTAAAAATAACGACAACGTAATAATTTATTATTTTATAACATTCAACAATGACCTAGTAAAAATATTAAACAAAACTTATGATGCAAATCACTTAATAAAATAGTCATGAATAACAAAAGTTTTGGTGTCTGTGATAAAGAAGTGACAAATGCAGCACTCCGTCATACAGCAGTCTCTTCGTCAGGTTTCTTCAGATATGTTGGTAGCCAATTTTTTAGAGAGTTTTTTCTTTTCCCAACGTCCATCTGAATAAAAAACAAAACCAAATTATGATCTGCCATACGCGATACGTGATTCCCAGACTCCCTGGTAAAAATTGGCAGTAGAATCTGTGTTCCAAAATACCATAGACCTACGGCCGGCTGTAAGATTTCCAATAGCTTCTATAGCCGGCTACACAATTTCTTATAGCCTTTTATAGCCGACGGCGATTAAGCAACTCACAGCCAGGCGATAAAGTGTATGCTAAACGTCACTAATCACGGATGCTAGGACTTAGTGAGTTTTTGGACCACTGCTCTCTTTTTGGGCCGTGGTATCTTGATTTATTTTACGAGAAAAGCTCCGTATTTTTGATGGATGCCTGCCATTCCTAATATATTAGAGCGCCTTCAGTTTCGTATGATACTGTGCAATACCTCTGGTGTCAAATAGTTGCTTCAAGCGCCGTGGCACGCTGCGGTGCGGCAGGCGGGCAGCCAGCGCGAAACGCGCATTGGCGCCTAAGGATACTTCACGCGTTGCGCAATGCGTGAAGTATCCCTGTTAGGTTTGTAGGCGCCAGTGCGTCGCCGCTCTGCTTTGTGTTAGGCTCTACTATTTAATCTGGCGGAGTCGGCGTCATTCAACTCATGATTTTGAAATGTTTGCACATCCTGTATGGATTATTCTCGTTTTAATTGATGAAAAAAATATGTATTGAAGGAAAATATAACGTGTGTTTTGTAAATATTAAGGTGGTTCCGTATCAAACTAAATGATTTCCAAAGCACACGAATTCCTACACAATTTTTTATAGCCTTTTATAATCGATGGCGAAAAAGCAACAGCCAGGCGATAAAGTGTAAAGCCCGGCTATAGGAACTATATAGCCCGGCTGCATAATTTTTTATCGCTTCGTATAGCCCGACCGTATGATTTTCTCCGCATTCTACAGCCAGCTATATGATTTTCTGTAGCCTTCTTTAGCCGGCCATAAGAATTCCTATGATATTTTGAAACGCAGCTCTTATCGCCAATTTTTACCAGGGTTTCAATTCTGATTTTTCGACTAAACTTGGCAATCTGAATTTTCAACTGAACGAGACAACAATTACTTAACTAAGGGTGCTACCTCCGTGAACTCTCATTCCTCAATTATAGACAGTCGCATTTTTCGAACACCTCATAAAGTCTGAATCAAAAGTGATGGTTAAAATGATTGCGTATGAAAGTAAACATAGATGTAGCGCGTAGCTCTCAACGGGCCAGGGTGTCCTATAGGCCATCTAGAATTTGAAACAGTATCATCTGAACCTTCTTGGATTTCTAGACAATAGAAAAGAACTCTAAATATTGTTTATTCCTTGCCTCAGCGTATCACCATACGTGAGAGATAAGGAAAAATTGTGATGAATTTAAAAGGTCCATTGGCAAATTAGAGCTTTAAGCCTGTACACTGCTTGACTGCGGGCTGATTATTGAAATTTATGGACAAAGCTATACACAAAGAGGACAAAAGGGAATTGACCTACTAACGGCAACCCACGAGAGACCCTGCATTTAGTCCATACTCCTTAGTCTATAAGAACCACCCGTTTCAACCAATAGGATCGCTCTATGCTCCCTATGTCTTCTTCGTCTATCGTTTTGTCTATAAATTCCAATAATCAGCCTGCAGAACGTCATAGTAGCTCAAAATGAATCTTAAAAAGGTTATTCATCACCAAACTGAGAAAAATTTAGGGGAACTCCAGGTTTCTCCCCCATTTTATGATGAGGAAACTCTGAGTCCTATGGGAGATTGGGGGCCAAATCGATGCCAAAAAAATGCTGTAACTATGTCTGTATGTGAATGAGCCAATTTTTCGTGGAAGAGAGCTTGAGAATCAACATTTGAAAACAGCGGGTACATTGTTGGGTCCTTATGGAATGATTCTGATCGATAAATTCCTATCTCAGCGATGCAACTTATCGATCAAGGTCCAGTGCCGGGGCGTGCTTGGCGATCTATCGATATTTCCCCATTTGAAGCTGTGGTAAACACTAAAAAAAAAGTCTCGGCGTTTTTACCAAGGCCCGTAGGTATCTTTACCATCTCACTTTTTTTTACCAATTATTGGTAATTTTATCAAGACAGACTGGTAAGCTTACCTAAAAACCGGTATTTTTACTGTTTTTTTTTTTCAGGTAAGAATACCACTTTTATTGGTAATCAATTCCCGGTAACTTTGCCATTTTATCTCGGTAATTCTACCACAGTCGATAAAAAATATTGGCGTTCTTACCAAGGTCCAGTAAAATTACCGAGAAAGTCAATAATTTTACCGAGATTTCTCGGTAAAATTACCAATTCCATAAATGGTAATTTTACCAAGAAAAAACTGGGATCAATTGGAACCCTGAATTCTTGGTAATTTTACCCTTTTCTCAGTAAATACACCGAGATTTTTTTTTTTCAGTGAATAATCGACTTTTAAGGTATTTGCTGCGGACACCCTGTTTATCGATACTTTTCCATAAGACGGATTAATCGGTATATCGCAAAGCTCGTCACGCCCCGTCGAGTCATTCGATATCGACTCAACAATCGACCCGCAGGTGTGTTATCCGGATTTTCTTATAAAATGTGGCTCATCACTTACACTAATGGGGTTTTACAATGGAGTGGGTGGGGGATAGGGGAGAATCTTCCCCACCTTGATCGTGAGTCCTTCCTCTTCGTCCTCTTCCGTCATGATTGATAGGCGCCGCCTCTCTTCATCGGAAATTGCATCTTTCTTCGTTCCGCGCTTCTTCAATTTGGCGGGTATGCTAAAACCACGGGCAAAATACATTATCACCGTAGACAGCATAATATAATCAGACATTTTTAACTATATTACAGGAACAACTAAATACACCCATAAAAGTAGAGCTCATTAATCATTTAAACAACAGCTATGCAGAGTGCCAGTGTGCGAAAAGTATTACCATATCTGCGCCCTTCTGAGATTGGTTCACTACAATGCTTATCCACACTGGAAAAAAAACACATTGGATCTAGAGCCCAGACTCTTAAAAACATCGACAAGAAAAAATACTCTTGATTCAATCGAATTTTTGCTTAGATCGAGAACCAAGCCTCTTAATTTGAGCGGATTTCCTTTTGATTTAAGCAAAAATCTGATCGAATCAAGAGTATTTTTTCTTGTCAATGTTTTCAAGAGTCTGGACTCTAGATCCAATGTGTTTGTTTTTTTTTTTTTTTCCAGTGCACAATGGTTGCTCTTACAATGCTTATGGTGGGTGCCCGGTGCCAGGTGCAATCATTTCTTCTAATCTGAAGTAAAATGTTACGTATGTGGTAAAAATTCCTCAGTCCTGGATAAAGTGCTTCAGAAATGCTTAGAAACCGGTTTCGGTTCTGATAACAATGTTGCACTGTTTCCAGGATTGAATCCAACCGAGACCTTGATTCCATTGTCAGCATTCCCTGGTAAAAATTAGCAGGAGAAAGTGTGTTCCAAAATATCATAGACCTAAAGCCGGCTGTAAGATTTCCAATAGCTTCTGTAGCCGGCAACACAATTTCTTACAGCCTTTTATAGCCGATGGCGATTAAGCAACAGCCAGACGATAAAGTTTATTCTAAACTTTACTAAATACGGATACCAGGACTTAGTTAGTTTTTGGACTACCGCTCTCTTTTTGTGCCGTAGTATCTTGATTTATTTTGCGAGGAAAGCTCCGTACTTTTGAAGGATGCCTGTCATTCGTAATATGTTGGAGCGCCTTCAATTTCTTATAATACTGTGCAATACCTCTGGTGTGAAATAGTTGCTTCAGACGCCGTGGTACGCTGCGGCGCGGCGGGCGGGCAGAGAGTGCTAAATGCGCATTGGCGCCTACAAACCTAACAGGGATACTTCACGCATTGCGCAATGCGTGAAGTATCCCTGTTAGGTTTTGTAGGCGCCAGTGCGTCGCCGCTCCGCTTTGTGTTAGGCTCTAATATTTAATCTCGTGGAGGCAGCGTTTTTCAACTCATGACTGAAATGTTTGCACACTCGGTATGGATTATTCTCATTTTAATTCATGAAAAAAAATGTGTATTAAAGGAAAATATAATGTGCGTTTTGTAAATATTAAGGTAATTCCGTATAAACTTAAGGATTTCCAAAGCACACGAATTTCTACACAATTTCTTATAGCTTTTTATAGCCGATGGCGATCAAGTGTAAAGTCCGGCGATAGGAACTATCGCCCGACTGAATACTTTTTTATAGCTTCGTATAGCCCGGCTATATGATTTGCTCCGCTTCCTACAGTCAGCTATATGATTTTCAATAGCCTTCTTTGGTCGGCTATAAGAACTCCTATGGTATTTTGAAACGCAGCTCCTATCGCCAATTTTTACCAGGGTTGTACAAGCAACAATTATTTTTCTCAGTACAGTTTTAGGTCTTTCGTTGGGGTTTGGAGGTCAAGTAAAGAAACTCAACCCACAGAAAACTGTATTTTCTCAAGAGAAATGAGTGACACACTTAATAAGAGTGATTCTCGTGGTAAAAATATCCATCAAAATTTGTTCAAAACTCATTTTCAGATGATGGAAATTTTACTATTTTTTTTGCTTTGGTATGAGTGTGTTCTGCACGGATGCTGAACACATGCAAAATAATCTGAAAGCAGCGCAGTTTTTCTGTACCAGAAGGGGTAGGATGACAATACTCTTCCCGAAAAGACACTCAACAGCTATCTACAAAACGATAAAGAGAGCAAAATCCAGAACAGGTCTGCGGAGGCCAAATGATCGATTCGATTGCATTCGATGAATTTGGATTAAAATTTTCTGTTAAGATTATATACATCGATTAAACAGGAAATAGAAAACTTCACTACAAATCTTCATAGATATCAAGACCTTCCTTTCCGCGGGATTGTTACTCAACTCAAAGACGAATCAATAAATACTGGCGCTCTCTAGACAGATCTTTCCTTTTTTCAAGCTCGGTGTGATTGCATCTATGCGTGCAGTATAAAAAGCATGAGGAAACGGCTACAATCTTCAATCGAATCTACTTTAGGTACAGGCAGATGATAATCTGTAATTCATTCAGAGTTTATACATCAGTTGAATCAAGTTGGCAATGCTGTTTTCTCCCTATTTAAATTCGATATGAGCCCTTCGAGCCTAGGTAAGGCAGTCTGCTTCGATGGATATCGATTATTTTACATATATTTGAATGGGTGAAATACAGTGTTGCCAACTTGGGAATGACGTCACTGATTAATGTACACAACAATTAACATCAAGTGCTGTAATCTACCAGCGTGAAAATATCCTAATAGGAAACATCATTAGTGGCGGTGACCACTCTTTGGTTTATATATGTAGATACATCTCTTCTAAAACTAAGAATTCAAGGATGAATGAGAGTAAATTTCACTCTATGATAAAAAAAAAACTACTCTAAAAGTGTATCCTCCCAACAATATAGTGTAATATTAATAAATATAGTGTACCCTACGTGGATTTGTCTATAAAGGATGTGGAATATGTGTTTTAAACTCTTAAAAAGTTTTAACTCTTACTCCTTCTGCAGGTGGCCTTAGGTTTTCAGGTTAATTTTACTCTATCGTGGTAGACCTTATAATAAAATTAGGTTTCTCAAATCTCAAGAAAATATTGAATTTTAAATTAAAATAAAATAGCCTCATTCAACCGAATGAGTCTATTGAGGAGAGAAACTGTTATATTATTGACTTTTTTTTTTCTCGTCTTAACTTTGGAAGATAACCAACCATCCCGGCTATAATTTGTTTTAATACCCCTCAGTAAAACAGTTTTTCCAACCCTCCAATGCTGTTTTTTGGAGCTTATTTGATTACTAAATTCCGTTGTTTTTTATTGAACTGTGTGTTAAACATTGGTCAAGCCCAAAAAGCCAAACTTTTGATTCACTAACATAGCTTAAGAATACGAAAAAAGCAGAAAACACACGACTCACTTGATGATTCATTGAACTCACATGATCTTTCCTTTTGTTTTTTCCTCTGTGCTATCCCTATTTACTTGTTTCCATATTCCTGTTTTATTTACTTCCTCTGAAATATTGATGGATGCAAAAGGAATTTTCATTATATTCCCGTTGGCAAGCGGAATTTGTAAATTTCCGCTCGGTTCGAAACCCATTGGTTTCTCTTCCTGCAACAACATATAATCCATGAAGATAATCGTCATAAAAATTATACTTCTTTAAATAACAGAGCATAAACTGTAACAAGATGCCATAGACATTTCAAAAGCGAGGAATATGTACTGAATCGCTCACACATATTCATCATGTAATGTTATAAGAATAAAAAATAATAGCTGGCACGATTAGAAATCTCGTCATTAAAAGAAACAATCAAAGATACCCAGAGATCATTTAAAGAAACCCAGGTCCTAATGTTAGTCATAAAAAGTTGTCACCCCACTCAACCGACAATCCGGAAAATAAAAGATGAAATACAGTGAATCAAAGTGCCTTCAAAAGTGCTCAACGCAACTTAACATACGTTCCTACAGTTGCAGCAGACGCTTTTGAAGGCACTAGACTAGCAGGTATCATGATTGTTTGGAGCATGAGTGGGGCTCTGAATATTTCCATCTCTCTGAATACGTGTGTTAGGGAATTTTTACGTGTTTCCTCTTACAGTTACATGATTTTCCCCTGAAAAGTTAGGGAAAATATCCTAAAGACAGATGTTGCAAAATAATTTTTCTGTATAAAGTCAAGGCGATCCTCGCAGTATTTCTTTTATATGTATTTTCTCTCTCTCAAAAACAAGAGTAGCTTATGCACAATAGGAAAACCAACTTACCTCATCCACATCAAGTCGTTCTTCCTCCTCACTTCGTCTTATTGTGTCAGGCATTACGTCATCAAGAATTTTCAACTCTCTTTGAGTGAAAACCCAATCAAGAGACTTCCTTATTCCTATCATTACGACCAGCTGGGGACAAATTGAGTTCAAGAGTTAGTCACGCAGCGGAAAAGGAATAGGCGCACTTAACGAATATTCCAATTCATCGGCGGTCAAATTATCATATTCGCACAATATTAAAGGCTGGTCGCCATTGACAGAATTTTTAAAAATGTTTGTTTATGATCAAAAGAGGAATTTCAATTAACACCACAGCATATATATAATATAGCCTACGAGGGAAAGGTCTATAATATATATGCAATTATGCATACCGCCATTTCATTAGAATTTTTTCTATTCTTTTTTTATAGGTGGTAAGTTATGCACATTCGGATTGGCAGTTATTGCATTTTGCAGTGAATTAAAGAGAAAATGTTCTTTTCGGCGAAGAGAAAAAAAATCCATTGATAATCACAATGAAAATTTCATTTTTAGCCGCACGTATATTTTTTATTTAACATTGAAACTGCATTTTATTTCAATACGTACCATCAAAGGGAAGAATATAGATGTTTGACTAAAGGACTTAATCAGCCACAAAACAACTAAACAGCACAGTTGAATTAAAGTGAAAAGATGGACACGTTTTATTGGCACCTGAAAAGAAATGAAAACAAATTAATTAACAACGACATATAATTTGCAAACAATTCAGCAATAACGCAGGAGATCGTTCCAAAATGAAGAGCCAAACGTGGTGAATTGAATCAGCAGTATACACTTAAGGAGGGAGATTTTTATCTTGTTATGTTTTAATTCACTCAGTGTGATTACGTCATATAAGATAACTCTTATTTCAAATCAAATGGATTACATTTTGTAACGAGGAACCACTATCTCTGCCTCTTTCATAAAACCACATATCTGCACAGGGAAATGAATGGCATGTATGCTGTTTCTAAAATGGGCCAGAAATATTGGTTCCTTATTGCAAAATGTAATCCAAATTTCGTAAAACTTTCTCTTTCCGATTTTTCTAAAATTGTTGTTGATACTTCTTACACAACAGCTGCTTCGAGCAACCGCTCATCGTCTGGTGTTTAAAAAAATGTATAAAAACTAAAATTATGATGCGTTTTCGCGATCGCGAGTAGTTCGGTATCCGCGTTCGCGTTCGTGATGTGACTATGTGACGTGTTCGTGAACGCGGACGCGGATACCGAACTACTCGCGGTCGCGGAAAAGCATAATTTTAGGTTTTATACATTTTTTTAAACACCTGACGATGAGCGGTTGCTCGAAACAGCTGTGGTGTAAGAAGTATCAACAACAATTTTAGAAAAATCGGTAAGAAAAAGTTTTACGAAATTTGATAAACACTGGGGAAAAAAACACATTGGATCTAGTGTCCAGACTCTTGAAAACATTGACAAGAAAAAATACTCTTGATTCAATCGGATTTTTGCTTGAATCAAAACGAAATCCGCTTAAATTAGGCTTGGTTCTTGATTTAAGCTAGATTCTGATTGACTCAAGAGTACTTTTTCTTGTCGATGTTTTTAAGAGCCTGGACTCTGGATCCAATTAATAATTATTTAATAATAATAATTTAATAAAAAAAATAAGAAAAATACTCGTTGAACAAGTTCTCACGTACTTGTCGCAAGAACATATAATCGGGCTGATACTTGACAGGCATTAAAATAATCAGCATTCGATCGAAGAATTGAAGCCCTTTCAAAGATGCTACGCCCATGTAGAGAAAAACTCCGAACAGAACTGGCATAGGGATATGACGAAGCATCGGTGTTATCAAAACAGAAAAACCAATCATCAAAAATATCATAATGTGCGTCACTCTCTGCTCCCTGAAAAAAAAAGAGACAGCTCATAATTATTTGGTTTTTCAGTGTTTCATTGCACTTTGAGGTTAATCAACAGCACATGCTAAAAAGAGGTATATGTAAGGGATTAAGAGAGCCTCCCAAAATTTCGCCCCTTTTTCGGTATTCGATTCGACCATCGAACCAAGGTTTAGGTGGAAGCATATAATAACAGAAAACTCAGGAAAAAATTTCAAGATGAGTGTAGGAACCGTTTTCGAGTTACGGAGGGGCAAAGGGTCAAACTCCGGCCTTCTTTTTCACTGTTTTCTTGTTGAATTGACGTGTTAACGGGGTTGTTATCATTGTTTACACATGTTATACACACCGGTTCCTACGTATTTTTACACGCAAAATCGAGTTTTAATGTTGACGAGTCGATATAGCGATCGGTTATATCGATTTTTTTAAGATTCTCCACGGAAAATCGACGATTTTTTGTGATTGAAATTGTTCATTTTTGATTCATGGATGACTATATGCACCTAATATGACTGTAGTACACCAACACCTACGTATTTGTTCTTGTAGAATCGATTTTTAACGTTAACGAGTCGATATATCAATCGCTTATATCGAATTTTTGCTATTTTATAGGAAAATCAATGACATATTGGTATTGAAAATGGTTATTCTCCATCCGAGAACAAACAAATTTTGGGATGGAACACATTTCCGGTCGGGTCGATTTCCAGTTGAGTCAAGTTTTCGATTGGGGCACGTTTCCGGTAGAGTAAAAATTAAGATTTTCGATTTCTGATGAAGTGAAATTTCGGGTGGATAACGAATCCCGTTGATTGTGGTTTCCAATCGGTCATATTTCCGATTGAATCAAATTTTAAGTAAAGATTTCAGATCAAGTTTTCAGTAAAGATTTCTTTACGCCTTCAAATCCAGCGATACTCTCCGCTTTGCCAAGGAGTTAGTTTAGTTGCTTAACCGAACCTAACACAGATTATTGATGACATTTCACGAACTCGCGAGTGTGCTAGCTGGCACCATGTATCCAAGAAGAAGGGGCTAACGTATGTTTGAATTCAAAGCATAATAATCCCTACTTCCAATCTCGTTTTTTCACTTTAAAACGATTTAATTTGTTGATTAAGCACGAATAGATTGCAATTTGCCGGCGATTGCTAATTATCATACATTATTAAACATATATACCTGAGAATGTTTGCGAAGAAACTAATGAAAAAAAAAGAAATTATAGACTGAACAATTACAATAATTGCCTGTGCAAATGTTAATTAAACAATACTAAAGCACTAATCGATGGTGAAAGTGCAGAAGTGCGAATCTCGGAAAATACGATTTTCCAGGAGAGTAAAAAAACTGTCTGCATTCCTCTTTATTGTCGGTAGAAGGGTAATAATTCTTGAGGATAGCAAGAATAAGATGTTTTCTTAAACTCCATCAGCATAGTTTCAATAATTTCTCGAACTGTTAGAAAATACGGCAGAAATGCCGAGATTCGCGTTTTTGGCACGAAGAATCGACACTTCATCAGGAGATACGCATTTTTGCAATTGGTGTTTTAAACTTGTTGGTGGATTTGGATCATTTAAAGACTGAAACAAGGATTTCACACTTAAAATTCCTTATCAGATAAGATTTAGTTGGTCATTGATGCTCCATCCATCCATACTTTACGCTTGCCTAATGGACCAGTGGATACAGTACCTTTTCTTCAAATTCGATTATTCACAGTTAATCAACGAAAGCTCATTTTATCCGTGCGAAAATTTTTAAATTCACAACCGCTTTTGAGTACGTTGCGATCTTGTAAACGGCGACTCCTTCAATTTCGCTTCAGAATACGATGCCCGCACAACAAGGGACTTAAAATAAACAATCTGATCCAGCCGCCTCCAGGCGCTCTCTTCTTTGCAATGAGACGGAGAGACCAAAAAATATCTTACTATTTTTCCAAGTTATTATTCCTCGGCAATTTTCGGAATAAGAGGCTCGATTTAAATCCCAAAATTATGAACTTTTTGGTCAACATCGTTGTAAAAGGCCGCTCACGATGGATACACAAAGGCGCCTTCAAATGTATCCATAAACTTAATGCAAAATTATGATACCACTATTCGTGCTTCACGGCAGCCATTTTGCATAGCCGGCCATTTGAAGGCGAATCATTGACTTCAAGATACTGGGTATGAATTAAAGAAGAGTCATCCAAAAGGCCAACACTCCGGGGGCTCCCACCTGCAACATACGGAGCCAAAGCCGGGAGCCAGCCCCCTGAACCCTAAGGAGCCAAAGCCGGGGGCGAGCCCCCTGAACCCTATGGAGCCGAAGCCGGGGGCCGCCGCCCTGAACCCTAAGGAGCTAAAGCCGGGGGTGAGCCCCCTGAACCCTAAGGAGCCAAAGCCGGGGGCTGCCCCCCTGAACCCTAAGGAGCCAAAGCCGCGGGCGAGCCCCCTGAACCCTAAAGAGCCAACACCCGGGGCGAGCCCCCTGAACCCTAAGGAGCATAAGCCGGGGGCCAGCCCCCTGAACCCTAAGGAGCCAAAGCCGGGGGTGAGCCCCCTGAACCCTAAGGAGCCAAGGCCGCGGCGAGCCCCCTGAACCCTAAGGAGCCGAAGCCGGGGGCGAGCCCCCTGAACCCTAAGGAGCCAAACCCGGGGGCCAGCCCCTGAATCCTAAGAAGCCGAAGCCGGGGGCGAGCCCCCTGAACCCTAAGGAGCCAAAGCCGGGGGTGAGCCCCCTGAACCCTAAGGAGCCAAAGCCGGGGGCCACCCCCTGGCAACTACGGCACCTAAGCCAGGGGCCAGCCCCCGGGCAACTAAGGAGCCTAAGCCGCGGGCCAGCCCCCTGGCAAGTAAGGAGCCTAAGCCCGGGGCCAGCCCCCTGACAACAAAGGAGCCCAACCCGGGGGCCAGCTCCCTGGTGCCTAAGAAGCTAAAGCCGGTGGCTGCCTCCCTGGCAACTAAGGAGCTTAAGCCGCGGGCCAGCCCCCTGGTAACTAAGGAGCCTAACCCGGGGGCCAGCCCCCTGCCCCCTATGAAGCTAAAGCTGGGAAATGCCCACCTGGCAAGGAAGGAGCCTAACCCGGGGGCCAGGCTCCGGGCCCCAAAGGAGCCAATCCCGGGGGCCGCCCCGCTGGCAACTAAGGAGCGTAAGCCAGGGGCCAGCCCCCTGGCAGCTAAGAAGCTAAAGCCGGGATACGCCCACCTGGTATCTAAGGAGCCTAAGCCGGGGCCATCCCCCTGGCTACTAAGGAGCCTAAGCCGGGCTCCCGCCCCCTGGCAACTAATGAGCGTAAGCCGGGGGCCCGCCCCCTGGCAACTAAGGAGTGTAAGCCGGGGGCCAGCCCCCTGGCAACTAAGGAGCCCAACCCGGGGGCCAGCCCCCGGGCCCCTAAGAAGCCAAACTCGGGGGCCGCCCCCCTGGCAACTAAGGAGCCTAAGCCGGGGGCCAGCCCCCTGGCAACTAAGGAGCCTAATCCGGGTCCAACCCCCTGGCAACTAAGGAGCCTAACCCGGGGGCCAGCCCCCGGGTCCCTAAGAAGCCAAAGCCGGGGGCCGCCCACCTGGCCCCTAAGGAACCAAAGCCGGGGCAGCACACCTGGCCCCTGAGTAGCCAAAGCATGTCGTTTTTTCTCGGATGGAGATTAACCAATTTCAATTCGAATATATGATCGATTTTCCTATAAAATTGCAAAAATTCGATATATGCGATGGATATATCGACTCCTTAACGTGAAAAATCGATTCCACAAGAACCAATACGTTCGTGTTGGTGTGCAACAGTCATATTAGGTGCAATTAGTCATCCATGAATCAAAAAGGAATAATTTCAATCTCAAAAAATCGTCGATTTTCCGTAAAGAATCTTAAAAAATCGATAAAACCGATTGCGAATTCGACTCATCAACATGAAGACTCGATTTTCCGTGGAAATATAAGTAGGAACCGCTGGTATAACATGTGTAAACGACGATAACAGCTCCTTAGACACATCAATTCAACGAGAAAATAGCGAAAAATAAGGCCGGAGTTTGACCCCTTTACCCCCCCTCCCCCCGTAACTTCAAAACGGTTCCTATACTCACCTTGAAATTTTTTATTGAGTTTTCTGGCATTATAAGCTGCCACTTAAACCTTGGTTCGATGATCGAATCGAGTACCGAAAAAGTGGCGAAAGTGAGCCCTTATTTTTGGTGGCTCTTTAATCAAGAGATGTTACCCTTTTCATTGAATGAAGTAAAAATATTCAAGATTTTTACATTTGTTTCCAGCTGGACGACAATGGTGTTCTCGACTAATTATTTTTTTTCGTTCATCATGAAAGTAAAGGAGATTAAAGTATTTTCATACGAGTAATATTGACTACGTCACAAATTTAGCTACCCAATATTCCGTCGAAAATATCGTTCACATGGACTCCGATAAAAAATTAGTCAGAAGTAAAAAGGTAAACAGTAAACGATCAATTTGACGTGATTAATCAGCGTTAAAAAAGCTTTGTTAAAAGTGGTTAAATAAAACGTAAAACAGAACTAATAAGTGTATATGTAGAATCTGAGTGATACGTAGTTTCTTTCGATTTCATTCATTTGCGCATGGTTCGTTTCGGGGAATGATTTGTCCAATTACACGTCAGCACGTCTAAGTATTACATAGTGTGACTTCAATTGGCACAGATCTCCAGCTCAGTTTTCCCCAAATAATTTACAAGCCCTTTTCCTTTTGCTGCAACATTGCGACAGTCGCGGCTGAAATGAGTTGCACTCATTGCAAATCACGTTTCTTGCCTATCAAAGTTTCAGGCAAAGCACAAATGGACTACATTTGCAATTTGGAACTATAAATTCTAGCTCGGTTTAATGACAACGTATGTGCCATTAGTTCCCCTATGCACATGAGTGTTTTTTCAGATGAGCCAGAATTTACAGCTCCAAATTGCAAAATGCAGTCCAAATATGCAACTAATGATCTAAAAACCTCCGATATGCTTCAGTCTGAGCAAATTTTCAAATAAGAGGGTCTCCATGCGTCAAGCAACTTGCATTTGTCCGTATGCTTATTTTTCTGCCTCGCGTTAAAGTCTCTCAGGTGATTCCTGCATTTTGCCGTCTTTGCGATCTCTCGTGTGTTTTAGCATGATTTTTTTTTTTGAGGGAACTGAGCAAATCACGTGAGAACACGCAAAAAGTTATGTTCGTGAACAAATGAGAAAGTATCCATTTACCTGACCCCAAGAAACTGAGGTTTTTCACCGGGAGCAGCACATTCAGATTCTAATTTTAAAGAATTGACATGATTAATTGAGAGAACAGTTGCAGCGACAAACCATGGTAGACCCATTATTGAACAAATTGCAATCAGTATCGCCAACACAAATAAATCCAAATGATATCCACAGCCTTTCTGCAAATTGTCAAAAAAAAAATGCAGGTAAATTAATAAGCTGATCTGCTTCGAAGAACTATTTATAGGAAAGAGATAATTTTCGATAACGGTAGGAGACATTTCATAAAATTATAGTCTGATAGGATTTAAATAAGTTTGAGTGTTTGTGCTTTAGTTATGAATATTGAGAATTGATAAAATCCTATCAAAAGTGGTTTAATTTGTTACTCATATTAATTATTTAAATAATTTCTCAGCACAAATTAGACGAATCTGGACCGAAAAAATTCGATCATGTGTACATCGTGTTAGGTGTGCAGGTCGGTCATCACAGGTGACTTATTTGAAGTGATTGGTTTTGGATTGGGTTTAGCATCGAGTTCAGCAGAGAGTAAACAACTCTTCTGACTAATTTTAGGAACAACACATCTGTTACCAGTTTCCCCACATAGCACGGTGTTTTTTTTAAAACTTGCCCGAGTAGTACTTGATTTTCTCCGATGAAACTTGGTCTATCCTAGTTATATTGATTGTTAAGAAATCTATGACACTGTCTTACCCTATCATAAGAGTAATGCGTAACGCACAACACCTGAGGCACGAAGCACTTCGGATGGTCGATTCGGAAATCGATCAAGATGCGGACCCCCCCCCCCTCCCCAGTGTGTTAAAAAATGATTAAGGTTCAAGGCGAATAACTATGGACTAATAGGTAATGAGCAGGAAGCCTTTTTTAAAATCACACTTTTACGAGTTTTTCTAGATTTGTTTAAGAAAAAAAATGTAAAATGTTTACGTACACGGAGAAAAAAACTTCGTGCATGGGACCCGAAGTTGAGGTCATATGGATCTCTGTAGTTTTCGGACCACGATCTAAAAACTTGAGGTCCAGCTGCCGAAGTTCGGGTCAGACATCTGAAGTACTTAGGTACATACCGAAGGGTTCGGGTCACACATCTGAAGTACTCGGCACGTACCGAAGTATATCAGGTGTCTGACACGAACTCTGGCAGTTGGACCTCAAGTTCTTGAATGCGTGATCCGAAAACTTCAGGGATCTATACCTACGTCGGGTCCCATGCACAAGTTTTTTTCGCCGTGTACATTTTTCTTGTTCGTGTATTAGCACGATTGTTGCATTTTACTTTCCGTTTCTTCCTAACGGTTTACTGAGTATTTCATACTAACTGAGTCTTCTTGACCGGAAAAATATGCTCACAATTATTCATGTGAGGTCTCTGAATTTGTAAACTTTTACGAGGTTTTTTTTCGGTGCAAATAAATGGCAAACGATAAAGCACAAAAAACGTAGCCCGAATGTACGAATAAAGAGGAGATTTAATTAAAATATGGGTAAACAAGGCTAAAAATTATTAATACACTAAAAGGCAGGACGTTTCGAGCTGTTACCAGCTTATGTTTAGCTGCATAAACACATGAAAACAAGAAAAAAATTGAGTGGCGACCTGATCCCAGCCGTTATCACGTATTTTTTCTTTTTTTTCGGTACTGAATTCCAGTGGTTACGTGATAACGGCTGGGGTCAGGTCGCCATTCAATTTTTTACTTGTTTTTATGTGTTTTTGCAGCTGAAAATGAGCTGGTAACAGCTCGAAACGTCTTGCCTTTTAGTGTTTTAATAATTTTTTAGCCTTGTTTACCCATATTTTAATTAAATCTCCTCTTTAAATGGCCAACTCTACCAGGAAACGTTTACTCGAGTAAAGGTGCGATTCCGATCCAAGCATTTGGGCAACTATTTTGAGTTGATATAACATACCTTGAGTTTGTTTTCTTTGCGATTGACGATGACAGCTGTAATTTGTTGATCCATGAAAATGAGGATCGTGCCGAGGACGGCCGGTAAAAAGGCTAGGAAACACGTCCAGATTGGGTTGATACCAAATGGCATGATAATCCATCCCCGGTCTGGTAGTGTCGGCTTGAATTCGCTTGGCACTTCCAGCTTGGGGGTTTTTATCCCCGAGAAATAGTCCAAAGCGGACATGGAGAGGATAGCCAGAATTACTGCGAAGTCGCTGATCAATTGCCTAACCTGGGGGGAAAAATTCTCAGGTTAGCAAGTTAATGTTGAAAATCTCCAAGGGTGAAATCAAAAGTGTATTTCACTCACATCCTTCAATATTTCTAGAGGCAAAACAGGCTCCAAATGGTAATGCACTTCAGATTTCACCCCTATAGATTTCTTACGACGTAGTCAAGTTTGGAGGGTGCAAGTGCTCTCCAAGCAGATATAAAGTCTGAGCTCTTCTCAAGGCTCCTGGTGAGAATACTACATGAGTGTATTGCTAAAATTTAATGCAGCTTTTGGCGATATTTTTTTGGACTGGCAATAATGATTCAGGTGAAGAATTGCTGTAATGAGCGCCGTGCAGGAAATGTTAAAACTAACTGGAACAATTTGCATGAGAGAAATTAATGATATGTAACTGTTTAGTTAAACGCCAAGTTATTTCCACAAGGTTTTATTCCAAAAAATTTCCAAAAACATTTTGACAATGCAACAAAATAAATAATATTTCAACATTTTGTTCAAATAAAACATTCTGTGTAAATACCATGACGTTTACTTGGGGTGATATATTTTTTTATCCGATTCGTCTCTTATATTTTGAACTTGGTGGTACATTTATACATTTTACAATTTTATTTTTCTATCAATTACTTCGAAAACGAATTAACATCGAATTCATAAATTGGAGATTTTTCTCTTAATAATTGCTCGTTATGAATAATTGCTCTGTCCAATGATGTTAGTACTGATTTGGCTGAGGATGAACAGGACTTACCTTAGATGGGAAAAATAGGGCATTTTTGAAATCCTTGAGCTCGATAGAAATAATAAACGTTCCGAGAAATAGAATGATTGACATAAGAAAGACATCTGGCACATATGGAGGAGGAGAGCAGCCTGGACCGCCCATTGTCCCGTTTAGGGCCTAAAAAAAAAAAAAAAAAAAAAAAAAAAAAAAAAAAAAAAATTCGTAAAAAATTATCTCACCGACGGACGTCTTCATCATAAAAATCTCGTTATTTTTCTGAAATATGCGCCTTTGGATGCGCGTTGATCATACAGATTACATTTTGCAATAAGGAACCACTATCTCTTCCATAAAAGCACCTTTCGGCATAGGGAAACCAATAGCATATACGTTGTTTCTAAAATGAGCCAGAAATAGTGGTTCCTTATTGCGAAAATGTGGTCCATACATAGATTTGCATGAAATTTAAATTTGTTTCATTGACTTTAAAAGGCGTGCCATGAATGAACCACCAATCAATGGTCATATCTGAAAAAATGATCAAGAGACTATTTTAATCGTAAGAACATTCTCTAACAATACAAAAATGAAACATACAATGAAAAATATCAGCGTTAGCGTGATTCAATGATGTTCCAAAACTTAGAAGGTTCGCCATAAGAGACGAAATGTTGAAGGCCACTTACGAGACATGACGTGTTGTCGAAAGAGGTCCAATCTGTTGAATCAGGTACTTGATAATCGCTAATATATGACGGTGGAAGACAGACACAATCTAAAGGTTTATTCCTATTTAATGGAAATTTTTTTCCGATTGATATCACATTCTCTATTGCCTGAAAAAAAGTACACGAATTATTAATCATAAGTCTTCAAAAAGATTGGCGTGTCTCGTGGAGCATACACAGAGAAAAAAAATTCAGTTTTTATGGAACGCAAAAGTTTTCGGTCAAGGTAACTGAGATTTTCAGTCGTAAAAATCGAATTTTAGTTCAGATCAGTGGCAATTTTGCAAGTTGGCAACACTGTATTTCCTCCATTTAAATTCTTTGAAAATATCGATTTTAGGTGAGGCAAGCTGCCTCACAAAGAATCGATTGTTTTACATACATTTAGATGGGAGAAAAACAGTGTTGCCAACTTTTAAGAATCGCGGCTGGTTCAGAGACCGGAGGTCTTTGGTGCGAAAATTCGTGTGCATATCAAAAACTCTAGTCACCCGAACTAACGTACGGTCCTTGTGCCGGAAAACAGGTACGTGATAACTGTAAACTTAGAATTCTGTATGAACTTAAGTTTTATCCTCTTGTAAGCTCCGTGCCATTGTAAACAATGTTGCTTATTTCTTGTGACCTTAACGATAATTTAACGAGCAAAAGTTCCACTAGACGCTGAGAGAGTGTAATTTGCAATAAAAGTTAATGCATTCCCCGGCCTTTCTTTGCGTGCGATTGTGCAAGGAAAAATATGAGTTGTGGGCGAGAAATGTCGGATATTATCAGGGTGACAAGTTAGTAAATAAGGTGAGGGAGTAATAAAGAGGGGAGTGAAGAGGGAACGAAAAAGTGTAAACATTGTAGGGAAATGTAGGGGAGGAAAGGTGGTGAAATAACCATTGACCCAAATTATCGTTCACTCTGAGTAAATAATGCCCCATCTTACGAAGATTTGATGTTCGTTCAGAGCACCGCTATATGCATGAATTTTGATCAAGGGCATTTGGAAATAAATTCTCAGCGATTCCATGTTTTCTGAACTCGTTCATTCCTTAGTTTTTCTCTCTTACAAAGCTAGCAAAGGTATAACCCCTAACGGTCAACATTTATGATTAAACGTAGCTTTTAGCTGCCGTAAGTGCCACAACATAAAAATAGCGATTGCCTACTCTTTTCCGAATCATATCTTTTTATAGATCTCTCCAATTCAACTTTTTTTCTATATGCTCGACATAAAATTTGAAATCCGGCTACTTCAAATACCCTTAGATTTAGGAAAACTCTCGGCTCCGCCCAGCGTGCAGTATAATTTTTTGCAGTATAAATTGGAAACTCCATCGTCATTCGTCTAACTGCATCAAGAAAACGCTCTCAAATAACACAACTGATCGGATGTATTTTTGCTAAACGGAACTAGAGACGTGTAGGAAAGATGGGGGTGTGCTCTAGAAAGCTGGATAAGACACGTTTTAAAAGTAGGCTTGATGCTTGATTCCTTTTAAGAAAATGGAAAAGTGACATTTAACATTAAATCAAAAGGAACCAAGCTATGGTTAAAATATGCTATCTCATGAGCAGTGGGCATGTGACAGTAGCGTCGTGGACAGGGCTCATGAGTTAAAGTGCCCCAACACCGAACCTCCTCGTTGTCGCACGTCTGACAATGAGTCGTCGCGCCGCTGACGTCACTGGCACTTTATAATTCCCATTCATTCTTACGACCCTCCACTAAAGAGCACATTTCTTTCTTTTCCACCGGTCTCTCCTTTCCTTTTAGCATAAATACGTCCAAATAACCTCCAACAAAGCGCTTCAACCATAGTTAATGTCAAAAATATAAATTCTCAAATTCCAATTTTAGTTTTAACGATAGTATTTTTGGAAGTCCTTTTTACAATTTAACCGGATTTCGTGGTTTACACGATATAATCGGATTATGATTTATTATTACAAGCTTAACTTTCCAATAACTTCAAATGTATGTTGGAGCTTACTCACTTTATAAATGAAGATAAAAGCTATGAGTGTGGCAAAGTTCTCCTCGGTGAATCTGGTGATGTAGCAGACGAGAGCACTAGCATCGATTGCAACCAGAACGATCAATATAAAGGCTATCCACAGGCCGATCCATAAGCGGAAACTCATGTAATCCCAAGATCGTTCCCTGTAATAACAATAAAACGAATGTACAGTTTCACCCCGTATTTGCCGGGTGAAACAAAGCAATAGAGCGATATCCTAGGAGCAAAGTACGCAATATCGCTATTTCTACCCTTCACTCAGCCACATACACAAAACATTATGCACTCAATGCAGTTCTGTCGTGCTAGGAAGAACGCCGTATGAACATTCGAGAGTTGCTAAATTTCCCCGAATAAAACATGTATTTATGTATATTATGGGTATTTTTCCTCAACATGTTCCGATATTTTAGATTTTATGAATAAAATTGTCTGAAAAATTGCGAGAAAAATATTCAGAATTTCCCAGTAAATTCGTTGGTTATGAAAGGAAATTCGGCAGGGCCCGAAGGCTCGTACGATGTTTTTCCTTAGCACGGTAGAACTCTGCCTTGCTAAGGAAAACGCCGTATGAGCCTTCAGACGTTGCCGAACTACCTTTGGCTAATCAACAATTTTCGGGGAAATTGTAAGTATTTATCTTCAAAATTGTCAGCGAATTTAGTCGGTAATTTGATTTAAAGTTCCTGAAAATTCCATGGAAAAAATTCATAATTTTTCTAAACAAAAATAAGCGTTTCTTGAGAGTAAATTTGGCAACATCCGACGGTTCATACGGCGTTTTTCCTTACCATGGCAGAGTTGGCAAGACCATTTGCAATACGGTTAGTACGCATTATGCACTCAGTGCAGTTTGAGAGAGCATTTGCAATGAGCGCATGAAATGGAATGGAACGGAAGGATTACTGGGGATCATATAAAAGCAAGAATCTAATAACCACTACTGACATTCTTTTTCTCCGTGCACAAGAGAGGCAAAAAATGAGGATCACTTTCCTCGCGAGAAATTATTCGGTGGTAAGTTAAGCTACCAAGTTAATTTCAATTCCGAGAGGCTCAAAGTTTTCCAAAATTCATCTTTCTCCCTCGTTTATTTCCTTAATTCATACTTCCTGTTCTTCCAATAACTTAGAGGGCGTATCAGCTTGCATTTTCCTCTAAAAAGTTTCACCCGGATAAACTTTTACCGGACTTTCCCGCATCCCATTATCATAAAATTATCCAATTTCTTAGCTACTCAATTTCGTCGAAGATTTTTCTTCGTATGAATCTTTTAGCTGGGGCTCATTACCGAAGTGAGCTGAACAGATACCTACCGCTGCAGCACAGAACCCAAGGATGAAATGCAACAGAACATTTGCACACACGAAAAATATCCTGCCATATTCGCTCTCACTTGATCCCTATGTGTTTTTACCTAACTATATATTTAAGCAAATCGTGAAAAAGACATTTTTTATCGATTGTTATACTATAATGATAATTTTTGTTTTGTAATGAATTCAAAACTAAGTCTCGGGTGAATATTTCAAAGGAGAGGACAAACATATTCACGATGTACACTGGAGACGTGTTTTTTGAGTTTTGTCAGAGTATGTCTCGATCAAAACTTGTAAACGAATATTTTGACGCAATCCAGTGTTTTTCTCAGTTTTCTTTTCGATTACAACATTTAAGTATTATTAAATTAAGATATCATCGATTGATCGATTAACTACCACATTGTCAAACACAGTGTTGCATACATTATCCTTAAACTCGCATAAGAACAGGAGTAAATCCGAATAAAATACCCTGAACAACGATTCAATTGCGCAGAAGATATTTGAGTAAGCAAGCATTAAGTAAATTTTGCAAGTACTGAGTAGATTTTAAAATGCAAGTACCTTTCTCGGGAAAATTCAATGATAATTACAAGTTTTCTAAAAAAAAAATTTCATGTTACATTAGAGGAAAAATTTGGTCTGTGTCTAAAAGTTTATACGGCGTTTTTCTGAAGCGTGCTGATATACTGACTTGCAAAATTCGAAGACTATGGTTTCGAAGACGAGAACAGGTCCGGTGGATCCCAAAATAGTGAGAGGTTGACCGGAGAAAAGGCCGTAGCCCATCCCGCAGACGAACCCCGAGATGAGGGACTCCATGGCGGCCATGTTCTTCCCGGTCGCCTCGCTGAGGAGACCCCCAAAAGTAATGATGGGCGACAGGCAGGCGAAATACAGGAAAATCCACGATGCAACGCACTGCAACGCCAGCGCATCTTTGAAATCCGAGAGGTACCTGCAACCCATGAATACAGATGTTGGTTCAGAGCTGGTGGTCCTCTCGTTGCTTTCCTAGATTTTGCGTCTGATCAGGGTGGGCATTTTAAGTTTTGCATGGAATAATGAAACTAAAATGGCTAATTTGTATCAAATTATATCTTCGTCGCTGAATATTTTTGAAGCGGGAAACTGAAAAATCCTCATTTCTCGCGCAGATCATAAAAAAATAGCTCTGTTCATATGGTTCTTGCATTATCTTAGGTACAGCTTACATCTACAGAAGTTTCTGTTACGAGAACAGCGTACTCTGTGCTCACGGTTGAAGTTCTATCCTCTCAACAGAAAAGTTCTGTAAGCATAAAAAAGAAAGCGCAAGGGCCCTGTTTACAGGAGGTGCTGTCATCAGCACCCTCTATCGTTCAGCGTGATTGTGAGGTTAGAAACTAATTTTAGACTTTGTCAATGTCCTTACTATGATTTTCAAACCTTTTATGATGCAAATCTAAGTTTTAGTCAATCTTAAATTTGTCAGAAAGACTCACTGGTATGTAAAAGACAGATTTTGCCAGAGAAAGCCCATCTTTGTATTTTTCTAAACGAGTAAAGCGTGGCCCGGCGCATCATTTACGGTAACGCCTGCATTCAAATAGGCCTGCTATGTGTGTTGCATTCAAATGAAATGAAGGCGCGCTGGATTTCTTACACTATCTGCGCCGCTTCGCCTTCTTTGGCAGTTGTTGTTGCTCCATAATAAGGTACCGCAACTGCCGTAAGGCTTTGTCACTTCGCTGCTCGTTGTATCTACGAATACCCCATCGGTATATTTAAGTAAAAAAGACCAAAACGACCTCTCTAATTCGAAAATGTTGACACATTTTTTCGAGTAATTCCTACAACGTTATCAAAATATGTTCCCTGGGCGATTGCATACATATGACAGTAATGCATACAGGGTGTCTCAGGATTAAATACGAATATCGAAGGAGTCGATTCTTTGGGTCAAAAAAGTCGATTTTGTGGTTAATTTTTTTTCCTAAAACGCTTTGCCTGGGCGCCACGACTCCCCAAAATTGGACGAAAAAAATCGTCTTTTTAACTTTGCGGCAATGTTTATCAACCAATATTAATGAAAATTGGCAACTGGGAGTAACTTTTAGCGTTCTTTTCATTTCTGACCTCTACAAAAGGTAAAACTAATTTTAAGGGGGGTTTAGAGGGGGTATCGAACCTAAAAGTGGCCAAAATTAATGTTTCTAGCGACAAAAAACGATTTTTGACGGCACCACAAGATTTAGAGTTGAAAAATATTGGGAACATGCCCCCTGCGTTTTTTCGCTATAACTCATCGTTTTCGAGATAATAGAGGCTAATAGGGAAAAATCAAACCGATGTAGTGGCCACGGCCGGTTCCGGTATTGTAGAAAATGGAATAGACAAGTTTATGCAAATATGATTAATTTTTTCTTACTGATTAATTAATTGGCCAGCTTATAACGTTTTGAGATCTCATGCAGACCTAGTATATTTATGTTACTATTTTCTACACGGATTGTAATTATGATTAACTTATGATTAACTCTTTACCATCTGATCATGATCATGAATATGATCTCATAACTTTAATTTAACATACTTGAGATCTCAACTAGAACCTGAACATTTATTTATATGCCTCTATGCGAATTGTATTCATGTCTATTTTCTATGAATAAAAAGAAAGAAAAAAAAAGAAGGGAAAAATGGGAGCTGATAATAGGAGGATAACGGGGCCCCGTTATCCTCCCGTCTTCTTTTGACCCAGAGACTCGACTCTTTCAATATTCGTACTTAATCATGGGACACCCTGTATATCCATGAGAAAGCAGTCTCTTTGATGGACGTTTGATCATTTCGGGTAAGCTTTCGCTTTCCTAATGCCCAAGTTAAATGCAAAGTTCAAGTTATTATTCCTGATTTTCACTTACCAGGGCGCTTTCCTTTTGATGTCATTAATAAGACCGCCGAAAAGCCGTCCTGTTCGAGACAGTCCAGATTCCTCCCGAAGTTTCTGTTCCTCCAACTCCGGGTCGATAGACTCTCTCGATTTATCCGATGGTCGTTTCCTTGTGTCCTGCGTGGATTGAAAACATAGAATAAAACTTCAATCACTCATGAAATTCCAAACGACAATCAATATCGGAACCTCAAGCACAGACATGAGTTAATCTTCTAATTTCAAACTATTAGACGTGTCCCTTTTTCATGCGTTGAACGGATCAGTTACGCGATCTTAGCATCAACTTAACGGCCGTGTAATTGGTTTTATTTCCTTCTCACATCCTACATTTTATTTAAATAATATAGCTAGACGAAGAAAGAAATTTCAAGGGTTGAGTGGTGGAGCCTCTATAACGCAAAGAGAAAACTCGACACTACAGTTTGGTTTATATGGGAAATAAATCACAAATTAACCTTCGCCTGCGGTCGAATCTGGGGTTTCCCGGTCCCCTCTTTTGTTTTCTAGGCTAAAGTCACCTCAGAAACTGCACCAGAATCAACACAAAATAGGGTTGGTTTGAGTTTCGCTTCCTATGAATTGACTGTCTATAAAGGTAATCAAGTCTGCTGCAGACAGAGTATGGTCATTTCTGTTCCGGTGGTTCATTGGTCGCGTGAAAATAGGCTGACAGGCTATCTTGTTTGTTTATTTACGGCCGTAAGAACATCGTGTCAGCATATTTTCACGCGACTAATGAGAAACCGGCACAGAAATTGCCATACTCTGTCTATAAAGATACTCAAGTCCGCTGCGGCGCTACGCGACGCGACGTGCTGCCAGCTCGAAACGCGCCCTGACGCCTACAAACCTAAGGGGATACTTCACGCATTGCGCAATGCTTGAAGTATCCCCTTAGGTTTGTAGGCGTCAGTGCGCGTTACGCGCTGGCAGTACGCCGCTCCGCTCTGTTAGCCAGCACGTCGCGTCGCGTCGCGCCGCAGCGGACTTGAGTACCTTTATAGACAAAGTATGGTTATTTCTGTGCCGGGTTTTCATCGGTCGCGAGAAAATAGGCTGACACGATGATGTTCCTACGGCCGTAAATAAACAAACAAGATGACTGTTATCAGCTAGCAAGTTTGAGGTTATGCACATTTTACATCCTCCTGTGATAAAGGCGAAAGGCGTTTTAACAGTATTATCCATGTGTTTTTCATATGTTATTCGTAGATGTGCTGGTTTGAATTGTTACTGCCGTATAATTGAAATTCTGAAAAACTTCAAGGAATGATGTCAATTTGTTCCTCTTTAAAAAAATAACACAGAGGCGGAGATTTGCAGACAACGCAAACGAGATATGCGGTTGCGGACTTACGCCGCGCCTTCGATATGTCTCTCATAGCTTTTGACATGTATAGTACCTATGAAGGGGGAAGTGGAGGAAATGGGTCACTAAACCATGAACGAATTTTGACTTGCGAATATAGTTTTCTGAAAGAAAATGACGCGTAGAACACGATTCGCACATTAAAAACGCGAACAAGTAACTCAATAGCCGAGAAATGCGCAGTGCAAATCGCTCAACTTATACGCAAATTTAAAACGCCCCGGTTTCGCGCCGCGCCGAATGATGTCATCCGGCACCAATCAGAAGCGGGCACGGGTTTCCACGACTTCCGTTAAATGTCTATCTACTCTTCGTATATGGAAACAATACTAAAGTCAAAATTATATCTTTTGAACTCAAGACTTGAATCTCATTCATATGTTAGCTGTAATAAACGAGCAACACTTCCATATTGAAACACGATTTATTTTAACAAACATCAGAGGAAGATGAGAGAAGATTGCGATATGACTACCGCAGTGTCTCAACACCGTCAGTTTCCCGCCATTCGGGTGCGTTTGAAATGTCTTGCAGTTTTTAGATTTTTCAAAAGCGGGTTTCTCCGCGATTTCGGCTCCATAAAAATGCGGAAAAATCACCACGGTATCTACTCACATTGTACTTTCAGAATATTCAATAAAGTAAACAAGGTTTAGTGACAGTGATGCCAGGCGTACGGATTTATCCGTGCCGCGCGGACATTCCCTATACCGACACGGACCGCCTACGGACAAAAACCTTATGGGAAAAACGCTTCCCTATCTTAAAATATCCGTACGCGTGACGTCACAGAATGACGCTCAGCCAATAGCAGCACGGAGAGCGGTAGAGCGTACTAGAGTCCCTTTATACTGAGAGTCAAGACAATTCGGCTCATGGATGTCACAAACGGGAATAAAGATTACAGAAATTGAACGTTTTTCGTAATCTTTGATCGGCCCATTCTCAAATGCCTTTCTCCGTTCCTCCTCTCATTCCGTTTGTTCCTTGCCGAACCCGTAATTCCCTGGTCCATTCCAAATTATAATCTTTGCAATTGGTGAAAATGTAATCTTTATTCCCGTTTGTGACACTGTGGAGGCCTAAAATACGGGAACCAATCAGAAATGGATTCAAGTTGTCTTGACTCTCAGTATGAAGGGACTCTAGAGCGTGCGGATCTCGCACACGGAACACCCGGGAACACTGTTTAGTCATAGAGAAAAAAAAAGGAGGTGTTTGTATTTCGGGCATCTTGGAATTTTTCATAGAGTATCTATAGCTTTGATGACGTCATTGGGTACAGCGACGTTTTTATCCTGTCGATTTTCTTGGAAATGGTGTAATTTAAGGGAAAAAGTCATTCTATAAAAAGTGCTTGAAATTATATAAAGAGTTGATTTAAGTAAAAAAATCGGACATTATGGTCCGTTTTTACAGCGTCAACATAACCCTCAACGAGCGTCTTGTTTACATTGATGACGTAGGTGGGTACAAATCCTCAAGATGCAAACACCTCCTTTTT
The DNA here is from genome assembly GCF_918797505.1 of Bemisia tabaci. Lineage (NCBI taxonomy): Eukaryota > Metazoa > Arthropoda > Insecta > Hemiptera > Aleyrodidae > Bemisia > Bemisia tabaci. The sequence goes on along the minus strand of NC_092799.1, from coordinate 45,172,657 downwards.
TTTCTCTATGCTGTTTAGTGACCCATTGCGAGGTACCTGAGAAGGTATGGCAGCGGGTGGCTCTATCCTGATGGTGGGGTCCCACTCCCCGGGTGGAAGAACGGTGACAGCGTCGAGGAACTCGTCGATGGCAGCTAGGAGATGGTTCCGATTCCTGGCCTTGTACGCTACCTCGTGGAAGACCTCGTCTGACATCAGCGTTGCCATTGCACGCCCGATCTCATGGTAATTTCCGATCCCACCCTGGAAAAAAGCAATGGAATATTAGGTTGCAGTCATTGTCGATCTTTAAGGTGAGTGATCTGGCAGCGGGAACTGTCAACATTAGGCCTTGTCCACGAGAGCGCGGTTTGAGGAACTTCAGCGGACTGGTTCCAGGAACTTGTTATAACTTACGTATAACTTGTTCCTCTGGAACCCCCAGTTTGCAGAATTTAATCGTCTAAACTGAGCTCGTATTTACAAGGCCTCAAAGATCTGAGTTTGCTGGAAAAGTCAAGTGCCGGAGACGTGATCAAGGGAAAGTTCCTGACAATCATCCGAAAAGTACCCAGGATCATTCAAAGAAAAGTTTCCGGGAACATTCAAATAAAAGTTTCCGGGAACATTCCAAAAATGTTCCCAGTGGCTCTTCGGAGTCTTATAACAATTACCCAGTAAATATGTAGCAGTGTGTGTTTTCCTGCCAAGCATCCTCGGAAAAGTAGATTTCGGGAGTACGCAGAAATCGGGAAAAGATTCATGGCGACTAAGCGTTGCGCTCCTACATAAGGCCGATGTCATTAGGTTTTGAGAATATGGAGTCAATTGAAAGGCTTGCAGTCGATAATTTCCAGAAAAATGCCATGGAAAACTGTCCCTGCTGCCTCAAGAAACATGATAAAGACTTCCTCAGGTTTGTAAAGTGGTAATTATAGTGTATTTTGTGCCGCTCTTTCTAAAAATGACGTTTATATTGTTACAGCCCTGCAGTTCTTCAGAAGAATCAGTTTTTCCCGGAGGAGCTTTTTACGTCCTTAGAGGGTAAAAACCTGTTCTAGGACAAAATAGTTCCTCTGGAAAATTGAAGGGATAGTAAGCAAAATAAACTAAGGTCATTCTCGGAAGCAGCTCAAAATACTACTTAAGAAGTCTAAGAGTAGTCCCTTCTCCTTCTTGGTCCAGGAACTCTTTTTCTCACGTTCTTCGCAAAAAGGCTGAACTAGTTTTTTACAGCGCTTTTCCTGGAAAAAATTGGCTATCTCGGAAAACTGGCGGGAAGGAAAAATCGTAAATTTGTGAGGTCAAAATTATTTTGGTAACCAGAAGTGGATCCAGCAATTTGGCAACACCGTATTTCGTTCATTTAAACCTATATGCTAAATAATTGATTCTTGTCGGAGCACCTGACCCCTTCAAGAATCGATACATTTCCATAGGTTTTAATGGAGAAAAGACAATGTTGCCAATTTGCTGAATCCGGCAATGTTGGTAGCAATGAAACTTTATTACTTACCATGGGACCGAGAAGGATGAACATAAATCTGGTTGGAACAGGAACCTCGGTTAAATCGCCTAAAAAAATTCCCTGTTTGAGCCGAATAAAGGCGGAAAGTGGTTTACTAAGAAAGTCTACTTCTCCTACGAGGATATTAGAGGCCTCTGCTCCTGGAGGTATCTTCCGCATAAAATGGGTATTAGCCTGTAAAAAAGAGGAACACAACAATACAACTGTAAAAGTTAGAATGTTAAAAAGTCGGCTGGTCTTTTATTTAAAAACTATTTTTTTAACTACAAACTTCAAATCATCCTGATTTTAGTTTTGCTTGCACTGAAAAAAAAAAACTCTTGACGTATTGTTTTGACTTACAGCGTTGTTCCTTTTCGACAAAATCTGGTTGTTTGAGTTAAGGGGACGTAGTTTTGAAATCATTTTTAACTTAATCTTAATGATAACAAAACGATAATTTTTTAACTGAAAAAAAAAACTGACGCTTTGAGCTTTTGCAGGTGAAAGAGGCCCCTTTTCTTGTGGATGGGCCACATTGAATAAATTTGTTGAAATGTTCTATGGCAATTTAGATTAAACATGATCCCGATGTGATTAGATTTCACGCAGTCATTTTCTCACAGCACTCCTTATGGGAAAGTTTATGTGCTCTGGCCCCCCCCCTTTATTTTTTACAAATTATCAGTATAGTGTAGGAGACATCGAAGTATAATAGTCTGCATCGAAGAATAAGGAGAGGATATGACAGAGGAAGAGGATGGTGGACTTTATCGTGGATTTGAATGGGTGATCATTCGAGCGTGAAGCACTTCGAATTGCGAGCGATTCGCACATGAGCGAGAGGAGCCTGCGCCATTGTTATCCCTCAAATATTGAGTATTGAATCCCGGATAAAATTTCACGACGAAACCGTAGGAAGTGAGTTCAAGTAATTTGAGATCGGGCTAGATAAGTTTGTATTTTCAGGAAAAGGCTTGTTGAGCTCAGCATCTTAGGATGAGAAATCCACTCATGCAGCACCGATGATTCTCTCTTAAGCCAGCGAATTCTATAATGACTTTAACGTTTCATTGACCATTAATACTTATATAATAGTGGAGCACTGATTCAACAACTTTTTCAACTTGGCAGCGAAGATGATTCGTCAGCGCTTAACTGATGACGAGAGCTTACAGCAGCCATAATGCCTTTCGCTGCTTGACTGAGACAGCTGTTGAATCAATGTGAATGCAATGTCTCAAGAGTATCCATGATCGGAATCAGTTAATATTAAAAAAAATTAAAGTAAGAAAGTTGAAAAAAAAGAATAAAAAGTTAAAATTATTCGACAATTTTCTAGCTCACTAGTGACTGGATTTATCTCATGCTGAACGCAACAAGCTCGTCCGTGAAGAAACATATTAACCACTGGAATTTACCTTTTAAGGTTTCGTCATGAAACACTTTATTTAACATTCAATGAAAAAAACTTTTAAAAAAAATTCATGAAATATCAGAAAAGTTCCAAATCAATATTGCAGTAAGATTAAAAAAAAATACTGTCTAGACGTTTGAAAAATATCGACAAAATACGCCATAATATTAGGTAAACACTGAAATGATGGATTAAAGCTATCCTTTCAGCTTTGGCTCGATATTGACACAGTATACAGTCAATAAATTCAAAAACATCGCGCAAGTGTTGACCTTGTAATTTACACGTATTTTTTCCTCAACTATACGGGGTTGAATATTGAAATTGATAGACAAAGCTATACATAAAGAAGACATAGGAAGTATGGAACGATCCTATTGGTTGAAATGGGTGGTTCCTATAGACTTAGGGAGAAAATGATGGATTAACTATAGGGTCTCATGTGGGTTGCCGTTAATTAGTCTATTACCTACCTCCTTCGTCCATTGCAACCATCCGCTTCCACCAATAGGACCCCTTCATATTTCTTTTGTCTTCTTTGTCTATAGCTTTGTCTATCCATTTCAATAATCGGCCTGCTGGGCGGCTCGAACAAGTGATGACGTCTAGCGATACGACGGGAATCGCTGTGAGCACGCTGCGGAAAAGTCGGCGCGCCTTCAATTTTTTACGTATGCAACGTGGACAACGACTGAGCTGGTTTAGTTGCATCCAGGCGTTACGATCAAATGCGGCGCCTTGCGCGAGGTTTCTCATTGATGATGGTGCCTCGTTTATGTTCTTAACAGCTCAAATTGTAAAGTTAAATGTTTCCTCTTCTTTTTCTTCAGTCGGAACAGTGTAATAAATCATACTTACATAGTTATAAATAGATGACACATCATGAAATAATTCATTTTTTACCTTATGATCACCGTTTAATTCGCCCGCGCTATGATTCTTGTTCATGGACACCGAACTAGGACTTCTTTCCATACCCTCGCCACCAGGATTGCTTCCTGTTGGAATGAAAGTATGGTAAAATAAAGAAAGTACTGAAAATTGTGAACATTTCATGCTGCACAATCTATAAAACTATACATTTTAGAAATGCCCTGTCGAGGATACTGGTTGATCTATGCATTTGTGACCATCTTTGAGAAACGGACTTCAGTCCTCGAAGGCAATTTCGGGATAGAGATTCTTCTTAAGTCGACTAAAAAAATCGGAATTTGAGTCAACAACGGCAATTAATCTCTATTATTCCAAAAAATAAGATATCAATGGTATTTATAGATAGTTTATTTTGGTACCGGTGGAGGGCATAAAATTACGGTTTAATCAAACGAATGTTGCCCCGAAGTAAGTCGATTTAATGTTTATAAAATTTCCTCTCAAAACTAGATTTCTCGAACTGCAAACCTCAAATCACTCTAAAGCCGGTTCAATTTCAGATCTTTGGGTCCTAATAGCTCGATTTTGAGATTTTTTGCACAAAAGTTATTCCAGTATAAGTTCCCAAACGGTCTCATATCGGCGATAAAACTCCCAAGCTACATCTCTTGATTGCGGTGTTTAAAAGTGGCTTTTTCCAACGTATTCTTGAATGTTAAAGAAATCGTATCATTCCTTGAAAATTTGTTGGGAGAGTCCTCAGGCAGAGACGAAAAATTGCTCAAGTTTTCAAAGAAATACGTTGAATAGTTCTCACTGATTTAATGTAGTGTCACAAAAAATCTGCAACGTTGCAAATCCAGGGTTATAGGACATTTCATCAACGATTTTTTCTCCGCGCACCTGTTTTTTCCAGTAATTTAAGTCCACGCGTTTTTTCGGCACGGGAGTTTTGGTCCACGTGCCAGTTGAGACCCAAAGTTAATTGGCCCACATGTAAATACAGACGACAATTGCTCACGACGTTTTTGGATGAAAATATATAATGTCTTGGAAGAATGAGGGTTTGCTTGTTTTTTTGTTTTGTCAACTCTCTACACCTCTTTGGTGTAATAGGACTTAATTATCTTTCAAGAGATTCCCACCTTGTTATACCTGAACCGGATAAACCTCTATATTTGCTTCAGCTAAAGGCTCTTAGATTTTTTCTGTGGACGATGAGTATCTTGATTTATTTTGCGAGGAAAGATCTGTACTTTTAAAGGATGCCTGTCATTCTTAATACGTTCAATTTCGTATAATTCTGTGCAACACCTCTGTTGTGAAATAGTTGCTTCAGGCGCCGCCGCAAGGGCGGGCGGACGGCCAGCGGAACGCGCATTGGCGCCTACAAACCTAAGTGGATACTTCAAGCATTGTGCAATGCGTGAAGTATCCACAAAGGTTTGTAGGCGCCAGTGAGCCTCTCGCGCTGGCAGCAAGCTGCTCCGCTCTATTAAGCTTTAATATTTATTGTTTTTTTTACTCATGATTTTGAAATGTTTGCACACTCTGCATTGATTATTCTCATTTAAATTGATGGTAAAAAATATGTATCAGTTTATCAAAGGAGAATAATAATATAATGTGTGTTTTTTAAATATATGTGGCTCCGTGTCAAATTTAATGATTTCCAAAGCCCTTTACTTTTTTCTTTTACATTTTGTGCTTTTGTTGTGCTGCAGCGAGGTGTACGCGCAACGGAACGCTCAAAATTTGACATATTTGACTCTAAAAGATCGACGTACAAATGGGTTAAAACTAAAGATCGCGTGCTTCTTGGTTTTTTCCCCTCTTTTATTCATTTTTGTAGTTTCTGTTGGCACAACTGCGGCTCATTGAGATTAATGTCGCTTGGAAAAGGTTTTACAAATATTTGTCACGTTTTAAAAATATAAATGTTTTCAAAATGAAGCAATAATTCCGTAAAGGAAAAATAAAAAAAAAGTACCTATACATATATAAGGTATATTTTACATCGAATATTTTAAGGATAGAAATAAAACCAAATATTCACTAATGACAATTTAAAAAGATGATTCAAAAGGAGAAAGTAATAAAATTTCATTTAGAAAATGAGCAACCATAACAACACCTCCTTCTCTCTCAATTTCTCATTATTTCCATATTGTCAATATAATTTTGCATACCGACTAAAATATAACGCTTGGACCAAGTCACTGTTGTTTATTTTTCGTGTGGGCGTAAACTACTGGACAAAAAAGGTGCGCGGACAAAAAAACGTTGACAAAATGTCCTGAAACCAAATCCAGATACGTTTGGAAATTTTACCGTCACTATATGTCTCTGCACAAATGTGTTTTAGGTCCTTTTTAAATTCACTCGTCTATATGTGATTCATTTGAAAGTGCAGAGCTTTTCAATATATCTCGACGAAGTGAGCAAATATGGAACTTCAAAAGGGTCTGGGTGAAAGCAATATTTCTATACGATCTGTCATAAAGTTGGTATCATCCTACCATTTTAGCGCCCACTAGTTTCTCCTGAACTTTTTACTTCTACCTCTGATAAAGTTAGCTCAAATATTCTACCGTGATTCAGTTTTAGGAGCCGTCTTCCAATTCTCCTAAACTAAGACCCCGGTTTTACTAAGAGGATTAAGCTTTTGAAGTCGGCGCAGCCCCCCCCCCCCAAAGTTTGTTCATTCGCAACCCTTCCGCTACCCTTAATTTCATCCCTCAAACGCCCCTTTTATGCGCAACTGAGCTATACGATACAGCTGAAATGCAATGTCGAGATATTTCACTAAACGCCAGTTGTATACGTCATAAAAAATGATTAAAAGGTTGAGTCATAAAAATTGGATCGTGGAAAAGTATTGATGCCAAATTTGTGAGATTGTCAGAGCATAAAAAGCTGTTGCAGTCTCATGAAATTATTCCTGAGCTGGCAAGTTTGAGGATTACAGTGAAAAAGTCATTTTCGAGCAGAAAGTTTACGAGCGAGTTACAAATGGACGTATTTCTGCCAAACGGAACTATGTGCATTAAGACATGAGCCCTGAGACCCATAAGAATATATGCATAACAGGGCTCACGCCGTAATGCACATAGTTCCGTTTAGCAGAAATACGTTCAAATGAATGAAATGAAAAGAGAAACAAAAACGTGGATCTTCACGGGGTGGAATTGCGGAACTCGAGAACTGGGCTATGTTTATTTGAGAGGAGGCGCCTTAGTTGATACTCATTCCGTGATTCTGCAATTCTCAGAATTTATGTCACGATATCCAGCGCAAGTTGTCACGCAACCTGTTAGAAAGTCGGAACGTGCAACCGCTAACTGAACCAAAATTTGTTTACAAGAAAACTTTAACAGGATACCATAAATCCTATATAAGTCAGTTTCAGGAATTTTTATGTAATTAAGAGGGCTTTGACAAATTTAAAAAAAAAGTATTTTACTTAATTAATATTGTGGAAAATAAGGATAGTTTACGGCATACTCCTGGTTATTGGTAAAATTCAGATTTGTATTTTATTTTGCTGCTCCAGGAAAGAGCATCGAAAAAAAGGCTAAAAAGAAAAAACCGAGTAAGCTGAAATTGAAAGTACTAATCAAGAATCTAATGAGCTATACATACTAGACTAACCAAGTACATCGAAAACAAGTACTAATCAAGAATCTAATGAGCTACATACTAGACTAACCAAGTACATCGAAAATAACTAACCGAATGCATCTACGAAGAGTGTGGTTAAAATATCAGCTACGTGAATGCACATGTACAAAAATAAGGGGCCGTCCATAAATTACGTAGCGCTTTTGGGGGGAGGGCGGTCAAAGAGTAGACCGTTACGCCATTTTGATTTGAAGTGTTGAAGGATAACGCTAGGGTCCTACGCTACAGAAACGTTACAAGGGAGGAGGGGTCAAAAATGTCGAAAAAATGCATTACGTAATTTAGGGACGTCCCCTAAACACGTTATCACAAAAATGGGTCGCTTAATTATCTTCAGTGAAAATCTAAAAAAAATCCTGCATCTTCGCCAAAACGTTAAAACTGTTTCTACAATTAATCCATAATCCATAAAGAAGGGAACCAACCATTATTTATTTTGTGAAATTACACACGGTTCTCTTTTTACATATTCTTTATACATTTCATGCACAATTATTAAAACCCCCTGAAAAATATAAGGTAAAAATTACAGATTATGGTGAAACTGCGATTGAGGAACAGGGTTCATTTTTTATTTTAGTTAAATGTACGTTAAGCAGCATGCACTCAGTGAACCTTAATCCTCTCTTCGGAGCAAATAAAAATTTGCCCAATTTCAATTTTTCTCAGAATTGACTTGTGAATTCTTAATGGTAACGCACCGAATGATTACAAAAATGTGAATACCTCTCCAACCTGTTATAAGAGTCGCAGGAGGATATACTGTATAGTATCGTGATTTCAAGTCTCAATTCTAAAGATACATGGACCTTCGTTCGATTTGTCTAGATGGTAAGTCTATGTGTCCAATATAAATAGAAATGTTGCCTTATGTATAGCATAATGAATGTTATCATTCGCTTTTGTAAATTTGCATCACTTTACACATAAAGGTATTATGAATTCCTTCTCTTCACTTTCCTTAGTGACTCTAGTGGAGTAACTGATGCAAAATTCACTCATTTCCGATTGATGAGACCATGCTGAGAAAGACCATCATATGCACCAATGCTCCGGTGCACATATGCACATTTGACATATCCCAGAGAAGACAATAGCGTATGAAATAAAATAATAAGGTTAATTCGCTGTTTTAACATCTTTGTTACAGCGTTTTAAATTACAAAGAACTCTACCGAGTTTGATCCGCTGAAGATGTTGACCCTACTATGTCTCGTAACTTAAGGCGTATACGGAGGAGGAGAGAAGAGATTTATTGCAAAATCATCTTGTCACGTGCCTTTATTGGATTGCGTTACCCGTTGCGTCGTTGGTTCAAACATCGAGCTAATATTGGAACAATAATTCAACGCTTTCATTTAGGTTACGCTTGGAGAAACATAAGTCGACATCTCAAGTAAGTTTTTTTTTTTTTTTTTTTTTTTTTTTTTTTTTTTAAGTAGTTTTTAAAATCAATGACCAGCTTTGTTGAGTAAAATCACCGAGGTAAACGTAACACAAATTCGATAACAGGATTGACTCAAATATCAATATACAATCACTCACAGGAAAATAGACCCCTATGTCAACAGGTTTAAAATTAAGATATTGGCACTACTGTAGGTATAAGGAGCATTCTGTGGACATTGGCAAAAATGCAGCCGAAAATGTAATATCAAATCGAGATTTTGACTGTTGGAAGTTTGTATGCTATCCAAAGAAACACGATTTGGAAAATAAACTATTTCAGGTTTTAACCTACTGTGTTCAGGGCTTGAAGTATATTGTTGAATTCAAGTGCAACTTTCTATCCGCTATCAGCCTGAAAATGAATGGGACTGCTGGTTATTTTTTCTGTCGGATACTACACAATCAGAATCCTGAGAGTAAAATTCTGGAGCCAAAATGACCGAATTATACTCTATTCTAAAGTAGATGTAGCCTAGAATTAATTTCACTCACACAAGCGGGTAAACATAAACTTCAGCTCTGCATTTCACCATCAGATTTCCGTCGAAAACCCAGAAAACCGTGTTCAGATCCGCGTAACTCGACACAAATCACTCTCTTAAAAAAGTTGGTATCGTGCAGTATTGTCCTTCCCCCGAGGACCATCACATGAAGGTCCAGAATTCGATTGAAAAAGTAAGTTAAATTTATTACATTGAAGTTCCTACAGTGCTGAAATTGCGTTTCAGCTCGGAAAGTAGGCCAAACGGCACACCATCTCCCCGGGTGCTACACAGTCAACACACTCGAGAGGATTAAACGAAAGGAGGCAAATGAAAAAATTTAATAACCCTGAAGCTTCCTTTTTACTTTTTTCTGCGCTTCGTACCACGGGTGTACGCAATCTACGTAGTGAGAGAAAAATTAATTAAAATTATAGTGAAAATGACGGATATCAACTTTAGTATCGATAGATATGTATGCATACAAATTGAGAGACAAAAGTCCTCTAGCTTTCTTAAGGGACAAAATAAAAACATTTCATTACTTGAAAGAAAGAAATATTGTTGGTAACATTGGGTTTTATACATTTAAATGTACGTAAAAAATTGCAATATTTGAAATATTGCTTCAACGAACAAAAGTAGGACTGTAATTTTAGGTTGGGCCTGAAACTAACCAAAATTAACAGAGAGACAAAACAAAGTAATATAAAGATCAAACCGAGGTTTAGGATTTCATTATACGAAAAAACTCGATGTTAGAGCTATTAATCAGTGCCCGTTTTCATATTAATTTTTTTCCCAGACTTTTAGGAGGAAAAGTGCGGGAAGTTAGACTCAAAACTTCGACTTTTGACTCATATTTTTCCTCAGAATGTGACTTCCTTCTTTCCTGTTTAATTCAGTTTAAATCGGACAAGAGCTATGTAGGAGCTAAAGTTCCCTCCTCGCTTTGTCTGCCCTTCACCTGACTCTTTCGAGCGGAGAAAGTTCACCGTGGAGACAAATGAAACTAATCTCTTCTAGCAAAATAAAATAAGGGCGGCTAACGAATAATGATTGAGAGCAGTACTTAAGATTTCCGAGCAAATGAAGCAATTCTGAAAAGCGGATTGCGTCTTTTAGTGTCTATCTCGTTTGTCTTTACAATAAACAACTTTCGTTGAGACTATGACAGCCCGCTTCTTTCTCGTCCCTGGTTTAAGGGTTGCTGTGATAAAAGCTTAGAGTGGCGCGGGTTGAGGAACAACAAGTTCTAAGTCCTGCCGTTCTCTCTTTCGCCGAGTCCCACGCAATATCCGCCCATCAAAGCGTTTAAACTTCGAAGTGATCGAACTTAATCATCCCTATGCGGAAGTCAATCTCCAGGTGCTCATCTCATTCTTCGTCAAGTAGAATTGGAACTTTAAAAGTCAAGGCTACATCCTTGCATAGCATGGAGTAAAATAAATCATAGCTCTTGCGGTACTATGTCTGATTTCAGGCACAACCTAGTTTTAGTTCCCAACTATTCTCTTTTTGTGGTAACACTGCTTGTGGGCCTCTTAAAATAAAGATTGGACAAATTAATTTAACCAGAATCAATTGAAGAGCATGGTGGACAAGGCTCATTAGTGCAGTTGTTGCTATTTCGAGAAATACGTGCTTGAAGTTTCGAAATTTCATACATCCCTATGGCGGGAAGAAAGTTCAAACTGACTTTTTGATGCTTCAAAATTAGAATTTGGGAGCAAATTTTTCACAGAATATGCACTGAGACTATTTTTTCTTGAGATCATCAATATCTCAATTTCTCAAAAACTGCACTTATGCGTCTTGTCCTTTTCCCTCCTTTTTCAAAAACACCAAGTAAAATTCTGCTTTAAAATTTCACGATCTTCTTAATCCGCGGAAGTTTCAAAGCCTTGTCCAAATTTACTAGCATCTCATCTCAGTAAGTGAGAAATAATACCAAAACATGGCGAAATGAATACATAAACTTCAGGATGACCAGAAAACAAAACAAAAATGTTGTACAATACATAAGGATCTCCTCCGATCAAAGGATCATGAAAAGATGTGTTGAAATTAAAAGCTATAAGTAATATAGAAATTGCGCCAGCAAGTATAGAAAGAGCATAAAGACACTGTCTTTTGTGAACGGTCGCATATTCTGATTTTCTTCTCAACTTTTAAAGTCCCTCAAAGTTTAGAGTATTGGATCCCCTTGCGAAAAAAAGGAACTAGTATGTAAAGTTCAACTTACTTATCCGATAAAAGTATTCATAGAGATGAGATAGCCATGCACAAGAATTTAAAATTGAATCGGTAAAAATGAGAACTGAAAAATTAATAGAAAGAAAACATGAAAAAGCACAGCAAGAAAATAAAGCAGAAATACTTCAAATTACTGTTGAAAGTCAAAAACTTGAATTTGCTGAGAACACAACAAAAAACGGGCAGTAGAGTCTAAAGTTGGGGAATTTACCAGAGCCAGGGATAGAAAGGAATTTGCCGGAGGCTGTCCGATTTGGAGCCAAAGAAGAAGAAGCCTGCTCATCGACTGTGGACATCATTCAAACCATACGGTTCAACATAACAAATAGGAACCACGCAGGACAGTACTTACAAATATGTATAGAGTTGTGCATTATTATGTAGCATCGCGTCCATGATATTGGACTCCATGCTCATCCTTGATATACTTACCTGCTCATCTCGTCCAAGATCTTGGACTCCATGCTCATCGCTAAACGTCTCACTTCTTTGCTTGAGCATGGAGTCCAAAAGCAAGTAGACCTCCCTTAGTTTTAAAGTTCATCATGATAGAAAATCGTATACTTCGCTTATCTAATCTAACCTGAACTAACCTAACCTAACCTAACCTAACCTAACCTAACCTAACCTTACCTAACTCAACCTAAGCAATGCACAATTTTTTTCGAGAACACATTTTTTTGTCTTTATTTCACAAAAATTTCTTAATAAATTTTTTGGACCCCATGCTCCTATATTGTCGGAGAATACCTGCGTCCCACAATTTTGGACGCTATGCTCACTTCGATTTTTCGAAAAAATTATCCCTAATTAAAGTGAGCATGGAGTCCAAGATCTTGGACGTGATGAGCAACCGAATATCATATAGCTGAGCATGGAGTCCAATATCATGGACGCGATGCTACATTACCGTGCAGATTGCAGTGACGATCACCCGTAGTGGTAGGAAAAACATACAGGTAGCCATCGTGAAAGCCCATGGACCACTAGACAAGGTACGAAGTTAAGCACTCTGGTACATTTTTCCTAACCAAAATTTCACGTAGGACACGCTTTACGCAACGAAAATTACTGAAACCAACCCCTGACTAAGATATATAATTTTTCTTGCCGCATGAATTCAAACCTCCCGTTCATAAAAACACACTTGTCTACTTGAGTCAAATCGCGCACCACACTTTACCACGACAATCTCCGCGATATGAAAATCTGGCAACCTCAATCTTGACGCTTTGGCTCAGCTATAGCAAATTGTTAACACTTTGAATAATAAAGAGTAGGAGAGGAATAATGCTCGATTGGGAAGTCCGCAAAAACTGTTGTGAGGCGCGATTTGACTCACGTAGAGAATTTCACGTACTGTAAAATAAAATGTTAGTATTTTAGTTTGGAGTTGAGTTCAGTAATTTTCGATGCAAGAATCGTGATCTACGTGAAATTCTTATTACGTAACATGTATCAGAATGCTTCAATTCGTTTCTTGTCTAGTGGTCCATTGCATTCTGGTGTTGAAACTCATGAGGTTTCATCGGAAAACTCCAGAGAATTTGATGACTATTCATCTGAGGTGATTCTCGATGGAAAAACTTGACACTAAACGAGGCTATTTATGCGGTGAAAAATTGTCGGGAGCGCATATGGGAACCCCCTGTTAATAATTTCCTCATCCGATTACTATATGAGACAACCGGAATAATTCTTGTTGTCCCAATGGGGTTTTGACTGTCCTAACAAGAATTTGGACGAGCGGTTGCCAACTTGTGACAATTATTATACCATTTGGACTTACTGCGAATATTGTCACAGAAAAAAATAAGGTTTATTCAAAAGAGAGTAATTCTGAAAGGTAATGCTCGAAAGTAATTTTCCATTGAATAAAACACTATTGTTTACGTAATAATTATACGTACATTTAAGTAAAATTCACGGTGCTGAAAGGAAGTAATCTACCCTCTTAAGAGCGTGAGTTTCCGGCGGCTGACAATTCTGTGTAGCTTCGCAAGAGGTGCGGGCATGTTGCAAACCGCTTTTAAATAAACAGGTGAAAATTTGTTTGATTTTATGTATTTTTATTTATCATTTTAAATGACAGTAATCCGCACATAGTGGGTAAAAACTTAATGGTAGTAGTTGAAAAACGCTAAATCGGCGAGTTAAACTATCGCGCCAAACACAATGCAATCGGCGCGGAACGCACAAGAGCGCCTGCAAGACTGCCGGAATACTTCACGCATTGCGCCTAACACAGTGCCGACACTGCCGACCGACAGCCGTCAGCGTGAGGCGCGTAGTAGCGCCTACAAGACTGTGGGAATACCTCGCGCATTGCGCATTCACCACGGTGCGCGTTTTAATCGGTGAAAATGCATAATTTCTCGGTGCCGGAACTACCGTGGTGTGCAACATTTCCGATTAGTGCAAACCATGAGCCTGCAATCCTAGGTTCGAGGGATTGTACAGATTATACACCCCTCAGATTTACCTTAATCAGATTAAGTTAATCTATAGAGTCAACGATAAAATACAATAAATAAAAAGACAACAGGAATTCACTTTGTCTTAAGTAGAAATTCGACGAGGAAATTATAAACAGGGAAATTTTCTCCGTGCTCAAAGCTTAACACATTATAATATAATCTGCGCTACTGACGGGTGATCATCACTTTGATAATATACATAGTGAAATTTAGTGCCACAGAAGAAATAATTAACCTCTAGAATGGGACAAGTCACTGCAAGCGGTGAAAGTGAATTATACATGTATCCTCTAATTTGATTCATCTAAAATCACGTCAAGGAGACGAGAGGGATAGGCAGTCAACAACATCTTTATTAGGTGCATTGTTAAATTCCGCTCTTCAGGAAAAAAACCGGCACATGTGTCGCGAGGGTGTAGTTTTCGTTATGAAGAGGCGGTATCGTTTTTATTTCTTTAAGCAAACGAATATAGGTCCCTGCGAAAAACAGAAGGGTCAGTAATTGGGAGAAATAAAATCTCTACAGATCCGGTTTGATCACAGGAACGCAGTGAGCTTAATTTTTTTGAAAAAAGGTGGACATTTTGAGACATTGCTCTCGAGATACGTGATTTACGGTTTCACTATCAATATTATTTCTGAAGAAGACGAAGGCAAATCCTTCGTTAAATATTTTAATATCTAATCTTTTCCTGTTTGCTCGCAATGCTGCTAGCGTATCGTCATGATCTAATAATTTTGTGACTCGATACAAATTAAGATATTTCCTGTCAATATACAACTTTTACGAGGACAAATGAGTGTGACGGACGGTCTAGACTAAAGATGCAAGAGGGACAACACGAAGACAGGAATATGAAAATGTGCGGAAATTCATGTTGGCAAACCTGAATGAGGAAAATTGCATAGATTAAACCAGGCAGTAAAGCCGATCATGTGCGGAAGCTGAGCCGAGCCGTCATCTGGAGTAAAATGCACGTCATTTATTACATTATAGATGCTAATAGTGGCAATTATTGAAAGTTGGCAATACTGTTTTTTCTCCATTTAAATACACGTAAAAAAAATAAAAATAGAATTCAATATTTTTGATGGATTCGAATTTTTCGATTATTTTTATCGATATTTTTAATCGATGTATATTTGTAATGGATTTGAATGAAGTAAAACTAGTGTTGCCAACTTGCAAAATCGCCACTGGATACTAGGGTAGAAAACTCGAACTGTGAGATTTACGCAGTTGTAAGGGTTGTCCCAAAAGTTTTCTATTCTTATCCTCCTGTTACATTTTGAAATAAAAGGACAGCGGTGTTTTTTACTGAGAATTGGGAAGGGATGATTATCACGCAGAAAGGGCAGAGAAGTATGCGGTTGCGCATGTCTTAATTCATTTCGCCTTCAATTTTGGAAGTAGGCCAGACAACATCCTCAGTGCTGTAATAGTAACCTATCCGAAGATTTGCATCTTGTTATTGCCAATGAATCCTGTCCCGCTGTGCGAGTAAATTATGTTCAACTCCGCATGCCGACTTTGAAAATTGCTTTGTTTTTTTCCAAATCACGGTCAAATTAAGTGTAAATTAGAAAAGTAATAGTTCACCTCAAATCTTCTTGGATTCAATTATTTTCAATTATTTGCAGTGCATTGGGGAAGTATTGCTTTCCTTGCACAGGTGCAGAAAATAATAAGCAGCCAAAAATATCTATTTGCTGGTAGCCTAAATGTACTGAGACTTAGATAGGTCTTTTATGCCTAAATGCACTTTTGCGCTTAGATAGGTCTTTTTTGATTATTATCGGCTGAAAGCCGTCATTTTTGCCTAAATGCACTTTCGCTTAGATAGGTCTTTTTATTTATTTTCGTTCGTGTCGAGACACCGCCTCTGTCCGATCGAATTAGAAGCCTAGGCCCAGGTCTTACACAAGTATTGCAAGGATAAGAATGGAGGCGAAAATATCGCTCACTGCAATCTTATTTCTATCCAAGCTTAATTCATGAGTTCACATCGGGAATGGAGGCGAAAAATATCGCTCACTACATTCTCTATGATGTAGCTTTTAAGCTCTCAGTTTGTATGCGACAATATCGCTTACTGCATTTATATTATTATCGAATGGAGGCGAAAACCGCTCACTGCATTCATATTATCATCGAATGGAGGCGAAAACCGCTCACTGCATTCATATTATTATCGAATGGAGGCGAAGGCCGCTCACATTCACTATCATAATATTTTTAAAGTGATTTATAATCAATTAAATTCAGTTCACTAAAACATAAGGAAGTTTTTCTTATATTTCTTACAATTTTCTTCATTTGAGTTCAGAATCGTCCGATTCCATTTCAACGCGTTTAAGCTAGTAAAATCTGCAATGGACCATTAGACAAGGTACGAATTTAAGCAATCTGATACATGTTTCTTAACCAGAATTTCACGTAGAACACGATTCAAACTACGAAAATTACCGAAATCAACTTCTAGCGAAGACATTAACGTTTTTATTTCACATTGGGTACGAGGAATTTGAACTGCCCGCTCACAAGAAACTCAAAGCTCTACGTGAGTCAAATCGCGCACTACAACGGTTTCAGCAAGCTTCTCAATCGAGCAATGTTCATTTTCCACCATAAGTTGTTCAAACTATTGGTAATCTGCTATAGCTGAGCCAAAGTGTCAAGATTGAAGTTGAAGATTTTTACATCGCAGAGACTGTCATGATAAACATTTAGCGCGCGATGTGAATCACGTAGAGCATTGAGTTTTCATGAGCGGGTGGTTTGAATTCACGCATCAAGAATCATTAAATATCTTCGTCAGGAGTTGATTTGGGTAATTTTCGTTGTGCGTATCGTGTTCTACGTGAAATTTTGGTTGAGAAACATGTATCAGAATGCTGAGGTTCGTACCTTGTCTAGTGGTCCATTACAAGTAAGGAGATTTAAAAACGCTAACTTGACTCCGAGGTGGCGCAATTCACCACAAGAGGGAACCATTATCGCTAAAAAGCGAGGTAAAAGCTCAAACGGCAGGTCAAAAGGATGAGGCTTCAAAGGACATTAACAGGACCTCACTCGTTAAGATTATCACCTACTCTCACGCTTCAACTTCGCCGTTCAAGACTGCACCAATGAAAAGTCGAAAACGTCGCTAAAGCAGCGTTAATCACGTTGGTCAACACCTGACTTAAGAGCCACAATGGGCCTGTTGCAAACTTTTGCTAGAGCAAAACTAAGAGTTGTTCCTTACAGATAATGCTTCAAAAATCACGATGAGCGCATCGGCAAAGTCTGAAATGCACTCATAACTTCACAATCTGCTCAAGAAATTTGCGGTTTTTTGAGCTTCCCGCTTCGAAAACGATACTACGGTACAGGTGAACATTTTGTTAGAGGAGTCGTTCCAGTGGCGGCAATACTCATCATGGCCGACGCCAGTCCGCCGAAACACCTGTGATGGGACGAGATAACATCTGAACAGGATTAAACCAGATAACAATCGGCGTGTTTACGTTTATATTTTCCTCGCCCGCCTTAATTGATCTTGAACTCTCCTCGAATTACTCGCGGAACTGCGCAAGCGTCGGCCATGATGAATATTGCCGACGATGGAGGGACTCATCTAACAAAATGTTCACCTGTGCAGTAGTATCGTTTTTGAAGCGGGAAGCTCAAAATAACGCAAATTTCTTACGGAGATTGTGAATTTATGAGTGCATTTCAGACTTTGCCGATGCGCTCATCGTGATTTTTGAGGCATCATCTATAGGAAACAACTCTTCATTCTGCTCTAGCAAAAGTTTGCAACAGGCCCATTCTTTGTTCTATCCATTTCGCAAAGCAATATTTTTTAATATTGCCTCAAAATCCGCAAAGCCTCAGCAATATTATTAAATTAATGTTGATGTAACATTGAGCCAGCAAGCAATATTACCTTTTTGTCTTATTTCTTCTCATGAAGATTTATGCGTTCGTGCTTATAATGAGCCCAAAGTTTAAGATGTGCATTACATGGTTAAGGGAGTTTAAATATAACGCGTATGCTGGCAAATTTTTCTTTAACTTTTTATCAAATTTTTTTAGAGGAAATTCAAACGCAAAAAAAAAAAAAAAAAAAAAAAAAAAAAAAAAAAAAGATGATGATGAATCTTGCATAAAAATTAGAATTTCCAAAATTCTGTCCTTTCCTCACAGATAGATTCAGAAACTATTATAAAAGACGTATGTGTGAATGCTGCTTTCTACACAGACGGAAATTGAGTAGTGTGTAAAGAACCATATTTTTTGGCCCTTCAAGGAAGGATTTTTTTTTTTAAACTTCTAATCAAAGGGACTCTCGAGTCTATCTCAAGACAGGTTGGCATAAAAGCTTTTCTGAGAGGTGTTTCGAGTAAAAATAACAGTTTAATCCTTTTAAAGTGCCATGAGGTGTACGCTTTGCGTCTCTGCTGATGACACTTTATAGGATGGTTTAGCTGAAAGGGGATTTCAGCAAAAACTTTTTCCGATAAAAACGTGATTGTTGAGCACAAATAAGAATTTAGAATTTCGCGCGGGAAACTGATAGCTCTCTCAGAACGATATCGACCAGACTGTCATTTAGACCCATCCTAGTTTTTCAAGGTGCGTGACTTTTTTATGATTAGTGATCCTTAGAAAAAGTGAACACAGGAAAGAAAAAATCAACATAAGGGATCCTCAATGAAGGAAAAGTTTCTGAATCTTGACGTATCAAACAGCCTACCTTAAAATAGATCTATTTGTCGATTGACGAAACTTGGGATTTCATGGACTTATCGTGTGACAGACATAAAACCTCAGAGCGGGGGAAGTTCAAATTGGATGTTAGCTTTCATCTCCAAGTGATCTTAATGTTACGGCTTGCCAATTTACATGTTTTGTAAGAAAAAGTTCCTTCATGTGATAGTTATATATGCTAAAATGTATTTCTGGATTATTGTTTCTTCAAAATTAGATCTGAGCCTAAGCTAAACATTTTCATGGAGAATGTCTAATACTTACAGAGTTTCATTTTAGAAATCCTTTAGATTCAAAATAGAGAAAATTTTAGGAGAGATGCCTTGTATACATGGTTCTCTTCATCTGTCTGAGATGCTGCGAGAGCTTTTGGGAAAATCTTGCTGATCGAAAGGAAAATAGTAAAAGCATCAATAAAATAACAGGCTTAATCACAAAATACGCCATGAAGACTTTTGCTATTATCGCAAAGAAACGTGTTACTCAAAAAGAATTCATAGATTTAGGAATCAGTTAAAAGGTGAGAATAAAAAAGCGAGCTTTTTGTTAGGTTCTTGTTTAGAACTGATTTCTGGACCGTTTCCATTCATAACCTTCGTCGAGAATCTTTCTTGGTGACAATTTAATATTAATTTAAAAATTAACAAGAATGTACGTCATAAATTAATCGCATTATCTGCTGCAAGGTATTTTTCATGATAATGCGTCTCATTTAATTAAAATGGAGTATTTCGTTGAAAAATATCTCGATTCCCTTGCTCTGAATACCGGAACTGTACTTGTGTAGGTACATTCAATCTCTTAATGGAGTGATTTTTCATCATTTCCTTTCCTTAATTACTCTCACTGCATTCACAAGGCGCCTCGAGAAAAATAGAGGGGCGCTTTATAAAATCCCTCTCAGTTGCATTTAATACCAGTGTTGTAAGTTTTTTCTACGAGGAAGTTTATTAATTTCCTGGCACTTCTGAAAAAATTTTATATGATTGTATTGACACTGATAGAATGTTGGATTGTGTATTAATTTGCGTAAAAAAAGATTATCCCTGAGCAAGTATCATACAAATGGCATAAAATGCCTCAATTTGTTGCACGCTTTATCAATGTAAAGGCAACCTAATTGACTTAGAAACTTCGTCGGGGGACGCCACACGTCAAATTGTGGTACAATTTTTCAAAATTTCTATATCACAACCAAATCAACGTAAGGCTCTTCCCTACTTAATGGCCCAAGTGTGCGAGTAAGCTTTTAAATTCCTAATATACTGGCAATAAATACACACTTACGACACATAACTTACAATGAAGGAAAGATATAACGGACAGCCGCAATCTAAACCAAATTACAAAATACTCTCGTAATTTTTAAGTACAAATCATACACAATCTTTGCATTGATAATTCAAGTTTGTGCGACGAAAATATATGGCGTGAGACAAATTATCTATGAGATTACACGATAGCTGTCAAAATTCTCTATGACACAATCTTCTATAAATTGGCCGCTAATTATAAGGCGAAATAATGTTAGTGGTCCATTACATTTGAATTCAATTGAGGGCGTCTGTTCGGATTTATTGAGCAATCAATTATGCGTGCGTGATTCAACTTTAAAGCCAACCGAGTAAAATGAAACCGTTACTACTCGCTCATAGGTTGAACGTACGATATATACAGGAGCGAAATTTACACCCAGGGTATTAGGCGGAAATAATTAGCAATCGACCGGCTACGGGTTCAACAATACTCATCAGTAGAATTTTCACAAATACGCACTCAGTTACAATCCGTACAAGAGGGGTAAATTTCTGGTACCTGGAACCCCTGGAATGCCGGGTACGGTTAAAAAAGAACCATAAGTTGTTGGAGGTTGCGCACAGTATTTGGAAGAAGGGTCACTTGCGCTTCTTCTTACTGTCAGCTCAGTATCGCTGGATTGGCTGGAGACACTCTCTTAAAAGCAAACCATAAAATAAACCTGAAAATCCTGTGTTAATTTTGCTGCATTCGAGGACAGTGAACAGGAAACTTCTAACACGAGTCATTCATTTGACACCATCTCTTTAATTTTCTTTTTTTTGGGAGGGAAGGGAAAGATAGGGGAGAGGAGGGTTTTGTTAGATTGTTAGAAGAAGAGAAAATTTGCTATGGGGGGAGCAAACTTCAACAAATTCCCAAAGGTGCCCCAAAATTGATCAAACTAGCCTAATGAAAGATCAAGTTTAAAAGACAGAGAGATAAAGAATGCACGCACGGTGGATTTTGCTGCTATATAGCTATAGTATTATTTTACGACGAGGCTTTTTCAGTGCTATTGGTTTGTTCAGTTGCATTCAAGCTTGCATTTGATTAAACGATTATTACTAAATAAGAGTGCTTGTCGTGACTTCTTGTTGTAACATAAACCGTTTTTATGTCTTTCTTTACTTGCGATATCAAGCGCTCCCGTGTTTTGACAGCCAACAAGTGGATTATTACAGTCACCTCTTCATGTGTTAGCCTCCAAGATTCAAAGTAAAAGTAGCAGTTTCTTCGAAAATCTCTTTCACATTCGAAAAATAATCAATGCGATTATCTCCTCTCCGAATTTCAGAAAGTTGAAGGCAGCCGTCCATGATTCGATATGAAGCGAGAAATTCCCTCGATAATTCGAAGCTTCAAAAGTTAATATGACTGTCACTCTAGGTATAGCCCGCATTTCCCCTGTCATTCAAAATCGACTGTTGGCATTAGCGCTGCATTAAAGCTAGGAAACAGTTTCCGAGATCATTTGTTATTCAAGTTAGGTTTTCTCGCATCTGTCTGTAGGCAATCCTGGATGCCTGCAGGGAATAGACGCTTTTAGTGCTACGTCACACATAAGCGATACACATCGATCTATTCTCATTGTTAGCATTAAAAGAGAAAAGTGGAGAATCCCTATGGTGACGTTACCGCTAATAGCGTCTAAGTATAATCAAGTTTAAGCGGGGAAAATTTGAAAAGGACCACGCATAATAGAGACTACTCAAATCGTACCTTAAAGAGCGATGATTATTGATTTTTATTGATTTTACATTTTAAGAAACTTAATCCATTTATCAACGCATCATATGCACTGGAAAGAAAACACATTGGATCTAGAGTCCAGGCCCTAAAAACATCGACATGAAAAAATACTCTTGATTCAATCAAATTTAAGCTTAAATCAAGAACCAAGCATCTTAATTTGAGCGGATTCCTTTTGATTTAAGCTTAAATCTGCTTGAATCAAGAGTCCTTTTTCTTGTCAATGTTTTCAAGAGTCTGGACTCTAGATCCAATGTGTCTTTTCCCCCCAAGTGTATGTTTCTTGAGTGCAACAGAGACATTTCAAACTATTGAAGGAGGACCGTTGGCTGCAATATTTAATTCCTGTTCGCGGCTAGGAAAATTCAATTTACACTCTAACGATATGGGGGAGACGAAAAAGAGTCGAATTTCACCGTTCATCTGTAGCGACCAGAGCTGACATGGGGGCGAGCTTTGAGTCGGAAGACTCGTAATTGAATTCCAAAGTTCAGACTTGTTATTTTTTATTCGTCCGCGAGCGATGACTCATGCCAGGATTGATTTCTTCGGATACGAGCGTTGACCACTCGTTTATTTACAATCCAGGCCAAATGCGGGGAGCCGCGGGTGTATGTCCCGCAGCTGGACCCTCGCTCTGCCGCACGGTGGATCGAGTCAGTACGAGAGGTCGGACAAAATTTGGAAACTTTACGAGCTTTTAACTCCTTTCATACAAAACTTTGAGGTTCTAGAAATGGTTCCACTGGTTTTCTCGTGAAATTTGCTTCCAAGACCACCCCTTAAAATCTATAACGTGACGAATTAAACATCAAAATTTGCAGTTTTAGTCAAAAGTTTCATGTCCGACCTTTCTAATTGACTCGATCCACTGTGTGCCGTCCTAAGGAAGGACGCTGTATGAGCACTCGTATGTTGCTAGATTTCCTCCGATAAAATCTTCCGATACAATATTCATTTTGAATAGCTATGAATGTTTTTCCTGGGAATTTACGGTCCTGCATGCTTGCTTAAATCACGAAGCGAATGCAATCTTTTTAAAAATCAACTGGAGGGGGGGGGGGGTCTACAATAAAGTCAAGAATCAAACAACAGCTACTATTCTTTGTATTTAGTTCACTCAAGGTTCCACTATTCTGCCGTGATAGCGAAGAGAGCAGTAAGTGGATGCTGGGATGAACCTCGAGACACATAAAAGCATGTGCTAATCATGGAAGGGTATGGATTCGATCGACATGAATCGATCGAAAAATGAAAACGTGAATCGAACGACACCGATTCGATCGACTAATTATTAAAAGACCGGTGTCGATTCGATCGACATGAATCGATCGAAAAATTAAAACGTGATTCGATCGACATGAATCGATCGACACCTATTCGATCGACAAATTTTTAAAAGACCGGTGTCGATTCGATCGACATGAATCTATCGAAAAATTAAAACGTGATTCGATCGACATGAATCGATCGACACCGATTCGATCGACAACCGTGAATCAATCGACAAACCCGTGAATCGATCGACAAACCCGTGAGTCGATCGAATTTTTGCGATCGAATCGGTGTCGATCGATTCACGTTTTCATTTTTCGATCCATTCCTGTCGATCGAATCGATACGGGTGTTTTTAAATTAACTGTCGATCGAATCGGTGTCGATCGATTCATGTCGATCGAATCACGTTGTAATTTTTCGATCGAATCGACACCGGTCTTTTAATAATTTGTCGATCGAATCGGTGTCGATCGATTCACGTTTTCATTTTTCGATCCATTCATGTCGATCGAATCGATACGGGTGTTTTTAAATTAACTGTCGATCGAATCGGTGTCGATCGAATCACGTTTTAATTTTTCGATCGATTCATGTCGATCGAATCGACACCGGTCTTTTAATAATTTGTCGATCGAATCGGTGTCGATCGATTCACGTTTTCATTTTTAGATACATTCATGTCGATCGAATCCATACCCTCCCTAATCATTGCTCATACAGAAATGCACTTACTGCTCTCTTCGCTATCACGGCAGAATTACATCGCGCACATGGCTTTATTTATTTCATAGTTCACGGCACAATTTAAAAAGGTTAGCGACAAAAGAACGAAATCATAAATTAGATAGTCTATTTTGAATAAAAGTCCATCAACTTCCATCTCTTCGAGAAAAGCTCCATCATATCTGGGTTTTTGTATCGTAAAGTATTTGAATGCATCACAGCTAGCTTGTGTCCTTTCGCGGTTTGTAGGAATGCCGGCATCAAATCGCCGGAGTATGTAATTGAATGCAAACACGAACAAACCAAAGCACAATTTCAGTGTAATGAAGTGCACCGGTCCCTCCGCTTGAGATGTCCCTGCATTATGTATTTTGTGCACGGTAATATGCATGCGCCATGAATGTTGCATTGCGCAATGTTCTACTGCATAGTCAACTGTTGATGGTAATCATTCCTATGGATGAATTGCCGATTGCATCGTAGTTCCGTTGTAGATAAAAACCTCTTTCTGGTATATGTATCTGGTCTTTATTCGACCCGAGATCTATACTTTTGTTCCAGTTACGCATATTTTTTACGGTGATTCGACGGTTGCCATTTTTTTTTGTGTCAGACGACGCGCGATACATCGCATCAATTCGTTCCATAATTTCAGCTACTTGTCATTTCTTTCGGAATTCGAGACCGCACTTCTGTTGTCATGAGATTGCAGAATTCGTGTACCAAATTTGACAAAGCAATTCAACGTAATAAGGGCTGGATTTTTTTAGAGGAAAAATATCAGCTTCGAGTGCAGTTTCGATATCAGTATCGAATGCAAGAATTGCTGTCTCATCCGTAAAATCACAAGTCTGCATATTGAAACTACTATTATACGTACTCACGTAGTTTTGGAAACGAGCCAGAAATATTAGTTATTAATTGTAAAATGTAGTCCAATTGTTTCAAATGTTTGAACTGAGTTGTGTAATCTGAATTTCAGCCAGTTCAACTGCAATCGGTACGTGCATCTCATCAGCCATAAGTGGACCTCTATCAGATATGTTTGGCCGCATGAGAGTGGTACAGATGTCTTACTTCTTGATGGCTCTCGGCCACGCTCTAATGATGGCAGCCAGCAGTAGAACGCCTTCAAATCTGGCGATACCTCCCGCTTTGCTGGGAGGTTAGTTTAGTTGCGTGACTCAACCGAACTCTTAGAACGCCTTCAAATCTGGCGATACTTCCCGCTTTGCCGAGAGGTTAGTTTAGTTGCGTGGCCCAACCGAACGCTCAGAACGCCTTCAAATCTGGCTATACTTCTCGATTCTCCGGGAGATTAGTTTAGTTGCGTGACCTAACTGAACGCAACACATTGTTAGTTTACTCATTTTACTGCACGCAGCAAGCTGATATCATCAAAAGAAGCATTACGAACAGTGTTTTCTTTTTCTTCTTTACCTTTTAATTTTTGCATTTTTCATGCGTCACAAATAGAAAGTAAATATTTCGGCAATTAGTAAACATGTAGTATGTTAGTAGGTATTCAGTATGTTAGTGAACCATGCCTAACATATGCCTCTAAATAGTATAACCCGTTGAGTGCAACAATTTCAAAGTATTTTAACCTTAAAATGCATAAAACTGGGTGATTTTTAGGCAGAAATTGAAGGAAGATTAGCGCCACAAGTGCCTCGAAATGCTCTCAAATGGAGTTAAAATTTCAAAAATTTTCCGGGGGTGGCCCCCCGGTGGTGAGGGGCCGGCCCCCTCCCTAGCAAAATGACCTAACTACGCCTATGATCAGAATCAACCTCGAGAAACTTAGATAATCCTAGCAACACTGTAGAGGTAACTTACACAACGCACCTCTTCTAAAATTGGTGGCTCTAATTTACTGAGCACTGAGAAGGTTGACCTATTTGAACACAAAGATAGCAAGTGTTTGGACAGATCGTTTCAAGGAGGGCTCAGGGCCCAAAAGGGCAGCCAGCCTTCTAACACACAAAATTTCACTGCCAATATTCAGATTCCAATTCAAACAAAGATGGCGAAGTATGTCAGAAATGAGCGTTCTTCCACAAAGCGCTTGCACCAATGCAAAATTCGACAGAAATGACAAATAGCTAAAATTATGGAACGAATTGATGCGATAAATCGCGCGTCGCTCTGACACAAAAAATGGCAACCGTCGAATCACTTTAAGCTAGGAATTGAGTGGAATCAGAATGGAACAAGATGGAAGAAGGAATCGGGACGGTCTTGGGACCCCTCCTCTCCCTCTCCGGCATCTGCCACTGTCTCAGAAGAGAATCGTAAGGTCTGATTTCCACTGTACGCAGATCAGAAACAGTTCAAGGTTAGACTCAGTTAGCTTTTTTTAATATGGGTAAATACAGAATGAACGAGAATTTTTCTCGGCAATTTTTTAACGATTGTCAGGTACTTGTTTTCAAAAGAGTGACAATTATTAATCCGGCCTATTTTTTCAGTTTGACGGATTTTAGTATATTTTTGGCCTTTGATATCATCGAAAAAAGACACTTGTAAACGTATAAATTTGAAAGCAAAAACTTGCAAAACAGTGAAACACTTACTTTTAGAGGACGAGTGGTTTCTTCCAATTTCAGCTAGGGAACGGATGATAGGAAGTCTCGACGAGGTTTCTTTCCGTCTTTCATGTTGATGTCTATGTTTTCTCATCAAGACTTCATGAACCTATCAACACACGAGAACAATTATCGTGATACAATAATTTCAAGCCATCTTTTTCCAAGAAAAGACAGGAGAGCATCGGCAGAAAATTACACATTTATGAGATGGTTATTTAAGGAAGAGTTAAAAACACCAGGCCTTTTCACTGAACGCAATTGCCTTCATTATTCAGGTCGGTTTCGGGGTCGCCCACGCAAGTAAACAGAGTAAAATTGGAGGGGATCTAAAAATAATCCATGAAGATAGCCTCTTCAAGTCTTTTACGTTTCCATGGTTCAGTTGGCACACCTCAATCGAGGACCTTTGACATTTTGAAGCCAGCTCGAAGCCGTTGTTGCGAAAAACAGATCGCGTGTTAAGTTGGATGTGGCATTACAACCGATTCAAATAGTCGGAGAGGTTTAATGAGTTTCAAAGGGTCTGAAGTAGTGTATCGTGCTGAGAGAAAACATCGTAAGAACATTCGTTCTTCGCCGATTTTTCTCTGGTGAAATATTTATTTTTAGGGAAAATTATTATTATTATTTTTCATTTAAATTTTCAGCTGCGCTAGATGAAACCACACATCAAATTCCCTAAAAGATCCAAACAGAACCACTCATAAATTTATTAGGAAATTCGAAATTCATCATGAGAAATTTGGCTACGCCAGAATGTTCATGCGTTGTTTTGCCTTAGCTTGGTAGTAGAGACGTAACGATTGCACGTCAATCGACATGTTCCCGGCCGAGTAGGCGGGAGGGGTCCTGTCATTTCACTTGAATGAGCCCTCGTTTTGCGGAAAAATATGTTTTGGACAAGCTACAGATCACCATTCGCTCTCAATCCATCGATTCCAGATAGAATTTATGGTGATTGGGAAAAAACACGATTATACGGGAATTTTTTTAAAATTCCAACCTTTTATTCGTTACGCTTCGACCAATTTCCATGCCTGCCCTCACGAGCGTATTTATCCCTCTTGTACAAATGCGGAAAAGAGAGGCGAATCATTGACTTCAGGCAACGGGGTACGAATTACAGCAATGTCATTCGATATTCTTAGGGAGAAAAAACTCCAGAGGTGAATCAACCTGCAACTCAACCCTCGTGGTTTGGATGTCAGGGGGGGGGGGGGGGGGCACCGCGAGGGTTGAGTTGCAGGTTGATTCACCTCCTCACACTGCTGTAATTCGTACCCCGTTGCCTGAAGTCAATGATTCGCCTTCAAATGGCCGGGTATGCAAAATGACTGCCGTGACGCACGAATAGTGGTATCAGAATTTTTCATTACGTTTACGGATTGATTTGAAGGCGCTCTTCTGTATACATTGTGAGTAGCCTTGTAGAATGATGTTGACCAAAAAGGTCATAATTTTGGGTTTTTAATCGAGCCGCATATTCCAAAAATCCCGAGGAATATTATTTTAAAAAAATAATGAGATTATTTTTGGTCTCAACGTTCTTATTTCAAAGAAGAGAGCGCAGGCGGCTGCATCAGATTGTGTATTTTAAGTCCCTTGGTTCGGTCATCGTATTCTGAATCGAAACTGAAAGAGTCGCCGTTTACAAGATCAAAACTTCCTCAAAAGCGGTTGTGAATTTAAAAAGCTTCGCACGGATAAAATGAGCTTTCTTTGATAAACTGTGAATAATTAAAATTGAAGAACAGGTACTTTGTCCACTGGTCCATTAAGAAAGCGTAAAGAATGGATGGATGTTGCATGGATGACAAACTAAATCTTATCCGATAAGGAATTTGAAGTGTGAAACCCTTTTTTCAGTCTTAAATGATGCAAATCCACCAACAAGTTTAAAACACTGATTGAAAAAATGCGTATCTCCTGATGAAGTGTCGATTTTTAGTGCCAAAAACGCGAATCTCGGCATTTCTGCCGTATTTTCTAACAGTTCGAGAAATTATTGAGACTGCTGATGGAGTTTGAAAAAGCATCTCATTCTTGCTATCCTCAAGAATTATTACCCTTCTAACGACAATAAAGAGGAATGCAGACAGTTTTTTTACTCTCCTGGAAAATCGTGTTTTCCGAGATTCGCACCTCTGCACTTTCACCATCGATTATAGGTGCTTTAGTATTGTTTAATTAACATTTGCACAGGCAGTGATTGTGATTGTTCAGTCAGTAATTTTTTTTCTCATTAATTTCTTAACAAACATTCTCAGGCATAAATGTTGCAGGCAATTAGGAATCGCAGAATACTCTGAGGTGAAGTGCGGTCTCACCTTATCCCTGAGATGTTCCTCGAGCGAGCCGGAACTGACGATATTGTCGAGGACGTTGTCGACGATCTGTTCAAGGGAGAGACCCTCCATGTCCAGGATGACAGTCCCGTTGAGGATCAAACTTCGAAGCTCGAAAAGAGAGTGGAGTGATAACGTCGCCACGTGAGGCTTCGACCATCGGTTTCCGCCCTCCTCTACGTCCTCCTCGAACTTGATCCACCTAAAAATCAAAATCGTCTTATGTGAATCTCTCTATTTGGAACTAGAATCCCGAAGGTGCTAGACACGAAGCCATTAAACCAGCAGAAAAAAAAAAAAATGAAATCCCTTTTATTGCGAGTTAAGACAATGTGAATCCATTCCTGATTGGTCTCCGTATTTTAGGACTTTACAGTGTTGCAAACGGAATAAAGATGACATGTTCATCAATTGCAAAGATTATAATCTGGAATGGACCCGGGAATCACGGGTTCGGCAAGGAACAAACGGAATGCATTAAATTAAAATTTTCTATCTAGAGCACCCCTAAAAATTGAAACTGAGACGAGATAAACGATAAATTTTGCGATTTTTGTGAAACATTTCTTGTCCGACTTCTTTCAAGGACTCGTTCCACCGTTCCGCGAGGGGGGGGGGGGGGAGGGGAGGGAGAAATTAAATTCTTGGCCCCTTCGAAAAAAAAAAAAAACCTAATCGGTTTGCGTTCTAATTATAAGTATTTCTCTTAAGAATAGTGTAAAAACAAGGATGAAAAAACGGGAAACAAGGCTAAAAATGCACAATTAATGAAACCCGAGACGTTTCGACTCAAAACTGAGCCATTTTCAGTCGGAAACAAGAACAATTTAAAAGAAAAAACGATAAAAAAACCTGAGCCCTACATGGTGGCGGCCGGGATCTGAGAGAAAGAGAAAATTGATAACTTTCTCTCATTTGTAACTTTTCTCCTTTCTCTCAGATCCCGGCCGCCACCACGTAGGGCTCAGGTTTTTTATCGTTTTTTCTTTTAAATTTTTATTGCTTCCGACTGAAAATGACTCAGTTTTGAGTCGAAACGTCTCGGGTTTCATTAATTGTGTATTTTTAGCCTTGTTTCCCGTTTTTTCATCCTCGTTTTTCCACTGTTATCATTGTCTTGGGCTGCTCTTAAAAATTTGTATCTATCTCTTAAGAATATGATATCAAAAATATTCGCAAGAACGAAGGTTCCAATTTTAATTATTCTTTAATATTGCCTTTTTCCTCCTCATCTTTCTCGTGGGTATCAACGTTACCTGGCAGTTTCTTTCCACTCGGCTGAGTCTCCGTCTCCTATGAGCTCCTCCATTTCGGAGAAGAGGGGGTGCGACTCGTGGGAGTCGTTGTCTCCGTCCTCGCCCAGGATAAATTGCACTCGCTGCGACGGTGGCGCCCCTATCGCATAAATAAAGCATAATCATCACTCGAACGAATTTAACTGTACGTTCAAAACGAAACGCGGCTCCGTGGGGAGGATATATTTCTTGGAATGAATTTTTCATCTGGATACGAACACATTACAAACAGAAAAAACATGTGTCTCGAGTATCAAATGTTTCGTCTAATCGTGACAGCCCGTGAGAATAGACCTCGGTTCATGGATGTAATATTGGATGGACTTAAGCATCACACGTCACGTATACATTGCAGTGTTTCAAAATCTCATCTGAATTTTTCGGAAGGAAACGATCTTAAATTTGCTCTTAAAATTTCGTGTAAGTAACCATCGTATGGGCAAGGAAATTGCAACAATTTTCGAGTTGAGATCTTGGTTCGTTCTCTTCCTAAAAATTAAAAGGAGGCATGAGAAATGTAAAACCGCATACACTAAAGCGATACATGTCACGTACACAATGCAGTGTATCAAAATCTCATCTCCTATTTTAAATTTTTGGAAGGAAACGATCCATCATTCACGCTTAAAATGTCTTGTAAATAACCATCGTTTGTGCAAAAAAAAATCGCAACCATTTTTAAGTTGGGATCTTAGTGGGTTTTCTTTCAAAAACTTAAAAGGCGGCATGAGATTTTCAGTCGTAAAAACCGAGCCTCAGTTAAGATAACCGAAGTTTTTGGTGCAAAACTTTGGTAATGTAGATGCGATACTAATGTAGATGTGACAATAATGATGCGACTGTTGTGAAAAACTATATCGACGGTGAAAGTCGGCAATCACATAACTCGGTTTGCGACGTCGCAGACTTCCTGTCATACTTTATTTTTTAAACGGAAAACTACTCAACGGTAATTCTTTAAAACTGTCATGATTTTTCTTCTCAATGCGAAGAAAATTCTGCAAAAACTTCAAGAAATAATATCAATTTGTTCTCCTTTAAAAAAATGACGTAGAGGCGGATATTTTCAGACACCGCAGACGAGTTATGTGATTGCCGACTTTCACCGTCGATATCCAATTTTTCATAGAAAGATATCTGTCATGTTAGATGTTTGAATTTTCGACACAGTAGTTTCTCTCCAGCCCATTTTATAATACGCTGTGAGTGATTAATATTATTTTTTTTTGCTGACAGATGGCGTAAAGATTAATAACGATCTGGAAACTTTGCGCACTGAATTGCAGAATAAAAAATTTAAATTAAATTTTCTGCAGGCTTTGTGTCGGACCCTTTGATGCCCAAGCTAGGTCAAATTGACCCAAGGCTTACTAAAATACGTGGCTCGTGGGTTATGAGGGGCCTATACATACGAGCGCTTAGGCCTACAAACAAATCCTAAATAAGGACTAGACATCAAATTGAAAAAAAGGAAGGTAAACACAGCCGGATTTAGGAGAGATGTGATCTGGTCCTTTTTTTTAAACTTTCCTCCGAATTTGAGTAACATCTTGTTGGCAGCATAGAGCGGAGCATTGCGAGTTCACGCCTCACGCCATCGCGCCTTCAATTTTGTAGATGCAACACGGACATCCATAAAGTACGAATAGTTGTATCTCTGCTCTGTCGTCAACCCGCGTCTCTCCTTGCTCTTAATCCAACGGTTGTCTTATTTGTGGTGATGTTTCAAGGGCTATTTGAGCAACACCGTCGAAGATAGGAGAGAAGTAATCCAGCCTTGTTATTACTTTCTCGTTTTTTTTTATTCTTGGCAACTTTGATTAAATAATAGCGTATCTCATGAATATTGATAAAATATGTTTCTTAATGCTTGAGAAACTCATGCCTGTGTTACACTCATAATTTAAATTTTGAATTTCTAATTTTACTCGTAGTATTGTCATGAATCATGTGAAGTTTTATGAAAATTTTTCCACTCCCTCCCCTCTCCGAAAAGTACATCGCAAGTATTTCAAGTTGCTGCAAATGTAAAAACTACAAATATTCATATTTTCCAATATCGTACGAGAATGTCCGTTTCCCTTGATCTTTTATTATTTAGTCGTGATTACTTTCCATTGATCAATCCTCAAATCTATGCGATCTGTTTTTGAGTAACCGAATTTGAGTAACACCTTGTTGGCAGCATAGAGCGGAGCATAGCGAATTCACGCCTCACGCCATCGCGCCTTCAATTTTGTACATGCAACACGGACATCCATAAAGTGCGAATAGTTGTATCTCTGCGCCGTCGTCAACCCGCGCCTCTCCTTGCTCTTAATTCAACGGTTGTCTTTTGTGATGATGTTTCAAGAGCCACGTGAGAAACACCGCCGAAGATGGGAAAAGCGTAATCCGGCCTCGATTTTCTAATTTTTGTCCCGAATCTGAATGACATCTCATTGGTGGCAAAGATCGGTGCATTGCCCGTTCACGCTTCGCACCATCGCGCCTTCAATTTTTCAGACGCAACATGGACATCCATCAATCGCAGATAGTTTTATCTCTGCGCTTGAGATGTTTCTTAATTTTGAAATTAAAAAAAGTGAAGGTCATACGGACTAAAGGTCGGTGTCCCGTGGGCGCTGGCAAATTTATTTTTGCGTAGAAAATAATCATAGCCGGCAGGAGTTCGTTGAAAGAGCAAAGTTTAAAGTGAAGCTGAAATTATTCTTATGATCCTGCTTTGTCCTCCATTTTACCTCATTTTTCATCCTCCTTTTTAATATTTTCCGGTGTACATTACTTTGATTAACTTTAAGTAGAACCGGCTCAACTGAAATTAATGTCATCTAATTTCCCGCGTATTTTTCTCATTAGACCAAAATTGGGGCAACTTAATGCCCTGAGATTTTCAGTGAAAATGCCGTAGATCGTAAAAAAAGAACTAAGGACAAATTTTGTCAGAAAAAAAATTTGATTTAAATAATTTGGGTAGAAATTAGGCAACGTCCGATATGTTTAGCCTAGTTCTGTGCCTGTCAAAACCGTTCAACTTTGCATGATTTCGGTAAAGATTAATATTTTGAAATCATACCCCCATCATATTCGCTTACGAATTTTTTTCTTGAAGTCCCTTCATTTACAATTGAATGAGGAGCAAAAAATGGTAATCTCACTCACCATTCAAAAGAAATTCTTGTAGGGTTAACTAAACGCCTTAAAGCGCTTAATAAAAACGCTTAATAAAGTAATCAACATTTTGAAACTTACATTCTCCATCGTCGGTAAAACTGCCCAGCCTGCTGCTTCGTCGTCGCATCATAAGTCGCGGTGCTGTAACAAAAGAAATTAGAAACTTCATTATGATTTTTTCCGCACATCTTTAAAGCATATTTTTGGAGTACCTAATGGCATGATGCTTTACTTTATTTCAGAGAGGGTTTAAAAGAAAGAGTGAATTTTATTTCAAGGTCCGGAACTAGTTTTTACATCCGAACCGCTTTACGGCACATTATATTCTATATTCAAACCTCAACTTTGGTGACGTCAAACCGCAATATTTTAAGTTTCTGATGTGTTATTTTGAAATCACCTACTGAGGTGGTTAAAAGCGACGGTATCGATGATCAGTATGTTCAATCATCGAGCGGCAACATCTAGGTTGATCAGAGATGAGAAAGAAACAAACAGAAACGTGGAGGAAGTTCTGAACTTCATGGGCGTACGAAATGTGGGTCAAGGCCCCCTTTAGGATTGAAAATAGTATCATCTGCCTCCCTCTCCCCTCAAAATTCTAGATGGTGGGAAAAATTGAAAACCCCTAACCGAGGATTATTATCCCTCTTAACGTAGAGTCTCAAATAAAAACCCCGTGTTCATTCAGTTAGTATTTTCTAAAATTTTCATCACAAAAACCTCAAAATGTGCCCTGGTAGATTTAAGATTTCAAAAATTTGCCGGATCTATTGAACGCAATGATTCGACAGGATTTTGTGCTGAAAGTGAAAAAGAAACGTAATTATTCAGCAGAAATTGATGGAAAATCTGCGTCACGGGAACCTCGAATTATGACGGTGATTGGCCACGGAGAGAAAAGACGGGGCACCTTTTTGCGCACATAGCTTTGCAATGGACGACCAGATATGATTTTCCATTTCAGCCATTCCGTGAGCTCGTGACGATAACGATTCAAGCGAGATACGACGTCTCAATACGTTTGTGTTGTTTGCGAGACGCGTTTGTGGCATTGAGCGATTATTCGTCGCTGAGTTAACCACCAGGACGCCCCGCTGAGTGTGGAGCCACCCTTATTCCGCCCTTATAACGCTCCGAATTGGTGGGCGACTTATCATCCGAGGCTGTCAACCGCGGTTGAGCTACAAGTTGGCTCCGCTCCAAATTTTCCCAGCATCAGGTCTGCATTGTATTTGTTGCTTCCCTGTTCCATTCATCTTTTCGGCTGAAGCATTCGTGCTGCGGAGTTCCTCCATCTTACATCCATGGGTAAAACATCAGGTGGAATACATCGGACGAATTTATACCGCGGGTCTAAATAGCATTCGCTCAAGGGTGCAAGAGGTGAATGCGTATACCTTGCCCCAGAGGTTAGTGCTTAAAAGTCTTTGCGGATACACCCTGGCGCGCGAGAATTACGATTTATTGCTCCCAAGAGAGAAAAATAGGAAAGAAACTAGGGCACCCCTTACGAAGAAATTACAGATGCTATTAAAAATTCTTGCTTGTGCAATCTTGTAGTTCCCTGTAAGGGACCCTGAATCTTGCAATAATTCTCAGCCGCAGTTGCGTAGAGGGGGGTCTGGATCCCCCCCCCCAACCCCCTTAGCTTCGTTAATTTTACCTTTTTTCAATATTGGAGGGCAGACATCATATATAAGCTCAGAGACCTCCTAAATTTGCATAACTGGTAACGCTCAGTTCCAGCGTTCTACCGGGCCGATTTTCATGATTTTTGCGGCTATTGACAGGCAATTGTCTCTAAATGAGTCCGCTCTATTCGGATTTTGAAAATATGACCCACGTTTTCTTATATTACGTGGTAAAGCTGCGAATTCTCCCATTTAAACGATGCATTTTTTTATTTTTTGTCATAGTTCGTTTGAGCGTTCTACTGAGCCGATTTCCATGATTTTTCGGTTATCGACAGGTGATAGTTCCTAAATGAGCCCGCTCTAATCAGATTTTGGAAATAAGATCCAGGTGTTTTTAAATTAGAGAAGACCACAAAGCTTAGAAAGGGGGGGATTTCAAATTTAGCGGAAAATGTTGAATCCTGATCTGTTAGTAGGGTAAGTGAATCGAAGGTATCTCCTTTGGTGCAGACTATCCAAAAGCGACGAAACGATTCGTTCCGTTCCGTTCCAGTCTTGGCGTGAAGTTTGAACAAATATTCTTTCCGTCGATTCGCATTGGTCCAATCGCTCCCGGCCGGGGGGAGATTGGACAAATGAGAGTCGGGTATTGAAATCTTTTCATTTTTTTTTGGTCGTCCTCCTGTCGACGCGGACCTAGAGCGCGAAGCGCCCTCTGGGGGTTAGGCCGCGTAGCGGCCATGGATGGGAATAGCCCCCCAGTAAAATATTATCAGGGACGTACACAAAATAATGTAAATTTACCGTCACGGATCCTCCCCCCTTAAAGAATCTTTGCTACGCCAGTAATATGAAGCTGCAGGGCGAAGCTAAAGAGAATGGAGCATGTAGTTTTGTCCCACCGAGCATCCTATTAACGAATTAACGATGTATGTCTCCCTGTCTGGGCATATATTTGTCATAACATCATGCTTTACATACCTTTGGTGACAAAATCGATACAATGGAAAAATGGCGTTGCCAAGTATCAAATAATTTCACCGATGATGTCACGGGAGCAGGCGAGGTCTACGGTATGAAAAGGCAAACTTGGCAACTCATCTGACAACACTCCTGTAATTACGAACAGTTACCGTTCCGTAACTCTACCTTCAGCTCGGGAAAAATCCTCGCCCTGTTAATTTCAGCCCCATTATTAAAAGTGGGGCGCACGGCCGTAGTTTTCAGACTGCGATGAAATTCGCTTCATTTTTGAGTGGGGTGCAGGAGCGGCAGAAACGCTCAATTGCCCCGCAGAATGTTGCAACAGGACTTTTGTGGGCTCTCTAATTTCAGTCTCGTCGGAGCGAATTGTTGTACAAAAAACAGCGTCTTGTGAGCATGACAAGAGACTTTCGTCTGTCATAACGAGGATGTTATCTGTCGCTTGAGCTTTAGACGAGGCGCTCAACGCTTTTTGCATTTTCTTGATGTTAAGCTTGAAATCTACCAGATGCTTTTAAGGCGTTAGCGCCGGTTTATAACAGCCAAAGTCAGATTTTTTTTTAAAATGTTCTTTACCGAGGTCCTCCAATTTATGTTATGCGAATGAATTCTACACGGTAAGTTGTTGACTTCCATGGTTTATTCTGGTTGTTACATCATTTTAAATCTTTAAATGTCGGTTTCAGCGAGAGCTACGCAATCCGTGGCATGGAAAAAAGATGGATTTTTGCTCCATCATACACTGAAAATATTGGCGCGTATACGTAGTATACCGCCTTTGCGATCGTTTCGAACCCTGCTCGATACAATAACCGAGTCCCTTAGTTCCTTACCGAAAAGTGACTACCGCGAACTTCTGAGATTTTCCAAAGCGTGTAAAAAGTTTATTTATCCATCAATAATTATGATTTAAAGTTGTTTCTCATTCTGGGGCTCATTAGTTTATGTGCAGTGAATACCAAGAGTCTACGTTACTTGGTTTTTTCAAAAAAAGCCTAAGAATGCGACGCGCTGATTTAAATTATGCATATATAAGCAGAATCAAGCGAATTGATTCGAGGATGGCTGAGCAGGTCGGCACTCTCGAAATGAGAATTTAACTCCTCCGTTTTGTTCAAAACGTTGCTTTGACAG
The DNA here is from genome assembly GCF_918797505.1 of Bemisia tabaci. Lineage (NCBI taxonomy): Eukaryota > Metazoa > Arthropoda > Insecta > Hemiptera > Aleyrodidae > Bemisia > Bemisia tabaci. Next base: position 45,135,571 of record NC_092799.1, on the reverse strand, counting down.
ATCTGTAACCTCGGTTATAATTTCCAAAAGTTGGTACCCGTGCTCTGATAGTGCTGTTCATCTGACAACATTGTCAGTGTCAGCTGATAAAATGTATATTTTCACAGTGCAATCTGTGTAAGTGCAATCTGTGATGAGCCTCGAGACTCATTAGACCATTAGCTAAACGTGGCTCATACAGGAATCCACTTACCCCTCTCTTTCCCACGCTCCTGCTCACTGCGTCGGCGTCTCGACGAACAATAGCTAATGACGGTTGCCAAGCGATGCCGGGATCCTCAGCCCCTCGCCCAATTACTTACGCTTCATTAACCATTTCACCGTCACGCTAGGATTCGTCCAATTTTCAAAAAAAATTGTTTCGCGAGTTTTTAGCAATTTTTTCCTTACTCTCCGTTAAAACACGAATTAAAAGAGGTCTCATTCATAAAAATCGGCCAAATAGAAGAGAAGTTACAGTATTCGAAATCCGAAGAAATCAACAAAACTTCTCCAAACAAAAAATAAAATGAAGGGGGAAAAAAAGAAATGTATAAATTACAATTTAATATGATTGACCTCAGAATGTGACAAGCAATTCAATTATAAAAAGGAGAAAAAATTGAGTGAAATTACAAAAAATTAGCCTCTTGCAAGGGGCTTCCTTGTATGAGTTTTGACCTGAAGACAAGTAAATCCCGTTATATTATTAAAACGAAATTGACTCCATAGTTTAATGCCTTAGTTTCTTGAATACGATTATTTTAAGCACTCGATTTATATCAGCAATTTTACCCATGAGGTGATTTCCTGAGAGCTGATAATATCACGAATTTCTCATAGAGCCCTTCAAAAATGGCTTGCTTTTTGGGCAGCCGATTCGGCCATCAAACCGGGGTTTAAATGGAAGCTGATAATAACACAAAGCTCTGAGAACAATTTTAAGATGAGTATAGGAACGGTTTGTACATTACGAGGAGAGGCGGGCATTCTGTTCAGCATATCGATACATAAGTATTTTCACACGTAGAATTCAATTTTCACGTCAGGGAGTCGACATATTTTGATTTTTTCGATTTTATACGGAAAATTTATGGTTTTTCGGGATTGAAATTACTTACAATTGTTTCATGAAAAATGAATGCACCCAAAATGACTATAGCATTTTGACTTTCACATACCTACGTGCACTCACTAAATTGATTGGTAAATTCAAAGAGTGGGTACATCGACCTGGTATATCAAGTTTCTGCGATTTTTTACGGCAAATCGGTAGATTTTCGGGATGTGGATTGCTTACTTTCAATTCATGAATGAATAAAGCATGGACATGGTTGAGCTTCTTTGCATGAAAAGACGTTTAAATAACAAAATCAAGACATATTTAATACAATTGCATTTATATCGAGTCAATTTCTTTTCAATAATATAACGGGATTTATAATACCGGTGATTTGGGTATTTTAACCCCAAAATACCTTTAAATCGACTTTATCTTCTAGGAATTCGACAGAATTTTTCCTTTCTTCGCTTAAATTTTTCCGTAGCACTTTTCCTCAAGAATCTGATAAAATTTTGCTTGAGGCGGATCAAAAAACTTAAATTTGTTCGAATAGCTTTCTAGATTCACAATACACGGTCTCGTCAAGGTGCGTCGTTGACCTTGTAGTGTTGTATCGTGAATTCTCCTGTTGTGCTGCTTGCCTTTTTTGAAATCTCTGTAAATGAAAACTAAAGGGGTTGATATGTGCGAGTTAATGACGCGCCTTATCAACACATTGTGTTGGAGTTCACTGCTTGTTTTTTCTTTATTTTGACTGAAAGGGTTGTTTCTTGTCTACAAAATTGGCTTTTTTATAGTTAAACCCGTGTGGATTTAACTTAGAGTCAGTTTTTTTAGTTAAAGAAACGTTGTTTTGTTTCGTTAAGTTTTGATTAAAAAAACGATACCAAAACAACATTCCTTGAACTCCAAAAAGTGACTTTAACAAAATCCGCACGGAATTAACTTTAAAAAAAAAAAAAAAAATTGTCAAAGAGAAAGGACGCTCTAAGTCAAAATAATATCTCAAGATTTTTTTTTTTTCAGTGTAGATGTGATGGGTTTGGATTTAGATAGAATATTCAAGAAATTTGTAATCTTTCGGTAATTTATGAGATTGAGTTTTTGTCCTTCAGTTTAGAATGGGGAGATTCATCCAAGTTTAAATGGAAACTTTGATTTTAACTATGGAGAGAAATTTCGAGGAAGATTGTTTCTTCTATGTGCGTATCAGTCCATGGCCTCTTACCTTCACACATACATTCTGCTCGGAAAATTTGCAATTATTTATGGCACACCTTTAATTATTTTTTGTTCACTACTTCAAATACCTCGTAAGGGATATCCCTCCGCTTTAAATTAGAGCCCAATCTCCCTGCTTGCATTCCTACTTAACAGTCCCCAAAGAGACCCGTTGTTTAAGACCATCAAGTTCAGATCGCACAGCCGAGAGTGGACCCCGGACCTCCTGATAGAAGAACCGGTGCTACAACCACCACACTACAAAGAACCGACGGAATAAAGCAGAGAGAACACTTAAATCCGTGACAAAAATTAACCGCGCCAGATTAAAACACAATTAAATCTTGATTGGAGCTTACACATTTCTAATGAACGTCACTATTGAAATCAGTCTCAAGACACCCAGTAGCGGGAAACACTTTCAGATATTTGGAAGTAAACAATGTTTCTAGGAGTTTTACATGCCCGAAGTACCAGTAAATCAGTAAGTCATGCTTACATCCGTAGGAAAAATTAGCGAGCGTGTTATGTGTCACTTTTAAGTGGGCAAAACTCGGAACGACATGTGAAGCCTCGAGCTCAATACGTTGCCTCTCTGACGTAATGACGTACCTCAATTTCCACGTAAACCCTGTTTCACATGTGAGTCCATGATATCTGGGGCTCATTATGTATTCAAGATAAGCCCTTATGTCAGAAGAGCGACGAATTTACACAAATTTGGCGTAAAGCCTCATCGGGCCTTCCGCCGATAACACGTGCAAAAATCCAATAACGTAACGCGGTACAATACACCGCCACCAACATTTCATACGAGCGCTGAGCGTTCAGCACCACGGTAAGATAGAGGTTGGTCGCATATTTTTAACTGCTTGGTTTTTTTTTTTTTTTATCGACTTATTCTTTCTGAAGTGAGACTCAATATTACGTGGAGAGAAGGAGGCATGGGTTGATACACTTCGAAGTTTCTTCTCAAAAAAAAAAAAAAGAAAACATGAAAAGAGTTTTTCTATAAAGCAATTAAATATACGCATTTTCCGACGTTAGCCATGGTGTATTTTATCACTCTAGATTCCGTCCTTCCGGCGGTATGCTCCTTAAACTGAATTTTGACGGTGTCGCAGTTCGCAACCGCGTATCATGTTTGTGATGTCTGAAAATCACCGCGACCATTTTACCTTTTTCAAGGAGTACGAATCGACATCATCCTTGAGGTTTCCGCAGAATTTTCTTTGCAAAGAGAAGAAAATTCTCGGCAGTCGTTAAGAATTGCCGTTGAGTTTTCCATTTAAAAAATTAAGTATGACAGAAAGTCTGAAACGATGCAAACCGAGATACGAGGTTGCGGACTAACACCGCACCGTCGATTTATCTCTCCTATGCGCTTGAGCTAATGTCTTATAGCTCTAATTTGTGACAAAATGATGCAGCATTTGCTTTTTTAAAGAATGATTTAACTCGCTAGTTTTGCTGCACCACTGAGAGAAAAGTTCTATGCCCCGATGTTGAAGCACTAATAACAATGTAAGACAATTTTGCGTGAGTTACGAGCTACCTACTGATATCGAGGAAAGTTTGCAAGAAGTTTCATCAGCATTTAGTCAAGTTAGCAGCTTTGAACAATGAAGGAAAGTAAAAGCAAGGTGAAAGTTGTGACGACAAAGTTCAAAGCTCTCATTGTGCAAGAGGATGGCTGGAAATCATTTTCCGGTAAAATTTCGATTTTCTATCCGTAATTTCTCTGTTTAATTCGGCGTTATTTTATAGAAATAAGCAAGGAATGTTACAAAGATAAAATATGCAGGAACACGTAGGCAAGAGAATGGCAACACTTTTGCGGGAAATTAATATCTGTGAGTGGTAATTAACTCAAACCGCGATACATTTGGCGCATCGCCCAGAGACAAAATCACTGCTCCGCAGTATTATTTCCTCTGATGACAAATTTAATAATGTGCGATATATTTCGAAAGTTAAAAGGCAAATGAAAACATATGATTTCTTTCCTACAATGCAATGAAATATGATGCAATAAATAAATGCAATATTTTTAATAATTCTTGAAATAATGAAGCAAAATCACGATTAATTATAAAATAAAATAAATTTACAAAGCCATAACCTTGCGAATTATTTAAATATTTCGTTATTTGCAAGGTTACGGCTTTTTAGATTTATTTTAATTCATTTATATTTGGCCTTGCTCATTGCGAACATGTTTGAACGATTAATTATGTTTATAATATTTTTCTTCGCGGGGCATTTCTCCCATCATTGCTTAGTATGATGTAATTCTAAAACTAATGGATATAGCCCAAGTTTATAGAGTATGGGTATTTAAAATAGATGATACAATGGACTCCGTTTCGCCAATAGAAACTACAAATTATAGCTTAGTTTGGAAACAAACTATGTACCATTAGTTTCCATGCGCGAATAAGTTGTTTTTACGGATGAGCCAGAAATATGTATTTTCTGATCGCGAAATGCATTCCAAATGGACTGCGTTAAACAGAAATAAACAACGCCACATCAGCTATTGCCAAATGAAAAAATAATACACTAAGAAGTGGCCCGAACTGTATGTAACAAGGTGGAGAAATGGTGCTGGGTCCGCACCATTTCGTGGGGAAAATCTCTTGGCTTTGTTTTTCCCACGAAATGGTGTGGACCCAGCACCATTTCTCCACCTTGCTATTGCCAACTTTATAATAATCGAATATTGGAAATTTAATTTTAGACGGTTGTGTAGATTTTCGTGCAAATTTCAGTGAATTTTCTCCAGAGTACGAAGAAACTTCCGTTAAATTTTCAAAGGAATACGCACAAACGAACTCTCGTAAAAAATTGAGTTGCCCAATTCAATTTGGCAATAGCTTATATGGCTTGGTTGCATTCTGTTAAACGCGGTCCAAACTATCTTAGACCTATCTAATGAAGTGCATTCTGCTTCATAACTACCACACAAAAAATTATACTGCAAGATACCTACAACCTGAGCTCATATTCGAATTCTTCATTGAAAACTATCCCGAAATGATGTATCAATTGTCACAGTAAAAATGTAAGCTCCACACTTACATATACACGTTAAACCCCATAAATTCAACGTGGGTGGTCTCTTTATCCTCTCCGCGAAGTGAGAGAAAGGAATGTGAATCTCGGAAGCAAAACCGAAATCCAGGCGCCGGCGCTATGTCGAAATTCTCGGTAAAGGCGGCACCTCATAAAGGAATGAAGGTCAAGCATAGGTTACATCGTGTTAGCCTATTTTCTCGCGACCAATGAAAACCCGGCACAGAAATGGCCATACTCTGTCTATAAAGGTACTGTAGTCCGCCGGGAGAGCCGCGGCATTGCGCAATGCGTGAAGTATCCCCTTAGGTCTGTAGGCGTCAGAGCGTGTTCCGAGCTGGCAGCACGTCGCGTCGCGCCGCGCCGCAGCGGACTTGAGTACCTTTATAGGCAGAGTATGGCCATTTCTGTGCCGGTTTCTCATTGGTCGCGTGAAAATAGGCTGACACAGTGTTCTTACGGTTGTAAATAAACAAACAAGATAGCTATTATCAGCTAGCAAGTTTGAGGTAATGCACATCTTACATCCTCCTGTGATTAAGGCGAAAGGCGATTTAACAGTGTTTTCATGTGTTTTTTATGTGTTATTCGTAGATATGCTAGTTTAAATTGTTACTGCCGTATAATTGAAATTTTTGTCAAAGTTTAGCTTCTTATCAATGTTACGGCGGGTCGCCATCTTGTTTGTTTATTTACGGCCGTAAGAGCATCATGCAGCCTGAAAACTCGTTGACCAATCAAAAAGTGGCACAGTTTTCCTGTAGTTAAAAGGTACGAATGGCCATACTCTGTCTATAAAGGTACTCTAGTTGGACGTATTTCTATCAAACGAAACTAAGCGCCAATTTGAGTTCCTTTTGAGGAATATAGAATCCCGGATAGCGCGTTCTGTCAAACGGACCTAAGCGCCATGGAAAAGCATTGCGAGTATAGGATGGAATAAGCCGGATGCCCGATTCCGCCGCCAATCCAAGCCCCCCTCTACCTTCCTCACCCGATGGCGCTTAGGTCCGTTTCATAGAAATACGTCCAGTTTTCAGTGGTAAGATCTTTTTTCACCAAAGAGATTGAGCTGACAGCCTGTTTTCAAATCCTACCTCATTCTGGCAACTTCTAGTTCGACGCTGTAGTACGGTCACAACGAAACTGATTACGTTTCACGAGCTCCATTTTTCACTCGGCGACGAGATGGTTATTGCGCCTGGAGTCCGTTGATAAAGCTCCGCCGCTCGCAAACTGCCATGACTCCTGGCGCTTCATAACTGTCGGATTGTGTGAGGGAACTTACGCTCGGATGATGAACTAATCACCGTTTACACCGGAAGCGTGGGGAAATGTTTGCACGATCTGACAATCCGGCGATCTGACGATAATCATTATTTCTCCGGTGATCACGGCTACGGATACGGGAGTGTTTCACTCCGCGCCGTGTTTGATAGGATGGTTTTAAAAGGCAAATTAGGTCAAAATACATTCTTGCTAAATAGAATTAAGTTTTCTGCGGATGATTTGCCAAGAGACGCATTGAATTGGTGGAAGCAAGTACGCAACGCCGTATCAGCAATCATTCTGCGGAAACAAGGTGGAGAAATGGTGCTGGGTCCACACCATTTTGCGGGGAAAACAAAACCAAGAAATTCCAAAAATTATAATTAGAGTCAAAATTAAATTTTTTTGAACTCTAAAGCGTACCAGTACGAGACTGAGTTGGATTCACTGCCGAGTGTGAGGTCTAAAAAGGCCCAAACCGGTATAGATCTCTCGGCGTGACTCCAACTTAATATTCCAATGCAAATTGCCTGAGCTGAACACTTTCCCCCCTCAGTTTCGTACTGGTTCGCATTACAGTTCAACAAAATTTAATTTTAACTCTAATTGTAATTTTTGGAACTTCTTGGCTTTGCGAAATGGTGTGGACCCAGCAACATTTCTTCACCTTGTTACATACAGCTTGGGCCACTTTTTAGTGTTTTTTTCCCCATTCTGAGGAGAGTTAGGGCTGTAAAACGTTTGAAAACTCTTCAAATGTGAAAAGAAAGATATGGGTTTTTTTAATTTTGAGTACAAAGTATGTTTTTTCCTTTTTTTCACTTCAAATTCTACACAAGTGGTAATCTTGCTCTTTCTCCTACCGTTTATGATTTGGGTGGTTGGAATCGATCAAATGGGTCTACAAAATAATAGAAGGAGACAAAAGTTGAAATTTCAGCCTTTCAATTTCCCATCGAGGTTTGAGCATATCATGCGGCTGCTGCAACTTTCAAGTTCAAAAGCTCTATCATTCAATTAACTTGAAAGGGTCAGTTCTCTGTGGTGAAATTGACCTAATATAGAACATTTCATGAGATATGCGGTGAGAGAGGGGGTCCACGGTCTTTCTAGCGACATTGATGTTGATTTCCGCGGAAAACGGAAGGCGAGGAGAGCGGGATTCTTCAGAACAGCTCGGATAATTGAGTCAAGTTGTTCTTATTTCCGTCATCGAGATTGAAGCACATTAACCCTTCGCCTCGGCGCTCGCTTAATGCACTCTTCTCCGTTCCTCCACATGCATCGAGTCATCACCCTCCGTTTTGAACTCGAGGGATGAGCATCATTTGCCGGGAAAAGTCAATCGTCTCGGTCAGTAACTCAATCAAAAGGCCCGTCGTGCAGGAAAATCAAAAGACATAAGGCCCTGTCCACACGAGCGTGGTTCGAGGAACTTATTCGACGAACTGCTCAGTTCCCGGAACTTGTTACTTGAAAGGAGGGATGCTGTCCACACGAGTTTGCCCGAACTGGAACCGGAACTTCAATAAAACTATACAATTATTGCAAAATAATAGATATTTACGGCCGCCATAGTAACAAAAATTAATGCCAAGACATGTAAAGGACGTAAAAAACAAAAACACACAAATTCACATCAAATGAAACATATATGTTTCATACAGCTTCTACATATATGTAGAAGCTCGAAGTACGGGGGAAGTTCCGGGTTTAGGAGGAATAAGTTTTCAGCTCAGCTAAAAATTGTTGCGGGAACAAGTTCCTGGAACTAAGTTTCGCGAACCACGCTCGTGTGGGCAAGGCCTTAAAATGGTCCTGATGACGTGCATTTCCAGGAACTGTTTTCGAGGGAGCTTCGAACGGTTCAGGGTGCCATGAAACGCGAGGAATATACCTATCGTTGGCAATGACGTGAAACCACGTATTGATGGCGAAACTACAAAAATGCGTATCACGGATGCGGTGTTTTGGAATCCCTGCTCCGATTTCATTTTTTGAAATAAGGCGGAACCAACATCATAACTTGAAATTTTCGCAGAATATTCTGCATAATGAGTAGAAAAATCACTGTAATTTTAAAAAAACGACGCTCAGTAGTTTCCCATGTAGGAAATAAAGTATGACAGGAAGTCTGCAACTCCGCGGTTCCAGGACATTTGGACTGCATTTTGCAATTTGGTCTTATAAATTCTGGCTCATCTGAAAAAACACTTCTGTGCGTAGGGAAACTAATGGCACATACGTTGTTTTTAAACCGGGCTAGAATTTATAGTTCCAAATTGCAAAACGTAGTTCATTTCGTCGACGATGTTTTGTCCGCGCACCTGTTTTGTCCAGTAGATAACGTCCACGCGTAAAATAAGCAACAGTGACTTTGTCCAAGCTTTATATTTTAGTCAGTATGTAAAATCATATATTGACACTATCAAAATGAGAAAATTGAAAGAGAAGGAGATGTTGTTATGGTGACTCATTTTTCTAAAGGATATGTTACTTTCTCCTTTTGATTCATCTTTTCAAATTGTTATGGGTGAATATATGGTTCAATTTCTTTCCTTAAAATTTTCGACGTGAAGTATTGTAGTATACCTTATATACACCTTTTTTTCTTTTTTTAAAATGAAAATATTACTTCATTTTAAAGACATTTACATTTTTAAAACGTGGCAAGTCCTTGCTAAGAGATGGTACCGATATTAATATCATTTGGACAGCATTTTGCGATTTGGAATTGTAAATTCTGGCTCTTCTGGAAAAACACTTATGTGCATAGGAAAACTCTTGGCACATACGTTGTTTTTAAACCGGGCTAGAATTTATAGTTCCAAATTGCAATATGCAGTCCATTTAGCCGTAGAGGTGTTGAAAGAAACTGTATAAAAATGAATAAAAGAGGAAAAGATAAACAAGAAGCACGCAATCATCGGTATTTTTACATCGACCTTTTAGAGTCAAATGCGTCCAATTTTGAGCGTTTGGTTGCGTGTGCATCACGCTGCAGCACAGCATAAAATCACAAAATATAAAAGAAAAAATTAAAGTGCTTTAGAAGTAATAAATTTGACACGGAACTACCTTAATATTCACAAAACACATATTATATTTTCCTTTACATATTTTTTTCCATCGTTTTAAACGAGAATTATCCACGCAGAGTGTGCAAACATTTCAAAATCACGAGTTGAAATATGCTGACTCCGCGAGTTTAAATATACATATTAGAGTCGAACACAGAGCGAATTGGCCTCCAAACCTGAGTGGATACTTCACGCATTGCGCAATGCTTGAAGTATCCACTTAGGTTTGTAGGCGCCAATGCACGTTGCACGTTGACCGCTCTGCCACGGCGCCGGAAGCAACTATTTCACCACAGAGGTGTTGCTCAGTATCATACGAAATTGAAGGCGCTCCAACATATTCACAGTAAAAGGCTTCCTTTAAGAGCACGGAGCTTCCCTCGCAAAATAAATCAAGATACTCCGGCTCAAAAAGAGAGCGGTAGTCAAAAAACTCAGTGAGTGATAGCATCCGTATTTAATGACGCTTAGCATACTTTTTGGATGTCGTCAGAGAAAAAAGTGACTCGATTTAGGCAGAAACATTCCTGAGTATGCAGTCAAGAAGACTATATTTTGAATCAAGAAGAAAGTAGCTGAATGAAAGCGGGTCTCTGTTTGATGGAAGTGACTTTTCTTTTCATGTAAGTATCTTCTTTTCTTTAAACAAGCATAATTTTCTTTATTGATTCATGAGGAAATTCTCTCGGTGGTAAATTCGAGCTTATTTCTGCTTGAATCAAGTCCTCCTTCCTCTAATGAAGTTCAAACATCATGCTAAACGTTATTGAATACAGATACTAGAACTTACATGTATTCACATGTGGACTTATTAACTTTGGGTCTCAATTGGTAAATGGACCAAAATTCACCTGCCAAAAAAACGCGTGGACGTAAACTACTAGAAAAAACAGGTGCGTGGACGCAAAATCGTTGTCGAAATGTCCTATAACCAACTCCGCAAACCGAGATACGCATTTCTGCAGTTTCACCATCGGTATGTCAATTGCGGTTTTTCCGATTTTACTTTTCGAAGAGAAAAAAGCCAACTTCGTACATTGTTTATACAAAATAGTCTGATAACAAAGAAAGAAAATCAAGGAAGTTTTCAAGAAATTACGTTGATTAGTTTTCCAAAAAATACAATAAAAAGTATGACAAGAAAACTGTAATGTCGTGATTTCATTCTTTGGCCATTGATATGAGAGATTGGGACATTTCGTGGAATGTTTCATTGAATTCACTTTCGATGATGTCAATGAAGGGACCTCAAGTCGTTATGAGCCAAAATTGCGAAAATCGGACTCACCCTGAATTTCTAAAATCGAGCGTTTATTTGACGGCAGAGGGTGTCTGTATATTTGACGAAACTACTTGGTTGCAGTTGGCCATCGAAACTCCTAACAACTTATCTCTAAAACCAAAATCTAAATTATTCATGATAATTAGAGTTTGGATCCTGGCAAATTACAGCCACATCAATTTCGACGTTGAAGTGTAAAAATTGAAACCAAGTTTTGAAAGGTATCGAATAAGCTCCTGTTGATAAAAAGATCAATTCTTGAAATACGGCTGTGTTACTATGGTAGTTCTGATGAATTCATGAGAGATTTTTTAATATTACATTTTACTCTGTGACACTGGCAACTAACATTTTAATCGAAGATGTCTTTTTGACGTACAGAAAAAACTACGGATTAAAATTTTAGTTAGAAATTATTCATGTATCTGAAGTTACTTTTATGCATCGGCTGAAACTCTTCACCTCTCTTAATTTAAAAATCTAAATTTTCGTTTATACTCCTATTTTCAAAATTACCTGTAAAGACGTTAATAGCCTGAGTCGCTGAATGTCTCAAAATTATAATAACTAACTAACTAACTGTATAAGCGCGAGGTTTTTATTCAAATTTTTGGGAAAAGAAAAAAGTTGAAAGTTCAGCACACATACTCGTAAAGTAAAGATGTGGCCCGCTATAAAAAGTGAGTGTAGTATGAAATGAATCATGAATAATGTTGCAGCGACGAAACTTAATGAAATATTTATTGTTTGAAAAGTAATTAAGTGAATGCCCTGCATCCCTGAGTGAACTTGGCAATTAATAATTTCAAAAAGTTTCACTAAGTTGGCGGAACGTGAAATCATTTTAATGGCGCACCTAGTCAGCATCGCCTCGAGGGCTCGTAAATTCAATGATTAAAAGAACTTCCGACGGGAGTTTATGGATGGTGACAGTGAAAACATTGACGCTAGCAAAATTAAAATACACACTCCAGCATTGCGATACTTCCACTCTTTAGAATTTTATGCTTAACCAATGCCGAATCAGTGAATCAGTTGAAACAATCGTGTAATAAATCGTGGAACAAAAATGTAAGTTCAAGGTGTTAAATTTTGAATTTCCTGAGACAGAATTTAAATATTTGATTGTGTCAAACTACAATAATTGGGCGGAGTTAAACAGAAAGGAATCAAGCCACATCGGGATCGAACCGAGAAAAAGAGGTTTAAAGTTTGGCTCCTGCATAAGACTCAATGTAAAAGATAAACTTTAAGTTCTGTTTCTGCAAAATTTGCTCCAACAAAAACTTTGAATTTTTGGCGATAGATAGTAGAGCAGTGGCTGAGTTCAAAACTACTCATAACTCAATTTTTTCCAAAATGTGGATTGGTTCCTTTCTGCTTGACTCAGTCCAATTGTTGTGAGACTTGCGTCGTCTGCCTAGGCGGTGTGCAAACCATGGTGTCTTTCACCTTAGCTTAATAAGACAAGAGCTTTTCAACTTCTTTTCGCTCTAGCAAAATTATGCATGAGGCCATTCAAAGTAGGAAAAAAACCATTGCGAGTGGATGATGATGTCAACCGACAGTGTTTTTTTCGACGGATACGGTACCTTTGTTAATATTAGACTTTAAAACTTGAAAATTGGAAACTTCGTACTTCTTTGCTAACCTAAAGAGTTCAACCAGCGGCGAGGCATGAATTATTGATTGTCGGTATCTTTCCATGTGAAACTGTGGTAAAGAATCGATTATTAAGGTGTTGTTGCGAACATCCTGTTTATCGATCCTTTTCCCTAGTTTTAAATGGCAAATCAATCGATATATCGCAAAGCACGCCACGCCACTGATTTTAACCATCGAAATAAAATTTTAAAACTAGCGGACCTGACTTATTGACTACTATCATTCACGCCAAGCTGCGTGATGTACTGACTTGATTTTCAATGCTTACGTTTTTTATCAGCCATGGGAAATACTTCATCGCTCTTTTCCTTATCAGCCATCTGAAGCTCATCGTCGTTCTTTTCCTTATCAGCCATCTTATGACGTCCGAAGTTGCACTATTAAATATATAAGTAAGCCAGCATGCGCCAACGCTGACTCTAAGCAATCGAAGATATTCTGGTTTAATCCGGCGAAAACTTTGCCTCACACAACACTTCACTGCACGGTAAAAAACTGAGCTACGTCAGTGAAAACATGAGATTTCCTCTGGAAAGAAAAACCGAACTGTATCCCTCATGTGGTTCTTTGTTTACAGATGCACATTTTGGTATACATTTCACCTTCAGCCTTAAATAAAATTATTAGCTTCGAACTAATAACCGAGAGCAGCAGAGCTTTACCGAAGCACTTCTACACTTTATCGCGGTTTAGTCTTTTTTAAGTTATGAAGCGTTATTTTTTGATAACAAGATTCAGCTTTCAATGCTGCCGCACTAAGAGAAAATCTCTGATCACACATTTGGATATTGCCAAATTTCCACCGATACAATATGAATTTTCCGGAAGGCTATTGAACTTTCCCCTCTGAATATTTTAATAACGGTTCACTTAACTTGCCAGTAAATTAAAGGAAAAATAGGCTCAACTTCTCGCAGAGAGACATTTTTTATTCTAAAAAAGTAGGCAACGCTTAAGTTCTCATGTTGTGTCCCTCCGCAACTGGGTAGAATTAACTTTATTTAAATCATGGACATTTTTTGACTGAAGAACTAAAGAACATAACCAAGGAATTTTACGATTATTGTTGATGATTTTTAGCCAAAACTAAGTATCAAAACACAAATTAAATGGTGATTTTTGACCAAAGTATCAAATTATGACTACAAACAACATGCAGGGATAGTAATATTAGCCGAGCTCTGATGAAAATAAACACATTTCCCACGCGGAGAAATATGTCAAGTTGAAAGTCAGCAGTGGGTAAATGACTGATAACAGAAATAAATACCAAGCGGGCGGCGCGGCAATTTGAGATTGCCCTTGGCCTCTTCCGAGATCATTGCCAATTTACTCTGTTGCTCTCTATACTGTAACACTTTTTAATTAGAATATTATCTACACTACCGCTTGTACTTTACGCCGATCTATATTCCATGTTACATTTACGCATTACTGTCGAAAAGTTTCCCAGGAAAACATCACAATTTCCGGGCTATAATCTTGGATAATAAAAGAAAAAGTGTTTTAATTGGAGAATTCACAACATTACCATGTAATATTCAAAAACCTGTGTCATATTTCCAAAATCTTATTCAGGACTCATTTAAGAGAAAACACCTGTCGGTGGCCCAGAAATCATGGAAATCGGCTCAGCGAAACGGTGGAACAAACTGTGATAAATATTAAAATACTTTAAGGGGTCAGAGAGCTCATGGTAATGATACTAAAAATTATTTGCGGGTTTTGATTTTTTAGCAGGAGTATGTAATGTACTCGCATTGAGCATAAAAACACTCATAATTCATTTCTCTCGAAAAGGTGACTTGGTTCGCCCTGTTGAAATTAGTTTAAATACATACATATAATGCGTTGGCATTGCAATAGTTCTAAAAGGCCGTTTACAAATTTGAAACGCTGAAAATCGGATTTTTTTACTCCTTCCTCTTCTCATTTACGCATCCGTACTAGAGGCCTACACTCCTTTGAAAAAATGACTTAACACTTTAATTACTTCCGTTCCCTGAAATTGAAGTGTAGTGATCAATTTGAATACAAAATTGTCACCTTGCATAGATTTTTCATCTGACATTTTTGGAGAGTTGACGCGAAGTGCCCCCCCCCCCTCCCCTCCACACGATGCACCCGTAACGTGGGTTCAGACAGTCCAGAGCCTTCTTCGCCCCTGTCTAAAGTGTCACTAATCTTATGAATGACCCTCAATAACGTCACTACCATTCTACGACGGCGTTAAGGGTCATATTAAGTTCTTATGGGCATTTTTCACATTCATGGACGATGCACATGCCACCTATGTGCATTCTAGCGCGGTCGACAAAAAGTGCACCCTGACGAGGAGATCATCGATTCATCGAGACAGTTTCTTGCGTGATAACCATCTTGGTTGTAAAACCCGATGACGAAGAATAAAACAAAAAGCGGATCCGACAGATCGGCAATACTGGTTTTCCTTGGATTATATTTTGCAATAAGGATCCACTATTTCTGGCCCGATTTAGAAACAACGTACATGGCATTGATTTCCCTATGCAAATATCGACGGTGCAACTACCAAACCACGTATCTCGTTTGCGGTGTTTAAAAATCTACGCTCACATTTTATTTTTTTGAAGTAGACCGAACCAATATCATTCCTTGAAATTTTCACGGAATTTTCTCCGCACAAAGAGGAAAAATCACAGGAATTTTCAAGACTGAATGTTAAGTAGTTTTTCATTTAAAAAATAAAGTATGACAGGAAGTCTGCGACGTCGCAAACTGAGGTACGTGGTTTGGTAGTTTCACCGTCGATATGTGCTTTTGTGGGAGAGCCAGAGATTGTGGCTCCTTATTGCAAAAAATCCATTTAAACTGTGTTGAATAATCGATTCTTGTTGGGGCACTCGCCCACTCTAAGAATCGATACATTTCCATAGATTTAAATGGAGAAAACAATGTTGCCGAGTTGCTGAGTGAAAGAAACTTACATGGTCGCTCCTCCTCCTCATCCTCCTCGTCGTCGTTTTTGTTCTTGTTCTTGTGTCGGTGGTGGCGCCTGTGCTTTTTCTGCCCCGGTAGGTGGACGCCGATGAACATGGCTGCTCTGTGACCTGAAACAAATCCGTCGCCGACATTAGCGCACTCACCTTCGCAATCTCTTATAAATAGTTACACGTAGGTGCCGGATCAGGTGAAACCGAGCCCACGTTTTCTGAGCCGGTGCCCCCGTTTTCCGGAACTAGTACCGAATGGGCCTGTTGCATGCAAGAGATACAGCCGCGCGAATAGACTTTTCAGAGGTTAAATGACACGAAAATTTCGATGGTCACATTAAAAAAGTCTGAAATACACGCCTTACTGCGCAATTTGCGTTGTTAGGAACGCGCTTTTTCAAATTTCCCGCGTCTGGGGGCAGTTTTCTAACGGAAACAATTAACGGCAACTCGCGGCTATTTCCGGTCAACTAAAACTGACAACATAACCTAAAAATCGGAGCTCGTGACATCGTGAAATGAAATGTAGGAGGATTGCGTTGGATATTTAAAAGTTGATCGATTTGGTGACCGCATAAAGCGTATATGGACCACTATAAGAGATAACGTTGGGTTTGTAAACAAACTGAAGGAAAAAATAACAACAACAACAACGACTCGGCATCTTCCGGAAATCACCGAGCCCGCCGTTTGCTCGTTTCCGGTGATTAGAAAACTGCCCCCAGACGCGGGAAATTTGAAAAAGCGCGTTCCTAACAACGCAAATTGCGCAGTAAGGAGTGTATTTCAGACTTTTTTAATGTGACTATCGTAATTTTCGTGTCATTTAACATTTAAAAAGTCTATTCGCGCGGCTGTATCTCCTGCATGCAACAGGCCCATTTCGGAACTTTTTAGATTTTCATGGTTTTTTTCACGGAAGTTTTGAAAATCCCGGAATGCTCCGGATCTTTTGCAATTTCCGGAACTTTCTCGGAACTTCTGAAAAGATTTCAAAAGAATGCCGGAACTGTTGACGGACATGGAATGCATGGAGCACTGCCCTGAGCTTGGATGGGATCATCGAGAGCCGTATAAGCATGGAAATGTTCCTAAACAGCTAGAAGGAACTACGTCTGAATGAATTGAGGCATTTGAAGGACAAAGCGCACAAGTGCAGTTTTTGACAAAATTGAGGTATTACACGGAGAAAAAAACTTCGTGCGTGGGACCCGCAGTTTAGGTCATATGGATCTCTGAAGTTTTCGGATTGAGCATCTGAACACTTTAGATCTAGCTGTCGAGGTTCGGATCACACATCTGAAACTTCAGTTCTTACATCTGAAGTACTTCGGTTTTCACATCCAAAAAACTTCGGTTCTCACATCCAAAAAACTTCGGTTCTCCATCTAAAGTACTTCAGATGTAAGAACTGAAGTTTCAGATGTGTGATCCGAACCTCGACAGCTAGATCTAAAGAGTCCAGATGCTCAATCCGAAAACTTCAGAGATCCGTATGACCTAAACTTCGGGTCCCACGCACGAAGTTTTTTTCTTTGTGTACTGCTTTCAGCTAAAACTAGTCTTAATGTATATTCCGTGAATAATTCACGTCCAAATTCCCATTATTAGGAAATTATTTTTTAGGATTCTTGGTCTTTTTTAGGATGAAAATGAACAATACCATTTTTAGGCGATTGAAATAAAATCGGTCGATTTTTAATCATCCGAACGATTTCCAGGAGTCTTCCGGCTGATTTGTGGCAATTTGACAAGGGACGGAGGCTTAATTGGACGTATTTATACGAAAGGGAACTAAGCGCCAAATTTCCAAATTTCAGTTTTTAACGTTACTGGATTCTCCATGTAATAGGCTGCTCTCACACGTAAATATGCCCCCAAAATACTAATTTCATCCCCTGGAATCAGCCCCTGAAAAATCGCAAAACAGGGAATCAGCGATTACGAATAAAATCAAAAGGAACTATATGTAATTCCCTTTGATTTAATGCGCTAACCCGGATTCCGAATTAAATCAAAAGGCGCTATCTCCACTTGATTGACGCGCGCGCGGCGAAGCTTGGTGGAAACTTGGTGAAATTTAGTACCGGGGGGTATTTTTGGACGGGAAACTCGAATTTCGGGTCAAATTTTGAAAATTCAGAAATCCAAGATGGCGGACATGGCCTAAAATGCTATCTCGGCCCCTATCCAGCCGATCTTGGTGAAACTTGGTATCAGGGGTATTTTCGCATGGGAAACTCGAATTTGGGTCAAATTTTGAAAATTCAGAAATCCAAGATGCGGACATGGCCTAAAATGCTATCTCGGCCCTTCAGCCGATCTTGGTGAAACTTGGTATCAGGGGTATTTTCGCATGGGAAACTCGAATTGGGTCAAATTTTGAAAATTCAGAAATCCAAGATGCCGGACATGGCCTAAAATGCTATCTCGGCCCCTATCCAGCCGATCTTGGTGAAACATGGTATCAGGGGGTATTTTCGCATGGGAAACTCGAATTTGGGTCAAATTTGAAAATTCAGAAATCCAAGATGCGGACATGGCCTAAAATGCTATCTCGGCCCCTATCCAGCCGATCTTGGTGAAACTTGGTATCAGGGGGTATTTTCGGACGGGAAACTCGAATTTCGGGTCAAATTTTGAAAATTCAGAAATCCAAGATGGCGGACATGGCCTAAAATGCTATCTCGGCCCCTATCCAGCCGATCTTGGTGAAACTTGGTATCAGGGGGTATTTTCGGACGGGAAACTCGAATTTCGGGTCAAATTTTGAAAATTCAGAAATCCAAGATGGCGGACATGGCCTAAAATGCTATCTCGGCCCCTGTCCAGCTGATCTTGGTGAAACTTGGTATCAGGGGGTATTTTCGGACGGGAAACTTGAATTTCGGGTCAAATTTTAAAATTTCATAAATTCAAGATGGCGGATGTGGCCTAAAATGTTATCTCCTATTTAAACGCGCATCGCCAAAAAATCCCAGATGTCGTCCCCTGAGTGACGGTCACATATCGACCGTGCGTTCCCTCTGGCTCGATCGATGTCAGTGTGCACTGACATGGACAAGGGGCTTTTAACGAGCGAACAAATTAACGAACCCATCGGAATCACTTAATTTTCATTAAAATCACTGTTAGGTACTTTATTGGAATCGGAACAGTATTTAGAAATTCATGAGTATTAAGAGCGCGCTGGAAGGATTACGTGGTCAAAAGCGTGACCGTCACCTAGGGGTTCGTCAGGCCCCATCTTGACTTCCTCGGAGACGCGAGTTTAAATGGGAGCTCAGAATACGCAACTTCGAACTTGTTTTCCGTGGGTTAATAATGTTTCAAAAAATCGGAGAAAATTCCAGCGAACTGTGCGTACTCAATCCTCCAAAAAAATGCAAAAATTAAAAATTACTGAATAACCTCATTGTTAAAATTTTAAACTCCGATATGGCGGATGTGGCCTTCAACAATAGCTCAATGCCTGAATCGTTTGTGTGAAGTTCGGTATTAGGGGCTCAAAATGACAACAGAAACTGTTTTATTTAGATACGAAAATTTTAACATAGGTAATCAGCACATGAAGGGAATTCACGATCCGACGCTGCTAGGTAAACCACGCACCTCGACGAGGCGGTGTATTGTGAACGTACACGGAGAAAAAAACTTCGTGCGTGGGACCCGAAGTTTAGGTCATATGGATCTGTGAAGTTTTCGGATTGAGCATCTGAACACTTTCGGTCCAGCTGCTGAGGTTTTGATCACACATCTGAAACTTCAGTTCTTACATCTAAAGTACTTCGGTTTTCACATCCGAAAATTTCGGTTCTCACATCCGAAAAACTTCGGTTCTCACACCTGAAGACTTCAGACGTAAGAACTGAAGTTTCAGATGTGTGATCCGAACCTCGACAGCTAGACCTAAAGTGTTCAGATGCTCAATCCGAAAACTTCAGAGATCCATATGACCCAAACTTCGGGTCCCACGCACGAGTTTTTTTCTCCGTGTAGAGTGCCATATATTTAAAGTTTACAAACGTGGAAATTTCCACATCTCATCCACATTGGCAAGATGCAGCGGGAAAGCAGATTGAGGTTAGGTAGGTATATTTGGGCTCCCACCACCTCCGGCCTTCACAACCCGGCCCGTGCGCTTTACGCAGGTTCATTGGCGGCCATTCTAGACGTGTAGTGCGTTTGTTTAAGAAATAGATATCATTTTAAGCCACATCCGCCATCTTGGATTTCTGAATTTTCAAAATTTGACCCGAAATTCGAGTTTCCCGTCCGAAAATACTCCCCGATGCCAAGTTTCACCAAGATCGGCTGGACAGGGGCCGAGATAGCATTTTAGGCCATGTCCGCCATCTTGGATTTCTGAATTTTCAAAATTTGACCCGAAATTCGAGTTTCCCGTCCGAAAATACCCCCTGATACCAAGTTTCACCAAGATCGGCTGGATAGGGGCCGAGATAGCATTTTAGGCCATGTCCGCCATCTTGGATTTCTGAATTTTCAAAATTTGACCCGAAATTCGAGTTTCCCGTCCGAAAATACCCCCTGATACCAAGTTTCACCAAGATCGGCTGGATAGGGGCCGAGATAGCATTTTAGGCCATGTCCGCCATCTTGGATTTCTGAATTTTCAAAATTTGACCCGAAATTCGAGTTTCCCGTCCAAAAATACCCCCGGTACCAAATTTCACCAAGTTTCCACCAAGCTTCGCCGCGCGCGCGTCAATCAAGTGATTCAAGTGGAGATAGCGCCTTTTGATTTAATTCGGAATCCGGGTTAGCGCATTAAATCAAATGGACCTACGTGCAAAAATCCCCTATATCTCGCTTAATATGCATTTTTTCCTAATTTTGGCAACGTACGTAATTAGAGGAACTCTTCAGCTTTCAAACAAGCTAAAGTAAACCAAAATCGGTCCATTAGTACGGAAACGCCAATTGTTTTAGTCAAACTTGCTTTACTGAGAAGTTTGGAAATGGCGTTTAGCGCCTTTTTGCATAAATACGTCCAATTCTCTTAATAACATTTTCCGCGCCGAAGCTACGGAGCCCATTTTCTCAAAACTTCATTTTTGCACTCACCGCTCTTCTCGCTATCACGGCAGTGTAGGTGAGTAGTCCAAGCACCGATCTTTGGTGGCGCACAAAGTTGGCAACACTGCATTTTGGATGGCACCATACGGAATCTAGATGCACGTACGTGTCCCTAATGGCCGTAACGATCCCCGTCACCGCGACGCAGGAACTGTCGCTCCCCATTCAACGTGTCTCACATCCCTGATTCCATGCATGGAATTACTGGAGAAAACTATTTAATCTCAAAATAGCATAACCGGGTGATCTGAACTAGACATAGAGTGCATGAAGTCGTAATGTAAATGGGAGAGCTGGCGCCATGTTCTTCGTCGACGAGTTCCGAGCCCGGTGTGCGCCGAGCTTTGGTCGTCACTTTTTCCATACATTTTCGATCCAAAATGGCGATGTATAATACGTAGTAATGCATGTGTTGCATGTAATGTAGTAGTTGCATGTGTGAGGAATTCGCGATTTGACCATTGATTCTTATGTAAAAGTTCGCGAGAAAAACGATGGTGCCACTGGCTTCTCTGAAATCAACTCCCAAGCTCAAAAAAAGGTTTCAAGTTGAGGCCGTAGTGGAGGGGATATCCCACTCTATCCTGAGAGTCCACCTCTACATCAAGACAAACTCTCCATACAATTCATGCAAAGATAGGGAGCAAATATACGAGTATTGACAGAGCTGTCACTTTATTTGGGGACTCTAAAATTGCTAATGCATTTGCTCTCTATCTTTGCATGGAGAGTTTGTCTTGATGTAAAGGTGGACTCTCAGGATAGCGTGGGATATCTTCTCCATTTTGGCCTCAACTTGAGAGCTGTTTTTGAGTTTGGGAGTTGATTTCAGAGAAAACCAGCCGCGCCATCGTGTTTGTCGCAAACTTTTACACAAGAATCAATAGTCAAATCGCAAATTCCTCACACATGCAACACCTCCATCCCTATCCTATTTGTCTACATCGGATGGTCGGGTGCCCGTGTATCGAAAACAACCGATTATAAATCGAAAAGATGACCGGACGTGATACAGGAGTCTCGAAATTCGGGACCTGGATAATGTTTAAAAGTGGCGTCAGCTCTCCCATTTACATTACAACTCTGTGTGCTCAATGAAACTAGATGCGTTTTGTCAGTGATTTAATAAGTAGGTAGCCACAATCGTTTACATAAGAATGACAACGCTGAGAAATTAAGGGAAAAATAGACTAAATAGTTTTTTCCTACACTCAGTCCGATTTATGGCGTTGCATAATTCCTACCACACATTCGTTTCTTCTTTTTACTGAAAAACCATAATCGTCGTCAACTTTTGAGGGTTTCGATGATTTTTTTCCATTGAGCGACAGATATTCTGTAAAAATTTAATCAATACAGCTAGTTCATCGACTTACATAAAATATTAAGCTGTAATTTCAAACTTTACATTTCGAGGCGCGCGTTTTTATAAGGTGGTCATTGGATTACATAGTTGACGAACAGTTTATTAATCCATAGATGCCCAAGTCGGGTCAAAGGGACCAAAGGTTTGCTAAAAGTTTTGCTGAAAAGGCACGTGTTTTAGCCTAAAACACGTGCCTCGAGGCTTGCATGGGACTGATACATACGAGCTTCAGACAAACGCCTACAAAAACATTTTAAAAGAATAGTCAGACGTCAAATTGAAAAAAATCCAGAGTCAATACGATCGATGAGAGATGGGATAAGATGGGAGAAGCGTGCTCAGGCCTCCTCTTTAAAATTTTCTCCCGAATCTGAGCAACTTCTCATTGACAGCGAAGGTAGGAGCATTGCGAGTGTATGCCGAGCGCTACCGCGCCTTCAATTTTACAGACGCAACACAGACATCCATCAAGTACGAATAGTTGTATCTCTGCGCCGTCATTAATACGCGTCCTTTCCTGTGCTCTATTTCCTCTCTTCTGGGAGAGTTACATGTGGTGCGGCGGGTGAAAAAGGAGTTGTGAGAAAGTGCCAGTATGGAATACAAAGGCGAAAATGTCAGAAAAATGATTTCGTACCCTCAAAAACATATAAATAACATTGATAATACATCAAAAACTATCAAAATCATAGTATTTACATACGGGATAATTTGATCTGACTCGAAACTTATAAAAAAAAGTCTGGGGTTTCTGAGGTTAAACCTCGTAGCCAACATTACCGGATGACGTTTCTCGACATGATTATGCTTTAACTCTCCCCATAAAGGAACTCGAACTCTGTTTAAAGAATAATGTGAAAACCAATTCACGAATCATTCGCTTCCTTCGTGTTTGAACACGGTGAATGATGTTTGAGCTATTAATCGGAAAGGCACACGAGAGGAATAAGAAAAGCGAAATTTCACTTTCACAATCATCTCGATCGACCGGGGTTGCCAAACCTCTTTGCACTCTGTTTGTACGATGGATATTTGTGCTAATTCTGAAGGTAAATTTCCAAGGACGCGGCAATCCCGCAACGGCCATGAAATCAAAATCTTCCGCGGTCGCACGGGGGCCAATTAAATGCAGGCAAAAGATATTAGACTTTGAAATCGCTCGCTATAGCTTCGTGCTCGCTCCTGCTAATCTCCGCTACCAAGTTTAAAGCTTTGCGGGAGCCCGAAGCCCCGAGAATCGACGTGGCTTTGCATCAAACGTCTCTTTAGCATCTAATTAAGCTCCCGTTTGAAATTCAAGGCACAGAGGTCCGTGACGTCAGCCGGGGCTTTTCCTCCGCGTGTAAAATCGGATCCCGCGCTCATCTCAAAGAGGACACTATCTGCCGATAGATTCAACAATACTGCCGTGCTAAGGAAAAACGCCGTATGAACCTCTGGCGTTGCCAAATTTCCTTTGATAAAGCACGAATTTCCTGGTAAATTTATGAATATTCACCCTTCGATTTTTCAGATTATTTTGTACGCAACTTCACCTAAAATTCCTGAAAATTTCAAGGGAATATATTCAAAACTTCCCTCAGAAATAAACATTCTATAGAAAGAAATGTGGCAACTCTCGAATGTTCTTACGGCGTTCTTCCTTAGCACGGCAGAATACGATCGGGATGTTTCAATGAAGGATGATGTGAGCGCATCCTTCCAGCGGGCTGATTATTGAAATCGATAGACACAGCGATAGACAAAGAAGACATAGAAAGTATGTAGCAATCCTATTGGTTGAAATAGGTAGTTCCTAGAGACCATAGGGGGGGGGGGGGAATGATGGACTAACTATAGGGTTTCTCGTGGGTCACCGATATTTAGTCTTTAGTTACCTCTTATGTCTATTGCAACCACCCGCTCCCACCAATAGGATCACTCCATATCCCTGTTGTATCCTTTGTCTATAGCTTTGTCTAACAATTTTAACAATCAGCCCGCTTTTGACTTTCATTTACAAAATTCACCATTCGTTTTGTAGCAAAATTTCATCGATTGAGTGCGTTAATTTTTTTAGGATCTCTGAGTACAAAAATATCAAATTGTCTTTAACTGTTGGGTTCAGTGTGCGTTTCAGGTTGCCGAGTTGCCGTTAGTCAGTCTATTACCTACCTTGTTTGTCTATCAATTTCAACAATCAGCTCGTAGTACTCGTAGAATATACGCAACCGTCCGTACGGAAGGAAATTTCTTAGTGGAGCAATTTTTATAGAACTGGGTTACACAATGCCTTGCCTTTTAGTTATACTTCTTAAGCTCCGGTTTGAACTCCTCACTTGCATCCTGTCACGTGATCACAACGAAAACTTTTTTTGTTTTTTGTTTTTTATTTTTGAACGTTAACGTAGCAGAAAACGTTACTTTGTCCAGAGACAGTGTATTAGCGGAGAGGCTACGGAAACATGTACCTCGCTTGCAAAGTTTTGAACAGCTCTTCTCTGCAAATTTTAAAATTATAATGGGAGAAGTTTCGTATGAGATTTTATAGGAAAACATTTTAAAAGAGGAAATAAATATATGCACTGTCGTAAATCAAGAAACAAGGTTTTGTGCGAGAGTCATCCGAAAATTAAGGTTCGCTACTTTGTATCTTCCGAACGAAAACAGATAAATCAAATCGGTAACAAAAGTCATATTTGACATACTTTAAGCTTCAAAATAAACTCAAGGTTTTGAAATTCGGTCGAAGGGTTCGCGAGAAGATTCAATTTTACTGAGACAGTCTCTTGTCGCCGCGTGCCCAAAAATCGACACGGAAAAAAAGAGGTAGGGGTGAAGTCCCAGCTTGGGCAATTTCAATTAATTGTGGTGAAGTACCTCAATAAATTTTGATATTACCCCAATAAATTATGTTACGGACTGAAATGTTGCGGTATTGACTACCCCAACTTGAGTTACGGTGTTACTAACATTAATTAGAAATGTCCATAGCATCTAACAAATGAGGTAGTACCACTATTTTAGGGAATAACACCTAACACCTTTTTCCGTGGAGGTTAAATTCAGAGAAACGTTTCAATTAAAAATCGACTAAGGCATTACGGTCCTTCGATAGTGTGCAAAACCTTTACAACACTCCAAATAGTGCCGATCAGAGAGCAATTTCGAATTCCTACCATCCATTTGCTATCATATACTTTACTAAATTGAAAAGAGAAATGGAATACATTATATACACTTGTCGAATAGCTGAAAGCGCACAATTGGGCAACCTTCAGTGTCAACCAAAATTGTTGCCTGCGCGTGGCCGTATAAACGGATTAGTCATTGGTTAGTGCAAGGAGTGAGTAATTTCCCTAATTAATTTGCGCTTGTGTAGGAGTTAATTAATCAAGGAGTATTTGCTACGACAATAGAGTTCCGGTAACTGAATTGAAGCTCATTAACATGATTGCAAATGCAGCGTGAGATTCAGACACCTTGAGGATTTTACCTCCGCTATTCAATGGGTAAAATTACTTATCCAGATAGGAACAGGGAGCCCCAATCCACCCCCTCGTGCCTGTCAAGAACCTTTAGGAAGGTTTTAGGAGGAATTTTATATGGAAAGGGTTCGTGCGAGGCTTAGTTGACAATTTTAGAATGCGGAGAGGGTCTGCATCCACTTTAAGCGACGAGGATAAGACGGGTAAAACATAATGGACCACTAGACAGGGTACGAATTTTAGCATTCTAATACATGTTTCTGAACCAAAATTTCACGTAAAATACGATTCGCGCAACAAAAGTTATTGAAACCAACTCTTAGCGAAGATATTAACGTTTTTATTTCACATCAGTTACGAGGAATTTGAACTGGCCGCTCACAAGAAACTCAAAGCTCTACGCGAGTCAAATCGCGCACTACAACGGTTTCAGCAAGCTTCTCAATCGAGCAATGTTCATTTCCCACCATGTGTTGTTCAAACTATAAGCAATTTGCTATAGCTGAGCCAAAGCGTCAGGACTGAGGTTGCCAGATTTATATATCGCTGAGACGTTGATGATAACGTTTAGCGCGCGATGTGAATCACGTAGAGCATTGAGTTTTCATGAGCGGGTGGTTTCAATTCACGCACCAAGAATCATTAAATATCTTCGTAAGGAGTTAATTTCGGTAATTTTCGTTGTGCGAATCGTGTTCTACGTGAAATTTTGGTCAGAAATCATGTATCAGAATGCTGTAATTCGTACCTTGTCTAGTGGTCCATTATAGTGGATACTAGATTTCTGGCAATAGGTACGCAAGATTACTTGAAAATGTTGTAGCCAGTACTAGATGTCTGATAATGTTTATCACACATGAGAATTCTTAGATGTTTCAGTTTGGATGTTTTCCTGTGCCTTTTTTCTCTCGTTCTCTGTTTGCGCTGCATTTCGGATTTTGCTTGCCGTCGCAGTGGTGAGGTATTAATTTTTTTGTACTTTAGAATATGTTAACCGTTACGATTTTCACAGTTAAAAATGTCACAATAAGACGCCGAAACGCGTTGTCTCCAATTTTATTATAATAGCATTTAGCCCCGTTATATAAAGCAATTAATACTTTTTTATTAGATTTCTTCTAACAGATGCATACTCGTTATAAGGTATCAAGCACTAACAATTGGACGTTATAGCTGAAAATTTAGTTGTGTTTGCCATTCTTTTTTATCTCAATGAGAGAATTGGAATGTTAAATTTTCCCCCACGAAAAAAATCATTTGATAAAAAAGTGGCCAGTCTTTCGGAGGAGTCCTTTTGGGGAGGGACGGGGGGCTGGGGGAAGTATACTTAGAGTTAAGTAATATATTTTGGGATTTTTTTTTTTTTTTTTTTTTTTTTTTTAAAAAAGAGTTTATTTCCTAGGAGGAAATATATATGTTACGGGCAACGTCCGGGTCTCGGGCACCGTCGTCAATGCTCGGTCACTGACGACGGTGCCCAACTCGCCTGGGCATCGTCGTCAATGCCCGGACATTGACGACGGTGCCCGAGAAGTGCTTTAAACGGTCGGGCAAAGATTGGGATCGAGAGAGTAAGGCAACCATGCCCGGGCACTGACAACGATGCCCAAGGGTTATCGGGCACCGTCAAAATGAAAAATAAGTGAGATGAAAATAATGAATCACCTATTTGTTAGTGCAGGATTGGGAGTTGTGACAGCGTGAATTGCACAGCACATTTCGCGCACGACAAGAACACCGTTTTGTTGTGCATTTTTGGCGGCAGTCACATTTCTGCATCCCTTGCCCACCGGATACGGATGCAGAACATACGATTTGACGCAAACTTTTCTCCGTGCTAGGAACAGACTCCAATGGTACGAGGTCAGATGAGCACGGCGTGAACTGGGACCTAGTGTACAAACAGCGGATGACGCCTTCCGTTGTTCCTAACTTATAAAATCCGTTCTTTTCCTCCAATACCACTGCCGACACATTTCGGGAGTCGGTGCGGGAACGATCTACAGCGGGGATGGGCACAAGGACTGTTTTCCCTACGGAAACAGGACTGAATTTGGCGTCAGATTGCTTCTTCTTTTTATTGGCCTGAACCTCAAGGTTTTGTAGAGCAACACACCTTTTTCTAAGTATGTTGTTGATGTATGGTTCAGAAGTAGGAGCTGTTTCAAGTAGAGCTGTTTCAGAAGTAGGAGCTGTTTCAGAAGTAGGAGCTGTTTCAGAAGTAGGAGCTGTTTCAGAAGTAGGAGTTCTTTTAGAAGTAGGAGCTGTTTCAGAAGTAGGAGCTGCTTCAGAAGTAGGAGTTGCTTCAGAAGTAGGAGTTGCTTCAGAAGTAGGAGTTGCTTCAGAAGTCGCTGCTTCAGAAGCTGGTTCAGCATCAAGCAAACGCTCCAGATCCTCCTCTGTTTCGACTTCATCCAACAACTCGTTGGGCAAGGAAGTAGATTTCAGTCCCACTCTTGCAGGGCAGCCAAACATCGCTTCATAAGGAGACATTTTGATTCCAAGATGAAAGGCTCTGTTTTTACTTAGCTGAACGAACTTGAGACCCGCAACCGAGTCTTCAGAATTCTGGTCTTTCATCCAGGCTCCCAGCATTTCCCCCACATCGCGGTTAGCCCGCTCCACAGAGCCTTGCGACTGGCTGTGGAGGCTTACCATGCACTATTTTCAAAGTGGGCCACATATCCTTCAAATTGTTCATAATGGAATTGACGAACTCACGGCCGTTGTCAGATTGTAAAATTAAAGGTGCTCCTAAAAGACAGAAAACATCCACTAGATTCGTTGCCACAAGGTCCATTCGGTCTCCTCAAGCAGTGACAAGTTCGGTCGCCTACCGTGGCCCGTTGCCCAATGGTGCAGGGGCATCGTTGCCGCTGCCCGCCAAGGACGGTCAATGCCCGGGCATTAATGCCTCAATTACATTGTGGAAGACGATGCCCAACTCGCGCGGGCACCGTCGTCAATGCCCGCTCAATGACGACGATGCCCAGGCGAGTTGGGCACCGTCATCAATGCCCGGGCAAAGACTGACTTTGCCCGAGACCCGGACGTTGCCCGTAACATATACAATTATCTTAATGTATGTACATAAGGGTATATAAATTTAACGACTGGATAATTACTTATTTCTATAATGATTATAGTTAAACTTGTGGCTTAATTTTAAGATTAATAAGGACTCATAAGGATTAGGAGGATGAAATGAGTGAAATTCAAATGTATTGAGTATTATTAACTCGTAAAAGTCAGAATCAGCGTTGGTGACAAGCTCCCATGGCTTTTTCCTTTTGAATCTTCTAATTTCCTTGATATTATTTAGAAGTTCAATGGCAGTTTCGTTTGGGTGACGATGTAGCCTGTCTTCGTATCTTTGCGAAATTTTTGAATATATTTATAAATAGCTCCTTTCCCTAAGTCTCTATGGATGTCCTTATTAGTCTCATACCTTTTGGCACCACACAATTTCCTTAATACTTTAGACTGCATTGATTGCAATGATTTTAAACTAGTTTTGGGGGCACAGCCCCAAATTTGGCAACCATAAGCCCAAGTGGGTCTTATAATTTGCTTGCTTTTGGGGATTTGGCGTCGCCTTATTAGAAGGTTCAACAGCGAAGTAACATGACACTTTTATAGCTTCCGGCTTTTAGGTTGACTAAAATTAGAATAAATTTTTTGAGCACAGATAAGTCGATCAAAGAGCAGAATATGCGCTAAGAGCCTCTTACATTTCAAATTAAACGAAATAGCAAATTTTCATTGAAATATCAGGAAAAGCTGCAAGTGCCATGACTGTTCAGTAATCCCATTACAACTCCGTGACTCCAGTCTATTTATATTTTTATAATGATTCCACGAAATCGTCTTTGACGGTGTAAAGGAGGGTTCCCTTTCAGTGCCAAAATTGAATCACTCGGCAATAAGTACGCCATTGATACTCGTTTGCAGTGGCGTGTCTTGCTTTTCGATGAATCGACGAATCTGCCATTTCAATCAATATAAAAGGGTCGACGATCAGGGTGTTCACCAATAATCGATTCTTTACAATAGCTTCAAGTGGGAAAATATCGATCGATGATCCTCGCTTTGCCATTAATACTCGCCCGACGCCATACGAACCTTTGAGTAACGAGATTCTCTCCCACTCGTCGCCCCTCTATCTGGCGCTGACGAGGGCTCAGTTTCTAAAAAAAAACAACAACGAAAACGGATAAATTGAATTGATGTTTTCACGACCTCCACTTGTGCGCCCCGAGTGCCTCACTTCCATCATTCATGTTGGCATACATGTTTAGCATGCACAATGAACTCCCGGAAACTTAGGCGAACTTAGTATTTATCCTCTAAAAACGCCGTAAGGTCGAACATAGATGCCGCACGTGTAAGCGTGATCAGTTTTAAGGGCTGTACTGCACTATGAAAAAAGAATTTGACGTTGAATAATCGTCTCTTATGTATGATTGCTTTTTTGTGTGAACTTATGAATGAATTTTTTATCTAAATTTTTAAATACAACAGATTAAAATGTACATTAAATTTTCTGAGAATTAGCAAAAATAAGCTCTCAAATGTTCAGAAAATTCTTATTAATTATCATGAGAGGAGAGATCAGGGCCGGATTTACCTACTTGCCGCCCATGGGCCGCCTGTACTTTGCCACCCCCTTCTCATTCGTTTTGAGACATCAATAAAAACCATCAAGTGAAAGTGCCAGAGGGGGAGGGGTGCATAGGATGCGTTTACCTACTCGTGTTGGATACATTTTTTGCGAAAGCCCTGTCAACACTACTAGCAAAATTTCACGGAACTTTTCGCGAAAGTTAAGTTCCGTAAACCTATCTCTGTGTGGACAAGGTCCTCCATTAATAAGAAATGAACTAAAAAATTATGAAAGAACAAACATAAATGTGTTATAATAATTTTAACTTCGGCCGCTGCGCCGCGCTGATCGTACTGTGTTTGGCGCAATGGGTGAAGTATTCATGCAGTCTTGTAGGCGCTAATATGTGTTACATGCCGACCGCCGCGCCGAGGGCTTGTCCTTTTCATCTCAAGTCCTCGTCATCATTCCTCTCTCCGCTAAGCTCCAGGCCAAGTTGCGAGTTTAGTTCCTCTCTGAACTCGACTAATTAAAGATGCTGTCTCTTGTATCACCGAAAAACGACAAAATTAGAATTTACTATACTCTCAGGAAAGAGAGATTTTGTCCCCTTTTCTCATTGATATTTTTTTTTCTGAATCCGATTTTTTTTATACCTACATTTAAACTAATTTCAAAATTTGCCGCCCTCCAAATTTGCCGCCATGGGCCTCGGCCCATGTGGCCAACCCCTTAATCCGGGGGACAAACTTTACCTTAAAATCAGTGAGGACTGAAGACTCTGAGCAAAACAGAATGACTCAAATATTTAACAAACTTTTCATTTACTTGCAAATCATTGAGAATTCGCAAGAAAGGATTTAACAAGGGAACTCATTTTTTTCCATCTACAAACGCTTCATTTCTCGCAGGAATCATAAGTACTTCAGACCTAGAAAAAAGCACTAAACTTCAGTCAGAGGAATCAATTGAGAAAGAAAATATTTGATGGCAGTAATATTAAAAAAAAAAAATCTGTGAGTAAAGAATGCGGACAACAGCATAAACTTTCAGAAAGCGACTCGTCGATTGTAGGCGAAACAAAAAGCTGACCCGGTAAAGAGCACTCGTCGGGAAAACTTAGCACGGATAAAATAAGAGGGAAGAAAGAGAGAGAGAAAGGAAGGAAAAGAGAGATAGATGCTGGGAAGCGAGGAGAGGTTGTAGGGAAGAGAGGTCAAGAGCCTAGAGAACAGTCTCAAAAAAGGTCGTCGAGATCGAACTTTTGCCTCGAGCTGAGTTGCATTCAGAGCGGCATTGAAGGACTTCCATGAATATTGAGGAATTCCAGCCATATATTTTGATACGAGGCCTGAGTCTTCGATGGATAATTTAAGATCTCTTTACACGATCAAAGTTATACCGAAATGCGCTTATGAGCAAATATTTCAAAAAGGCAAATGTTCTTATCAATATAACGCGATTCGGAGGCAGAATTTTAAGCATCATCGCTCAACAATCTTTAAAAATGTCACCTTTTTAGGGTGACTGAAAACGCCTACAAACCTAAGGGGATACTTCAAGCATTGCGCAATGCGTGAAGTATCCCTTAGGTTTGTAGGCGTCAAGGCGCCTTTCGGCCTGAGTCTTCGATGAATAATTTAAGATCTCTTTACACGATCAAAGTTAAACCGAAATGCGCTTATGAGCAAATATTTCAAAAAGGCAAATGTTCTCATCAATATAACGCGATTCTGAGCCAGAATTTTAAGCATCATCGCTCAACAATCTTTAAAAATGTCACTTTTATAGGGTCTTTACTCAAGTTGCAATAGATCCAATTCCAGTCCCCATTGTAATCCTATAATGAGACTTAACCATATTTTTAATATATTAAAGCAGACAGAACTAGACAGACATACAGATATAGAGAAAGCTTTAGTAAACCAATTCTCACTCAACGGTACTCTCACTCTCACTTATACGGTCGTTCCTTAATCTGCTCCTTTCCTTGGAGAGGCCACATATCATATACATTGTGACTTGGAGTAAATGATGGAGATGTTTAATGCGGCATCATAAAAAAGACCATTTTATGAGTAAAATTCAACTGTATGACTTTGGAAATGGATCTTTGCGAAGAATAAGATTACTCAATTAAAATAAAACAGTAAAAAACGTGCATTGCGGGTCTTGCGAATTTTAAGGAAATTCAACCCTCCCTCAATGTTTCACATTAATATATAATTTATCATTTTATGTCTCGTATGTGTTTTTATGCAACTTTCTCAATTTCTTGTAAAGATCTTTTCCCAAAGCTGCACTTACGGATCTTACTTGAACTCCGTAAGTATCGCTCTTTTCATGATGCCAGTTGAGGGTCTCCTTTAAGCCTTCTTTATCTTAGGGCCGTCCATAAAATATGTGACGCTAAATTTGGATTTTCTACACCCCTCCCCCCAGTCTTCCCTTCGTGACGTTTTTGTAAGGTATCTTTTCCTTAAAACGAGAAAACAAAATGGCGCAACACGCTCCTCCACCCCTGCCCCCCAGATCTTTACGTATTTTATGAGGGACCCCTATACGAATTGGACCGCGTTAAACAGAAAGGAACCAAGCCACATCAGCTATTGCCAAATTTAACAGGGGAATTAGATTTTTTACGAGAGAACGTGTGTGCGGATTCCTTCAAAAATTTTAAGGAATTGGCTTTATATTATGGAGAAAATTCATAGAAATTTGCACAAAAATCCGCACAACCGTTTTCACGTAAAAAATTAAATTGCCCGAATAAATTTGGCAATAGCTGATGTGACTTGGTTCCTTTCTGTTTAACGCGGTCCAATTATTTCTCTTCCATCTCTGGTTCCAGAGCGAAAAAATTCCCAGAATTGCGGTGGCGTTTCGAGCCACATTTCAAATCATCCTCAATGTATACATCATTTTTCAATTTTATACGATCGCCGGTGTGGGTTCTACGAATTCTGAAACGCTCTGTATGAACTTGAAGATGTTGAAGAATTTTCGAGATCCTTCCGAGAATTATTTAAAAGCTCTCCCCAAGCGAAACTCGCACTCGTCGAAATTCATACAGTACATCAAACCGGGGAAAAATTTAGAGCGAGGCCTGCAGCCTAGTAAAAAAGTATGAGCTTAAAGCAATTTGGGGATCATCGTGTCGAGCCGGCGCATCTCGGATATTGGAAAGAAAGGCTTCAAAAAGGGCAATTTCAAAGGTCTCAACAAGCCTTTCTACTCAGTTTGACGGCAACGTTAGAGGAGGAGAGGCTGAAAAGTAAATAGGGAAGCAACATTATGTCTTTCAGTCGATATCTTCGCGTCTCCATCTCTTCTCACTCGCCGACAGTGAGTGAAAAAACACCAGGGAGTATCAGGAGAGAGTGAGAAAGGGAGTAGAGATCCTTTACTCCGCTTCAGACATGGGGAATCAATTTCTGATTGGCATTTCTTTTTGAATTTCTTCGCTGTCCCAAACTGTCGCAATGATTGCACTTTTCACACTCAAAATATTTTTTCTCAAGTTTGAATTGTTGACAGGAAAATATTTTACGCGCAAGCTCAAAATTGCTGCGAACTCTACTTTAGCTCAACATATGGATTGCTTTCTTCTTGCTTCATTCGCTGTAGCCTTTTAAATCGGTATCCAGAAGAACTGTAGTCCACTTAACATAGTCCACAAAACCAAATTTTACAGGAGAGGAAAAACAACTGATTTTCTTGTCTAACATGTGGACTAAAAATTTTCTATAGGGTTCAAAAGGTTGGTTTTAATGTATTTTTAAGAGTTCGGAAATAATTTCATTGATGGAAAAATATTAAATACTTAAAGGATTCATCCTTTTCTAAGAAAATGAAGAAGAAAAATTAGGTTTAAAGTAAATTTTGAAAGCTTAATTACTCATTTCCGTTATTAAAGTAGATCATGAAAATACAAACTTTAGATAAAGGTAAAAATGTCTAAGCATTGCTCTATTTATTTCGAAATAATATTAAAGAGCAAAATCTCAAAAATGAGTAAAAGGCATTCAGAAAAACACAATATTTAAAATTTTGGACGCACGCCTATCTACCAGAAACCAATTCATTCATATCCGATGCAGGTCCCTATTGAGGAGATATACAAAATCGCATTTGTGCAGGAGACGGCTGTGAATAAGCTTATGTCAGCCAGATTCTGCATGAAAATACGGCCATATCTGAAAGAATGTTATGTTTACGATCGCCCAGTTGTTGCTTCGTTAAGCTGCTTGGAACGTTTGTAACACCGATCCGCCTTCATTTCTTTGCTTATGCAATACGCGCAGCTATTGACCACGAATAGTTGCATTCAGCCATTATCATTAAGCGTTACGCGGTTACGCTACGATTTTAAGAGGTCACTTAAAACATTCCCATAGCTCAAGATTTTCCACTGTACAAAGACTAAGACCAAAATTTTAAAACGCTTATTAAATCATTCCTTGACTTATGGTCTCCCGTGAAATCGCCTGAAGTTTGGGAATTGGACGCAAATGTCGGCATTTTGATAAATGTTTGGAGGATTATCGTCAGGCTTAAAGGGTTTATCAAGATGTTTTCTTGTTATAAAAAGGAAAAATCGTATCTGAATTTTTCCGTGCGTTAAGAGAAAAAATAGATGAAAATGACAATTTTCCTTACATTTTGCTTTTCGAAAGTTTTCACATCGTTCATCAGAGCCTTATATTTGGATAGCCTCTGTCCAAAAATGCGACGAATCTCAGAATCGTAATCTAAAATAGAATGAGCAGTCTGTATCGGCATTTGGCGAAATGCCGGATTTGATTATTATCCTGCGGCAAAACACACAGAACTTTCAAGTAGGTTTCGAAACAAGGCGATCGAGTACATCATAACATTCCGACTTCAGATTTTTATGTGGTAAGAATAAAAGTCTGGTGCTTCAAAGAGGCCCTGAAAGTTTGGCCTAAATAAGTTTTCTCGTGAATAGCACTGGATGCTCAGCGGAGGATGCGACTTATTTCTATTGCAGTTTTTTCCTTATTCAAGGGGAATCGCCTACATGCTTAAAAAAAGATCTCTAGAACAAATGATGACGGTTCACAGAAATAGGGGAGTTTACTAGCCGAGCGTGATAAACTAACATTAAAAGGCAAAAAAGACCGAAATATTATTAACTATTATCGTGAGAAAATGAAAAACAATTTTTTCATGTAAAATATATTCTTTTCCATGGAGAAAGTAGCGGGAGGAATTTATTTCGCACGGTTATTTGGTTCTCCGCACGCGCCAAAACTTTGCGTCTTTACTAAGTGATCGATTGTGATAACGATGAGTTGAGTTTCATAGCGGAAAAATGCAGTGGCGAGGCGTGAATGATCAATTATTTATATCTCCCCATTTGAAGCTGTGGTAAAGAATCGATTATGAAGGTGTGTGTTGCGAACACCCTGTTTATCGATCCTTTTTCATTTGTTTAAATGGCAGATCAATCGATACATGCAGAACAAGCCACGCCACACAGTGGATCGAATCAACCAGAGAGGTCGGACATGAAATTTCCCGCCAAAACTGCAACTTTTGATGTTTAATTCATCAAATTTTAAATATTAGGGAATGTTTCTTGGAGAAAATTTCACGAGAAAACCAATGACACCTCTTTCAGAACCTCAACGTTGTGTATAAACGGAGTTATAAGCTTTTAAAGTTTCCAAACTTTGTCCGACCTCTCCTATTGACTCGATCCACCGTGCGCCACTGAAAAAATTCATTGCACCGTTGACCGGGGCACTCCATTCTCCCCCGTAAATTGTCATAAATAAACTTCTGCTGATCGATTGACTTCTTCTTTTCGTGTTCTGCGACACCCTTTCATTTCCTCTATTCTCAGCGTGGGGGCCGATGAGGTGATTTTTCTCCCACGCCTGACGCAGTGAGTTCGGAACGCATCGTTATCCTGGGTTCGTCGGATTTATTGCGTAGATCATCAGACCTCTGTTCTTGTAAGCCATCTATCATTTTTCCGCCCAAATGATTCCACCCACGCATCAAGGCTCCCCTGTAGTTCTTTTCCCCAGTGTAGTTGGACTCGGGAACGAAAACGAAGCTTCAATCAGAGAAGCATGAGGGTTGCTGTGCAGTTGAGTTTCTTATTTGGATTCTCAGAGCCGTTTCTTTCGTCACTTTTAAATTCGAGAGGTTTGAATGATCCCAATGGAACGTTCAAGTCCGAAATGCAATTCTCTAGAATGCTGGGTTTAGTGGGAATGCCGAGTGTGCATTCACATGTTGCCAATTGCCTACCGTTAAAATGTTTCATTTTCATAGATTTCATCATTATTGCCCCTCAAAATTTTCGAATATGCTTTAAGAAATTGTGAAAAAATATTCTGAAAATTCCAAAGTAAAAACTTCACCGTCCTGTCTCAGAAAATTTGACAATCGGAAGAACATTTGCAGCGTTTGAATATTCATGTGATGTTTTTTCTCACCCCAAGCATTCTTGTAAGCAATCTCTAAATAAATCGGGGAAAATTCAGGTTACAGCTCACGACTCACGGAACAAATCGATACTGTGACAAAATGGAACAGCTAAAACAAAGATGAGCCAAGTCAAATCAAGATTAAACTGCGGAAAAGATGTTTGAAGTTTTATTCCTCGATGAGACTCAATATTCGAGAGAAAGTTCAACGCCAGAATCCAAATGCTGAAAACTTCTTTTCTTAACCTTGAGTGTTTCATTAAAGACCACCACGTGTAACTAATTATGCTCAAAACTGAACTGATACAATAAAAAAGGACCAACTCAAATTTGTTGTAAAAATGAGTTAAAAGCGGCTTGCAAGGCCGGATTCAGGGGGTGGCCTCATGGCGGCAAATTTAGGGAGCGGCATATTTTGCAATTTTTTTAAATGTAAGTATAAAAAAAAATCGGATCCAGAAAAAAAATTATAAACGAGAAAAGGCGACAAAATCTCTCATTTCCTCAGAGTATAGTAATTTCTAATTTTGTCGCATTTCGGTGATACAAGAGACAGCACCTTCAATATGTTTAGTTAAGAGAAAAACCAAACACGCATTTTGGCCTGGAGTGGCGCAACGCAGAGAGAAATGATGACGAGGACTTGAGATGAATAGGAGAAGTCCTCGGCGCGGCGGTCGGCATGTGACACCTATTAGCGCCTACAAGATTGCATAAATACTTCACGCATTGCGTCAAACACAGTACGGTCAGCAGCGGTCGACGTGAAACGCATAGCGCCTACAAGACTGGATGAATACTTCACGCATTGCGTTAAATACAGTGCGGTCAGCTCGGCGCGGCGGCGGCGGAAGTTAAAATTATTAAACCACACTCATGTTTGTTCTTTCATAATTTTTTTGTTAATTTTTCATAAATGGAAGGCCTTGTTCACACAGACTCCACTTTCGCGCCAAGCTCCGTGAACTTTTGCTACTAGTGCTGACAGGGCTTTCCCAAAAAATGTGTCCAACACGAGTAAATGCGCCTGATGCACTCCTTCCCCTCCGGCAAGTTCACTTGATGGTTTTTATTGATGTTTCAAAACGAATGAGAAGGGGGCAGCAAAATACAGGCGGCCCATGAGCGGCAAGTAGGTAAATCCAGCCCTGGCTTTGATCTTAATCAGCAGAAAATTTCCACCTAGCAACAATTCAAATTCGAGAAAAAATACATTGAATGTAAAAATAGGCATTGAATTTCACATCACGCATTGCCGAGTTCTATGTAGGAATAATACTACTAATTTCTTTTACTCCGTTCGATTTTGATGTGACTTAATTAATTTCTGTCAACTTCTTTTTACCAACTCCCGTCTCATTTTTTCCGAACTCGTTTATGTCCCCTTCACTAAATTACTTTCACTTTAATTGAATCCAAACTCTGCAAAGGTAGCTCTGGATCAATACTTCCTCTAGACAAATAACAAATGGCATTGCAATCAGACACTGTCGTTCATTTAGATTATTCATATTTATATTGGAGTCAAACTCTGCTAAAACATCGACTCGCCAAAACGCAAATTCCCGCGGCAACGGAAACGCCAAATCAGCGCGTTCGCGATCAAATCATCGAAGGTGCGAAATCGCTCGAGGCGCGTCTCTCCCGATCTAATCCGGCGTGTCACCGGATGACGTAAATTGAACTGAGTGACGTAAATTGTAAGTAAACCCGGGAGTTTTGTCCGGCGGGTGTTTGCAGGGACTCGGCTCGGATAATTTAATACACCGTCGTGGCTCCTGCCGGCGAGAGGGGCGTCAGAAACGCGTAACTCACCGCAACAACACTGAATAGATACGTTATTCTATCCGAGCACTGCGGAGCAGAGTGAGAATTAGATCACGGGAAGGGCGGGGTGGGGAGGGGGACGAGCTGCGAGCTGCGAGTACAAGCAGGCGGCCGCGAGTTAGGGATCCTGGGTTTCGGGGATGGGATGGGGGATGGGGGGATGGAGGGATGGAGGGTGAGATCTGTTTTTCCAGGAGCCGTCCTCGAATTTTACGCGATAATTAAAGCGTGGGAATCCGGGACGCCGTTTCACGAATAACTTTTCTCGCCAACTCTGTCGGCCGTCGTTTCGCGCGAGTTTACGGCGGGATTTAGATACCGAGCGTTTTTCACCGCCCCGCAGAATGTCCGTCGGTTTTCGCAGTTCCGTGCTGTGTCAGCTTGCTCGGACCAACCGGGACGATTTGGATGAAGTGTAGCAGGGTGAACAAAGTTCTTTGGGAAACAAGCAGTCAGCGCGTCGTAGCATTTCTCTCCAGTTTCTTACGGAGAAACGTTTTTGTTTCAAAATTTGAATTGTAATCAACTGCAGGAGAATTGTTTGATAATTCCTAATCAAAAACAGTTCAGGTTACGACTAAAACATAATTATTATTAGTTTCGTTTTACCTTTGGATAACTTGTTTTTCTCCTGGTTGTTTTTAATTATGGGTATTTTTACATTATAAAAAGGTTATAGAGTTGTCGAAACAAACATGCCGAACTTCTTTCCGGGGAGAAACATCCCTTTCCTCTCCGGAGACGAAACTCCTCTCTCCGAAGAGAAAACTATTCTGTCGGGAGAGTTCCTTCTCGGAAGAAAATAGTTTCCTTCTCCGAAGAGAAAAGTTTTCTTTTCGGAGAGAATACATTTCCGTCGGGAGAGAAAACCTTTCACCCGGGAGACAAGACATCTCAACCGGGACGGAAAACTCCTCTCTTTCTCGAGAAAGAGACTTCTCTCCCCGAAGAGAAAAAAGGTATATCATCATGGCAAAAGAAAAAATAAATAAAAATAAATAAATAAAGCAGTGGGAACCGTCTCGAAAGTGAAACGAATGCCCCGTGAGGGTGTAAATTGCGTGGCTGTGTGAAACCCAAGGAAAGAGAAGAAACAGCCCCGGAGAGAAAACTATTCTCTCGGGAGTGAAAACTATTCTTTCGGGACAGATAATCACTCTCTCTGGAGACACAAGTATGAAATTTTGCGTAAATCCTCGCTATTTTTTAATGAGATAAATGTGCTTCTGCAAGAAAGTAAGTGCTTTAAACGCTGCATGTACAGGGCCAGATTTAACAACTTGCCGCCCATGGGCCGCCTGTATTTTGCCGCTCCCTTCTCATTCGTTTTGAAACATCAATAAAAACCATCGAGTGAACGTGCCGGAGGGAGAGGGGTGCATAAGACGCGTTTACCTGCTCGCGTTGGATACATTTCAAAAGTTACAAAATTTCACGGAACTCGACGCGAAAGTTAAGTTCCGTAAACCTATCTCTGTGTGGACAAGGTCCTTTATTTATAAGAAATGAACCAAAAAATTATGAAAGAACGAACATAAATGTGATCTAATAATTTTAACTTCCGCCGCTGCGCCGCGCTGATCGCACTGTGTTTGGCGCAATGCGTGAAGTATTCATGCAGTCTTGTAGGCGCTATGCGTTTCATGCAACCGGTCCTGACCACACTGTGTTTGACGCGATGCGTGAAGTATTCATGCAGTCTTGTAGGCGCTAATATGTGTTACATGCCGACCGCCGCGCCGAGGGCTTGTCCTTTTCATCTCAAGTCCTCGTCATCATTCCTCTCTGCGCTGAGCTACAGGCCCAAGTTGCGAGTTTAGTTCCTCTCTTAACTCGACTAATTAAAGATACTGTCTCTTGTATCACCGAGAAACGACAAAATCAGAA
Source organism: Bemisia tabaci (assembly GCF_918797505.1). Taxonomy (NCBI): domain Eukaryota; kingdom Metazoa; phylum Arthropoda; class Insecta; order Hemiptera; family Aleyrodidae; genus Bemisia; species Bemisia tabaci. The sequence goes on along the minus strand of NC_092799.1, from coordinate 45,095,257 downwards.
ATTACTATACTCTCAGGAAAAAGAGATTTTGTTTCCTTTTCTTATTGATAATTTTTTTTCTGAATCCGATTTTTTTCATACCTGCATTTAAAAAAATTGCAAAAAATGCCGCCCCCTAAAGTTGCCGCCATGGGCCGCGGCCCATGTGGCCACCCCCTTAATACGGCCCTGTGCATGTATAGAATCATATGAAAGTAAGCAAAACATTCTCAAAAGTATCATGTTGATTATTTTACACTGTAGGAGGGAGGCAACATTTTTTTGGGGAACGGGACTTCAACAGAAATCTTTAAGAACATTTGAAATTTGAATGGTATTGATGAAACTTGCCTGAAAATGAGATCAAATACTGAATGGGGGAAACGATCCCCCTCCTCCTCTCTAAAATACTTCCCCTGCGTTTCTCTTTGATTCACCTTCGTTATGCGGCGGGCGCCAATCATGCAACGGGGCTACAGTGACTCAAAGTTAAGCCTTTTAGGCGTTGTGGCGTGCGGGAGGAATGCAAGGTAATGACTTTAGGCGGTAGTTAACCGGAGCCTCGCCGCCTAAGGGCGTGGGCCGTCTCTGCCACACCGCACACCGTGTCCCTCGCCTCTCACCGCTAAAGGCTCAGTTTATTAGATTCTAGTTTCAGCTCCCCCGCCACGCAGGCCGTAAAACGGTAACTCGTCAATTTTCAAGAACGTAAAAAGCCCCGCGCTTAACGGTGGATTAAGGGGTCCGTGCGACCGTTTCTACCTCACTATTCTGAAGTAAAAACGCCGCATAACCATTCGAATGTTGCCAAGTCTCTTCTCAGAAATATTTATTTTTGAGGAAAGTTATCGATATTTTTCCTTGGAATTTTAACTTTTTTTAGACCAAATTACGAAAGAAATCCTCTGAATAATCGGAAGAGTAATATTCACAATTTTTTTTGAATATTCGTGATTTATCGAAGGAAATTTGTCAACGCCTGGTGGCTCGCACAGTGTTCTTACTTGTTGAGGCAGTTTCTCCGGCATTTCTTTCCATGATTGAGGCCGTTCATAGAATACGTAACGCTAGAAATCGGATTTTTGTCCCTTGTCTCCTTTCCCCCGTAAGAAGGTCTACACTCTCTTAAAAATATTTTACACAAATGCAGACTCCAAAAAAAGTAGAAAAATGAATAGTAAACCTTAGTTTTTCCTTCCTTCTTTTCCATTTGTCAATAAAATGAGGCAAAACGGAGAGGAGATAATGAAGGCAAAAAAATTAGTCCAAATATATTACAATCAAATAATTCCCTGGAAAAATAATGTGACAAAGGAGAAATTCCAAGAAAAATGAGACGGAAATCCTCTTCAAAAAATGCAGCGTAATACGAAGCGACTCTGGATCCCTCCCTTCCACGTAACGCAGGCTCAGATCCTTCCCCTTAGAGCGTTGTGTATTTCATGTACGCATTTTTTATTGGTTGTATTTGAATCGTATGTTTGAGGAAACGCCATTCCATCTGTTATAAAACGGGCCGTTTCCACTCATCGCATTTAATACCCATCATACGTCGTCTCTAACTTCAACAGGCAAGACCCATGCCTAGATTTCACTGAGAAAAAAAAAAAACACATTGGATCTAGAGTCCAGACTCTTAAAAACATCGACAAGAAAAAATACCCTTGATTCAATCAGATTTAAGCTTAAATCAAGAACCAAGCCTCTTAATTTGAGCGGATTTTCTTTTGATTTAAACTTAAATCTGATTGAATCAAGAGTCCTTTTTCTTGTCAATGTTTTCAAAAGTCTGGACACTAGATCCAATGTGTTTTTTTTTTCCAGTGTTGCTTTCCTGGCAGGAAAAGGCAATTAAAATTCTATTTTTACATTAACAAGCTTTATGCTGGTTTGTCCGCTTTAAGGGCTTATTTAATGAATTACATGGTTTGGTGCTCTAGTAAGGTTTTTTGAGTACCAGTATGTATGAGTTAAAAATGTAGGAACAATTCGAAGTACCTGGCAGTGAGTATTATCATTGTAGTCCGATTTAAGGAATATTTTAAAGGCTATAAAATCGAGGTATTAGAAAATTGGACTTTATTTTGAAATTTGGGACTGCAATTTCAGGCTCATCCATAAAAACACTTATGTACATAGGGAAACTAATGGTACATACGTTGTTTTCAGGGCCGGATTTACCTACTTGCCACCCATGGGCCGCCTGTATTTTGCCGCCTCCTTCTCATTAGTTTTGAAACATCGATAAAAACCATCAAGTGATCGTGCCGGAGGGGGAGGGGTGCATAAGATGCGTTTACCTACTCGTGTTGGATAGATTTTTTGCGAAAGCCCTGTCAACACTACTAGCAAAATTTCACGGAACTTGACGCGAAAGTTAAGTTCCGTAAACCTATCTCTGTGTGGACAAAGTCCTCCATTCATAAGAAATGAACCAAAACATTATGAAAGAACAAACATAAATGTGGTTTAATAATTTTCACTTCCGCCGCTACGCCGCGCTGATCGCACTGTGTTTGGCGCAATGCGTGAAGTATTCATGCAGTCTTTTAGGCGCTAATATGTGTTCCATGCCGACTGCCGCGCCGAGGGCTTGTCCTTTTCATCTCAAGTCCTCGTCATCATTCCTCTCTGCGCTAAGCTTCAGGCTAAATTGCGCGCGTGTTTAGTTCCTCTCTTAACTCGACTAAATTGAAGATGCTGTCTCTTGTATCGCCGAAAAACGACAAAATTAGAAATTACTATACTTTCAGGAAAAAGAGAGTTTGTCCCTTTTCTCATTGATAATAATTTTTTCTGAATCCGATTTTTTTATACCTACATTTAAAAAAATTGCAAAATTTGCGGCCCCCTGAATTTGCCGCTATGGGTCGCGGCCCATGTGGCCACCCCCTTAATCCAGCCCTAGTTGTTTTTAAACTGAGCCAGAAATTGTAGTTCCTCATTGCAAAATGTAGTTCAATTATTCTTTTCTTGATGCTGTGATAAATTTAACATGTATTTGAAGTACCTTTTACCACTTCAACTAGAGCGCAAGTTTTATTTGGAGGTGATAGAGCCGGGCAAAGCACCGGCACCCGCAACAAATCAAATCAGACGTTTTCCGGTAGAGTGGATAGGAAATGCAAGCCCTCTCTTGAGAGAATTCTAACAATTAGACTCCTTAACGAATAAAAGGATTCATTCGCGCAAAAGAGGTCAATAGTCAATGGTAGATTTCAGCGAGAGTTTGTCTGTTTAAAGGATTGATTGAATTTCGGGATTAGAGTGCTTCAGGTGGAATCCAACGCTCAAGCACTACCGGTGGCGATTCTTACAGGCTGGCAGTGCCGTTTCCTCTCAATTGAAATCCATTCTAACCTATATATATTCCTTTTGATTCATCTTAGGCGAAGCAACCCAATTCGATTACATTGATTAGTTAATTAAAATGAACAAATCAAGATTTGAATCATTGAGAACGAAAACACACCAACTCGAAAAAACGAAATCAACCAAGAAACAAGAAAATGCACACAAGTTGCAGAAGTTTGTACAAGAAAAATATTTTTGGTGCCGAGAGACAAGTACTCAAGGAGTGGACACTTTACCTAAAGGTCCAAGTTGGAACAGATGCGTTAACTTCAATGACCCTCATGAAAACTGATTCTCTTAAATGAAAATTGACCATTTTCGAGTTACCGAGTTGGTGGGTTTTCGTTCGCACTGATTCATTCGCAAACGTGCAAGAATTGCCACTGAGTACCTCCGCACAAGAATGACTCGAGTCCCGTTCTGTAATCTTCAGCTCAGATTTTTGGTAACATAAAGTAACCTCACGTAACGTGCACTTAGCAGAGGTCGGTATTTTACGGGGAAAGACTACTCGTATTTCGTACAGAGTCTGTTTCCGCCAGGTATTACGAAAGTTGACGCACTCAGTTACCCATTTTAAATTACGTTCTGTACCTGGAGCGAACATTTTTTCGCCTCCTATCCACCGTGTAGGCAAAATCAGTCCCTAAGCGACGAAATAGTTGTATGTGCATAGATTGCCAGGGAGATCTTAAACGTATAATGTGACCGTCCCCATGAATGGAGACTGTAATCAACAGTTGCAGAGTTTTAGGAGAGCGGTTTTTGCCGAGTTGAGGAGGAAAATCGATCGCCAAGTCTCGATGGAGAGCTCTTCCTTTCCGGTATTCTATGACGTAGTTGCGAGCGTTCTGTTAGAATTCAAACAATTCTAGACTGTTCAAACTTGCCACTGGCACAATTTTGTTCAATTTTGTTTTTTGTTCTAGTTCCATTTTGTGCCAATGGCAAGTTTGTGTTCTAGCTGGAGCGCAATTCAGCTATGCATTCACGACTGCAAAAATGTCGAAGGAAATCGACAAGCCTAGCGTGCATGAAGGCTATTTCAATTGTAATCTTCCGTCACATTCTTACGGCGCAATGATACAACTATTTGAACTCTCCGGAATGCGTGAGGTATCACGCCGCATTTGAAGGCGTTTTCAAAACAGCCGCGTTCCGATACCCGGATTATCGTTTTTCATAGTTCGTATTATTTTGTTTTCATTTCTAACCACTTGTTTATCCTTAATCTCGTAAAAAAACCACCCATTTGCTAAATTCAATTCTAGCTGGAGCGCAATTCAGCTTTGCAATCACCACCGCAAAAATGTCAAAGGAAATCGACAAGCCTAGCGTGCATGAAGGCTATTTCAATTGTAATCTTCCGTCACATTCTTACGGCGCAATGATACAACTATTTGAACTCTCCGGAATGCGTGAGGTATCACGCCGCATTTGAAGGCGTTTTCAAAACAGCCGAGTTCCGATACCCGGATTATCGTTTTTCATAGTTCGTATTATTTTGTTTTCATTTCTAACCACTTGTTTATTCTTAATCTCGTAAAAAAACCACCCATTTGCTAAATACAATTGCATTACAATCTGGCAGTGTAGTAAATTATGGTAAGTAGGAATTTAAGTACTTTTTGGTCCAAACTGCACTGGAAAAAAAAAACACATTGGATCTAGAGTCCAGATTCTTTAAAACATTGACAAGAAAAAATACTCTCGATTCAATCGGATTTTTGCTTGAATCAAAACGAATTCCGCTTAAATTAAGAGGCTTGGTTCTTGATTTAAGCTAGATTTTGATTGAATCAAGAGTACTTTTTCTTGTCGATGTTTTTAAGAGTCTGGACTCTAGATCCAATGTGTTTTTTTTCCAGTGTGTGTTTTTAAACTGGAAAATTTAAACCGCCTTTTCTCCTCCATTGTCACGAACCAACTCGTAATACTAGGCCAGCATCGTTAAAATTGACCATAGTTTGCAATAAGGAACTACTATTTCTGACTCATTTGGAAACAACATATATGCCATTGGTTTACCCATGCTTTTATAGAAGAGCCAGAGATAGTGGCTCCTCATTGCGAAATGTAATCAAAATATTGTCCCGCTACGATCGGCAACGGTCGGCAAGGATTCGGCAGCTGATGGAATTTGGCGGTTGATGGAAGCACTCAGCCGTGAGAGCCGCCGTCCCGCGCAAATTAAGTTTGTCAAACGTCAATGCGAAAGTCGTCGTCGCTCCGTCTCCACGCGCTTCTAAACGCTCTTCCACACGCACTCGCTGCCCGTGCGCACAACGCCGAAAATCATCACTCAGGGAAAACGGGAAGGGAACGGGACCAGGTCACGGCATTTTCGCCGGCCACCGCTCGCGCTCCACGTCCGTTGCAAATGCGCGATGTTATTTCAACCGCATTAAAAGTTCGCTCAGGAGTGGCGCAAAGGCGGAACGCGGAAAGGCGCTTGTCACTCCTCCTGTAAACAATTTGATTGCACGCTCGGGCTTGCGAGTGGGGCTTTGCCGGGAACACTCTCACCTCCAGTGGCGTGTCGTGCTATGCGATGAATCGATTATTTTCCCTTTCAAACCTATGGGAAAAGATCGACTGTCGGGGTGTTCGCGACGCAAACCTTAATAATCGATTCTTTAGCATAGCTTCAAATGGAAATAAATCGATGGCCGATGATCCACGCCGCCCCCGCTCGGTCGCGGCATTTCACGGGACAAACCCCCGTCCTCAACAACAGCACTACACCACTCGGATATCAAACGGTAAATGTTAGGTTCAGAGTTCAAAGGCGTATCCTATATCGATGGTCGAGTTGAAAGCGTATCGCTATTGAAACGTTTCAGAATCTCCAATTATGCGCTATAGGAAAAATTAGCCTTCATTTTGCAAAAAAGGAACCATTATTTCTGACTCATTCATAGAGGCGTCATCGCCAAACTAATGGGAAATACTATTGCCGAAAAGAGCTAGAAATTATGGTTATATTGTAACATCTGTACTGATATTATAACCATTTTTTTACACATATAGGTCCCTTACTAACAATAAGTATATGTTGCGGATGCAAATAACTCGATTTCTCCAAAATTGTTATTTATGTTTATTTAACTCACAACTACGAACATATCCTTGACATTTTTTAAACGAGAAAATCTCTTGAAGGAGTGGAGAAAATTCTCGATAAATTTTTAAGGAAAGTAAAATTAGCGGCGATGTATCAATCGCAGTTTTATGAAGAACAGGGAGAGAGAGAGAGAATGAAAGATAGAGGAGGGAGGGCAGTGGCGATTTTGCAAGTTGGCAACACTGTTTCTCCTCCATTTAAATTCATTGAAAATATCGATCTTAGGTGAGGCAAGCTGCCTCACCAAGAATCGATTGTTTCACATACATTTAAAATGAGAAAAAACAGTGTTGTCAACTTGCAGGAGTCGCCATTGAGGAATGGGGAGAGGGGGCCAGTGAGATGTTGAAGGAATGTTTGAACCCTTCGTGCTCCGTTTTAGACCCCCCTCCGCGTATGAAAATATGAAATTATTGAAACAAAACTCGGCAACACTGAAAATTGTTACATATTTCAGTCGAGCAGATACGGACTTGAAATTGATATACGACCGGACGGGTGAATCCTTCGACGGGTCGGACTCAGAATTTATAAGCAGATTTACCCAAGCAAATTGAGATTGATCGTCACGTTGCATACGTTCCTGGGCGTTTTCCACGCCCCATTGATATACAATCCGTTCGCAATGTAATTCGATTGTAGTTTTTTCATTCAAGCGGGTGCATAGGAAATTATGGTTTACCGAGGGATTTGAGAACCGAGCGAAATTCCCTCTTGCTTTTTCATTCCCTTTGTTCTTGCGCCAGGTATCACGGGGGTCATGGTTTAAAAAAGTAATTGGTAAAATCGGGTCATGGCTGGCACGTACAAGCTGGCATGGGATTCAGGCAAGAGTAGTTGATTTATAATTGCGTCATGGGGGGATCTCAACGCCTTTTTTTGAATCCTCTGAGAGGGTGGGGTGTCATTTAAAATCCACGGTCCATTGATTCAAAAAGAACTTTGTCCAACCCCTTTTTTAGATCTCCCTTTGAGTTTTGGGGTATTCGCGAGATTTGTGATCCTTGTCACCTTTGTAAACAGAGGAAAATAATTTACAGGAGAGAAATTTGGTCAAGTTGAGTCGAAAGTCAGATGTTTGAGTTTTCTATGGAAAGTCTCTCCGGTATTAATGGAATAAGTTGCAAACACTTTATAGCATATCGTGTGCAATTGACGAAATTGTTATTTTTATCCAACAATTTTGAGTAGAAATAAATTAATACATTTTATTCAGAGGTTAGCGAGGTTATTAAAGTTGATTGTTCATTGGTTCAGGTTAATCATTCAACGTAAAAATTTCCCCGAATTCCCAAAAATTGAACTTTTTAGAGCATTTCAAGCTAGAGAGCGGTACATAGTTTTGATGTAAATGCAGTTTTTGCCGGCACAACTGTCAACTTGCAAACAGATAATCCACCTCAAACGCTCATGATATTATTGAAGAGCGTTTAACATAAAGAACTGAGAATCGATATGATTGTCCTCTAGTGAGAGGTGCGGAGTTTCAGTTTCACTTGGAACCCTCATTACAGCCTTAACTTCTAGAGCTTTTTTCGAACTTAGGATCCCGTTTCAGGGAGAATTAATGTACCATCGTGCACCACACAAAATTTTACATAATCTTGGCCAAGGAACAATATATCGCCCATTTGCAAACTGACAATTTTGCAGAGTAAAGAGAAATCTTTGACATTTTGATGATTTTGAGGCTCCCTAGTAAAAATTGGCGATAAGAGCTGCGTTTCAAAATACCATAGGAATTCTTATAGCCGGCTAAAGAAGGCTACAGAAAATCATATAGCTGGCTGTAGAATGCGGAGAAAATCATACGGCCGGGCTATACGAAGCGATAAAAAATTATGCAGCCAGGCTATAGTTCCTATCGCCGGGTTTTACACTTTATCGCCTGGCTGTTGCATTTTCGCCATCGATTATAATAGGCTATAAGAAATTGTGTAGAAATTCGTGTGCTTTGGAAATCATTAAGTTTGATACGGAACCACCTTAATATTTACAAAACACACATTATATTTTCCTTTAATACATATTTTTTTTCATCAATCAAAATGAGGACAATCCATACAGGATGTGCAAACATTTCAAAATCATGAGTTGACTAACGCTGCCTCCGTCAGATTAAATATTAGAGCCTAACACAAAGCGGAGCGGCGACGCACCGGCGCCTACAAACCTAACAGGGATACTTCACGCATTGTGCAACGCGTGAAGTATCCCTGTTAGGTTTGTAGGCGCCAAGGCGAGTCTCGCGCTAGCTGCCCGCCTGCCGCGCCGCAGCGTGCCACAGCGCTTGAAGCAACTATTTCACACCAGAGGTATTGCACAGTATCATACGAAACTGAAGGCGCTCTAATATATTGGGAATGGCAGGCATCCATCAAAAGTACGGAGCTTTCCTCGCAAAATAAATCAAGATACTACGGCCCAAAAAGAGAGCAGTAGTCCAAAAAGTCACTAAGTCCTAGCATCCGTAATTAGTAACGTTTAGCATACACTTTATCGCCTGGCTATTGCTTCATCGCCATCGGCTATATAAGGCTATGAGAAATTTTGTAGCCGGCTATAGAAGCTATTGCAAATTTTACAGCCGGCTGTAGGTCTATGGTATTTTGGAACACAGATTTTACTGCCAATTTTTACGAGGGCTAGATTTGCGATTTATTTCACATAACAGCGTTATTACAGTTCTTTCATGCAAAATTTGAAGAAACTAAACCATCAGCTTGCCTATTTTATACCGTAGAATGCGGTAAAGTCGCTAACTCGTTATCGCCAAAATGTTGAGATAGGCGGTATTGTTTCTCAGCCCTCGATAAGAAAACGTACTTTAATCGCAAGTCCCCACCACATGCAAAATCTCCACTCTGATCCAATATCTCGAGGTCATTAGAAAGCGTTTAGCGTGGAAAATTGGAAATCGATATTTTGGACTCGAAACGAGTTTTTCCGCTTTCGAGCTCCCACGCAAAGGCGCATTTTGCCTGACTCCATCACATTCAGTATGCAGGTTGTCATGCTTGGTCGGAATAAAGCGATAAAAATGCAAGTGTCGTAATTGAGATCTCAGTACTTCGGCTTCGGGAACTCGGGAACATAGGGCGGAAGAGGCAGATTGAGAATGAGCCCTCTCTCGGGCTAGGGGTGAGAGGACGAGCATGCTGCCCTGCTAAGTAAAAACGCCGTATGAACCTTCAGGCGTTGCCACATTTCCTTCAATAAAATACGAATTTATCTAAATTTGGGAAGATTTTTCCTCCATTTTTTCAGACAATTTTGTTCGTAATTTAACCTAAAATATTTGAAAACTTCAAGGCGATATATCGACGGTGAAACTACCAAACCACGTATCTCGGTTTGCGACGTCGCAGACTTCCTGTCATGCTTTATTTTTAAATGAAAAAACTACTTAACATCCCAGTCTTGAAAATTTCTGTGATTTTTCCTCTTTGTGCGGAGAAAATTCCGTGGAAAATTCCAAGGTTTGATATTGATTGGGTCTTCTTCAAAAATATAAAATGTGAGCCGTAGATTTTTTTATCACGCAAACGAGAAAACGTGGTTATGGTAGTTTCACCGTCGATATAGTCGCAGGCAATTCGCATCGCCGGCAATTTACAGCTGGTGGTGGATACAATCTTGGGACATCATAAAATTCAAAAATAAAAAAACGAGATTTAGAGTGCTGATTATGTTGCTGTAATGTGAATGTCATTTTACATCCTGGAAAACACATGGAGGAATATGACACTTAGAAGAGCGTGTAGTGAACTCTGTGACATTAGTTGGATTGAGATCGGACAGCAATCTAAAAACTAACGATCGTGACAAAACGTAGAGTATCCAAAAAATGAAGGCGCTTCAAGCTGAGCTCATCTTTTTGAAGGACATAACCCTCGAAATTGCATTATGCCGATGCGCATCATGCGATTATTGAAACAACGTGTGAACCGCTTGCAAATTGCCGGCGATTGCTAATTTCCTGCGACATATACAAACTTACTTTCAAAATAATGATTTTATCAGGGGAAATTTGGCAACTCTCGAATGTTCATACGGCGTTTTTCCTTGGCAAGGCAGCATGGCTCGCCGGGACGGGACAAGGGCGGAAGGCGAGGGGGCGAGGGCAAGGGCGGGGGGTGGGGGCGGGGGCGGGGCGAAACAGGGGCGCGGTGGGGCACCAAAGCCTCGGCGCATCGCATCACATTCCAATTCCGTGTAAAGTGTATCGATTATGACTCCTGCACTAGTACGTGTGGGGCTTCTTTCCATTCCACTCACTATTTCGACCCCGTTGCCAGCGTCGTGGCGGGCGCGGTGAAATCAGCCGGCATTTGCCCCAAAATAGGCGTGTTCTGCACGGAGAAAAAAACTTCGTGCATGGGACCCGAAGTTGAGGTCATACGGATCTCTGAAGTTTTCTGATATCGCAGCCGAAAACTTGAGGTCGAGCTGCCGAGGTTCGGGTCAGACATCGAGGCACTTCGGTATGTACCGGAGTACTTCAGATGTCTGACCCGACCCTTCGGTATATATCGAAGTATTTCGGATGTCTGGCCCGAACTTCGGCAGCTCGACCTCAAGTTTTTAGATACGTGTCCGAAAACTTCAGAGATCCATATGACCTCAACTTCGGGTCCCACGCACGAAGTTTTTTTCTCCGTGTGGGAGAAGGAGGAAAAGAGATCGGTAAAATCACCAAAATTACTGAAAAATTACCGGAATTGTTTCCCATCAACGGGAATGCTGCGGAGATGTTGGGTAATTTTGCTGTTTCCTGCCGGCTGACTCTTGGAATTGATAGACAAAGAAGACAAAAAGGGTATGGAGAGATCTTATTGGTGGAAGTGGGTGGTTGCAATGGACAAAGGAGGTAGGTAGACTAACTAACGGCAACTCACGAGAGACCCTATAGTTAGTCCATCTTTTACCCCCTTAGTCTATAAGACCCATGAATTTCAACCCATATGATGGCTCCGTATGTCTTCTTTGTCCATCGCTTCGTCTATCAGTTTCAATAATCAGCTCGCAGAAAACCTGTAACTGTTTTCTTGGCATATTATCATATTTTATCAGTAATATAACCAACCATGTGCGACAGTAAATTGGACGTATTTAAATGAAAAGGAACTATATCCATTCTTATATGAGCTCTAAGGTCCATAAAATACACGCGTGACAGGGCTCAAGTCCCAATGAATATAGTTCCTTTTGATTTAAGTTCGTCCAATTGATGATAAAATCTTCGGAAATACTGTGAAATTACAAAACATGCTCAGTGGTTATACCGACTATGGGCAATTTTGCCGATTTCTGGTAATTTTTCTGTATTTCTGTTACATTTATCAAATTCTACCAACATGCACTAACTACCCTTACTAAACTTTTACCTACATACGTGCGTGCAATTTCATCATGCAGAACTGCGCATTTCGGTTGGCGGCGTCGCAGACTTCCTGCATGGAGAAAAAAACTTCGTGCATGGGACCCGAAGTTGAGTTCATATGGATCTCTGAAGTTTTCTGATCACGCATCCGAAAACTTGAGGTCCAGCTGCCGAAGTTCGGGTCAGACATCGAGGCACTTCGGTATGTGCCGGAGGACTTCAGATGTGTGACCCGAACCCATCGGTATATATCGAAGTACTTCAGATGTCTGACCCGAACTTCGGCAGCTGGACCTCAAGTTTTTAGATAAGTGATCCGAAAACTAGATCCATATGACCTAAACTTCGGTTCCCACGCACGAAGTTTTTTTCTCCGTGTGTTATCCTTTATTTTCTACCCAGAAAACTGTCAAACGTCGTTTCTCGAAAACCTCCGTGATTTTAACTCTGTGTGCGATGATTATTCTATGAAAATTTCAAGCCATAATGTTGGTTGGGTATATTTTTAAAAAATAAAGCATGAGCAGAGCTCTTGAAACGCTGCAACTGAGATACGTATTTTTGCAATAATTCACCGTCGATTAGTTTTTTAGGTGAGGTTGTGAGGTAGGGTAGCTATTGTGTTCTGCGCTGCCTCGTTAATGAGAAGACACTTTGGACTGAAATTAAAGAGAATTCATAGTGTGAATAGCGTGGCGAGAAAGCTTACCCTCAAAATCTTGCTCGGTGAATTCCTGGCGCGTTTGCTGAGCGGCTTTCGGGTCCTTGGGCGCCACATCATCCAAACCGGGCGGATTCATCCTTGGATACCTGCAAAATAAAAAGTTTTGCTAAAGATTCAAAGGCGCTAAAACGTATCAATAAAAATGAATGGATGCGTAGAAGTTATTCGGAAAAACCATGAAACGTATACATAGAAAAAATCAGTGGAGTGGCGGGCATTGCGATTTATCGATTGACCTGCCATTTAAATCTATGGAAAACGATCGAGAAACAAGATGTTCGCACTAAACTCCTTAATAATCAATCTTTACCATGGCTTCAAATGGGGAAGTATCCATAAATTGATCATTCTCTTTGATCAAAATCTTTGAATGAGACATTCCCTCTGCGTTGGTATAGGGAAAGAGCTCGTTCAAAAACGGCGCACGGAGAGGAATTGTATGTTAAATTATCAGAAATTCCATCAATTAAGTGATTTCTAGACGAGATCTCTCGTTGAATCCTCAAAAAAGCTCCCTGTTTTTAACGGTATCTCTGTCAAGTCAAAGAGACATTCTGTCATTTCGAAGAGATTTTCGATTGACTAAACAAGGATTCTCGTCAGAGAATTATAACTGGAAAATATTTCTCAGTGCACCTTTTTTGCTCCAAGAAGGTCTAGAAGCTTCGTAGCTTCGCGATTGCAGGCTTCCGTTGTACGCTGGTTGGACATTGTGTCCGACCGAGAAACATCGAGAAATTACAACGATCAAGGCGCGCACCGTGCTGTGCGCGCAATGCGTGAGGTATTCCGACAGTCTTGTAGGCGCTAATATGCGTTCCGGGACAACTGACCGACTGCACTGCGTTGAGCGCAATGCGAGAAGTATTCATGCAGTCTTGCAGGCGCTAATATGCTTTTAACGCCGACCGCACTGTGTTTGGCGCGCTTATTTGAACTCTCGTCACAATAATCGCGGCATCGAATAATGGGGCTTAAAAGGCCCATGTTGTGTTTCGGCGCCGTATGAGCAGACCAACGTTGCCTCGTTTCTCCCGATCAAATATTTTTTCCGAGAAAAGTTAGGAAACTCCTCTATGTTCGCTTTTTTAGATCAAATGGACCATTAAAAAAGGTATATTTAAGCACTCCGATACATGATGCTGTGCCAGAATTTCAAGTAGATCACGATTCGCGCAATGAATATCACTGAAATCAACTCCTACGACTGAGATATTAACGTTTTTATTGACGCTGTTTACGGGAAATACAAGAAAAACAATACTGGCACGCTTAAAAAAATGACGTCCGAGGAATAAAAAAATAAAAGGCGTACATCCTAACAATATTGGGAGAATAATGAAGATAGGCGCGATGCTTTATAAAGGGGGGGGGGGGTGAGGGAAAGGGGGTTAAAAAGGATCACACTCTCACGAGTGGCAGGCCTGTCGGCTGTCGAGTATAAGCTCGTATTTTATCGCGAATCTTTGCTCTAATAAGCCGATATAAATAATAGTCTTTTCCTCGAAAAGAGGGTCGGGTTGATTCGAAGAAACTGTCCACCATCAGAGCTTTATTTTTTAGCTCTAACATATAATACATACACTTTGATTTAATGATACGATTTTATTAAGATTATAAGCTGATCATTCGTTGAGGGTGACTGAGTACGTGATATTTTTTATTGAACTCTTATGGATGGAGCATACCGGTAAAAATAATTTTAAATGGATTACTCCCATAGCTTATGAACGATGTTCAATTTTTATAATTTAGCTCGTGGGTCATTGGGATATTCATTTCATTCTGAACCCTTGTAAAGGAGGTGGATGCGGAAATGTAGTAAAAAAATAGGTACTGCATTCTTGGGTTGAAATATTTATTCTGAGGAGCAAATAGACGTAAAAAGCGTTTGGAAAACTATACTCACTCTCTGTTATTCAACTAGCCACAATACCACGATACACCATGATCCCCATGATATACCACGATACCACGATTATAACCACGATATGCTCAGGGATTTTAATACTCTTAGTTTCCATTTCCTCTCACAATAAAGGTTCCAAAGGCTTCTTCTATTAAAATCTCAGCATGCGCATTTAAAATGCTCACTTAGGTAACCGAAAATTAAACCGTTTGTAAGTGTAAATGGATAAAGTACCTATGATGAAAAAAAAAAATGATATTATAATTTTTTTATGAATTAAATTTTTTTTATGAATCCATTTTTTTATGAATTAAAAAAATTGTATTCCCCTCACGAACTGTGTTTATGATGAAATAATTTTTTTTAAGTTAAAATTTTTTTCTAGATATAGGTAAGAACAATTAAATCATGGCCTTTAATTTTTTTCGAATGATATTAGGATGTCTTCCCAGACATCCTAACATCCTAACATCCAAACATCCTCTGGGAAGACAGGCATAAGTGGCGTTTGGGTGTCGTAGAACGCCAGAGTGCGTTGTAAAGCGACTTTATACATATTAGGATGTTAGGAAAAAAATCTGACGGAGGCTCCATAAAATCTTTCTCACCACGTAGGGGGCCTTGGAGGGCATGTACCCCAAACTTCCCTTGGTAGTATCTATGTATAGACAGGGGAGCAATGAATAAATCAAACCCAGTTCGCCGATGGAGGTAAACAGAATCGTGCTTGAATAAACTTCTACCCTGAGTCAAGAGCGGGAACGGGAGGTGAAGAAACTACGGGGTCCGTAGGACAGAGACAACTTCGCAACGAAGGGGGCATTGTTGACTGTTTTTGCCATTCATACCTCCACGCCCCTACTCATTCTCTACCCCTCGGGATTATGATGTTATAATCTCTTTCTTATGGCGACAGTTTCAAAAGACCATAAATATTAATTTGCTTTTATGACGCTTAATTCCCCGGCTCACTGAGACCAACCTTTTCTGTCACGTTGAGGTGGTAATAATTATGAGTATTGTCGCCTTTTCAGAGCAGACAAAGATTTGTGTTGAGTTCTGCGAATTTTGTCTCCTTTTTATGCGCTCAATATTTTAATTCTTCAACATCATACCGTTTCAATAGGGATCCCCTGCAAATCCATCAGCAAAGTTTTAAAAGTTTTGATAAGTCGAGACTATCGCGACTGTAATTTATTTATTACAGTGGCAGACCCCGAGTTTCAGGTAGACCATGGTCTGCCAAAAAATATAATTCAGAAAAAACAAACCCCAAAAAAGTTGCCTGAAAGCAGCTTAACCCAATATAAACAGCCATAATCGAATCCTCATTCACTCTAGCTCGACATTCTTAATCAGCCCTGGGAACTTAGATCACTGACTAATTGTTATTGATCAGTCAAAAATATATTATAAAACAAATTATTCATAATTTTCCTGAGCTAGTAGTTCAAGTCGGAATGATTTACTTTAAATTTCAGCTATATCGTGAGCAGTGGCGTGGCGTGAATTGCGATATATCGATTGTTATGCCATTTAAACCTATGGAAAAGGATCGATAAACAGGGTGTTCGCAGCGAACACCTCAATAATCGATTCTTTACCATAGCTTTAAATGGCATAGCAATCGATATATCGCAAAGCACGCCACGCCACTGATCGTGAGGGATGTTATCGCTAAATTGGAAACAAAGTTACATAGTCAGGATTCCCTCAGATGTAGCTAAGGAAATATCACAGCTCTGTTCTATCAAACTTTAGGAGCGAGATAAATGTGTGTTTCTCGGACGGATGTTGTGTGTGTAGGTGTTCCTGATTCGCACTCCTCAGAAAGTTTGTTGCCTAAGCAGCCAGATTGAAGGCGAACCCTCAGTGGACGTGTTCTGACCTCTGCCAAAAGGTTCACGTATTGTCTATTAACTCTATCAAAGTTTATGGAGGTAAATTAATGTGTGTTTTTTAAATAGATACTCCCTGGCAGATTTGTCGCTAGTGTATGGTCAAAATTGAAGATTAGTCTCTATTGGTCGAGGGAAACGCAGCACACACGATGTCAAGGAAGAACCGACAGGTATACCTTTCTGATTGGTTATCATTGTCTATGATACGATTAAATCGAGTCGTACTTTGTTAGGCGTAGCAATGGGAACAGTTGCGCATCAGTGCGTGACATTCCTATTTTGTGTGAGTGTCAATGGATGGTACTTATTAAATTGGATTTTTTTGCACAACATGACAACGCTGATGTAATATTTTGATGCGCTTTGATGTGCAACAATCGGAACGTGCTCTGAGCAAGTTCTAGAGATTGTTGCGGAGTTCCTAACCTCACTTTGCTCGTCTGTTCTCGCATTGGCTGCTCCTTGGTCGAGAAAAAGTTCACAAATAACAATTTTTCGGAAACTAGTTCCTAACTGTTACCTCAAACAAAATACGACTTGGCTTGGATTGTTATAACGTCCTGCCCAGGCACAAACTAGGGAATTCAAAGTGGCTCATCGATAGAACTGTCGACTGGTGCTGTTCAAAGATCGTCGGACCGACCATCTTTGAAGGTAACCGATATATTTGGGACACATCACAGATCAAATCTTGAAATTTTCAAGGAATTTGTGTAGAAATGGCTGAGAAATTGAAGAATTGGTGACAGTTTGAGAGTCCCAGTTTGAAAGTGGGCTGGACGCTCATCATGTTTCTGATTGGAATCATGGTACAGTAGTCGAAAGTCGCGATAATGACGTAGCCCAGGTAAAAATTGGCGATAAGAGCTGCGTTTCAAAATACCATAGGAATTCTTATAGCCGGCTAAAGAAGGCTACAGAAAATCATATAGCTGGATGTAGAATGCGGAGAAAATCATACGGCCGGGCTATACGAAGCGATAAAAAATTATGCAGCCAGGCTATAGTTCCTATCGCCGGGTTTTACACTTTATCGCCTGGCTGTTGCATTTTCGCCATCGATTATAATAGGCTATAAGAAATTGTGTAGAAATTCGTGTGCTTTGGAAATCATTAAGTTTGATACGGAACCACCTTAATATTTACAAAACACACATTATATTTTCCTTTAATACATATTTTTTTTCATCAATCAAAATGAGGACAATCCATACAGGATGTGCAAACATTTCAAAATCATGAGTTGACTAACGCTGACTCCGTCAGATTAAATATTAGAGCCTAACACAAAGCGGAGCGGCGCGACGCACGGCGCCTACAAACCTAACAGGGATACTTCACGCATTGTGCAACGCGTGAAGTATCCCTGTTAGGTTTGTAGGCGCCAAGGCGAGTCTCGCGCTAGCTGCCCGCCTGCCGCGCCGCAGCGTGCCACAGCGCTTGAAGCAACTATTTCACACCAGAGGTATTGCACAGTATCATACGAAACTGAAGGCGCTCTAATATATTAGGAATGGCAGGCATCCATCAAAAGTACGGAGCTTTCCTCGCAAAATAAATCAAGATACTACGGCCCAAAAAGAGAGCAGTGGTCCAAAAACTCACCAAGTCCTAGCATCCGTAATTAGTGACGTTTAGCATACACTTTATCGCCTGGCTGTGAGTTGCTTAATCGCCATCGGCTATAAAAGGCTGTAAGAAATTGTGTAGCCGGCTATAGAAGAATAGAAGCTGTTGGAAATCTTACAGCCGGCCGTAGGTCTATGGTATTTTGGAACACAGATTCTACTGCCAATTTTTACTATGGAACCACTAAATCAGTTTATACTCTCTTTATGAAGGTGCTCCCCTGATAAAAATAAGCAATAGGAGCTGCGTTTCAAAATACCACAGGAATTCTCATAGCCGGCTATAGAAGGCGATAGAAAATTATATAACTGGCTGTAGAAAGCGAAGAAAATCACACAGACGGGCCACACGAAGCGATATAAAATTATACAGCCGGGCTATGGTTCCTATCGCCGGGTTTTACAGTATATCGCTGGGCTATACAGTATATAGCCGTGCTATACAGTTTATCGCCTGGTAGTAGCTTTATCGCTATAGGCTATAAAAGGCTATAAGAAATTGCATAGTCGGCTATAGAAGTTATAGGAAATCGTACAGCCGTCTGTAGGTCTATAGTATTTTGGAACAAAGATCCTTCTGCCAATTTTTACCAGGGTCCAGGGCTGGTCGGTTAAACATTCAGCCGCGCATTCCTGAACTTAGCAGGAACTTAATTACTGTGGGATGTGCCAGTTGTGTGGCGTTCAGGTCTTTCAGTGTTAGCATTTACAACCACTGGCTTTGTGGGTTCAAATAATACATCTCGAAACAAAGACATCCTCCGCGCTTTATCACGTTTTTCCCGGGCTTTGTTTCCGAGCTCCACTTGTTCTTTTGCGTCGCGATGGCGACCAAAGCCGCAGTTCTCGGTTCAGCGAGGGGAGGAGAAACTGCTTGGGTTTGCAATCCACGCAGGCGGAGGTTAAGCGGGTTTAGATGATTTTCATATCGAGGTAGATTTCAGAATCGCTCGGGAGATTATCGTCTTGTAATTATAGTCAGTGCTTCAAAATCTCAAGCATTCCAATCGGTTTTAAGTCTACTTCCGATCATGAAGTCTCCGTGATTACGTCATCAGAGGCGTACCCAGCAATTTGATAACACCGGATTTCCTTCATTTAAACCTATGCTAAATAATCGATTCTTGTCGGAGCACCTGGCCCCTCCAAGGAATGATATATTTCCATAGAATTAAATGGAGAAAAGACAATATTGCCAATTTGCTGGATCCGCCAATGAACGTCATGTCAGCGTTGATGCTGTGTTCATTGATTCCGCCATCGTAGCCTTACACGAAAATGTCATTTAATAGAGGCCATACGGCCAAAAAGGACAAAAAAAATAAGATTAAAATTTTGATAAAGTCTCTGTATTTTTGTATTTTCTTTAATCATAAATTATCAATTTTATAGAGTAATCAGTTTTAAATGACAGCGGTTCATGGAGAAAGTATGAAGAAAAAAAGAAAATGAAAACTCGCGATACATAGAATATTGTACATGAGCTGAGCAGGACATTGAGCGATCGTCAAATGTCCTGGTGGCCTTGTCTCCTTTCAAACTCGGCAACCTTCACCTTTTACCTCTTCTGAGACAATGAAAACGGAAAAGTGACTCGAACTTTTCGGTCTCTCGTTGAATTTCATATAGTTGAGAAAAATTGACATTTTTTATCAGTCACTGGAAAAAAAAACACATTTGATCTAGAGTCCAGACTCTTGAAAACATTGACAAGAAAAAATACTCTTGACTCAATCGGATTTTTGCTTGAATCAAAACGAAATCCGCTTAAATTAATAGGCTTGGTTCTTGGTTTAAGCTAGATTCTGATTGAATCAAGAGTACTTTTTCTTGTCGAGGTTTTTAAGAGTCTGGACTCTAGATCCAATGTGTTTTTTTCCCAGTGGTCTATACTTGCAACGTTTATTTTATCTCAAAAATCAATTATCAATCGCATCAATATTATAGAATTATGCTCGTCTGCTCATTTGAGAGGCTTCGAGGACGAGCTGCATGAGAGCAGTTTTTGCTATTTCGAGAAATACGCGTTTGAAGTTTTAAAATTACATGGATCCTTATGGTGGAAAGAGAGCGTTCAAACAGACTATTTGATGCTTAAAAATTGGAATTAGAGAGCAAATTTTTCACAGAATATGCAGTAAGAACTATCTAGGAACTATGTCCATTATGACATGAGCTTTCTAATGGATGCACAAACTCTTATGGATCTCACGTTCATGTCAGAATTAATATAGTTCATTTTGATTGAAATACGTCCAATTTGATGTAAAAGTGTGAGGACTTTTGATTTGCATAGGTATTATATGATATGAATAAACGTCATCCTTCATCAGATAGAATGTCTGAAGCTTTCCAGCCCCTATACGTATACTGTGATCTTGGAGTCATCGTCTAAACCGAAAGCGGGCTGATTGTTGAAATGGATTGACAAAGCGATAGACAAAGGAGACATAGGGAGTGTGGAGCAATCCCATCGGTTGAAATTGGTTGTTCTTTTATAAACTAAGAGGGTACATGATGGTGGACTAACCATAGGATCTCTCGTGGGTTGCCGTTCGTTAGTCTATTATCTACCTCCTATGTCTATTGCATCCACCCGCTTCCACCAATAGGGTCACTCTATTTACATGTTGTCTCCTTTGTCTTAATCTTTGTCTTTCAATTTCAACAATCAGCCCAGAGTTTCGTCTTTCTTTTAAAAAATTCACCATTGCTTTATTAGCAAAATTTCATTGGTTGAGTACGTATATTTTTCTATGATCTTCGAGTACAAAAATATCAATTTTTTTAACCATGTTCAGCGTGTAAAAGGTTTCAGTCACAAAAAGTCGTGTTCAGAATTTCTTAAAATCTGAAGTCTCTAAAGCCCAAAGCTTTAATGTTGGTGAATTAGCCATTTTTCCTCCTCACACTTTCTTCTCTGCTCTCAGACAGAGAGTATGAAATAACCTGGTAAGAGAACGAAACAGTAAAATTCTACGGCGCAGGGAATAAAAATTTAAGGGGTTTAGAAGCCTCGCCCCGGGATACCTTGGGTTTCCTCTCTTTTGATTAATTAGGCTCCGAGAATTCCGCCTCTGTTTCGTCCCGTCTTCATCGCGACCTGAATTTTCCCCGCGGTTTTTATTATACCCTCATTTCCTCCGCTATAATACAGCAATTTATCCCGTGAAAGTGACGTCACGGTCTCGGCACGCTCCTCAAAGCACTTGTCGAAGTTTCTCGATTGATTCTCGCGGATTACCGCTCCCCGTTGCGTCGGGCCGAAAACTTCATCAAGAATTTATCGCCAAGTCGCCCGGCTCTAAAAAAAACTCTCCCACCTCGCGACCAGTTTCCAGGAATATTTCATGAGAGGACAATCTGCCAACGGTGGGTCCGAGTCGATTAGTTTTTGAGTTGTTCGCATTGCGGTACGTCGCACAGTGGACCGAGTCAATTAGTAAGGTCGGACGTGAAACTTTTGACTAAAACTGCGAATTTTGAAGTTTATTTCGTCACATTTTGAATTCTGAGGGGTGTTCGTAGCAGAAAATTTCACGAGGAAATCAACGGAGCCACTTTTAGAACGCCTAAATTTTGTATAATCGGACTTGTAAGCGTTTCAAGTTTCCAAATTTTGTCCGATCTCTCCTATTGACACGATCCACTGTGCGTCGGGTAATCCGATAATCTGTTCACCACCATTAATTCAAGAGTATTTTCCAGCTCCGATCGGGTGCTTTTACTCGTAATTAGTGCTGGGAGTAGAACATTAAAAAAAAAAAAAAAAAAAAAAAAAAAAAAAAAAAAAAAAAAATTAGCGGTTTCTCGAAGCTTTGTAACTTGAAAAGAGAGCGCAGCACTTTGCTCGTTTCCAATTTTATCATTGATTTTTTTCAAACTTTTAGTAAGATTAATTTTTTTAATTTCAGTGTTATCAGTGTTTACTTTTATCTGCAAATATTTTTTTTGTTATAGTAATATTTAGCAGATGGGTAAAATGACATACTAGCAATTTTATTAGGTTGAGATCATCAAGATTTGTATTTTTTATATCTGTTCTTATTTCCCTTCAGCATATTTCCTATATTTTCCCTCAGTATATCATGACGAAAGTCGCAAAACGCACGGACCTCAATTCGTTGTTTCCCGCATGAAGGAAGGTAACTCAATTCCAAGGTTGCAAAATGGACTCGAACAATTCAATTTTTTCAAACAAAAATAGACCTGTAAAATTCGTGTCAACATTTTTCTGATTTTTCCTCCAGATCCGAAGAAAAATCAATAAAAATTTTAGATAGAAATTTCCACAATTTGCCTGGTAAAAATGAGATTTGCGAGCGGAAGTTTGGCAACATTAGAATGTATTTACGTTATTTGCTTCGTGAGGATGCCATACATGTCAAAATAAACCAGAGTAAAGCCGGTTGAAAGTTTTCAGTTGAAAAAGCGGAGTTTGCGAACCTGTTTAAAGGAACAAAGACGTTCAGTAAAAAACTCTTAAAAAATAATGAAGTAGCAGCGGCAATTTGGAAATACACGCAATTTAGGTGAGTACTTTTGTACTTTCACCGTTGATTCATCACACAAAATGTGGTTCCTGTCAGTGTAGTGTCGGCTAGTCTCCTGCAAAGCTGAGGAGGGAGCATGCTGAGTGCGTGGGAGCGTTGCGTGTTGCAGCGCAATTACTGGAAGGAGTCCTTGGATTAGTAACCTTTGTATGAACTTTAATTGGCAACAGGAGATAATCTGTGTTGTACGCTGCTCAAAGATTGATACGAAGGCCACGTCTGTGTGATTAACCGTTGAGATGTTCCCTTACCGCGCGCGGTCGAACACGTAAGTGTTCGTTGTATACGATCACGGGCGGTAACTGAATTTGGCGGATATCACTAAACATAGATCGTAGATGTGAGGCTCAATCAATGGAGTGTAATCACTAAATAGAAACGGACATTCTCATACGATACGAGGAAATCTGAATATTTGCGGTATTTACATAGCAGCAACTTGAAAAACTTGAGATACGCATTTCAGAGAGGGGAATGGGTGGGAAGATGAACGTAAAATTTCACATAATTCATTACAATACTGCGAATAAAATTATAAATTAAATATTTAAATTATGAGCGTAAGACAGGCGTGAGTTTCTCAAGCATTAAAAATCATAGTTTATCAATTTGCATGAGATACGCTATCATTCGATCAAAGTTGCCAAGAATAAAAACAAGCTGACATCTCCGGCCCTCGGGTGCCGGATAAGGAAGCGATTCAATGTTCCATCGAATAGTTGTTTATCTTTTAAATTTAATCGACTAGAGGCGAGTTGAAATATGGAAATGCCGTGAGAGCAAAAATGAATACGTCTCAAATCAGCTGAGTTCTTTTTCGATTTTTTATAACCTCACAATCGAGTAATCGACTAATCGACGTGTAAAACTTTGAACGCGTGCAAAAGCTGTTTCTTCATTAATAATTACCCAAAAGTTAAATGAGATGCGCTTGAGGTGAGCCCGGATTTTGGAAATTGCTCATTTTTTTTTTTTTTTTTTTTTTTTTTTTTTATCAGTGTTAAGCGAACTTTCACAATGAAATTATACACTTTGTTTCTAAATTCAAAATAAATGTGTGAGTACAAACGACCGGGTAGTCTGTAACTTATCT
Organism: Bemisia tabaci; assembly: GCF_918797505.1. NCBI lineage: Eukaryota > Metazoa > Arthropoda > Insecta > Hemiptera > Aleyrodidae > Bemisia > Bemisia tabaci. The sequence continues at coordinate 45,071,609 of NC_092799.1, read as the reverse complement.
AAATGAAATTGCTCATTTGAACTCTGTTCTTTCGTTCAGAAGTATTTCAACCGAAACGGGCCATTTGAAGTATGCTATAGATCGCGATTTTTTTGCTTCGATCAAATGGGTGAAGTATAGATATTTAGATTAGTGAATTGATCGGAAGAAGCGATCATGCTTACGCAATGAATCGCTTAAAAAAGCGAGAAAGTAAGAACAAGGCTGAATATGTCCTTCCTATCCTCGGCTGTGTTACTCACGTGGCCGTCAGTGGCGTGGCGCGAATTGCAATATATCGATTGATATGTCATTTGAACCTACGGTAAAGAATCGATTACTAAGGCGTTCGCTGCGAACACCCTATTTATCGATCCTTTTCCATAGATTTAAATGGCCGATCAATCGATATATCACAAAGCACGCCACGCCACTGGTGGCCGTTGAACCACCACTACAAATGAGACGAACACTGAACAGAACCAACACAATATGGAAATACGAGTAGAGCAAGGGATATGTTGCGCGTTGAAGACGGCGCAGAGATACAACTATTCGCACTTGATGGATGTCCGTGTTGCGTCTGAAAAATTGTGGGCGCGAAGTGTGTGCAGTGCTCTCAGGTGCATGAAAGAAGTTAGAAAAACGAGACCCATTACGTCTTTCCTTCTTTTTGTTGGGTTGCAACTCGATTTGTTTTCCTTTTTGGACCTCGTGATTCACCTATAGCTCGTATGCACCGGCATCATCGGCCCCATTTAACCCACGGGTCACGTGTTTTCAGCAAAATTCGGATCAATTTTCCTCGGATCAATCTTCCTTTTTTGCTCACCTTTTTAAGCATATCTATAGAGATAGGAGATACATTCGTTTATCAATATTCTCATAGGAGGCTGAAAAGTTAAAATCATTAAATATAAATAGAAATCTTTCATAAAAATGAATGACGGTCATAACAAATCATTTGATTCGTATAGGCACAGAGGCGTGAACGTGCTGAGCAAAATGTCCGTAATGGACTGCTCAAATTTCCTCCGTATGGAGGCCTTCGGGTTGGTTTTTTAGTCGCGTTCGCGGCAGCCGCCAGAAGTAAAACTTAGGAGTTGTTGGGTGGCTAACGGTAGAGGGCGTGAGCCGCGCTGCTAGTGTGGTTCCCGCCGGAGTTTGGCATTCTGATTTGCACGGCATCTCAGAGTGTTCGGGCTTCAAATCGGGACTGGCTGTCTATGCACACCTGACGATCGCTAACAAGCGTGAAACCGGTAGTGGCGCTGACAACAGGCCTGATTTCTTTACCCACATCCAACTCTCCTCAAGTGAGATTCTCGCTAGTATGGGAAAATCCATACGAAAAAACAATAATGACCGATACCTCTTAAAAAACTGCATTTCATAAAAATGAATGACGGTCATAACAAATCATTTGATTCGTATAGAAATCTTTCAGTTCATTGATGGTATGATTTGAATGTAACATGCGACTCTTGGTTTGGAATGTAGCAGTAACCTTACCCTCTGTCCATTTCATTTTCATATTTGATTTTAAGAGCGGAATTTCACATGATATTTCTTTAATATATGTTTGCCAGATTTTTGAGGAAACATTACTTGGTTTTTCTCGAGAGGATAGAGAAGTATCATAGATAGAAACGCTGCATGCAATCGAGATTTTTTCTTCTTCAGGTTTCCTGTTGGCGCAGGTTGAAAGGTTTGGCTGTTCCAAAAGGCTGGGGCACCCTCAACCGTGGCATTTCTTATGGCTAAGGTGGAGGACCGTTCATTTCCTCAGTTATCTCGTAAGAGCGGAATAGTGACTCTTTAGTAGCCTCCTGAAGATAAGAAACCTCACCCTATGGGGCATTGGGGCATCTCAAACTTTGAAATTACCTCCTTGTTGGCTTTTGAGGAACACGTTGAGCAAATAGTGTAGCGAACTAGCCAATGTTCGGAAAAATTATATAGATCTATAACTGTTGCTACCCATGAGAAAATGATGAATACCCTAGAGTAAAAGCTTTTCGTTCCATCAATGTCTGTTTACCAGTAGAGAGTCTCTATAATGTATCTATTGATTTCAGCACGACTAAGTTATAAAAAACGTCTCACAAAATAATATGATGCGGACAGGGAAAATAGACATGAATTGAATGAAAATTGTCTTGCCCTGAGCTGAAAAGGGGCGTCAGCAAATCTCATCACAACTTTTTCAACAGATTTAGGTTGAAAAATATTGGGATTACGATCCGAAGCTTGGAAACCGATTAAGAGGAAAGATGAAGGAAGGTAAACTTTTATACTTTTAAGGAACTTGCTCAAAGTTGGGCTGAACGAAACAACTTGACGGATTAAGAAACATCGCCTTCAGCTTGAAACGTTGCCAAATGGCGGTGAAGAGGTGGCTGTAAGGCAGAGGTATGATTGGCTGATTGATACCTGTGCTCGCTGTGGTTTAACATCAATTGGACACCAATAGAATTTTGACGAAAAATACATTTAGGTAATGAAATGTAATGGTAGAAAATTTGGAGAGAAGGGGAGAAAAGTAGTGTATTTTCATTCTTCGAGTTTGACAACTGAAAGTAAAAAAAAAACTCGTGAATAATGTGTATTAAATTAATATATATAGATTAGAAAGTGATGGATAAAGTAATAAGTCTCGTTTGAAAATAAACCGGACATGAAAATAAAATATAATGGTTGAAAAGAGGAACATGACAGGTTTCGGGCGGATAAGGCGGTTTTTCCCCAAAAAATGCGTGTATTTTGTTAGTTTAAAATACATTTATCTGTGAAAGAAGTGAGAAAAATACGATGACGAGTTAATTTTATTATATCTGCACAAGGGAAAAGTAAATTCAATGGGTAGTTTTTTATTTGGCAATAGAGATTTCATTCGCAGTGTGTTTATCATCAAATATGGAGACTTGAATCGAACAATAGAGTCATCAACACTAAATCAACTTCATGGTATCAATGTTTTCACGCGGAGTCCAACATTATTTACTGCACGGCACTCAAAAATCGAGAAGATAACTACTGCTGAAGAGAGTAAGTGTTGTGGCCTACCTCGGGAATTGAAGGCGAAATAAGATTGAGCGAACTGTGCATGACACTCGCCAAACCTCCTTCGTTTCAATTCTGCTGCCTCTCAATTTTCAGTCAGAAACCGATACTGACCGCAGTAAGTGGTTTCGCAATTTCCCATCGATCCCCACTCTGAGTGAGGTACGCAAGAGAGTTGCGTGGAAATTATGTTCTGAGATAGCTGACGAATAAGAGGGGTTGGGGTAGCTGACCCGAGGAAAATCAAGTTGGGCGATGTGAAAGTCGAAAGAGGATGTCGATTTATGAAGGCATTGCGTCGTAGCTGTCAATTTGGACACTCGCACCTCCCAATGGCTCCCAGCGCACCTGCTCCCTACACCCCACCGCGCTTTACTTTCATTTTCGCGAGGTGGAGGAAGAGGCAGATGCGTCCGCCTCAAATTACTGAACCAGTGTTGTCGAATCTAATACATTTTTTCAGAACTACCGGTGCTCCAATTTTCCGGGACTAGTTTCGAATTCCGGAAATTTTTAGATTTTCCTGAACTCTTCCCGGAACTTTTGAAATTTCCAAAATTCTCCGGATCTTTTGCATTTTCCGGATTTTTTTTTCAGGTTTAATGGCTTGTACCTCTAAATCAGAGGTCTACAGTCAACTAAAGAGAGAGATTTAATGTCCGTAGACAACAAGGCGATAGGGGCATCCATGCTCCGGCTTTCAAATTTTCAGGGATTAAGGCCGAGTAGAATCTGTTTCTGCAGATCCTCACGTCAGTTCCGTGAAAATTTGTCGCCACCACCGGGATACGAACCCGGGACCTATTGGTCTAGAGTCAGAGTTGGTTGGTCAGAATTGTTCCGGATCTTTTGAATTTCCCAGAACTTTTGATGGTCATGTAGTGGGAGCAATTGGAACAAAAAAGTTCCGAATTTCGGAACTTTTGACGGACATGGAGTGGGAGCATTGACAGCTACTTCTCGAGGATCAAATTGAAACTGGCAAGTAGGGCTCTTGCATGTTTGGGGGGATCTACGATTGAAGTACATTTTCTTGCGTGAATATCCCGAGCAACACGATGGTGCCACTGGTTTTCTCTGGAACGAACTCCAAAGCTCAAAATAAGATCTCAAAATGTTGAGAACTTAATGAAGGGGATATCCCACGCTATCCTAAGAGTCCACCTCTATGTCCAGTCAAACTCTCAATGCCAAGATAGGGAGAAAATACGTAGACAGGGTTGTCGTGTTTACAGTTTTGGAGTTCCCAAAAGAAGTGGCAACCCTGTTAATGTATTTGCCTCCTATCTTTGCATGGAGAGTTTGACATGATATAGATATGGACTCTCAGGATAGCGTGGGATGTCCTTTCCAACGGCCTCAACTCTGGGAGCTTTTTTTGAGTTTTTGAGTTTTTAGAATTTTATGGCATGAATGCTTTATTCTTGGAAAAAAGGACTTTTTATAATACTACGGCATTAATTGAATTAGAGTTCAAAATTTCATTCAATATAGAAGGAGGAGACGCTATTTTAATTCAGAAGTTGCAAAATTTTTGTTTACTAGTTCAATTTTTTCGCAAGGAAAGAATTATCAGGTCTTTAAGGTTTTTTGACAATTTTGTGAGATAATATTCATAAGACAACGAAAAGTGACACTTCATAAGGTGTTTATTTTTTTCATAATAAATAAATTACAAAGATAACTTAATTGACATCGGCTAATGCAATCTAGTTATTCTCTTCTTATTTTGATTCAATTGAAGGTTAGATAAACACGAAATTGGAGTCAAAAATCCTTAAAGAAAAATTTCTCCTCGTCATGATTCATGGAAAAATTCATGATAAATTTTCTTCCTTCTTTCTTTTGAATGATTTACGAATTATGTAATAATTGTTTTTAACGATAGAAGTAGTATGAGTAAAATATATAAACCATACGTATAATTTGAATTCCAATAATTCAGAACTTTTCGTTGCGTATCAAAAACGAAATTCTTTTTAGAGTATTATCAATGGTTAGATAATACCTTTTAGCATGAAATCGTTCACTTGAGTTGCCGCAAATTCGAGGTGCCATGAGTTTTCGTTAGAAAACAGAAGGGAGAGGGTTAAGAAAGTTCACTCGCCGCGCGAGAAAAGCATCAATATCAGGGGAAACATTTACTAACGACATTCCATAGTTGCAAAGTTTTCTTTCCACAGATGATCACTCATAATTCACACCAGTATGACTCTGAAGACTATCTTTTGGACTTGGCAACTTAAGAAAAGAATCTCTTTACATCGGAGCCGTTGTAAGACGCTTCCGTATCACCCGCATAGATTCAAACTCCGAGCTAAGAATAATAATTTTAATAGTCTCCGATTTCGTTAATGAGCCTTGTGCTCATCGACACTTTCATCTTTATCTCAACTCGTTATGACAGTCGCAAGACAAAGCTTAATGTCCTGGTTAACGGGTGTGCCATTTAAATTTGAAGGGTATCATTCAAAGATATCCAAAGGATCTTAGAGGCCGTCCGTAAAGGAAATCCAAATCCTGCCCTCGTCTGCCGTGCAGAGGAAGAACGCGGTATGAGCATTTGAGAGTTGCCAAATTTCCGTCGATGAATTGTTCATTTTTGAAGAAAATTATGAAATTTTTCCTTTAAAATTATCAGAATCTTTAGGTGAAATTGCGAACAAAATTACCTGAAAAATTGGGAGGAAAATTTTCAAAAGTTTACCAGGAAATTCGCGTTTTATCGAAGGAAATGCGGCAACGCCTGCAGGTTCATACGGCGATTTCCTTAGCACGGCAGTAGTAAGCACCGTCCGGTGTTGCTGGAAATTACCTAAAGGTGGCGCCAGCTCTCCCACTTACATTACAACTCTATGTACTCTATGGCTTTATGCTGTAATATTTGCATTTTGCAACTCCTTGTAGTGACACCAATAACGCCAAAAATAGAACACGGTAACTCCGTTGAGCTCAATTTATGTACACTATAAATATCGATTTGAGATGAGTTGGTTTGCACACAAATTGTTTTTTACGCATCTAAATGTCCGAAACTAAGAACGGTGTTGCGATTGTTGCATGCAGCCAAACTCGCAGGCGCTCCGGATTTCATTGAACTCGCAGCGACGCGACGACTCGTGAGTGGATCGCCTTTCAAAGCAAATTATGATATTCCGCTCTTGTCAGCAAGCCACGCGCAACAAACATTCTTAGAAGCTCAATGCCATAGTTTTGTAACATAAAGTTTTTGGAAGGTAGATATACCGGATTGTGGTAAAAATGTAAGGAGACGTTCTCTGTCAAAGCGCATCAAAGTATATATTTTATTGACCCGATCAATTTAAAATGAATGATCGATTACTGATATTTCACTGTTTGCAGCTATGTTATAGAGAATCGATTATTAAGGTGTTCGTTGTGAACACCTTGTTTATCGATCCTTTTCTATAGGTTTAAATGGCAGATCAATCGATTTATCGCTAAGCGCACCTACGGCACTGGATAGTATGCATCCTCTCGTACCTTCTAACATCTGTGCTATAATTTGGTGATTTTGATGTACTTTGCTGGTTAGGGTGATTGATGGGACTTTTTATCCAGATGGAACATAAGTGAATATAAGTAATGGAAAATCCGTCATAAACGAGCGATGAATCAAACAAGTCCGAGCTGGTAATTTTACGGCTACCATCAATTAGGCTTGCCTGTTCAACCAAGATGTTAAAAATAAATTACTGCACTTTGGAATTTTTTAGCCAACGTGCGTTAAAAATCAGCATAAAGCTGGAAATCTCAACACAGAGAGAAAATGCCCATGTGAGCACAATTGTCCCTCAAAGAGATACGCTGCTTGGTGCAACACTGGTAACGACTAGTTTGTGTAAACTACTGTATGGGACGTCGGAAAAGTCTTTTAGTGTTTTCTCGACGAAAAATTCAGAATTTCGGTGAACGACCTTAAACTTGGCAATGAGCTTCCTCGCTAGCTGACCTAAGCGAGTGCCTTGGCGCCTTTTACCAATATTTCTCTCCTAAATTTAAGGATTGGAGAGATATTTTTACCGGACATTCCGCGCGCTTCTTCCTCTTTTAATCTTCACTCTAATTTAAATTACACGGAACTAGAATAATTTATAATTAGAAGTGAGTGCAAAAGTCGTGCATCTAAATTTTCCCTCAAGCCCGCAACTGCGAGAGAGCAGATTCGTACTGAAGTTCATGCGAAGATCAAGTCGTAAATTGCTTTCGCAAAACGTTTTCTGATTATAGAATAAAGATTCTTTGAGGTGGATTTTTTCATTCAGCAATTTGCCAATATCTCAAGATATTGTAGATTTTAGTCATTATGAATTTTCTTTTCGAAAAACCGGAATGTCAGTCCACAGAACAATTATCGAGAAATGATCGTCTAAAAAAATAAACCTTTAAAGTAAGTTCAGAAGTACTGTTTCCATATTCCAACTAGACGTATTTCTGCCAAACGGAACTATGTGCATTATGACGTGAGCCCTGTTATGCATATATTCTTAAGGGTCTCAGGGCTCATGTCTTATTGCATGTTGTTCCATTTGACAGAAGTGCGTCCAACTGATCGCGGAGTATTGATATTAAAGCTGGTGATCCACTTTCATTGAAACATTTAACTGCATACCTCCTCCAGTATAAAAATGTCATCTGTTCTGAAGAGGATCCGAAATATTTCAATTCCGGAAAAAGCTTGAAACGATTCAGTAAGTGATCCTTCAGACTTCAAGACGGGAATGGATTTAACGTAAGTCTGTTATTCCCTACGGTGTCGTGTCAATTTTAGATTCCTCAGCAAGAATTCGATTCCTGCAATCCCCATGAGAACTGAAGAGAACTCTCCCTCACAGGTTTATGAAGTCTAGATACGATATGTACATACAGCGTAATGCGGAGATTTTAAGGTCCCACGTCCAGATATTAGACTACCCAGGGTAAGAATTAGGGCATCATCACTTCATCCGAAACTTGAAATTAAGGCACTAAACAAGGTAAGACTTAAAACGATTCGTCACATATTTCTACTTTTCAATTTCAAGCCACTGATATACTCACAAACAAACTTCGAAGCTCAAAAAAAGCTCTCAAATTTAAGGCCGCAACGGAGGAAATCGCTTTATGTTATAGCGAGAGTCCATCTGTATATTCAGTCAAATTCTCCACGCACATTTACGGCAAAGAGGCAAATACACTAAAAGTGTTGCCATTTTGTATGGGGACTACAAGGCTGTATTCACGGCAACTGTGTATTTACTGCCTACTCCCTATTTCGACGGCGTAAGTCGGCAATCACATAACTCGTTTGCGGTGTCAGAAAATCTCCGCCTCTTTGTTATTTTTTTAAGGGAGAACAAATTGACATCATTCCTTGAAGTTTATGCAGACTCTTTTTCACACCGAGAAGAAAAATCACGGCAGTTTTAAAGAATCGCCGTTGAGTAGTTTTCCGTTCAAAAAATAAGTATGACAGGAAGATGTCGCAAACCGAGTTATGTGATTGCCGACTCACACCGTCGATTTGTGCATGGGGTGTTTGACTGGATACAGAGGAAAGGACGAACTCTCACCATAATGTAGGAGATCCCTCATTACAGCCCCAACTTCAAGGGGTTTTTATAGGAACAGAGGTTTTTTTTTTTTTTCAGAGAAAATCAGCGGCACCATCATGTTTCTTGTGATAAGTGCTAAAATCGCAAATCCCTATGCCATGCAAGATCGCTATTGCGGTCCATAAATTAGTAAATTAAAGCGACTTCTGCCTCTACACTGGAAAAAAAACACATTAGATCTAGAGTCCAGACTCTTGAAAACATTGACAAGAAAAGATACTCTTGATTTAATCGGATTTTTGCTTGAATCAAAACGAAATCCGCTTAAATTAAGAGGCTTGGTTCTTGATTTAAGCTAGATTCTGATTGAATCAAGAGTACCTTTTCTTGTCGATGTTTTTAAGAGTCTGGACTCTAGATCCAATGTGTTTTTTTTTCCAGCGTAGCGTCGCTTCTCTGACGTAAGGGCGTATCTCGATTTCAATGTGAGCCCTGTTCTCCATGTAACTCCATGATTTTCAGGGCTCATGTGAAAATGGAGTTACGCCCTTAGAGGAGCAACGGTAGGGCAACATCAGAGCGTAACCCATCCAATATAAAATCCGAATGAAAAAAAGACAACAGTGAATAGTGAATGCTCTGAACTTACGTTGTTCTTGTCGAGTTAGTTTCCACTGGATGACGGTGAGCTTAATACGGCGGAACTTGGGTCCGGTTTCAACAATGTTAGAAAAACTTCCACGTTCGGCGCGATACTATGAGCAGCCTTTCGATCATGCCTCCCATCACACGTTGACGTCACAGTTCAACACACACACGCAGTCTAATTTCCCGACAACACTTCTTACGGACCATGGGTGGTTTCACTGTATTAAAAAATTAAGGGTGGTCGAAATTAGGATAGAGGAAGTTTTATCGCTCGATAATTTTGAATCTAATAATTTTGACTTTAATTTAAATTGAGCTGATCGTTGCAAAATTTTAAATTTGTGTAAATTTTATAATTTGAGAGAAAAAGAAAAGTTCTTAAACTGAGAACTGCTTTTCCATGACTGAGCATGCTTTTTATTTTTGAAAGTTGTTACCTTGCGTAGTAACGAATACACATGGGAAGGTATTTTGTCCGTTAAAATATTAAATACATTGAAGAGCAAAGGCTTACTTTCATATCCTTATGATCCCATTTTATGCTCGCTTTTTTGCGAGAAATGAAGAACGCCTTCCTTGTTTGTCTAAAAATCTTCCATTTCGGGGGAAAAATAGAAATGGCTTCAATAAGTATCAACATCGAATTCATGCAACAATCAATCAGCTTGTACTCATGTGTAAAAAAAACCCCCTCTCTTCAAAAAAGGAAACAAAAGTCTGTGACATAATCTTTCGATGGAATTAAAATTCAGTAAATAGACCTATCTAGTGATATTACTTCATTTTACTCGAATGAGGAGTGAAATTCATTCTTGAAAAGTGGATGTTACTCCGCAAAAAGAGAAGTTTTCCCTTCAAATTTATAGCACTAATGTTGTTTGGAACCAATCGTCGTTTCTCAGAAGAAAGAGCATAACTACATCTCAGCGTTGTCAAATTTGCACCTGCAAATATTATTCTTAATTAAAAGTTATGGGCGTTTCTAACTGCAAATTTTACTGATTTTCTTTTCCGACTCCACAAAAAATCAGCAAAATTTTAAACGGAAACTGCACAATCATTCTTGCAGAAAAATTTATTTTTTAAAGTCAAATATTCGACTTTAGAATGGAGTTAAATTCTTTCCTCTGGGACGATTTAAGTGATTCAGAGTGAAATACACTCTGAGATTTTCCACAAATCCTATCCGGTAGGTTCATTATAGACAAATGGACGCATTTATGCTAAAAGAAATTATTCGAAAATGAACGAATTCAAAAGAAATCAGGTGCATAGGATTTGCGTTTATCATAGTTCCTTTCGATGTCATTCATTTCCACATGGTTCCATTTAACATTAATGAAGCGTTGGGTGCATAAAAGGCATTTCTTGGTTGCGGTGTCTCAGAATCTCCGCTAACGTTTCATCCACCATGATCAAAGCAAATACATAAAATTCGTTAAAACTTTTACTGAATTCTCTCTATGATTTCATAATGCTAAAAACTTAAACTTTCAAAAAATTCACCCACCCACGTAGCATCGTTTGACGAAAAAATCGCGATATTTTGAAATCAAGTTGCGATTTTTTTACGATTTACTAGCGACAAAATAGCTAGAATCACCAACATCTGATTGCTTATCCTCAATCTTGTCGCAATTTTATCTCTATACAATCACATTCGATTATATCAACATTTTATCTCAATTTACAACGTTTTTTTTCAATAGTATTGCAATGAATCTCCGTCGATAAAATCGCAATTTTTTTTGCAAATTTATGTTATGAAATTGCAATTTTTTATCCGCTAATGTAGCAATAAATCGACGTCGATAAAATCGCGATACATTCTCCGATCAAATCGCAAATTATCTCGCTCACTCCTAATTAGACAACAGTTTACATTCTAAAATTTAAATTACCAGTGGAGATTTTAAAACAGCGTAACCAAGAAATGCCTTTTCTGCACCCGACGCTCTAAACACGTCAAAATCATGAAATCTCCTCGTGATTTCGTGCATTTTACCGGATGGCAAGGAGAGAGTTCTAGTCTCGGGAGGCTAGCGGTGCGGCTGGATCCGCGATACGCACTGGGGCTCGAACCGAGGACCGCGGAGCCGGGGACTGATCGCGGGGGAATCTCGCGTGGCCGACTGCCGCGTCGACACCGCGGCGCGGCTCGCCACTCGCGCGTACTTATTGATCGAAAAAGGATCTGCGCAAAGGCAGAGGCAAAGGCGGAGCAGCCGAGCGCGCTCGCACGCTCCGGAGAGGAGGTATGCCAGACCGCGCGACGCGACACCGCGCGCACTGGGCCACGGGAGTCACCGCCGGGGGGGGGGGGGTGTCAGATGTAGGCCGGGGGGTGGGAAATGGGGCACGCGGCTCAGGCCTAGCTCTTGCGAGATTTTCGGCGACGTCAGTCTAAAAGCTTTCCCATGGAAGAGATTTTTTTGATTCACAGCTGCGCTTTACTCCGAGCGGAGCGAGGTAGACAAGGTGACGTTTTTCGCTAATAAATCGGTTGATGTAAAAACCTAGCAAGTCTATTTCGTCATGAGCCCTGGCCTCTATAAAAATGCGTATTCTACACGGCTCATCAGGTGTTTTGGACTTGTTTGGTTGTAGCATCGATCGATTTACTCCGAGCGGAAAGAGGTTGTGACGGTGACGTTTTTCGCTAGTAAATCGGTTGATGTAAAAACCTAGCAAGTCTATTTCGTCATGAGCCCTGAGCTCTATAAAAATGCTTATTTTACACGGCTCATCAGGTGTTTTGGACTTGTTTGGTTGTAACATCGATCGATTTACTCCGAGCGGAAAGAGGTTGAGACGGTGATGTTTTTCGCTAGTAAATCGGTTGATGTAAAAACCTAGCAAGTCTATTTCGTCATGAGCCCTGAACTCTATAAAAATGCTTATTTTACACGGCTCATCAGGTGTTTTGGACTTGTTTGGTTGTAACATCGATCGATTTACTCCGAGCGGAAAGAGGTTGAGACGGTGATGTTTTTCGCTAGTAAATCGGTTGATGTAAAAACCTAGCAAGTCTATTTTGTCATGAGCCGTAAGTTCAATAAAATTGCCTATTTTACACGGCTCATCAGACGTTTGGACTTGTTCGGTTGTAACATCGACCGATTTATTCATCGGATGCGCTCTCTGCCTTACCAAAAAAATGTTGGAGGTGACGATTTTTGCTTCGGTTGGTGTAAAAACCTGGCAAGTCGTGAGCCTTGATTTCCATGAAAGTGCGTATTTTACACGGCTCATCAGGCGTTTGGACTTGTTTGGTTGTAACATCGACCGATTTATTCATCGGATGCGCTCTCTGCCTCACCAAAATATGTTGGAGGTGACTTTTTACCCGGGCGAGGCGTGAATGATCGATTATTGATGTTTCCCTATTTGAAGCTATGGTGAAGAATCGATTTTTACGGTGTTCGTTGCGAACACCCTGTTTATCGATCCTTTTCCCTAGGTTTAAATTGCATTTGATCCATCGCAAAGCACGCCTCGCCACTGAATTTTCATACATACACTAGCGACTTGTATGCTGCCGTGTTAGGGGAAAGCGTTCACGGAAAAAGGAGGAAGGGGTTAAGACCCAACTTAGACACTTCCAATTAATTGTGGTAGTGCCTCATTTAGTTTTGGTAGCAGCCCAGTGAATTAGGTTACTAACTCACATGTTGCGGTACTATCCCAACTCGAGTCGCGGTGCTACTACAGTTAATTGGAAATGCCCATATCATCCAAGAAATCGGGGTTGTGCCACAGTTTTAGGGATGACCTCTTACACTTTTTCCCCGATGTCGTATGAACATTCGAACGTCGCTAATTCTCCTTGATAAAATACGAGGGTCTCCCAAAAAGTATAAGTGTCGCCATTAATTTTTTCTCAGCGAATACTACCGATAGAGCAAAACTGTAATTTTCAAAAGATTCACGAAAGCTAAGAGAAAAACGAAAATGTATAGATCAAATATGAAACTAATTCTAACATTTTTCAGTAGGAATCTATATTCAACACACGACGACGCGTATCGTAGAATGTGGTAGAGCGCGCTTGAACACGCTGAGTATGTTAAGCCATGTAATCGTTCACTTTCTGACGCGCGTACATAAATTTCCTTCAGATGAATGACTATGCAATTCCACGACATCGGTCTCTGAATATTATAGCTTGGACTCTGTACACATTTAGTTGGATTCCTGCACCAATTAACTTACTGAAAGTACCATAGAAAGGATAGAAAGGTGCGGAACCCTCAAGACAATAATAGAGATTATGAGTCAGAGAATAAATTTAGTAGAATATTGTGCGAGATAATAGTAGGGGTCCAGCATCGTTACCTTATCTTAACTTTGAAAGTGCAATTTAATCTTTTTATTGGGTGCATATTTAATGAAATAAATCGTTTCATTGCAAAAAAACGGTAATACCGCACGCTACGCATGAGTACAAAAAACCCTCTCATTCCACACACACATAATGAATGAAAATATATTAATGTTAGGAGGATCTTGTGGAGTTGAATGTGCAATGTGACGCCCTTAATTGAGTCGACATTTCAACGGATTTGACTTAGTGATATAGCGCTTTTTTTAAAACAACTTTTCCCATATTATTGACTGATGAAAGTCAAAGACGGTTTGATGGTGATTTAAACAAGTTAAAAGCAGTGTACCAAGTTTGAAGTCCACATTACAGAAACACCCAATTTCAAATTCTGAGCATTTTTAAGTCTGTAAAAACTTACGCAAATTATTTAAACCTTCCATCACGGTTGATTGCGTTGGGCACTCCAATAGGAAAAAATTGTCTAACTTCTAACTTTTTTCCTTTGCTCAAAAACTGCTATTTGCCGACCATCCTGTAAATTTTACATAATTTCGATGCATTTTACGCCAAAATACTGAGTGTATAAAATTTATGATCTTAGTATTACTAAGGCAATTTTATAATACTAGAGGACTCTGTGGCACTGTGTTCCAACATTTCCTTCATGAGTGCCCTTTTTCACCAATCGACCCCGAATGTCTCTTTTTGACCGACGCACAGTGAATTGGGTCAACAGGAGAGGTCGGGCAAAATTTGGAAACTTTAAACGCTTATAACTCTGTTTGTACAAAACTTTTACGCTCCAAAAGCGATTCGATTGGTTTCCTCGTGGAATTTTCTTCTGACAGCATTCCTGAAAATTTAAAATGTGACGAAACAAACATAAAAATTTGCATTTTTAGTAAAAAATTGTATGTCCAACCTCTCTAATTGACTCGATCTACTGTGCGACGTGGTACACTGCCGTGCTAAGGAAGAACGCCTTATGAACATTCGAGAGTTGCCTAATTTCCCTTGATGAAACATATATTTTTGACAACATTCATGCATAATTTCCCTTGAAATTTCCAGATATTTTAGATTAAATTGCGTACAAAATGTCTGAAATTTTCAGAAAATAATATTTGCAATTTCCTCGGTAAATTCGGTTTTATCGGAGGAAACTCGGCAACGTCTGAAGGCTCATACGGCGTTCTTCCTTAGCACGGCAGTACAGAGCAGTGGCGATTTTGCAAGTTGGCAAAACTGTTTTCCTCCATGTAAATCCGTTGAGATTATCGACTTAAGATGTGGCAAGCTGTTTCACCGAGAATCGATTATTTACATTTAAATGAGGGGGGCGGCGGGGGTGTTGCCAAATCTCAAGAATCGCCGCTGGTGCAGAGACGTGACGTCACGCGCGGACCGATAAAGCGGACACGTAATTCTGCTAAACGATCTGCAAACTCTCTTTCGACCGTGAAACCGATGCGGAGTCAAGTCTGATACAAATGAACTTCGAATGTAGTTGGAGACTATCAAACGTAAGTTACCGCGCTGAGGACGATGAGAGCTGAACCGAGACAGGAAAAGGGCATTTAAAGAATTGGACGGGAATGCCGAATGCGTTTGGAAGTGAAACAAGCTCATCTCCTTGTTTTTAGAGCTAATTGCCGGCCCAATCTTTTCATTTGCTGGCCTTGAACCCATGTTGCCAAACGGCGATAGCCTGGCGCTGTGGAGATTCATAGTATAAACAAAGTCGAGCGGCAACCGATCATCTATAATTAAGGTGCGTTCACGCGGTCTCGTGCCTCTGGTTCGGAATTCGGGTCATTTTCGTGCATTTCCAACTCATTATGAAATCAATGTACCTACTTTAGGACGCATAATACATCAGAGAAAAAGTAACGAGAAACAACTTAATCGGTTCGAAACGATAATAAACGATAATACTTAAAATAGCACGGGGGTCTTCGAAGGAATCACCGGTGGAATCTGTGAGTAAAGCCTATTCTCAATTCTCTCAGTGCGTAATTCTTGTCACTAATCATCAAGACTAGATGAATTAACTGTTTTTTTTTTATTTTCTTAATATGCCTGTGAAATAGGTCTCTTTTTTTTGCATATGTTTGTCATGTCTTTTTTTTGCCTATTCGTTTTTCTGACTAGGAACATTTTTTTTCCAACTTCACGTTCATATCTTTTAATCTAATAATGACTTCCCGAGTATTTTTTTTTGCCATCATGTAATCAGGGCAGGAGAATCGAATTAGCTTCAAGCCTAAATAATTTTAATGCTTGTATGTATTGCCCTGTACTTTTGACGAATGAACTTTGATATGTATGATTTTCATATGGGAAATTAATCGACGTCATTCAAAGAGATCAAGTTGAATTGCAAAGTTTTACTTCAAATTATTGATTGAAAGTATAATAATTTATTCAATTAAGAACGGTTGCAAATTTTCTTCTAATTTTTTTGTAAGGTGCATTCCATGAAAAGGTCTTTTGTTGCCCCTATCCCTGGGTGTTTTCTCAGCAAACCTGGAGATTGCACCAGATTGCGGCTGAAATAAAACCCTCTCGTGATGAGCCTAAATTGAAAGTTTTATTTTGAGCTCAAAGTTGCTTTTAGTGAATCAGCATCGCAAATTTTATCTACATTTAAAAGCGCAGGCGTACTTGGTAAAATTGTACACTTTGCATTTCCATATCGTAAAAACCAGGTATGAATTCCGCAGCGGAAAATGACATCTGAGAATTTTCTCGTTTCGAGGTTTCGTTTAAACCACATTTAAATTAATTACCCCGGGCTCTTTATGAAATGCTCCTTTATGGAAGGCTCTTTTTTGTCATTTTGACGAAAATATTGCGTTGAAACAAATTCTTAAATAAATTTAAGAATAAGTTGTCGAACAACAACGAGTGTAACTTTGCAACGGAGCAATGTGATTGCGTTCCTCTGACAGCTGACTTTGACCTATTCATTTCTCGAAAACCTCCGACGTCTGGTGCAAATTTCAAGCAATGATAGGTGGATTGCATTTTGCAAAAAGGAACCAGAAGCATTGCCATGTTGCTAAGATTTTGCAATTCCACCCTTGGCAATAAAACTACTGTCATTGCGCAAATATATGGAATATACACTATTGTCCTTTTACAGTTTTTAGCGTATAAAATAGAAAATGTTTATATGTGATCAGGTCTTTCTCCCCGCACCAAAGAAGTTCCACAATTACAACAACATTTCAATGCTCTTGGTTCCTTTTTGCAAAATGCAATCCAGGTACAGGGCCGGATTAAGGGGGATCACCCATTGCGTTAAACACAGTGCGGTCAGGAGCGGTTGACGTGAAACGCATAGCGCCTACAAGACTGCAGGAATACTTCACGCATTGCGCCAAACACAGTTCTATCATCGCGGCGCAGGCGCAGCGGCGGCGGAATAAGTTAAAATTATTCAACCACATTTATGTTTGTTCTTTCATAATTTTTTTATTCATTTCTTATAAATGGAGGACATTGTCCACACAGAGGTAGGTTTACGGAACTTAACTTCCACGCAAAGTTCCGTGAAATTTTACCAGTAGTGTTGACGGGGCTTTCACAAAAAATGTATCCAATATGAGTAGGTAAACGCGTCTTATGCACCCCTCCCCCTCCGGCATGCTCACCTGAAGGTTTTTATTGATGTTTCAAAACGAATGAGAAGGGGGCGGCAAAATACAGGCGGCCCATGGGCGGCAAGTAGGTAAATCTGGCCCTGTCCAGGTATAGATGCATTGGTTATGATAAAAAAAAAAAAAATCTTTATAGAAAAGCTTTATAGAAAATGTTTTTATCAAGACTCGAACTCCCATACTTGAACTATGCATGATGAAAATGTTAAAACAAGGAGGGTTCGACAGCATCAAACTCTGGGAAAATTAACACTTTGACATACTTCGGGTTTAAGGTGGTTTTCTGGATGTGTGAACTCATTTGTCGGCATTTACAAGGAGTACAACAGCGATGAGGTGAGCGGCAAGTCGAACTTTTCAAACTTTAGAGCGTGGGCCTGACATTTGATCAGGGTGAAGCCTCAAAGGCATACCGCTCCCTCCCCCTTCCACCTCTTTGAGGTTCAGCTCATTGTGTAAATCTTATCACAACTACCACGCGGCTCGAATCGCTGCTTTTTCGTTCTGTTGAGGCCGTGTACGATGATAATAGCGCCTGGGATTCAGAAATACGACTATTACTGCTCGGTAGTTGTCCGTGTTGCATACACGATGATTTGAAGGCGCTCAGATTTGTTTTAAACTCTTGGCATCAGGCGAAGCCGTGGGTGTTTTAACGAACCTTTGAGTCCTTATCGAAGAACATAACTATTGACAATCACAGCTCAGTGTTCTCCGAATCCTAAAATTTACAGCCCAATTAGGCCGAAGCCTAAATTTGTAGCCATAACCTGCAATTTTTTTTCTTTTTGAAACCACACATTTTATATCGTAAGGAATTTTATTTGAGCAAAAAGCAGCGTAATGGCAGGACTGCAGGAGGCCAATTACATGACAACTTTTTTAACGTCTCATTGGTGCAACGCGTCTTTCTAATTTTAAGTGCGCAGACTGAATTTAAAGTGCACTTGTCGCAATAAGCCCCATTACGTTAGGACACTGTGCACTGTGGTAGGTGCTCAACTTTTCCGTACTTACTGCATCTAATAGTTTCACTTGACTCATCTAACACATGTTTTTGACTAGAGTCACTTGAAAAAGAGGTCAGTGTGAGTGTACTATATACCATTAAACGTTATTACCAGAAATTCTTACCTTTAAGCAAAAACTTTTTAAAATAGTAAAGACACTCATGTGCACGTCAATTTTTCGTAAAAATTGACGCGCACGTGAGTGTCTTTACCTTTTTAAAAAGTTTTTAACAAAGTTCGTGTGCGAGGTTCTTGATAGTCATTTTTATTTACTTTCCAAGAGTTAAAGCTCTTCAGTAGAAAATTGTAGCCAATTGTCCTCAGATAATCCAGCTTCTTCTTGTTGTATGCATGTAGTAGTTAGTGCGTTCTACGTAGAAGTACCTAACAGGGATATACTTATTGAGGACTCTAACTTTTTTGACCTACCTCCTAGCTTTCACTTCGCAAAACTCTCCCACACACTCATGATACATGAAACCATTAGCCAATATTTTTTCAATACTAACACACCATGACATGAGTTTTTCAAGGTAGATAAGAACAAAATGAGAAACTACATTTTAGTGACTCGTTACTTTTTTTCAATTTGATCAAATACTCAAAATACTTCATCAAACTACTTGATCAAATACTTTCGTGCAAGAACGATATACGAGTGCAATGAGTGACACAGTTGACCATCACAAGCTGAAGCAATTGAAGGCGCTCCGGCTTTTTTAATGGCCGGGTCGGGATGCAACTATTCGTGTTCTCCGGATGTCAGTGTTGCATACACACAAAATTGCAGGCGCTCTGACTATTCCCGGCAAAACTTGCCGCTGCGATCGATCGATGGCTCTACACTGAAAAAAAAAAAACACACATTGGATCAAGAGTCTGGACTCCAGCTTCTGGAAGCTTAAATCTGATTGAATTAAGAGTATTTTTTCTAGTCGATGTTTTTAGGAGTCTGGACTTAGATCCAATAAGTTTTTTTTCCAGTGTAGTGGTGTCGTCTATAATGCATGTACACATCAGTAAACCTCGAAATTCGGATGAATCTTGTATCACACCTTGCCAGCATTGCGAAATGGTGCACATTTCCGCGAATCATCCGCCAAAAATATTTGCACAAAGGCATCGCACTGGAAAACACATTGGATCTAGAGTCCAGACTCTTGAAAACATTGACAAGAAAAAATACTCTAGATTCAATCGGATTTTTGCTTGAATCAAAACGAAATCCGCTGAAATTAAGAGGCTTGGTTCTTGATTCAAGCTAGACTCTGATTGAATCAAGAGTACTTTTTCTTGTCGATGTTTTTAAGAGTCTGGGCTCTAGATCCAATGCATGTGTTTTTTTTCCAGTGCGCGGATTTCAATCCCGCAAATCACGACCTATGATAGCAGTGATAGTCTAAAATTTGCGCATCGTGCTCAGAATGGCTTTTTATAAGAAACCATGCCAAAGAACACTGATAAGCCGGAAAAAAGTCGCGGATTTTTATGTTTAAAATAAGTATCTGAAATATTCAAGAATTTCGAGATCCAAGAAAACCTGTCACCCTAAAAATATCGTTGATCCCACAATAGGTAGTATGAGCAGGGAGTCAAAACGCCTTCAATTTTTTGAACGCAATACGGACATCCGTCGAGGTTGTATAATTGTACCAAGGCGCCGTAGCAAACGCGTCCCATTGTTCATCGTTACAGACGAATATAAGTTGAGAGAGGAAAGTCATAATGCTTTCAATTTTAAACATACATGTTTTTGGGCAAAATGAGGGACGACGTTTCTCCATTTGCGACGTTGCAGACTTCCTTAGAAATTTAATTTTTTTTTCGAGAAGCTGGTCAACATGAAACTTAAATTCTCCATGATTTTTCGTATTCGATAGCAGAAGATTTGGTTCAAAATTTAAAGTCGTAAATTTGGATTGAAGATTCTTAGCATCTGCCGACGGAAGAAAATGAAACGCAGTTACTAAAAATATCCTTCTGCACTGAAAATCTTGAAAGTAGATAGACATTTTTCAAGATGTATACCTCTTTGAAAGTTTCAAAAGAATTCTACAGTGCCCCAGCGTTTTTTTGAAAATTTATTCACCTTTTGCGAAATTTTTCACTTTTTCTTACGAAACAAGGGTTGCATGTGAATTCGGGGTGGTTTTCCACGGGCAGCACGGGCCTCCTACGGGGCCGGGGCCCCGGTACCAGGGACCCAGTATCTCCCCCTTTGTGGCGGGCCTGCTAGCAACGCTGCCGCATGCGGAATATGGTAGGTCAATAATTAATGGATGCGATATTTACATGAAGTAAATAAAATGAGAAGATTCAGAAGAAGTTTTAAGTGTGTACATAATAATTGCCGATCACGTGATTCGAGTGATTGCCGCATGAAAAGCCTCAATTTTATTTATTTGTCTATCATTAATCTACTTAATGCTTTTTTTTCTAATTTAATTAAATACTCAAACTGCCCGCCCTATCTCCGTCCAACGACGACTTACGAGTGCAATGAGTGACACATTTTGTTATCAAGAACGCAAAAAATTGCAGTCGCTCCGGCTTTTTCAATGGCTAAGTATGGATGCAACTATTCGTGTTCTCGGGATGTCCGTGTTGCATACACTAAAAATTGCAGGCGCTCTGGTTTTCTTACGCACATCGGTCGCAGTTGTTAGTTCTCAAGGGCTTTCTACGTTGCATCTACGATCCAGTTCATCATGAAATCCGTGGAGTTCCGATGAGCTGTGTTGAATCATGGCAGCGTTGCGAAATGGTCCAGCTCTGCCACAAAAAACGTTTCTACAGAGGCATCGCAGATGTCAATCCCGCAGATTTTTACCGAAACTATTTTCACAATTGGCACCATTTTGCGACGCTGTAATGGTGCTTTACGACTCATTCGAATTTCGAGGATTTATTTTTTGATCTAATAAGCTGAAATGGAAATCGTCGGTGCAACATATCGACGGTTTAAGTCCGCAACCACGTTTCTCGGTTGTCACGTCGCGGACTTCTTGTCATACTTCATTTTTTTTAACATTTTTTAACTACTCAACAGCAATTCTTTAAAACTGCCTTGATTTTTCTTCTCTGTGCGAAAAAATTCTGTAAAAACTTCAAGAAATGATGTCAATTTGGTCTCCTTTAAAATAATAATATAGAAACGGAGATTTTCAAACACCGCAAACGAGATACTTGGTTGCAGACTTACGCCTTCGATATGCAGCATTACATTCCAGCAATCTTTGTTATTATACAATGCTAAAATAATATTTCATGAAGTTATTAACTACTTTCTCATTTTTTTGGAGCAAATTAACGTGTTAAATGTTTTTCTGTGGGAAACGCATTACGAGGGGCTATTGAAGCAACATACTAGTAAGATGACCAAAATTGGTTGCCCTTTGAGGCCACATCTTGAAAAAAGAGGGACAGAGGTAAAAATGGAACGCTACTTTTTTACGTGCTATTGGATATTCATTTAAAACTTAAAACATTCAATCTTACTGGAAATTGTTGAGGAACCTTTCATCGAGTATCTATACTTGAGCTAAAGGCCCTTGGACAAAAAGTTTCCCTGACTAAGTAAAGAAACTTACGTTTACAGCATGTATGAAACGACACAATAACAGGATTGTTTTATAGAACTTGCATGAAGCACACTTCATCATGTATCATGCTACTGATTCATAGTTTCACTCAGATTATCTGAACAGTAACCAGTCCTGAATTTTCTCCTCTCTTCCATCAACTTAAAATTGCATTATGGAAGGTTCAACTTCACATATTTATTCCTCTATCCTTTTTTCTCTAGAGATAGCGAAGTGTAGATGTTCAATTTTTGGATCAACTCATTTACAGCTCTACACAAAGCTGGCAACACTAATGAACGTAAGCACATTGTAGATAGTTGAATTACAGAATGTTGCTTCAAATTTAAATAGAAACCTAAGGGATGGAAAAATCTCCCTGATATTGGATATAGAAAATAAACCATAGACTTGATCAGGAGGAGTAACTAAGTATGTAGGATTACAAAATGAAAATATTATTTATTTAAATTTGAAAAATGAGAGCAGACTGACTTTTCCAATTCTGAGTAATGTACTCGATGTAAAAGAACATGTAAAACAGATTTTTAAGAAAGAAGAGTGATTTCATGCAAAATCGATGCTTGCGGCTGTTGAGCCTAAGAGATACATAATCGACACTTGAGGATTAAATAACTGAAAAGATGCTGTAAAAAAGGTATTCAAGTTGATATCGTTTTATATAACATGATATAAGATTCATTTTTTTTCTTTCTCCTATCATGAAATCGCTTAGATTTTCATGGGTATACTAATTTTGTATCAAAATTTGAGAGTACACTGTTACAAAAGTACATAATATGTTTACAAAATTAACATTGAAAGAAACATTGGCGATCGTCCATGAACTTTCTCCTGATGATCGTTATTTAGGTAAAGTTAATTTGCCTCATTTGAATCAAACGATTAGAAATTTAAAAAATATTAGTTGAAATTGTACAAAAAATGCAGGAGAAAAAACCTGACAAGACTTTCATTGTAAAAGAATAGAACTGTTATTTGATGGACGAAAATATTCCTAAAAAAGCCATGAAAAATAACATTTCAAATGTTGGCAGAAAAATTGATGACTTGGCATACTCAAAACCTTAGAATTTACTGTTAGGCTGTTCTAAGTTTTGTTACAGGATTATCTTTCGCTGAATGAATATCAAGATTTTTTTCTGAATAGCTGCCTTATTCGAGTAATTGAGGGGAAAAATGATCTTTGGTCAGCTGTAAATCATAAAGGGTCATTCTAGCGTGACCGGTGAGATATAAATAAACCTTTACGGCTACTGGTGTTCCATTGCCTGTCTTTACAAACAAAGAGGAGCTTTCAGAGCTTTCAGCAAAATGGAGCAACGCTCACCGGAAACAGTTCAATGATTGGACAACTTGATGAAATCCAATAAAAAATTCTCCAGAATGTTGAACTTTTGCTTCTTTCACAATTGTAATCAGTACGGTATTTTTGACTGGATGGCTTTTAAGTTGTCAATCAGATCATATCTGAAAGGGTAAAGTGCCACCAAACAATTTTTGCACAGGTATGATTTTTGGGGACCAAAGATCTTTTGGGTCTTACAAAGATAGTTCAAAGGGTTAAAAAGGCGGTATTCATTTTAAGCTCTTCAAAGAATTTTGAATATACATTCTGGTTCTGCACATTTCTTATTAGTAATTGTGAACAATTGATTTTCTAATACAAAATAAAAAGGATCAGCATATTTAAAACAAAACTTAGAAATCCATAACCCTAGCAAGTTTCTTGAGACGATTTAGTAAAATATCACCTTTCTTGACCGTCTGCTGGTATAAGATATTCCTATCTAAACTTACTTCAGGGGCATCACTAATGTAATTACTAGTTACTACTGCTCCAGCGACAGAGTCAATTTTGCACTGTAACCTACCCGCAGCTGCAAACTTGGCAACTTCATCTTCAATAAAGTTAGTTGACACACCAAACGACTTCGCCATGTAGTCTAAACTCAGGGATCGATATGCTGCCAGGATTTGTTTGTATGCTCTCAATCTGTGGAAGGAAAAAATAGTATCAGAGTTGATAAATTACATGCTACTGTAAGAATGTCAGGAGAGTTAGATATTTCTGTTGATTTAATGAAGACTCAACTAATTACTTGCGATTTAACCCATTAACTTATTAATTATTTTCGCTGTAACATGCAAACATTTTGCAAATCAAGGACATCCTGAAGTTCGGCATTCTCAGGAGTTTCCGTTTTTTAATGTGGTGGTAACTGAATTTTGGACTCTTATAAATTCAGAATTTATAAATTGAGGATACCTCTTTGTTCATAAAGGAAACTCACCGCCATCCTAACTTCCAACTTCAAAAAATTCTTTGTGATCGAGAACAACTGAAAAACTATTTGCTTTTGCAAGAGACAATGAGTTAGTCAACTGTCAAATAATTTAAATCAGGACCATCAACTTGGTTGGCAAGAAAAACAGATATTAAATTCTGTGGAATTGAACGGTCCAAAAGTTGATATGTACCTAATGACTTCAGATCTAACTTTTTTCTCATGTATGATAGAGCGCCTAGATAGGGAGAAAATGGACATGATGAAACAAGGAGCTCTTAGGGTCCAAAAGAGCCGATCTTCCCACAAAAAAAGCACTTGCAAAATTCACTGACATTCTACACTTTCAGATGTCGATCCAAAATGGTCAATGATGTTTCTGAAAGAGCGTCTTGTCGCAAAACTAAGGAAATTTACGCAAAAGGCAAAGAAGTCTAAGATAGGCTTTCATAATTGGAATAATATGAAATTCTGGATAATTTGAATTCAAGGGTTGGCTGCCCTTCTGGGTCCTGAGAGCTCCATAACCTAATCTTTAATCTCTAAAATTACCAACATGTCCGCATTCTCCCTATGCAGGGAATTGGTACTCTGGTGTATGCACAACAAATCTTACCTCATTTCTTGGATATAGTGGCGGACATGCGGGAACAGCAGTGGGTCACGCTTCATCTCCAGCTCAACTCGAGCTAAGCAGATAAGGAAATCAGAATAGCGGCCATCATAAAACGAGGAGAAGTACTCTTTGAGATCTTGATACTGCTGGTGAAGAGCTTGAGCCATTACACCATGGTGCATCAATTTCTTCTTCAGCTCTTGTCGTGGAAGGGCGATCATGCATGCTAGAACTGTGTATCGGATGATGGTACCAAAGTCGGCCAATTCGTAAGACTCAAATGTTGGCACAACATCAACGAATAGGCTGGCTGCTTTTGAGAAGTCCCTGATCGCTAGGCTCCAAACACCTGAAACATGCATCAGATAATGAGATTAGATCAGAATTTGGGAAGAGAATCTCATTTTTTTCAAAAGTCAAATACAACAGTGATGGGGAGGAGGATATTGATGGTTGAATTTGGAACATGTGATTCTTTATTGCGACGCTTAAAAATCTGAGAATATGCTTCATTTTCTTAAAGGATAGATCAAAACGTTTTAGTCCACTTAGGGCTTTTTCAAAGTTTCCGCATTTCCCAGCAGTTTTTTATCATTGCTGGTGATCAGGTTTGCCCAAACAGGGATGCAAGAAAGTCAAACCTAAATATACGAACAGTCTCACTAATTTTTTTTCATGTATAAGTAATTTTAATCAGTTGTTTCCTTTTCATTCCTTCGTAGGTATTACAAAAAAAAAGAAAGCTTAAAGCAATTAAAATCATAAACGAGACAGATTTGCAACATTTTGCGGGTTAGATTTTTTACATCTCTCGCTCTCTCTGGGCAGACCTGATTGCTAGCGAATGAGAAATACAGCCTGCAAGCACAATAAAAATGATAGTGTGATACGGACTACACAAATCAAGCGTTAAGGAGCCGGCTGTCATTGTTGATCACTATAGCAACAAAGCTATTGTGAATTAGACTTACATTGAATTCATCTTGTTCTGGCTTCTACCCAATCATAAAAGAAGCCACTGATCCTAGTACTTGATCAGAATCCACAAGCTCCTTGAACAAAAAGGTATACCACAGTCCCTATTTAAAAAGAGAAAAGTACAGATCTTAACGGACTCATTTTCTCTCTAGCCTCCTTAATTTGCTCATGGTGCAAAGGATTAGAATTAGGTACACTTCTTCAATGACTGAAAATATTTGACTGGCTAAGATGTGAGTGTACATACCTTCATACGCTTTGAGTTTGTTGCGGGCACTCCAGTCACCACCGCTAATACCCTCAATTAGTTCTGATGCTTTTTCTATCGCTACCTTCATGCCTTTGATGTTGCAATTGTGAAAATATGAGATACGGAATAGTGTGAAAACTGCTTCTATTCGATGGCTCTTTGGGACGGTTGCGTCTTCCAGTTTGGATTCCGCTAGTGCTGTGGCAGCCTTCTTGTCACCAATTGAGCAAAGATAGTCCAGCTTTGCTTGCCAAATTCCGGTCACTTGGTCCTCTTCATCCATCAAATGTTTATCGTGTTCCTTTTCCAACTCTTCCATTTTTTTGGCATTAGCTGCAGTCATTTGTTCAACAAGACTGAAAGAAAATATTCAATTAACAGGAGATCAAGGACTATTTTCCATTTTGCAAAATCTTTTCATGGCTATGGATTGATGCAGCCATATAATAATATATATCATTGATGTGGTACCCGGTTTACCGAAAAACTCTATTCAGATGGTATTATTAACATTCAATCAAAATCAATGGCAATGCGAATGCATTTCGGCATTGTTGACCTGCAGATGAAAAGATTCTTCATCCTTCCGCTCATTATACTTGCGGCAGAAGAGATAAACTTTAGTGACCCATGACTTTAAGAATCAAGAGATGATTTTCTGTAACTGAGTGGTAGCCAGTCAGGAAACAGAATTTACCTATTGTAATCGTTTACTCGGAACCGACTGCTTTGACTCCAACAATTCTAGCAATATTCAATATAGGTAATGAATGTTTGACAACCAATGAATACAAAATCAGAACCTCAAGTCCGATGCTGAGTATTTAAGGGGTTAAATCTGAAAGTTTTTGTAATTAAAAAATCAAAAATTTATTTGAGTCTCATCAAACGTGAGAAATTTTGACAGTAAGAACCTCTTAAGCATTTCACCACCTCACAGTAAATAAAATGAGTTTGTAGATCTAGTTATACCTATAGGAGCCATCGAACAGCAATAATATATTAAATCGTGTGACCAGAAAATTGGAACTCGTGTCAGATAAGTTGTCAGTCAAAGTTCCGTTTGAAAGCAACTACTTTGTAGTCATCACACAGCCATCAAGGATTGACTGCAGGTAAGGCTACCACCATGCGCAGAAACATGAATAGATCCTCTGCACGTGATAGTCAAAAGTAAACAACTGCTGTCAACTTATCTGATGTAAGTTTTAGTCCATTGGACGAAAATAGTGGAAAAATAGATCTTCATTCAATGCTTTCAACAACGTGAATTCATACCTGTCAATGGTGAACTCATAGAGTACATAAAGTCGTAATGTAAGTGGGATAGCTGGCGCCACTTTAAAGCAATTTCCAGATCTCAATTTCCGAGATTCCTGTGCGGCGCCAAGGCACTTTTCTGATACATAATCCATTGTTGGCGATACACCCGGCTATGGAGTTACTAAGTATTCCACTCTGCCATTTTGGATCGAATATGTATCAAAAAAGGGATCCGCACATCAGGCTCGGAACTCATTGAGCGGAACATGGCACCAGCTCTCCCATTTACATTATAACTCTAAGTACTCTATCGGTGAACTGAAAACTCTCTGGCTTGATCTTTGTGGCATGTATTGAAAGTCAAGCCATATAATTACTTTAAGAAATTTGTAGTAAGTTTAACGTACCTGTTGTCTACCGGCCAACCAAATTCCTCACACACCTCCTTGTAGTATGGAGTCATATTGTTTTCTTTGATTCCTTGCAAGAGCTGCTCTTTCAATGCTTTGTCATTTGCGTACTCAGGCAAGGCTAAACAAAATTTGATCTGGGCTAACTTCATGTAGGTGGGGGTCACCCCTTCACTCTCAATGGTCATCCTGTAGACAGATAGCAAAACGTCATCATTATCTTAGGAGAAAAAAAATTTAATCATCCACAAATTGAATTGCCGAGAAAAGGATATTGAGTAGACATGGACTTGAATTTATTTTAACGGTGAAACTACCAGACTACGAATCTTGATTGCGGTGTTTAAAAATCTCAACTCTCATTTGATTTTTTGAAGGAAAAGAACTTGATATCATTCCTTAAAGTTTTCACAGAGATTTCTTTCCACAGAGAATAAAAATCGCAGAGATTTTCAAGAATTGACATTGAGTAGTCTTTCATTTAAAAAATAAATTGTCAGAGGAAGTCTGGAACGTCGAAGACCAAGAAATAAGGTCTGGTAATTTCACCATCGATTTTCTCCATGCTACGATGACGGCAGATGATCTTTTATCACAGTATAACAGTGCGTAAACTTAGTCAATATGGATTCTATTCAGCAGCCTGATTGTTGAAATTTTGTGTTTGTCGAGTAGACATAGATGACAAAGATTAAAAGGCGGAGCGTTATTGGTCCGCCATGTCTTATCGCTGCTCTGTCGCTCCTATTTCCGGTGGAACTCACGACAAGCTAAAGGCACCTCTTAAGTTTCTGACAGTATGTCGTCAATTCCACCTGAAAAAGGCATGATAAAGTAGCAACAAGTCACAGCCGACCAATCACACTCCTCTTTTTAACGTATGTCATCCATGTCTAGTAGGCAAATACAAAATTTCAACAATCAGGCAGCTAATGTGTATGAAATGAACTCTGATAAGCTGCGCTGCAGGGATGAATAAAGATGAGTCTGCCATACATCTGAATTGTGCATTAAGGTAATTCGATGAACGCCATATTTTGTGTCCGAATGGCATGCGATATATCGCATCAATTGGTTCCATTTTTCAGCTATTCGTCATTTTTCTCCAAATTTGCGATCGTAATTCTGTTGTCAGGAGACTAAAGTACTCACTTACCACTTTTAACAAAGAAATTCACCGTAAAAAGGCGTGGTTTTTTTAGAGAGAAAATATCGCATTCAAGTGCAGTTTCGATATCAGTATCGAATGCGATGTTTTCTTTCTCAAAAAACCACGCCTTTATCATGTTAGATTTCAGTGTTAAAATTGGTAAGTGAGTATTTTAGTCTCCTGACAACAGAATTGCGATCGCAAATTTGGAGAAAAATGACGAGTAGCTGAAAAACTGGAAACAATCGATGCGATATATCGCATGCCGTTCTGACACAAAATATAGCGCCCATCAAATCACCTTAATCTGAAGGATGTTAATTTGCGGCTACTTGCAGCATAGTAGCATAGTGGGAGCCTTTTAGTACAACAAAAATAATTTTATCAGACCAGACGCAACGGGCGATAGGGGGGCTAGATGAGGTTAGAATCTTGTTTTGTGTTGCGGAAAATCAAGAGTACTCTTAGTAGATAATGGACAGCAGAGGCAAAACATACTAAAAAGAAATGAAAAGTAATTCTGATAAAGCCTGTGTTAATAGTTAAGGAGTTATCAGTTAATAAAAGGTAGATTTGGTCCAAGCTTCAACAGGGTAAACAGACGAGTTTAACGGCAAATCTAAGAAACTAGAGTGATTATTACGTGTTAAAGCTGAAATTTACCCATTAATGAAGAGTTAAAAAATGATATAGGATACGAAGAAAATCTATAATACTCACATCTTGAAAGGAATTTATTGGAAAATTGACACAAAATAAAGACAGCGATAAGCACGCTCAAACAAAATATGCTGTTTCATGAGTCTCAACGGTGAGATTCTTGCGAACACCAATCATCTGTTTTAAGTGCTGCTCTCTGACGGAGAGCTTTCGAAGCGACATACGACTGCTTCTGAATATGTCCACAAGATGGCAGCACTACACCCTTTTGGCTTAATAGTCGCGGGAATTTCAAATTGACGCTCCTTCACACACACGGTGCTGATTCGAATTTCATTCAGCCACCAGGGGGTCCGCCCCTTGGCCGCTACGCGGCCCAACCCCCGGGACGCTGCGCGCTCCCAAAAACAGCTTCTTACTCTACTTACTTCCCTTTCTCACCCCGTCCATCGAACGTCTTGAAAATGATTTTATTAGAATAGAGAGGATACTGTATACAATACAGCCGACTGGAAACCCATTTCTGGACGAGTTAATTTAAAAAATTCTCAATTAAACAGGATTGTTCCCACGAATTTTATTCTTAGTGGAAAGACTGACACGATCATATGACAGCCGAAATATCATTTAAAGTTTTTTACGTTCAATTAATTTTACCATAATAAATGCATATAATAGAATCTCTATTATCTGCGCTTCTGGATTATCTTCGATTCTTCGAGAAACTTTTTTTTTTAAATTTCGAGCGACCGATTGCAAACAAGTTTGAGATCAAACTTTTAAAAAATTGGGAATTCCCTGTAAAATGTGTACACGTTTGGCCGCTCCGACGTGTGCAGGGCTGTTGCTATCCAATATTTTTTATTACCATTTAATTATTTTATATATATTCCCACGTGAAGGGACTATTAAGAGAGTTATCAAATGTCTAAATGTGTTGTTTTCTCAGGTAAGGAAAATGTACCCCTACTGTTTATCCGCGAATTTCGATTATCCACGAATTTCGATTAACCGCGAATTTCGATTATCCGCGAATTTCGATTATCCGTGAATTTCGATTATCCGCAAATTTTGTTTATCCGCGAAGTTTCGATTATCCGCGATACCTCCGGTCCCAATCATTGTATAGATAATAGAGAGCTACTAGATTCAAAAATTCGTTTTTCTTCGGGTTTGGGACCGCATTTCTACGATATTGAAATTTTTAAATGTTGGCTTATCCTCTTCTGTTATTTGTTTCTGATTTTTTTTATTTCGTTACTAAGTATACAGATCAGAGCTCAGAAGCTACAGAATCAGAAGCGTCGAACACGTCGATCTGAAATCTGCTCGTTGAATGTCGGCAAATATTCAGCAATCCTTCGGAGAGGGCGAAATCCACGTCATGTATCCCTTCAATTCATTTTCCACCAAAATATAATGATTGAATCGGTGATTCTCAAAAAAGCGTAAGCACCAGATCGAAAACAAATTTTCTGGTGCGTAGTTTTCTGACTAATTCGTGAATTTATGTATTTAGAATGGAAGTTCGTCTCCAGGCCTTTTACGCGACGTAATCCTAGTCCTCGAGGGAACTCTAAGCGTTCCATTTTGAAACCGACATGAACTTCAAGCTTATTACGCGAGCGCATTCATAGAGATCGGACAACCGGTATCAGTGCACTGGAAAAAAAAACACATTGGCTCTAGAGTCCAGACTCTTAAAAACATCGACAAGAAAAAGTACTCTTGATTCAATCAGAATCTAACTTAAATCAAGAGCCGAGCCTCTTACACTGGTAAAAAAAAAACCTTTTGGTTCAAGAGTGCAGTTTCTTGTCGCCGGATTTAAGAGTCTGGACTCCTGTTTCAATGCAAAATCCGCTTGAATCAATGCAAAATTCGCTTGAATCAATGAAAAATCCGCTTGAAACAAGAGTTTAAGACTCTTAAATCCGGTGACAAGAAACTGCACTCTTAAGTCAATGCAATTCGGCATTGGTCCAAGAGGTTTTTTTTACCCAGTGTAATTTAAGCGGATTTCGTTTTGATTCCAGCAAAAATCCGATTGAATCAAGAGTATTTTTTCTTGTCAATGTTCTCAAGAGTCTGGACTCTAGATCCAATGTGTTTTTTTTTTCCAGTGTGGGTGTTCAAGGCGCCTCGATAACCACCATGGATTGGTGTTTTTAGCACCCTCAGAGAAAATCCTCGTTGCTCCGACGTAAGAAAAATTATCGTCGCTCCTCCGACATAAGACCGTACCTAGATTTCCGCACGAACCCCCAAAAGCATAGGTTAATACGTAAACCAGGGCTCACGTGGAAATTGAGATACGTCCTTACGTGAGGAGGGCAGCATTATATGCACCCATTTATCCGCCTACACGCTCCAACACCTACCGAGACGGAGAGGCTACTAAGAGGGCTACCTAAGAGGAGAACATCTCCATCCATCGCTTCGTCTCATTTGTATAACGGCCGTCAAGAGCAGATGAGTGCGATGAATCGTCAAAATCGATAGGGAATCTCGGCCTTTCGAGGGCCCGAAGTAAGGAAAATTTGGCGATTTTTTCCAAGGAGGCGGCATCATCGATATTGAGTGAGCGATCGTGTCGACACTGAAATTAATGAATGGGTTTTGAGAGGCTCCTCAACAGATAGGGGTGGAGGCAGTGGCGTGGCGTGAATTGCGATGTATCGATTGTTATGCCATTTAAACCTATGATAAAGAATCGATCATTAAGGTGTTCGCTGCGAACGCCCTGTTTATCGATTCTTTTCCACAGGGTTAAATGGCATAACAATCGATATATCGCAATTCACGCCGCGCCCTTTGGGTGGAGGGGGTGCAGAGGGGGTTGACAAATTGTGTAACTGCGGAGTCAGGGTTGTCCGATGGATGAAGGGGAGGCTCGTGAGGTCTGAAGCCTCTGATTTCCTTTTTGTCCAAGTTATAAGAAAAAAACAGTAATTTTTTACGGAACCTGCAGAATGCCTGGCTGCCAAATTTTGACACCCTCTCTTCGGAATAAGCTATTACCTTTTCATGGGATTTTATCTTCCTCATTTCTTACCTATTGTTTTTGAGGAGGGGGAAAGAGGCCTCGAAATGTCAACCACCAAAGGCTCAACAGTGGTGCCCATTGAACAATGAATTCCAATCCCTATCACTTAAAGGGATCAGGGCCGAAAGAACTTAAATAAAACTTTATTTGAAAGAAGGGTGCGTGAGCCTGAGCATTCCTAAGACAGTAAGATAAAGTGCAACTTTGAGCATTATTAATCGCAAACGACATTAACTCACATGCTGTTCATTTTCGTCAAAAAATGGGGGGGAAAAAAATTCTTTTTGTACTTTTTCGGGGAGGGAGGGGGGAGAATTTCAGTGGGAGGTGAATATTGATTTAGTTGCTAATGATGCAAAAATAGCACAACCCTTGCAGTATTTCAAGCCTGTCATGTTGCAAAATTCCTCTTTTGATTTCCTCTTGATTTAATTAATAATTTTCCATGAGCAAGATGTTCAAATTAATAGGAGCAGGAAATCAGATTTTTCATCATAGATCGTCTTAGAAAAAAAAAGAAGGGGAAAAAAATACTGTAGTGTTTGATAAATTTTTAAGAACAGCCCTTCAATTTCTCCTACAAATTTAAATATCCAGTTTTAACACAGACGAGTGTTGAAAAGCAAATCCATATCAAGGTCTATATGAGCTGCGAGTTAATTGATTTTGGAAATTAACAGAGAAAGAATACATACCTCGATTGCATGGTTGAATGATTTCGGAGGCACAAAGATAGCATTTTTGACCACGCCCGCTGTGTCTGTCGAGTCGAGTTTTCCGACAAAAGTAACCTCCAATACTGAAATTCACAAAAATCAATCGAACAGAAGCCGGGATAGCACTTTAGACCACGTCCGCCATCTTGAATTTTGGAATTTTGAAAAATGTGACTCAAAACGCATGATATCCAAATCTAAGCTCAAATTTGGATTCCCTTTAAAAATTGATCCCATTCTATGAATCTAGATCATACGTTAGCAAATAATGAAATGAAGAGACTGGACGTAGACAGACTGATTCTAACATATTAGTCCAACATGGCAACATGAGTATTTACAGGGGGAGGGGGTCAGCAGAATTTGAAGGAAAATAAGTTTATCTTCACATAATTCAACCCATTTATGTATGCCGCCAGCTTCTCGGAATCTGATGGCGCCTATAGAGAGTTAAATATCGTCTCCTTCCGAAAAATTTCACTGGTAGGTTACATTCAGTATGCACATGTTTAGCCTCTCCCCTTCATGATGTGCTATCGAATGATAAATATGCAACGGAATCGATTTTCAACAATGAATCCAAAACTGATTTTAGATTTTAGGTATCATGTTGTTAAGTCAAAGTTCTAAAATTCAAGATGACGGACGTGAAAAATGGTACCTCAATTCCTATTCGACGGCATTTTGTGGGGAAGCGTGGGAGATTTTTAAACCTCGCAAACGAGTAACGTGGCTTTGGAGTTTCACGGTCTGCGGATTTATATTGTTTTTTGCCTGTATCATCTCTATGTATCTCAAATCTTACTATCCAAGTAGCGCAGATTGCTATTAATTGAAAATACATACCTACTAAGTCATTGCTATTGTGTTGGAGTGTTGCGCATGTTGTCTACCCACTGATTGAAGGGGCTTCTCGTGGTGAAATTCATTGCAATAGATTTGAAATAAGTTCGGATTCTGTTTGCATTGCAAATTGTCTGCCTTTCTCACACACGGAACTTGTTTTGTTGATAGTTTAAAACTTTAAAAAATCGGTATTTATAGACTAAATGATGTTAAAATATCGCAATTTCAAGGAAATAAATTGTAATTTTATTCCATTAAATTTCAAAACGATTTAATGTTTCCGTTTTGGCATTCGGTTTTTGATTTAGTCCCTATGACTGGAGTTATTGACACACTTTTTCGCATTGCTGTTGAGGTAATGAGCTGCATCTCATTTTTCCAATGCACTTTTCCGTGGTTTCCTGTTTGTTCCGAAGATCAGCTAAAACGGCCTCTGTCGGTAAACTAGAGTAAAAGGAATGACAATTATTCCTGTTCTGACAACTCGGGTAACTTGTGCTCGCTTGGTGACTGCGACTTGGAAACTTAAGCCGATGACAAAACGTAACGAAATTTCAACAAGGGACCGCGCTGAGGCTTAATTTTTAAACTTTGTTAACTCCGGTTTCCTTTGTGTTGTTTTCCGCGGTCATTTGCTGCCCGCTCCCTCACCGCGAACGGTCCTTGCTCCCGCTGAAGTCCTAGAAATCCCTGGGGTCGTCTTCCAAAATTTTTTAGACGCCATAAAATCCACTAGCGGTTTCAATGAATAAGAACGTTTTTGAAGGTGTTAACGGTAAATCGACCTCAACCATTTCGCGAAGACAGGCAGGATCCAGGATCCACCAAAATGCAGTTAATGTGTCAGGTAGCAATGCACTGAAACAAAAATATGCTGTTTTAGCATCTAGGATGTCAAAAATGTGTCTGGTGATCCCAAGATGCTGCCTTTACTGCTCCCGCAGTTGAATTTGCATTCACAGGATGTAAAATTAACTGCGAGGGCAGTAAAGGCAGCATCTAGGGATCACCAGACACATTTTTGACATCCTAGATGCTGAAACAGCATATTATTTTTTTCGGTGTGTTTCTCGACCAAAAATTACTTTTTTGACACTTTTATTAAATAAATTAAGAGTCTTCATACTGGCAGGACATTTATTTTAGTCCTGAGAGGATGGATTACTGCCAGCTTGTTTTTTTTTGTACATCTCCTGTCATTTATTGGGAAATATGCGTAAATCTCAAAATTATTGAGTATCTCTGCAAGAATATCGCTCGATCCAACTTGTCCACTCATCTCCATCTTGAAGAAAAATTCTTAAAGGCGATATCGTTCTGCTTAAGTCGAGCTGAAACAATGGAGATGTTGCATGTGTGAGAAATTTTTGAATTGAGTGTTGATTTTATGCAAAAGTTCGCGAGAAACACGATGGTGCCACTGGTTTTATCTGAAATCAACTTCAAAGCTCAAAAAAAGCTCTCAAGTTGAGGCAAAAATGGAGGGGATATCCCACGCTATCCTGAGAGTCCACTTCTACATCAAGACAAACTCTCCATGCAAAGATAGGGAGCCAATACATTGACAGGGCTGCCTCTTTATTTGGGGACTCCAAACTGAAAACACGGCAACCTTGCTAATGTATTTGCTCCCTATCTTCGCATGGAGAGTTTGTCTTGTAGAGGTGGACTCTCAGGATAGCGTGGGATATCCCCTCCATTTTGGCCTCAACTTGAGAGCTTTTTGAGTTAATTTCAGAGAAAACCAGGGACACCATCGTGTTTCTCGCGAACTTTTGCATAAGAATCTACAGTCAAATCGCAAATCCCTCACACATGCAACATCTCCATTCAAGTCATTAAATACAGTCAAATATTGGAAAAATATGCAACCGAAGCTCCCAGGCCAAGGAAAAAGGGTTCTTGAGTTCCTTTCACAAATACTGGACATTTTTTTTATTTCTTTTTAAATTAAGTTTTTTTCCGGGGAGAAATATTCAAAAGGCGATGGGCGTCTTCTTGAACAAGCTCTTTGTATCCTCAAAGATCGATGCAAGCTCGGCACGCTCCGGGCTGATTTCGGAGGCGGAATATTAAGCCTCTCGGCCGACTCTTCACGACTGAAAGACAAAATTAACTCTCGGAGCCGCGGTCCTCTGTTTTTCTCACACCATCAGCCTACCGAATTCGATAATTATTATTCCCCCACGAGGCAACATCGATGTCAAACTCTAAAACTTCCTCCCTACAGTCGGGTATACCCTCAACTCAAGATCACGATGTGCCACTGCGCATGAGCCACTTGAGTCGTTGTTGTCGGAGCGAAAGATATTTAAAATCACACCTTAAGAAATCGACTAAGTCCTTCGACTTCCGTTTCAATATCGCATCGGTATTCCTGGGAGCAGCGCAGATCGAATCCCTTTGAGACCGACGAACTATTTGGGTTCGAGGGCTCTTCTCCCCTTTTGGCACAGCGCCTCGTTTGGTGGGATGCTGGAGCTATCCCTCTTTCCCAAGTGCCATTAAATCACTTAAATATGCTCGCGTGTCCTGCGTTAAACCTCTTTTTTTTAATGCAAACAGAGGAAAAAATCCTAGGTCATACGAACGAATTTATTCAGTACCGGGTTCATATCGCAAAAAAAAAACAAAAAAACAAAAAAACTGAACTCTCTATGCATCTCGAGAGACCTTAAAAGGTTCCTCAATATTACGATAAATAACCTTCGGCCCTGCATCTATTCCTATAGTAGTAATCTCTGATCTTAAGATTAACTCCAATGCCACGGGGAAAAAACCTAGGTTATACGAACCGATAAGTATAGTGCATGCTCTTGCTGTTTTCAGAACCAAGCCTTCTGTCGCACGAACCGACCTTCTCAGTTGACAGAACCGAACTTCGGTGTGGTGAGCCGAAGTTTCGGAGGAATGACTTGAGAACCTTCGGTTAATATATGAACCGAAAATGTGCCAGGTGCCGTGCGGTAGTTTCGATAACTACCGCGGTAGAGGATTATATTATGCTCTATTTTGATGGAGGTTGTCTTCGTGGTGAACTAAGATGCTTGTTTTTTCAACCGAGGAATGGCCGGCTAGCTTGATCAATCCTGTTAACCGTAAGGTGGTTTCTTAACTTTTTGGTTCGTACATTTTTTCAATTCTATTATGAGTGGAAAATATCTAAGATCAGAGAATGTCAAAAGAGGAACTCAGGACAGCTGTTGGTTATTTATTGCAATTTTCTGAGAAAGTTTGAAGTTGTCGTGAGCTTCATGGAGTTTTGTTTTTGCACCAAGGATAAGCTTGCCCGAAAAAGGCTTACTTCTTAATGAATTAAGCTTCATTTTGCGATGAAGAACTACAATTTCTGACTGATTAGTAAAGGCTCTAATCTGCATTGGAAAACTAACGTGCTGATGTTTCTAACGTGAGATGGAAAAAGTAGTCCTAAATAATTATTGCGAAGCGTGGTCAAATTTTGATCGTCTAAAACCAAATTTTGGATGAGAATCCTCGGTCCTAGACTAAAACCCCCCGCGAAAAACATACTACATCCTCGCCGAACGCAATATTAATATCGCCAGTGTTCTCATTTTTTCTTCCCCTAATTTCATTAAGTTAATTAGAAGCGCATCCTTTGCCAATGTGCCAAAATTCAAACCGAAGTAACATTCCTTGCCGTCGTAAATCAGTTTTTTGTCACTCGTAAAGTTGACATTTTGGCGCTTGTAATACTCTTCCCGGAAGGAGGCGATATTCGGGGGAACAAATGGTAGAAAACGAGGTTGATGCAATTCACCATCGAGCGAAGGGAAGTCGAGGCGAAGCGGGTGGCGTTGGGCTCGACTCCGCGTGGCGTCCCTTGTTGCGCCGCGATTGTTAGTCTACTGGTTGAGTCTGTCCCGATTGCTCGTTCTGCGTCGCCTCCTGTCTCCCTGCCTCGAGTCGGACGTTTCGCGCCAAAGCTCTCGCCCAGGTACACCTTTTATCATTAGCTCTTATTTGATTTCCTCATGCTATTACCCTCTTTTACTGAGCCATGTGTGTTCCCTCTTTTTTATATGATGTGATCGTCAAGGACCTTAGTCTACGGAGAGAAAAATTTCGAAGCGCCTTCATTTTATTGAATGCAATACGGACGGCCATCGTGTAGATATGGTTGCATTCAAACGTTAGCATTAACTTGTGTCGCGTCCATAGTTTTTTTTATGTTTATTCACGGCGTTTTTTTGGCAGAAATGTATGAGGAAGTTGAAAAATGATAAAAATTAAGACCGTCTAAAAAGGACCTTAATCCACGATGATAAAATTTCAATATGGCAATTTTATTCGAGTCGAGTGAAGAATTTTATATTTTGAGATTTGGTCGGAAAGGGAAAACTCTGCAAGCAAGATTCACCCCCTCCCCCCTCTCTTATCTGAAAGTTTTCTTGATAAAATGAGCTAAAAACTTTTTTTTTCCTTTTTCTTTTTTAATGAAAAAAGTGTTCAGCCTCACTTTTTTTCATGTATTCTTCATAATTATTCATACATTCATTGCGAATCAACAGCAAATTAATTAAGTGAAAAATAATTTCTTTGAAAAGACGTTCAATAGAGATGATTTTCTAGGATCGTCTTCATGGAAAGATATTATCATATCTGGGGTTCTTAGCATGTTCTTTTCTTATTTTTTTCAAAAAAATAATTTGTTGTAGCTAATTTTAACACCTAATTTTTCATAAAATGAGCGCGTTGTGCCTTATTTTAAACCTAGGAAGTGCACTTTTAATGTACATTATTTACAAGAAAAAAAGTAATATAGAGTAATTAGAGCTTTCACGAGAAGACCCAGAAGATATTAAGGAAAACAAATCATAGTATAATGATTTCTTTTTGTCAGCAAGATTTATATCTAAAAATTACTCGATCAATAATGTATTATGCGTTGTTTTATTCATTCTTGATAAAAGTGATAAATAGAGTTTTTCTTTCAAACAGCATACGTCTCCGCAGACCTTCAAAGAGTAAAAAGTGGAAGTTTTCCCGCAGACGCCTAAAAATATTTTTCTACTAACCACTAAGAATACTAACATATCCATAAGTATCCCAATTAAGCTTATAATACTATGTTCTGATAAGTTTCCTGGTCAGTTATGTATGCTATGCAGTTTCAAGTACAGTTTGAGTCGTACAATTCAAGAGATCAGGCCCTCATATTATCACCTTGTGTTAAGCATTAAACTGAAAGAAGGGTGGCAAGTAGTTGATGGAAAATCGGTATTAATGTAAATTATTTTCGTGGACTTTTTGTTTTTGCACGTAATTGGATCTGCTCACAATTTAAACCTGCCGTTACCGCGTTCATTTTCCAGCCGTGAGAAATTCCTTTATTACTATGTGCCATGATGTAGTTGTATTTTATTGCGATTCAAAAGCCATAAACACTAATGAACGGCCTCAGGGGCTAATAAAATCTTAGAATTAAACGGATGACTTCACCGAGACTCGCAGTAGAAAAGTTCGTCTCTGAATGACTATATACGTGCCCTGACTGTGAAAGGTGAAACACGGCGATAAAAGAATATAAAGTCAAATTAATTGTAGTTATTCTGACGACAGTTTGTGACAAGCTGTTCAAAATTCAAGCACTAATTAAAAGCGGAAACCCGTTCCGTAGTGACCGGGGTAAAAGTTTCGACTTTGTTGCCACAATGCCACACTCTGTCGCGAATTTTTACTCGATGCAAGAAAATTCAGATTGGATAGCCAGCAGATCGTGGCCCGTGCGGAATCAGACATACATGAAAACTTCGTCAGGTCATTAAAGTGCCTTTGGCAGCACTCAAATAATAAAATAATAGTCAAATAATTAATACCTACAGCACAAAAAAGTGTCAATGACCATTCTACAAAATGCTCGAGTTAAACGCCCCTTCCTTGAGCAACTATTTTAACTCTTCGGAGACGGAATTGCATACCCAGTGAGATGAAGGAGCTTTTCAGCTTTGATTGCAAAATTGACGAAATGTTGGCGGTTGAACTGCATTAATTGTAATTTAGGAACTGATACTTCGGGATCATTCATAAAAACCCCTTAAAAGGAAAAAAAACGACTTATATGTCATTTTCTAAGTGGAGTCAGAAATAGCTAGTTCGTTGTTGCAAAATGTATTCCAGTTCTACTACTTTTTATTACAGATTCCTCGTCTCTTCTTCCCTTGTGTTGCAGTAGGTTCATTTTTTAGGGAAAAATTGCAAAAATTGTGAACAGGATAGTCCCTTTCGTTTGAATATTAAAAAGAGAAATCAGTAGTTCAATACAAAAGAGCGTATAAAAAAGCCACACAGCCTTGTGAACATTGAAAGCGAGCGTATGCTGCAAGTTATTTAGGATATTCGATACCTTTAATACAAAAGGACTATTATTCATTTTTTTTTTCTTAACTACCTTTTACATTTCGTATATTTCAAGACAAACGCAGGACTATACAAGGTCAAAAGTTTCATTCAATAATCTTTGCGAGTATGATAAGTGTCGAACAAGAATTTGGATATTTCGTTGTCAATCGAGTTTTTCCTTTCAGATTAAATGAGTGAATGAATAAATACATAAATATTTGAACTGGTAAAGCTTTTTTGGTCAAATTCTAATAATTTGTATCCGTTCAACTGAATTCTGTGAAGGGGGAATGGGAGAGCAGATTATTTTGCATGAAGAGAACACAAGATTTATCGGAAAGATCGTCAAAAATATATAAAAACCCTCCAACATCCCAATGAAATGATAAAAATTGTACAGCTAAGGTAAAAATCTTCAAGTCTTGAGAAAGGGAAGAGGAAAATTATTACTACGCCCCTCGCCCCCAATTTGAGCGTATCTGTTTTACTTTTATGAGGTCGTCAGTGTTGAAATAAAAATATATCAAAACTGTGTTCAGTCCCGGCATCCAGCCCAGTAATTGCTTATGAAAGTCAGTGCAACGAAGAATGACATTTTCTTTCGGTGATAAAAGAAAAAAGGGAGAGGAGAAGGAGAAGGAGGTAAAAGCAACAGGTAAAACTGTTGAAGCTCAAAATCTCATCACCAATATGATTAGTTCATTCAGCGACGTGACTTAGATCGTCAGGCGCAGTACGTTCTCTACGGACATGAAGGCATAACTGAAATTTGCGATAAGTCTTTTTGCGCTTCTAACTTTCATAGGAGGTACGTCCCCTGGCCGCTACGCGGCACAACCCTCAGAGGGCGCTTCGCGCTCTTTTAGGTCCGCTTGGCAGACCCCCGTGAGTTGCCCTAAATAGTTAGTTACTTAGTTAGTTAGTATAATTTTAAGACATTCAGCGTCTCAGGCTATTAACGACTTTACAGATAATTTTGAAAATGGGAGTATAAACGAAAATTTAGATAGATCGCATTCGATAGTGGTTTGATGTACCGTTTGGTCCAAAACAATAGAACATAACCTCAAACAAAAATTTTAGGATTTAATATGGAAAAGCTGGAAATGAGAAAATTTCTGACCATTTCACTTTTCATTACCATTTTATACTCATAGGAATAAAAAACCTACCACTAGAAACCCGTTCCCTCAGATTACTCAATTGACTCATTAGGCTATGTTCACATGTTGAACCAATCGATATCAATACAATCTCACCTGTTTGATGTATCGAATAAGTTCTATAGAACAGGCTCATCTAATGACTGTCTCCCATCGGTAGTGGAAGAAATCATGAAAAATCAGCCTGGTAAAATAATAGCAGAACGAACTGTCATAAAAAATGAGAATTAAGGGGCTCAGAGAGCTTTTATTAATGCTGTTTTTTAGGGCGAACGCCGAAATAGAGTACGCCCTTATGTCAGAGGAGCGACACATTGGGAGTCGGACCGAGGGTTGGGTTGGAGGGTGTACAATAGAGAGCCCCAGCAATTCTGACGTAGCAATTTCGAGCTCACTAATGTGAGTACGAGTTAAGATTAGTTAAATTTCGAAGGATTGCGTTCCGCGGCTGCTAATTTTATTTCTCACCTCAAAAATCCGTCCGGGAATCATTCTTCGCGGATTTTTCCCGTCACTCCGAAGTGCTTCCAGCCCAATCGCCTTTACTCCCGGCGGCTGATAAAAATTAATGGTTGGATCGTGAAATTGACGTCTTGATTAGTATTTCCTTTCTCTCCCCTCAAAACCGCTGCAGTATTTTAAGCACCCTCTCCTCGGCTGCCCCCGTTTCCCTCCCGCTCCGACGGATCGATCAAGCCTTATCAAGGAAAATATCCGGAACTTGAATTCGAAAAAATTAACACGGCATCGTATCGTTATTTTACTCACCATGTCATTAAGCAGATGAATAGAAAGCTCACCGTTGAATGGAGGTTTCATTAAAAGAAAAATTTATGAAAAAATACATAGGATCGCTCCTACTAAATCTTTTCCATCGCTTTACCTTGTATAGGATGTCTTGAATCTAAATACAGATACTCTAGGGATTAGTTCATTCGGCCAAAATAATAATCTTCCTATCTTTCTAACATTCTCTCCATGAAGCTATTAAATGATAGGATACTGCACTTATAAATTGTTAAAAATAAATAATGACAAAGAACCATGACATTTCAAAATTGTAAAGATAGTTGTGTACCAAATGGTATGAGTGTATATCTCAGAACATCCGCACCTGAACATAAAAAATCACATGCAAAATACAAAAGAAAGGAGTTCGTGGATCGTAGATTTTAAAACGGTCAGAACCATTTTTAATTTTCTGAAACAAAAAGTAGAATATTTTAAGGATTCACGGGTATATTTGAGGCTAAAAAAGAATAGAGCGCTTAAAAGTAACTTCCTTGAACCAAAGTCTAAGTCATACAGTCGATTTCTTTAGCTGCGATTTGGACATAACATTTTTTCCCTCTACCTTACCACTTTCGACAAAAATCACTTCACTAAAAATTTTGCCTCTGTGGACTAAGGTCTCTTCAGGACTGCACAGGCGAAACGAAAAATTTGAAATATTGAAAATTTCGCGAAATATTTCATGAAATTTCACAAAGCTGGGAAAAATATGGCACATATTGTCAGGAGCTGGGTGTGCGACACGCACTAAAAAACACCAAAAAGCGAAAACCAGTCGCCTTTCATTTAATTCTGCATTTCATTTCGAAAATATTTTTAAATATTTTTCATTGTTTCTGAAATCTCCTGAAACATTTCACATGAAATTTCAAGATTTTATTTTTCATGAAAAATTGCAACCCTGGATCCCTCCCCTACAATATTGGCACATATGAGGTATATAATGGAACCTGGTTCCAATTTAATTCTTATAATGAAAATATGCCATCCACAATATTTACGAGCCCCTTTCATTGTGGGAAATGTCACGCAGGAGTGCGGGTTGCGCGTGACGAAATGAAGGCGCTTTCCGCTCCGATGTAAAACAACAAAGAAAGCGAGGGAAGAGGGCAAGCGGCAGGATGCAGCGATGATATTGATATTAGACGTTTATGAGGGACGCAGTGAAAAATCATCGTAAAGCATGAACGGCACGATTACGCTCAAAGAAGCTCGCTGTTTACCGGAGTAAAAAGAAAAGTTGCTCGAACTTTAATTCGTCCCCTCGGAAACTTCCGACGAAAGCTCCCGATACCCGATACGCGACGCCAATCGTCGCGGGAGAGCAAGAAGAATAAAATCACAAGGCGAGAGGGGAGTTTCAGGCGATTGTTTTTCTTTCATTTTTTTTTATTTAAATGTAAATATTTCCCACGAATTGATTTATCATGTAATGGAGGAAACTTTTAATGAATTACAAGACGCTCCGAATATCTCACGCGCTTATTTTCTTGACAAACAGTGAGTTTGATTGTGTTTGTCGCCCTGGCGGGGTTGAGGTACTCAAGATTGTTATTTTCCAACCTCTTAGGCATTGATATCGCTGGGGTAAAACGTGTTCGATACGATTAATTCGCACGGGGAGACCGAGGTGTCCTTGAACTCTTTAAAAGCGTTTTGTTGTAAGACCCCTCTTACTCTGGACCGAGTTTTTGGAACTTTTCGTCAGAAATTGATTCTCTCCTCACTTTAACGTTGGGGAGCAAGGATGAGAGTTCATGTAGGGGAAAGTTTTGGTACTCAAAACGTTGCGTAACGAAGAATTTCTCGCATGGTTGAATGAGGCACGTTAAGAGATCCTTTCTGTCCTGATGAATATTTTTAAAAGAAGTTGTATACCATCTTCTGGTTTGTCCCCACAATTGACCCCGATGAGAATTGGGAAACAACCGTTTTACATTTTTTTTGAATAGCCTGCACAGTGATGAATTGATGAATTTTGATTGGATTATACACTATGATGTTCACAATATTCGGATCGCCAAAGAAAATATGAAAATAAAGAAGAAGAAAAAACCAACTACCTTACGTTTAATATTCCATGTAAACTCTTTGTTAATTGTTATTTCTTTCAGCGAGAGCTTACTTTTATGAAATACATTTTTTGTTGACTGGGGGCAACTTTGAATACTTGTACTTTTGTGTAACTATAGCACGCTTTTAGAAAGAAGAGAATAAAGCAAAGTAACAGAAGAAAATTCTTAAATGTAAGCGCACATTATTTTATCATGGGCATGACCAAAGACAATTCAGGCGAGTTTTTACATACCGCGAACAGGGCCGGAACATGGGCCGCGGCCCGTGGCGGCAAATCTATAGGGGGCGGCAAATTTTGCAATTTTTTTAAATGTAGGTATAAAAAAAC
This sequence comes from Bemisia tabaci, assembly GCF_918797505.1. Lineage (NCBI taxonomy): Eukaryota > Metazoa > Arthropoda > Insecta > Hemiptera > Aleyrodidae > Bemisia > Bemisia tabaci. The sequence goes on along the minus strand of NC_092799.1, from coordinate 45,026,821 downwards.
ATCGGATTTAGAAAAAAAAATACAAACGAGAAAAGGCGACCAAATCTTTCATTTTCTGAGAGTATAGTAATTTCTAATTTTGTCGTCTTTCATCAGTGATACAAGAGACAGCACCTTTAATTAGTCGAGTTAAGAGAGAAACCAAACACGTAATTTGGCCTGGAACGGCGCGACTTAGAAATAAATGATGACGAGGACTTGATTCGAAAAGGAGAAGCCCTCGGCGCGGCAATCGGCATGTAACACATATTAGCGCCTACAAGACTGCACGAATACTTCACGCACTGCATCAATCACAGTGCGGTCATTGCGGACAGCGTGGAACGGATAGCGCCTTCAAGAATGCATGAATACCTCACGCATTGCGGCAAACATAGTGCGATCAGCGTGAAACGGATAGCGCCTACAAGACTGGGTGAATACTTCACGCATTGCGTCGAACACAGTGCGGTCTGCGAGGCGCGGCGGCGCGGCGGCGGAAGTTAAAATAATTAATACACAATTATGTTTGTTCTTTCATAATTTTTAGTGTATTTTCCGAAGGAAATACACTATTGCGTTCTCCCCTGATGTCAGACCTGGACCAAAGACCATGTGATGAGCATCGATCATGGGTCGTAGATTTTTTTTCGTTCATTTCTTATGAATGGAAGGCCTTGACCACACAGAGATAGGTTTACGAAACTTAACTTTCGCGCAAAGTTCCGTGACTTTTTCTAGTAGTGTTGACAGGGCTTTCCCAAAACATGTGTTCAACACGAGTAAACGCGTCTCATGCACCCCTCCCCCGCTGGCACGTTCATTTGATGGTTTTTATTGATGTTTCAAAACGAATGAGAAGGAGGCGGCAAAATACAGGCGGCCCATGGGTGGCAAGTAGGTAAATCCGGCCCTGACCGCGAAAAGAATTATAGGTTTTGGATGAAAAATTTACGCTAATTTAAATGCGGTTATCAAATTAGCGAAAACCACACTATTTTCAGAGAAATACATCTGAAAAAAGTGCATATTCTCCGTAATTTGCATGGAAAGTATGAAAAATGATATGATAGGCTGACCTTTCAAGGTGATCTGTAGCTCTTTACAATCTTGTTTTTGAGCTGTTAAGCCTCTGAATCGCTGCGGTGCTTGCATTCTAGTGTTCGGAGGGGGGGGGGGAGGAGAGGGGGGTTGAAAGCAAAAAGCGCAAACTTTAAGATATGAGCGCTCAATAAATTACACCTCATATAAAGGTAGGTTCATGAAATCCATCATGCCAAGTGCTCCAGAGAGGGGGTGTATTTTTCTTTTTTTTTTGTTCTTGAAAGCGAGACCGTAGTCATCCTCATTCCATGAAAATCCCCAGGCATGCAGCACCAGAAAACCCGGACGCGCACGGTGTCTGGAGGGAATCAATTTGTAAAACCCACCAAATACCCTATCCTACAAGCCGCCGCGAAGAATGAAGAACTACGTCAAATAATTGAGCTATCGTACAGAAAAAAAGGAATTCAATCCTTTGAGGGATCGAACGATTTCCTCTCAAATGAGTTTTCCTCCTCTGATGGAATCTACAAAACCTCATTTTTAAAGCCTGCACGCTGTAGAGCGGAGAGAACTTTTTCGTTATAAAAAACCCGACAGCGTGCTTAGGAAATCCATTGATTGCTCCCGCATATAATCGGGAAGGCATCGGGTGAGGCAAATCTTTTGAAATTAATTTTTCCGTGATTTGAGTGTCACGAATTGCAACTGTCAAGTGTGACCTCGTCCTACGGCTGGACCTGTTGCTCGACAAGCTTTGAGAGGAAAGCACGATGTTGGTTACGGAGGGGAGGCTACGCAGCTCTGCCGTGCTAAGGAAAAACGCCGTATGAACATTCGAGAGTTGCCAAGTTTCCTTCGATAAAATGTTTATTTTAGAGAAAAGTTATGGATATTTTTCCTTAACATTTTCAGAATCTTTAGGTGAGATTGTGAACAAAATTAGCTAAAAAATTGGGAAGAAAACGTTAGTAAGTGTACCAGAAAATTCGCGTTTTATGAAAGGAGATTTGGCAACGCCTGAAGGTTCATACGGCGTTTCACCTTAGCAGGGCAGAGCTCCCCTTTATACGTCCAGATCCAGGGGTGTATATGACTCGTGCTAATCCGCCGATAACTGACAAGCGCGATAATTTTATTTGCGTGAGGATAAGCGGTTGGAGGCGTGGTGGTTCCGTGGTGCAAGTTTCCTTCGAACTAAAATTTGTTTCTCCCTTTTATTTTATTGATTTATTTCCTTATTTTCTATTATTTTACTTGTTTTTCCTTTCCCCCTTTCCTCTGAATTTTCTAGGTTTTTTTTCACATGATTCGTAACTCTAAGGATTATTTTCCTGCACAAAACACCCGGACCTGTAAATGACATTTTACCAACCAAAAAACTGCGCGAGAAAGAAGTTGAAATAAATCATGTAGAAAATTAAAGGATGACACATTTTGTATTCAATTTTTCTGGTTTGCTACGTGGAAAAGAGGTTTAATTTCTCATTTTTGGGGGCCTCTGAACGAGGCGGGGGTGAAGGCACCCTGAGGCACGTTCTTGCATCTCAAATGCACTCCATTTTCCATTCTCATTTGCATTTTCAAATCAGCTGATAAGAAGGACATTAACACTTGTAATTGACACACAAATCTATGGGTCCACTTTTGCCACTCGCAGAATGAGTAAATCTACTTAATATCACTGGTGGTCGATTTCCGCCCATGTGTTCAAAATTAAGATTCAAAACAAGAGTATAAGGAGGGTTGCGGCTCCTTAGTTATTGAAAAAATTGCTCCCCCCCTCCCCTCATGCAGGATGTGCTGTTTTCGCATATTTTTCAGGAACAAGCGATGAGTGCATTTACAAAACCATTTTCAAGTAAAATATTTTAAGTACGGTGTATTACTTGCCCGAATTACATTTTGATTTAATTTTTGATGAACGTAGACTCAAATCACTGCGCACGAAAAAAAATCAACTCTGAAACTAACAATGAGAGATAGCTCTAAAAATTCTAAATATTTCGACCGCTTTGTAAATATTTTTTATTTTTTTTTTAAAAAATGTGTTCGGATGCTCAATTTTTAATAACTTCGACCACTTTTCAATTCTCGCGCATTTTAGCTAGTTTAAGCTTTCACAATAATCTGAGTGAGGTTGGAATCATTAACAGTAACATTTCTGCATTTTTTAATATAGATTTTCCATTCATTCATGTTCCTAAAACAAATTGTGAATATAGCGAATTGATTTGCAGATTTTGATTCGAAGTTGCGATTTGCCGGAGAAATTGCTGGCGGGTCACATCTTGACATTCGAGTGGAGCGACTCGGATAAAGTCCACAAAGTGATCAATAGAGGAGCCTACTAAGTGCGGCGTGGTCAAGATTGTCCAAAAGGTGAGCTAACTTTTCACTCATATTAAAACTAACTTTCCCTCCACCAATATACTGCTCCATTTGTGTTAGATGTGGCGTGTCCCAAGAGACAGATGGAATATTTATGTGGCAAGTTCTAAAAAGCAGACTGCGGCATTTATACTTTTCGAATGAGTGAAACGTAACCGTTCACGATTATATTCAATAATAAAATAAATTTCAAATCGGGTGTATGGTTCACGTATTGCAGTTGATAAATCATTATGCAGCAATTTTTCCGTCTGCGGGCAGATTATTGAAATTGATAGACAAAGCTATAGACAAAGAAGACATAGGAAGTATATATAGAGCGATAATATTGGGTGAAATGGGTGGTTCCTGGAGAAGATGATGGACTAACTATAGGGTCTCTCGTGAGGTGCCTTTAATTAGTCTATTACCTACGATCTACTACCTAAGATCACGCTGTTCTCTGCAATTGCCGATTATTTGAACGATTAAAAATGACTGCACGAATACGTTGCTAGGCTGTGTGCTGTTAAACCATGTTCCCGATATTGCTCAGAAAGAAAAACTCGGAAAACCAAAAGTCTGGCGAACATGTCGGGGTGAGAGGTGGAGGAAAATTGGAGGAAATGTAGGTGCGGCGAGTGATAAATCGAGAGAAATCAGTGCAGCGTGGGCGTGGCGGCGCGCAGCAATTTCCTTCAATTGAGCGAGTAGGCAATTTGAGCTCCGGGGTGTTGAAATAGTGGTATCATATTTAAAGCTTACCGCTCACGACTTTCCCCATTTGAAATAATAACACGTGCACGACATATCTGGGTGTTTTTCTCGAAATCAACCGAATGCAATACATTTCAAAAATAAATTTTGGTATAAAAAAGTAAAAGAAAGGGTTGGGCGCGACTTTTACTTTTCTCCTTCGAAAAAAATTTAGACGCTCCACCGGATTTACATTGACGAATTTCCATCATTGCGGATACCACTTATTACTAGGGTTTTGAATTCCTTACACTGCCTAAACATAAAAAGTTAAAATCTTCGTATCGTTAATATTGCTGAGACCGGCTGATAAAACGAAGCAGCTAAAAAAAATACTCAAGTTAATCAGTTTCTCCCTTACTGCCAAATTTGGATATTTATATGAGATAATATTGTAGAGTAGTTTCTGAGTTTTTTTCTCCATTTTTCTTGCAGTGTCTAGGTGTAACGTTGGCGTCAACGCGTTTAGAATTACCATATTTGATTTAATCCATCGTTTTCAGACGTCTCTGAACAGAAAAAATTCTATCGTAGTATGTTTTAAACCGTTGAAATAATATACCATACATATAGAATATCGATGGCCAAAATCGAAAGATCTGCGCTCGTATTTTATTACTTGAAAGTATGCGTAACTTATCAACTCTGTTCCTTCAGAAAAACAAAACAGACTCAGAGATTTCGAAACATCGCGTTCGCGATTCGCATCTCCCAACTTTAGGTATTGATATGATTGTCTCGAGATATTTTCAACTCAATCAATCCGCAATTAAATTAAATCGGACGTTTCCACGAATTTTCCCTTCGTCGATAGATTTCAACGACGCATGGACCGCCGATAATCCGAGAACATCGTCGAAATCTTACGATTTTCAGCGGAGCGGTCGGCGAAGACTCTGCGATCTAGCAACGCTAAGGCCTCACAAACACGGATCAAATTTAGGGGGTCGACCGGACTATATATTCATTCTTAAGCTCCGGTAATCCGTTCAAGGCACGGGGTAAATCCTTCCCCGGAGCCCCGAGGGGAGAAAAGGGATTCGCGGCGAGGGGGAGGGGGGAGGGACTTATTTTTCAACCGGATGTATGACAAGTGGGGCGCGGCGTTCGGTTCAGGGGGTTGTTCGGGGGTTTAATCAGGTGCATTTAAATACGGATAACACTTACGGGCACGGATGCTCGATCTCAAATCTGCAGGTTTTGAGAACCGCGTACCGTCGTTGAGTTTCGGTTGGAGTTAGGTGATTTTGCTCGGAATCTCTGTCGATCCCGGTCTTACTAGGTGTTTACGAGGTGAGATTCGGAGGAGCGATGTGCGGCTTGTTATGCGGGTTGCTTGTCACCCGTCTGCGCTTTGAATTATTGGATATTCCATGAATACGAGAGGGTTAATCACCAGTTTGCCTTTACGGATTTTTTGTATTCCTCTTAAATATACGACCGTCCACGAAAAGAGGGATTTTAGTTCACAAAAACTCAAAATTCGTCGTCTACTGACGAAAGGAATGTATCTCCTTCCAAGGTTGCAAAATTGACTCAAGCAACTTCACCTTTAATAGAAAATGACAATGCAGTTTTTTGCTGATTTTTTCTCACAATCAGAAAAACAACAGTAACATTTTCAGTCAGAGATGCCCAACAGTCTCCTAGTAAAAAATATACAATTGTGAGAGGAAATTTTGCAATATTAAATCGTAGTTACGTTATTATGTCTGGGAACAATGAATTGAAAAATTGATGTCACAATGAAAGAGAATTAAGTACCTAACAATAAAAAATGTTGTAACAAAGATGTTAAATTACAAAAAACAATAAAAAGTGTTTACAAACATGAAAGTTTTGTGAATATTTTGAGACCAAAAAAACCAAAACCTGTTAAACTTAACGGGAGTTTTGGCGAATTCAAGTTTGTAATTTAAGAAATGTCATCTTAAGGAAAGGATGTTCGATTTTCAATCTGTCATTATACAATTTCCACATGGAAATGCAACCAAACGTTCTTGATTGATAAGAAAATGAACTTAGCCCTTGAATGCCCAAAATTTTTTATAAACGCTAAGTCCCAAGTTGGGTCAAATCGACTTGTATTCGAATACATAATTGATTTTGATAGTTTTTGAAGTAATATTTATGTTACTTCTATTCTTTTGAAAATAAGAAAGAGGGTCAATCTGACCCGGCCTGAGATTTTTAGGGATCGCTTCAGACCCTTCACATGTGGTTACATGACTTATTTTTTCTCTTTTTTCCCCAATAATTATTATTGATTTTGGCATATCCTAGCATATTTTGAGCAAACTTAACTTTAACTTTTTTCATATTTCAAAACTAAGAGACACCTGACAAAAGGCACGAAGGCGTGAACTCGAATCACAATACCAAGCTCTATTCTGCTAGTGAGTTGTCCTTCAGATTCAGCAGAGAAGTTTAAAAACGAGGCCGGATCAGATCTTCCCTCCCTTTGGTCATGTTGCTAACGTAGCTCTTAAAGCATCACTACAAAAATGATACAAACGGAACACAACATGGAAATAGAGCAATTGAAAGGAGGCGCGTTGGCCACGGCGCAGAGATACAACTATTCGTGATTGATGGATGTCCGTGGTGCATCCACAAAAATTGAAGGCGCGATGGCTCGAGGCGTGAACCCGCGATCTGCTCTATTCTGCCGATAAGGTGTCGCTCAAATTCGATAGAAAAGTCAAACAACGAGACCAGATTACAGTTCTTCCATCTTTAGCTGTGTTGACACTTGATTTTTTTCATTTATTTTTCAATTTGATGTCTGGTTCTTTCTTTAGGATTTATGTGTAGACCATAAATTGAAATTGTTTAATCAGCCCGAGATTTTTACAGAGCCCTTTTCAGGTGTCTAGCAAAAAATTTCGCCTTGACTAAGTGCAAATAAAGTAGATTTGTGTAAGAGGGTCCCTTCAAGTGTAGGGGCAGATTTTTTAAAGACAATGAATAAGTGTGGCAATTCACGGGATTAGGAATCTCAGTCCATCGAGGAAAAATTCTCCGTGCGGCAATTTGTGACCGGTTTGGTTAAACAATTGGATCGAGATATTGACGAAAAACTCTCTGTAAAGGCCTGAAGAATGATTCGCCGGCAGTTCGGTTTATTTTCGTGCCGACAGAGGGCGTAACGCTGCATTATTTATTAGATTAAAATTTTGAATGGCTTCTTCTCGGAACTAAGTTTTCTGACCTGCAAAATTCAAACCGTCATAATTCCTGTCTGGTTTGAATTCCTTTGCCCCAAATATTTGTAGAACGCTCTTCTATGCCCCGATATTAATTACTAAAGTTTGAGTTCTGTGGAAAGTGGTTCCTTTTCCTGTGAAGCACTCAACTGGTCTCAGTTCTTCCTTGCAACAGAAGCTCTAATTAAATTACGCTGTAATAGAAAAGTATTGCCTCTTTTAAGTGTCAGTGGTGCAGATATGAAAGAATTCTAACTTTTTTGCTAGCAGCAGTGGTTCAGACATAAAGTATACGTAGTACATTTTCGGGTAGAGGGTAGAACGGGTGTAAACCTTATTTTTGGGGGTAAAAAGAGATCCATTCCTTTGGATTCTTTGTTCTAAACTGAATCCTCTCATGCGTTTTTACGCTGATACCAGGGACGAGAATGATTGATTATCGGGATTTCCCCCTTGAAGCTACGGCAAGGAATCGATTTTCATAGTGTTCGTTGCGGACAGCCTGTTCATCGATGTTTTTCCACTGCACTGGTTTAAATGGCAGATTAATCAATACATCGTAATGCACTCGACGCCATTGGCCGATACATTCATCGATATCACAAGATACTGGCCAAACTTTGTGTTTGTGGCGGTTTGAAGTTCATAGTGCAAAAACCGTCGTTTTGAAAAGTGATAATGAGAAAAAAACTGTCCAAAGTTTTAATATCCGCTATTTTCGAGGCTCCACATTTCTTAAGTAAAGTTGCGGTTTTTCGTCCGTTTTGTCACAAAAGTGTACTTGAGTTATGCAACTTGCTATTTGAGTTACTAGACGGTGTTTTCCTTGAGAAACTGTAGTGCCTATTTTTCGCTCCATTACTCGAGAAAAACCGCCCTCTTGAAAAATTTGCTCCCGTGAAGCGAGGCTGCTCTCCCCGTCGACGGCTACACATATGAACCCTATGAATTTTGTCCAAAGGCCCGACCTCAACCCACACGATGACTTGAAACATGTATGTGTGAAAAGAAACTTGACTGATGTAGACCTAGGAGAACAAACATATTTTTTAAACGCTTCATCATGAATAATTCATCAACGGGGGCAGGAATAGAGTGATAATTCACGGCGAAAAACATTACCCCTCTGAATTATTTATCAACCCATCCGCGCTTTCCACGGTCATAATCGTGTCCTGTTATTGCGTGGATTGAGCGTCTCGCCTCGATATTTGACACGCGATAATGGAGTCGGAACGCGTTACCGAAACAGTTAACCGATGTAACGCTTTGACTCACAAGCAGCTACATAATCCTCAATAATTATACGGCAACAAAGCCCAAAATTTGAACCCTATAAAATGATATAGACTCAGAATAAGGTCCTCACGAAAAAGTTGAACGCCCCGCGTAGCAGAGTTACTTACGTGGATAAGACCCTCTTAGAGAGAGTATATTGACAGGTGTAAAAATCCGAGAGACTCAGCCATGGCAAATGAGGCTCTAAATAAAGTATAAGGCCTAAAAGGGCGGCTTGATCATTACTTTAAATATTGTATCCTTCGGACCAGTTCATTCGTGTGTTATCTTCATAATCAAGACCTGTTCGTGGGTCTCACAAAAAGTTATTTCGAACACAGATTTGAGTCAATTATTTACATTACTTGCCGAATTTTTCATGATGTACCTTCGCAAAGGTTGGCTGCCCTTCTGAGGCCTAATGCCACCAATAAATGACATATCCATATTTTTTCTCAATAACGATACCCTGAAGTTTTATAAAGTAGAAATTTGATGGCAATTAATAGCAATGGGGTAGTATATGCATTGAAGTAGCACGCAAAAAGAAAATTTTACATGTTTTACATCACTAACGAGAGATAATTTTAGCAAAAAGTCCTTTGAATCCATATTTTTACATATTGACGGTGTAAATCCGCAACCGCGTGTCTTGGTTTGCGACGTTGTAGAATTTCTGTCATATTTTATTTTCTAAATGGAAAACTACTCCACAAACATTTTGAAAGACTACCGTGATTTTCCTCTCTGTGCGAAGAAAATTCTGCGAAATCTTCAAGAAATAATGTCGATTTGTTCTCCTCTGAAAAAATAAAATATGAGCGGAGATTTTTAAACACCATAAACGATATACGTGGTCGCCGACTTGCATATAAACATTAAATTAGAACAAGGTTAAGACAGTTACACTAATAAGAAATGAGTTTTTGTCATCATTACATATTAGAGCTTTGCAGTATATATTTTTCATTATGACTCTTCATTTATAGAACTTGTCTGATAGGAATTAGAAAGAAAGAAAGGGAGTCATTGTTTTGGAAAATAAAGGGCGTTATTATAAAGAATAATTGGCAAAAAATGGACCATAAACGAAAAATAAGAACAGATGAGAACGAAATAAGAGAGAAAGAAATGAGCTTCACAGCAAACTCAGATTCTACCCGTAAAAAAATCTCGAATTCTCGGTGCAAAAATGGAAAGTAAAATTGCAGTTCAAAGTAGAGAGTTTATCGCAAGGTCCTCGGCGAAGCTGTTTATTTTCCAATTTTCTCCTCGACTCGCCCAACTTTATCGCACAGTAGAAACAATGCAAGAAAAATATGAACCTCGGCTAATGGCGTTAGGCAATAAAAATATTAAAAATGGCTGAATAGCTCTAAGACATGCAACCCGATCTAGATTATAATTTTCAAAAAAAGTGATTGAGAAGTTCCAACCCAATGCTTAAAATTAGCCTGTAAGACCGGCACAAGCCAGGTTAGTTTATGTGTTTGATACAAAAATTATTCTACATATAGTACGAAAGAAACTCGAAAAATGAGGTTTTTATAACTACTTAGATTAGCATACAGAATATCTTGTACAATTTCAATGTCTTTATCTTTAGGGTAAAAAATTCGAATTTCGAGACAGTGACGGAGACCTCCTTCCGTGTCCTAAAAAATAAGTCGCGTGGGAGGTTTATCTCATTAGTGTGCCAACAGAGAACGTATACCCCTTTATGATCCAACAAGTTTGGGCTCTGATCATGACGGATTGTAATTTCAACTAAATCGGTCTTCAAACTACGTATTTTGAACTCCAGCCTTCGCCCTCCCAGAGTTCGTTCTAACGTCTTGGCCATTTTTGTCGCATAATTTTTTTAGGATAATATTCTCTATGATCAAGTATCAAGAACTCAGTTTTGAGTTTCTGTAAATTAAGGTTCTTAATCTTGTAGACGGTGTCATACAAGAACTTCAATGCAGCCATCTCTAAAGCTCCTTGCGATCCACCGTGCGCCAGGCACAGGCGGGCAGGGCTGCGGGGGGTTGTTTGATCCAATAAAAGTGGAATGCCTGCAATTCTGTGGCCGGTAAGCCGCGCCTGATGCGTATACTTCCCGCCGCGCAACTCCACCTATAAGCACTCAGCACTCTGTGATGCGACCTTTGCAATACAAAGGAGAGGAAAAGCAACTGGTTGTTTCGCTCGTCGAATGTGCGCCCCTATTGCACTCGTACAGTGAGATCCTCCTTGTTTCGATCTCCTCAGATTTAATTCCGAGCTCGTGAGTCTCGTATTCCGCTCTTCTTTCCTTGGTTGACAAATCGCAACCAGAGGCAACATATTTTAGAAACTGCGCACCAACGATATAATAAACCTGACTAAGTGGTACAAGGGGGAGGGGATAATACACGAAGAAAGAAACCTCGTGCGTGGGACCCGAAGTTTAGGTCATATGGATCTCTGAAGTTTTCGGATCGAGCATCCGAACACTTAAGGTCCAGCTGCTGAGGTTCGGATCACACATCTGAAACTTCAGTTCTTACGTCTGAAGTACTTCGGTTTTCACATCCGAAGAATTTCGGTTCTCACATCCGAAAAACTTCGGTTCTCACATCTGAAGTACTTCAGATGTAAGAACTGAAGTTCCAGATGTGTGATCCAAACCTCGACAGCTAGGCCTTAAGTGTTCAGATGCTCGATCCGAAAACTTCAGAGATCCATATGACCTAAACTTCGGGTCCCACGCACGAGGTTTTTTCTCCGTGTATTTGGGAGAACTTATATTAACGATGTATTCTTGTATTGTGTTACTTTAATTCCCCATATAGGAATTTGATAGTGATAAATGGCAATTAAGTAGTTGGCTATTACAAATTCAAAAATTGTGCGATGAAAATAGTCAAAAACAAGCGGGAAAGTTCTAATACTGTCGTATTAGAAAAGCGCTCAGGTGTTAGTAAATGTATTTAATGAAGAAAGGACGTATAAACTCCGTCGACTTGGCTGGGAAATGGAAATAAAACATCAGCTGATAGCAAACAAAGGTTACCAAGGAAACCGTAAACGCGTATTTTTGTTTCCCGAAAATGAGCTCACCGTTGAGCTCATCAGGCGCGTTTTTTTTAGGCTTCATTTGAGTTCAACGATCAATTTCGATAGAAATTACTCTACCGCTAAGAAATTTTCTTATAGACAAACGATCGAAACTACCTGCGCATAACGTTAAAAGCATAAAATACAGTTTTCACAGCTTTATTTATTTTAAAAATGGACCGCCTCAAAAAGCCTACACATCGATGAGCTGGTGCGCCATTTAAACGCATTAGCACTGGTATACTAGTATTCAGAGGCAAGTCGAAATCAAAAAGCGCTGCCTATCGGCTGAGCGCTTAATAGCGATTCCATTGCAAAAAATTGCAAATAGGTAAATGGCTATTTCGTATTCAAAAATCGAACATAACTATTTTTAGCAGGTTTTTATTCCACATGTAGATTAAAATTGCTACAAGGAAAAATTTGATAGTCGTCACAACCAGCGGCTGGTTAAAAATGCGCCAGCCACCGTGCGGTAGTGCGGTAGTTCTCGTAACTACCGCACGGTGGTTGCAACAATTTGAACTAGCTGCTGGTTGTAACGACTATCCTATTTCTTTCTGTCTATTTAGTATACGTTTCATAGAAATAAATAGGCAATGAATTGACTATAAATAAGCCCCTAATTTTTTCATTTTTAAATCTATTTTCCTGCAATTTCCCATAGCAGAAAAAATTGTAAAATATTTTCTGAACTCAGCTCTTTAAGCATTCCCAGATGAAGGAATACGATTTTTTCGTGCAAATCCTCCATTGCTTAATTATTATACCCCCTTTCTTATTGGCCAGTCAGCCTTAACCTTGACTGAGTGAGCTAAGCCCTGACCTTGTCTCCACAAAACCACGCGGGGAAAATATAATCGAGAATAGAAATTCCTCGACGCCCGTCGTGCGAGTTCGTAGAAATGCATCCCGATAAAAATCCGCCACTTGTCGCGTGGCACGTAAAGAGAGAAATAATTAAAGGGAGTGACAGCTGACTGCATTCGCACGCTTCATCGCCCCGCAAAAGAATAAAATAGTGGCAGAAAAGGAACGAGAGGGCAAAGAGGAGAGGGAGGGAAAGTCTCATTCAGTCGCCTTGAAATTGGCCTTTTCAAGTGATTTTCATAAATAGACTTCCACCCGCTCCGGTGCAATTAGTTTGGAGAATCGACTCGAGTTCATCCGTTAAACGACATTGACATCCAATCATCGATTCAACAGCGTGAACGTTAATGTTGCGTGATCTTGAAAAATTTCGCGGTTGCAGTCTCCGCTTGAGAAAAGAAAGATCCTTACGGCTGATTCTTGAAATTTATTGACAAAGCTATAGACAGAGAAGACAAAAGGGATATGAAGAGAGTCCATTGGTGGCTGCAATGGACAAAGGGGTTAGGTAATAGACTAACTAACGGCAAATTTAAAAACTTTTGAAAAAGTACCAGACTAGTCAAAGACTAAAATATACAATTTAAAACTCACTAGTCCGAGGGTTTGTTAATCCCTGTGTCGCGTCCCTGAAGATGACTGGAGTTGTCGAAACGCGTCGGATTAACAAACCCTCGGACTAGTGAGTTTTAAATTTTATATGTATTTTAACTAACGGCAACCCACAAGAGACCCTATAGTTAGTCCATAATTTACCCTCTTAGTCTATAAGAACCACCCATTTCAACGGAGAGGATCACTCCATACTCCCTATGTCTTCTTTGTCTATCGCCTTGTCTATCAATTTCAACAACCAGCCCGCGGTAACCTAAGGTCTTTGAACAGGACACGAGACTAAGAGACTCGTGTAGCAGAATTTCAAGATTCATAGTGATAAGTAAGCTGCGTATTAAGCAAAATTTTGAGTTGAAATTTTTCCTCGTATAGAGTCGAAAAAATGGCCAGACTCGGAACTTGTGCACATACTGAAAAAGTCTCTTTGCAATGTATCTCTTAATTTCAGCAGATTTTTACATAAACTCAGCATTTTTTGAGCCTCGTATCGTATGCTAATTTTAGCATGAGCACAGGCAAAATCGAGTAATTTATAAACAAAGACGATATCTTAGGGTTGAGAACCTGAGCTAGCTTCTAGTTCAACGCAAAGAGAAGAGAACTTTCTTAACAATGGAAAAACTTCTAATATCCATACAGCCGCCTATCAATCATTTTCTACGAGAGTATTGGTGGTTCATGCCTCTTTGAAAAGCATAATGCCCGTCATACCACCATCTCTTCAAATTTTTGATACTGGAGTGCGTTCGCTTCTGACATTTAATCCACGGTGACGAGGATGCCTAATGTTTATACGACCAAACGAAGACTTTCCTTGATTAGGAAAATTTTCGCATGTTATATTCCGTCCAAAGATTCCGTCACGTTCCGGCCAAAGTATCACAAGCGCCATGCGACGTTTGAATATTTCCACCTCTATTTTATATTTTTACAGAGAGATTGTTCGACGATGGTGTCTGAAAATGTCACTGAAATTTCTTTGTGCTGCCGCTGAAATTCAGGGAAATTTTCGGACAGTATCGTTGAACAATTTCTCTGTAAAAAAAACAAAATGGCAGCGGAACTTTTTAAAGGTCGCATGGCGTTTGTGATACTTTGGCCGGTAGGTGCCGATTTCGTGCCGAAATGTACTTCTTGCGGTCATCTTGCTTTACAAATGAAGCAAAAGAAGCAACAGCTTCGCGACAAGATTTGAGAAGTTGACCCTTTTTATGTGATTTCGGGCAAGTTTCAAGGTTTCTGAAAGATTGTCTCTTATAACAAGGTTTATCTCCTCGAAATGAATTTGATTCTCGGTAAAAATTCGTGAACCATTGTTTATCAATATAATTTGAATGGATCTCTTTCCCACAATTTTGAAAACTGTTCGCATTATAAATTTTAATTTATTTCATGTAGTTTTGGTAGAATTTTCTCAGGTTTAAATCAAGGCACATCGGTTGGTAGTTTGAAATTGTAGATGTTGAATCTTTTTCTCTGCATCCTTCTGCTCTTGAGAAATGCCATATTTTAATCCAGAAAAATAATTTTTTAAATCAAGCGTTGTACCCTGAAAGCGTTGAACAAAATCGTATCAACATTTTAAAAAATCCAAAGGTTGCTATTCTAAAGATATTGTAGATGCGAGTATTATTTGTATAAGCATAGTAGAGGAACGTAAAGGAGATCGGTTTCTTCTGAAAATAATTTTTTACAAATATTTGATTTTTAATTTTCTCCTCAATTAGAAATTTTCCAAAATAATCTCACGCATAGCTATGTTACAAATTTCACGAATACCTATCGGTAACGAACAGGAACAATTGGAGGAATTCCGTACATGGCTTTGAGCTCTTTGCTTTCAGAGCATTTCATAAAATTTATTTATTTTAAAAAAAGGAAAATTCGCCAAAAATTTTGCTTCTCCTTGCATCCAATTTTTGAGACAAGTAATAAAAGAAATCGAGTATTTGTTCGTGCATTTGAAATACCCCAGAGCATTCAATAAGACTGTATACACGAAGAAGTGCCCTTTACTACCGCCATCAAAAACAATTACAAAAATATCCACTAAGATATCCCTTTATTCAAAAGCATTGAGCTCGGATCATGAATTTTATAAAAATGTTGAAGCTCGTGGTCTTTCCGCGGATACAGTGTTGCCAGTTTTGTGGGAATACAAGTTAATGCCTCCCAATCGACCGATACTATGCCCCTGGACTTAGTTCATACACTGGAAAAAAACCACATTGGATCTAGAGTCCAGACTCTTGAGAACATCGACAAGAAAAAATACTCTTGATTCAATCAGATTTAAGCTCAAATCAAGAACCAAGCCACTTAATTTGAGCGGATTTCCTTTTCATTTAAGCTTAAATCTGATTGAATCAAGAGTATTTTTTCTTGTCAATGTTTTCAAGAGTCTGGACTCTAGATCCAATATTATTATTTTTTTTTCCAGTGTATCGTTCGGACATAATATGTTATTTGACCAAAACTCCTGGATGTTTTTTTAGAGGTCAAAGTGTTTTATTTCTTTTCATTTTGTCATTCGGTAATGGTATTTTAAGTTCATCGCGTTGCTTCATTTTTTGGGATTCGACAAAGCGTAAACACGAGCGAAAAGTTGTGGCATAATGTTGTGAGTTTGTTAAAAAAATTTCACATGATCAGCCCAGTTCCTCGATTAAATTCAAAGTAAATTTAAGGACCTATTTAAATGTCGTGTCTATGCTCCTCCCTGACTGGTTTACCGATTTTAAGCCTTCTATGGGGCCGTTGTGGCCAAACGTAAATAAACTCGCGTTATGAGAATTCGTGTATCCGAAGTAAAAATGAATGATACTTACATGAAACAGAGATTCTCGAAAAAAATAGACGTTGAAGTTCTAACTCATTTCTGGGGTGGGAAATTTAAAAAAAATTATTATGCCTAGAATTCAGGAACCATTTTGTTTGTTTACGTTTGGCTATAAAAGCCCTTAAAAAGTATAAAACTTGAGGATCAATCAGATAGCGCCGAACTTATTCTCATACCGAAAGAATAGAGACGGTAATACTCTGCCCATATAGAGCAATATGTTCGCTTCTGTACAATGCTAGGTTTCGTAAAACATATTCTAACCTCCTTTTTGGTCCATCATTAAAAAAGAAAAACAAGCGGGAAAGTTCTAATACTGTCGTATTAGAAAAGCGCTCAGGTGTTAGTCAATGTATTTAGTGAAGAAAGGAAGTATAAACTCCGTCGACTTGGCTGGTGCGCCATTTAAACGAATTAGCACTAGTATACTAGTATTCTAGAGGCAAGTCGAAATCAAAAAGCGCTGCCTATCGGCTGAGCGCTTAAAAAACAATACTTTTCGGCGTAAAGATAACCTCTATAACGAGTCACTTATTGCAACCATGAAAAAGGTGTGATTATAATTTCAGAATGATATTTCAATCATTATCATTTTTCAAATCTCCTCGTGAGCTCAGAGTTCAAGTGATGCGTTCAAATTATCTCAATTATCCAGGGATTTATACGCTTTCATGAGTATATTCCGAATTGGCAAAGGACAGTTCCCAAGACCCCCAAAGATCCATGTCTCTGGCAGTAAGCCAACACTTGATAAGTAGCGGTACTTCCCATCGCATGGCACTAGATGTAATGAGGTTAATCTGTAAATTATCAAAAAATTAAAAATATTCTTAAGATGTCAGAGTTCTTTGTGGCAATGTTTTTGCGAATTTTTTTGAAAAATTAACTTTATCATTAGCATAACAATACTATTATGAAATAATTGAAAATTATTTTTAAAAAATTTCCGACGTATTTAAACGAGTATTTATGCGATGAGAATGTATTTAAGAATATACTCTAAAACTTCATGAACACAGGATACGATAGTTTTTTTTTTAAAAAAAACGAACGATCAAAAATATTCTAAAATTATGTATATCAGCAACTTTCCAATATTTTTAAAATATTTCAGATTTTACTAAAAATATTCTCGCTTTTAGGCATTGGGCGTGCTCTTGTTCAGTCCTGAAGAAAATTGGCACCGCACGGCGGCGATCACGTATTTGGTTATGAATCAAATAAATTATATTTTCCCCACGGCCACTCGCCGCTGCACCCCTGAGCCGCCCCCCTCCCCCGAGCTTGCTCGAGCTATTCCACCTCCGATTCGCCTGATGGAGTTTCCAGGCGAGAAAACAAACACACTCCTCGTTCGGAAAGTCAAGTATCGTTATTATTGCTTCCGCTATTAAAAATACCCTGATTAAAGTTTTACTATTGTGTCGGGAAACGTCGCATGGTGAGCAATGAATCAGCTTTTGCGGTCGAAAACTTTTGAATACGTCGCTCGAAGGTGCCGAAATAAATTTTGATTGATTATTGAAAAAGGAGTTGAGTCTACGGAGGAAAAAATTTTAAGAGCAGTTTTCTTCGAGTTGGGTCAACAGATCGGATTTTGAGATTTCAACGACAAACTCTCTTTAGTGCCCTAAAGAGATAAGTTGTGGTAGGCTCTTTTTTAAAAATTTATTTCGTGAAGGGAAAAGGACAATTTTCGAATTTCGCCAATTGGAGGTACCAAAAGAGAAGGGATTTTTCTGCTAAAGATAAGGTATTTTCTGGAAAAGCAGTAAAAGTACTTTATGTTTTCAAGGCAGTTTTAGTAGACACGATTTATGCGACACAAGACTAACGATATGGAAAGTTAGTAGATACGAAAACGCCTTCAATTGTGACGTGATACCTCACGCGTTCCGGAGAGTTCGAATAGTTGTATCCTTGCGCCTTAGCGGTGCGACGGAAGTAACGTCCTCGCTTGGTTTCTCGGTTTTCCTGTGCCGCTACTGCAGTTTCTACCGTCAAGACTGTAGTTTAAGGGCGCGAAAGTCAGGATTGTATTTCGCAAATGCGTAATTTTTGCGGAAGAATTAAAATTTAAGAAGCAAGAGGAATTTCGCTAAATAATAAAAATAAATCAAATCAACAATACAATGCAAAACAATTTAGTAACAAAAATAATGTGTATAAAAATCTTAAAAGAGCACCACATGATGTCCGAGCAAATTTCGATTTCATAATCAACTGGAACGAAAGCAAGACACAAAAAATCAAAACAAGGGGATGCGCTCGTAACCCTGGCACTAGCTCGTAAGATCGGCCATTCCCTTTATTCCATGCTCCGAATGTTATGGGACACGAAAATCCCGTTGTGTAAAGAAAGTGCACCTGAAAACGCCTTCAAATTGGGCGAGATACCTCACGCGTTCCGGAGAGTTCAAATAGTTGTATGCCTGCGCCTTAGGAAGGCGATGGAAGATTAATATTGAAGCAGCTTTCCCGCTGGCCTTTTCGGGTTATTCCTTTGCTACTACTGCAGTTTTGACCGCATAGTGTAAGACATCTCAAGCAAGGATTGCATTTTACAAATTGAAAATTTGTAGGTAGAGAAGAACTAAAAGTAAAGAAGCGGTAGGAATTTCACTAAATACAGTTTATTCGAAAACGCCTTCAATTTCAGCGTGATACCTCACGCGTTCCGGAGAGTTCAAAAAGTTGTATCCTTGCGCCTTAGGAATGCGATGGAAGATTAATATTGAAGCAGCTTTCCCGCTGGCCTTTTCGGGTTATTCCATTGCTACTACTGCAGTTTTGACAGCATAGTGTAAGGGATCTCAAGCAAGGATTGCATTTCGCAATTTGACAATTTTAGTAGAGGAGTTATAAATGAATATGTTGAAGGAATTTAACTAAAAAAAGAAACTTAAATCAACAGTATAATGCAAAGAAATGCTACAAAAATCGTTTATGAAAAGCTGAAATTAGATCCTAATCACGTCCGAACAAATTTGCCTTTCCATAAGTTTTGATTTGAGCCTTGTCTCGTTGACCATTTAGGGTGTACTAGTTTGTTGAACCATGATGATCCACAATTCCTCGATTTTAGCACATGGAAATAGAAATGGAAAATTGGCAACGCTGTAGAGCCTAAACGAGGGGTCACTTCAAGTTGAATTTTTGCATGGAAGTTTGCCTTACCACTTGTCCATTTGACCAACGTGGGTATCCAAAAAGGGGCTAAAAACAGCCTTTTTTTGTCTAGGCTCTTTCTGGATTTTGTCTGGACACCGGATATAATCCAGAAATGTTTGCCAATGCCACAGAGGATCAAAATTTTAAGTAGGTTTTTCTCCAAAACCGTTTTATTTAACTTTAAACTTAGAACGGTTTTAACTTTGGCTTTAATCTGCAGGTCAATTCAATTTTTTATCGGATTAAGGTCCAATTCTCCTTGGACGGTCACAGACCCACTTAAAACAGTTGCTGAAAAATCTAAAACACAGTTACTCACTAATCTAAAAATTGTGTTTTCCTATCTTCTAACCTAACACTCAGACTTGGGAGTGATTGTGTAATAGATATTTTCTCGTCTGTTCTTTTCAAACATTTTAATTAAAACATTTGGACTGCTACTATACTTCAGGTTTATCCATAAAAGCACCTATCTGCATGAGAAAACCAATCGTACACATCTTGTTTATAAAATATGCCAGAAATGGTAAAAGTTAATTGTAAAATGCAGTCTAATTGATGTTCATCGTGGAGAGCTGCCTTACCTAGAATTGAACATTTACAACGGACTTCAATGATGTTGCCAATTTGCACAAATTGCCCCTGCTAAACACTTTCCACCCTCTTATACTTATTTCCTTGATTCAAACGTCAAGAGACGATTTTACAACCGGAATAATAAAAATATCTCCTTTCTGATTTTACGGAAAAGATTCTTTTTAAAATAAAACATCTAAGGCCAAGTTATGAAAGGTAAATAATTGAGACTCGAGAGTCAGGTGGCCCGATCCTAGTTCTCGCTTCCTCTTAAGACCTATCAATACTCATCGTTCCTGAGTGTATTCATTCAGTTAAGTTTAAAAAAAGGATTCTTCTTTCGCCGTTTATTTCCGTCGATACTATTCTCAAAGATACAGCATCAAGGAGGCTTTCACTGGCGGCATGGCGTAAAGTAAATACTTAACGGAGTGGATCTGAGAGCTGAAACATCGATGGAATTTGATAAGTGAGAGTGTGAACAGGAGCTATCCTTTATTTCCGCATTTCTCAAATGACAGCTCACAAATGCGTGGGTGTGGATATCAACAAAAGTGTCACTGGCTCAGAGACGATAGGAATTCGAAGGCACCATTTCTGGCCGTCTCTATGCCTCTGCGCCGTTATTTTCTTTTTTCCCAACATTTTCTCGAGGAAAAATATTTTTTTAAGAAGCTATTCCGTGTAAATCTGACTGTTTATTCTTGGAGGGATGAATCGTTTTCCCGTCTTCATCTTTAAAAAAACCCTGGAAGCTCTTTGCAAATGGTAAAATGTTACTAGTATGATAGTCGTATGACTGTTTTAGACGGAATCAGCATGGCTACATCACGAAATACCTAATTTTCTCACCAGTTTTTTCTTCTTCTTATTTACCCGGAAAACTGAAAAGAGTTTTGCTCTGAAATTTTATTGGTGAAACTTTGCGTAGCTCACACTTAGTCTTTGTCTGGTTTAGTGTCTAGTTAAAAAAAAGAGAGAGAAAAAAAACTAGATACAAGACAAAGTCAGGCAGCGTAAAATTATAGTTAAGCTGATTCTCATTGAAGCATTTTACTTGTTTTATATACTCTATGTTCTTAACCCTGCCTTAAATTGTAGAGGATGACGTTGGCGAACATTGACTTACCAAGGTAGACATTATAAATGTAAATATAGAAACAGTGACAATCTTAGCATGTTGGCAACGCTGCTTTTCTCTATTAAAAAGTATGTAAAATAATCTATTCTAGAATAAGCAGCCTGTCTTATCTTCAACCGATATTTATAATGGATTTGAATAGGAGAAATGAAGAGTTGCCAATTTAGATGAAATTGGCATAGGGTAGACATTGATGTAACCATGGCCACAGGCAGCTATCTATCTAATTACTTCAATTAGAGATATTAAATCTATGACTCACATCATTTATGCTTTTGAAGTTTAAATGAAATGAGTTGGACTTTCAATCAAAAACCCTACTTCCTCAGAAACAAAAACAAAAAAATAATTAAAAATGAACGAATAATTACTTGATGAACACAGAAAACTTTCCTCCGGCACACAAAGTTTCTTGTTTTATTAACTTGCTCAACGCTGTGACAATCTTCACATTTATCTCTAATGCCCGGCATATTTTTCACAGCTTCGCACCACCCCCACCAACCCTTCATTCGGTCGGAGAACAAAAGGAAAGAAAGAACCGGACCCAATTTCCATAAAAAATAACGGGCTCTCCACGCGTTTTACATACCCTCTCGGACGGCGAAGAAAAAATCCGCGATACACCGGAAAAATTGGGTCAAGTTTGTGAAAAACCCGCCTATCCGTCTAATTGGACGTGTCCATGTCCGAGCTCCGCACACGTGTAAAACGGGCTTCGATACTTGTGATGATACCGCTGCCAATTATAGTGGAGTAACTTTAGCACCCTGTTGCCAAACGTCCCTGACGCTCATCACACAAATCACAAACCGAAACAGGTGTATTCCAGCAGGCGTGGCAACCTCGTAGACGACCACCGGACCGGACCTGTCAAATCGATCGAGATAACCGGGGGAAAATCGCGAGGTTCGTGGGGTTTCGGGGGGCAGTTTGGCGGCGGAGCCATCGACCTTGCGTTTAATGGTCATCGTAGCCCGCGTATAAAACGGGGTGAAGATAAAAAAGCGGAAATAAAACGGGCTTTTAATGCGAAAAGGACTCGCACATACACTCACACACCCTTGCACACGTCACAAGTATAAAAAATTCCTCGGGAAGGAGCTTAAGAGTTGCCGCCCCGGATTATCCGGTGTCACAGGACGGGGCTAAGCTCTTGTCGATCGCCTCGGATCGTCTTTTGAGAGGCTCAATTAACTGTATCCCGATCGAGTGGCCTCGATGTCAGCAAGTTGGGTTTAGAATTCCTTCCTATTCGTGTCTATCGACGGCAGAGGAGGCACTCGTCCATGGAGGCAAACTTCTCAGTAGCGAGATATTTGTCAAGTTGGATTGGCAAGAGAGATCGTAGTTCAATATTGAGTTACTGGTATCAACAGGCTGATAATTGGAATTGATGGACAAAACTATAGACAGAAAGGACAAAGGGAAAACGGAGCCTATACCGTTGGTGAAGCAGGCAAAAGAGGGGAAAAAACCAAGAAGCACGCAATCTTTAGTTTTAATCCATTTGTACATCGATCTTTTAGAGTCAAATACGTCAAATTTTGAGCGTTTCGTTGCGCGTACACCTCGCTGCAGCATAATAAAAGCACAAAATGTAAAAGAAAAAATTAAAGGGCTTTGGAAATCATTAAATTTGACACAGAACCACCAATATTTAAAAAACACTCTTATATTATTATTCTCCTTTGATAAATTGATCCATATTTTTTTCCCATAAATTTAAATGAGAATAATCAATGCAGAGTGTGCAAACATTTCAAAATCATGAATTAAAAAACGCTGACAATGCGAGTATAAATATTAAAGCCTAATAGAGCGGAGCGGCGCGGCGTGCACTGCTGCCAGCGCGAGAGGCTCACTGGCGCCTACAAACCTAATTGGATACTTCACGCATTGCACAATGCTTGAAGTATCCACTTAGGTTTGTAGGCGCCAATGCAGATTGTGATGATAGGAGTGTATTTCAGGCTTTCCCGACACGGTCATCGTGATTTTTGTGCTAGTAAGTTTGCATCTGCCCCATTTAACCAATTCATGGAGAGAGAAAAAAACAGGTGGTGACCAGCCAGTGATTTTGCGCAACACTTGATAATACTACGGGACGAGACCCGATAAAATACCTAGTCTTTAGGAAAACGACGGAGGGAACAGGGAAATTGCGTCGAGAATTTCAGTCCGTGGAGCAGTTCTCACAAGGGTCACACGGTAGGAGTTACAAAATGGCAAATCGATGATCCAATCTTGCACCATTGGCCGATAGGAGGGAAGGAAAGGATATCGCATCGTTTACCCACTTTGGAAACCTCACTTTACCCGGCTGAAGACGATTTAAGGATATGGTGCCAAACTACTGGCAAACGTACCGAAACTCTCTATGCATAACGGTTTTGATAAGATTCTCTGTACCTGCCGGCCGATTGCTGGATGGTTATCGAATAACCTGAATCGATAAATTGCATTGCTATGATAGGAGTTTATCGATCAAGGTCATTTGATAACGATTCAACAATCCATGCGGTGCTGTAGTCATGCCTTTGTCCCTGGTTTTACTTACTTACGTAAGGACGGAGGGACAAATCCTTTACTCTGGACTTTATTTCCAGCGTTTTTTCTATGTCTATCACTATGTCTGCCTGTGTGGTGTGACTCTTTAATTAGCTTCGTCAAATTAATGGTTATTAACTTTAATACCACACCGAAAAAATAAGTTTGTTTTAAATATGTTTTATTTTGATGATCTGTATGATTTTCTTTTCGATTAAAATGATTGATAATGTTTTGAACAATTAAAAAAAAATACAATTCGGGTATTCTTAATTATGGAAAATCTTTTCCAAATTTCAGCAAAATGTTTTTTATTATTGCTTTCAAAAATCAAAGATAAATATTTCCAAAATATGTTTTTACAACATAAACAAACATTTTAAAATATGAGAAAAATAAGTATTAATTATTTTTCTTTAAACTTCAAAAATATTTTTATTAAACCATTCAAAATAATGCCTGTTTTGAAATGATTATGTTTGATTATGTTATGTTTTGAAATGCCTTTGAACGTTTTATGTATGCTTTTAAAATGATGGAAAATCAATTTCAAACATTTGAAAAAGCATAAATGCCACTTTAACTTATATTTTCAGTTGTTTCGAGTTTTTTCCCCGGTTTAAAAAAACCTCTCTGAAAAATGTTAACGCTTTCAGAGATATTTGAAAAACATATTTTATTAAAAAAGGTGAAAAGGGTCTTTGCGGAAAAAATGTTTTAATCCTTTTAACTAAATGTATCCAAGTCCGGATGAAGTCTTTGGAAAATCTTAAATGTAGATAGTTACAAATATATTTTCCCTGGTAAAAATTGGCGATAGGAGCTGCGTTTCAAAATAACATAGGAGTTCTTATAGCCGACCTAAAAAAGGCTATCGAAAATCATATAGCTGGCTGTAGAAAGCGGAGCAAATCATATAGCTGGGCTATACGAAGCTATAAAAAAGTATACAGTCGGGCTAGAGTTCCTATCGCCGGGCTTTACACTTTATCGCCTGGTTGTTGCTTTTTCGACATCGATTATAAAAGGCTATAAAAAATTGTGTAGAAATTCATGTGCTTTGGAAATCATTAAGTTTGATACGGAACTACCTTAATATTTACAAAACACACATTATATTTTCCTTTAAAACACATTTTTTTTTCATCAATGGGCCTGTTGCATGCAAGAGATACAGCCGTGCGAATAGACTTTTTAGAGGTTAAATGACACGAAAATTACGATGGTCACACTAAAAAAAGTCTGAAATACACTCCTTACTGCGCAATTTGCGTTGTTAGGAACGCGCTTTTTCAAATTTCCCGCGTCTGGGGGCAGTTTTCTAACGGCAACTCGCGGCTATTTCCGGTCAACTAAAACTGACAACATAACCTAAAAATCGGAGCTCGTGATATCGTGAAATGAAATGCAGAAGGATTGCGTTGGATATTTAAAAGTTGATCGATTTCGTTACCACATAAAGCGTACATGGACCACTATATGAGATCACGTTGGGTTTGTAAACAAACTGAAGGAAAAAATAACAACAACAACAACGACTCGGCATCTTCCGGAAATCACCGAGCCCGCCGTTTGCTCGTTTCCGGTGATTAGAAAACTGCCCCCAGACGCGGGAAATTTGAAAAAGCGCGTTCCTAACAACCAAAATTGCGCATAAGGAGTGTATTTCAGACTTTTCAATGAGACCATCGAATTTCGTGTCATTAACCCAAAAATCTATCCGCGGCTTATCTTGCATGCAACAGGCCCATTAAAATGAAATAGTCCATACAGAGTGTGCAAACATTTCAAAGTCATGAGTTGAAAAACGCTGACTCCGCGAGATTAAATATTAGAGCCTAACACAAAGCGGAGCGGCAACGCAACGCACTGGCGCCTACAAACCTAACAGGGATACTTCACGCATTGCGCAATGCGTGAAGTATCCTTGTTAGGTTTGTATGCGCCAATGCGTAGCGTGCCACGGCGTCTGAAGCAACTATTTCACACCAGAGGTATTGCACAGTATCATAAGAAATTGAGGGCGCTCCAACATATTAAGAATAACAGGCATCCTTCAAAAGTACGGAGCTTTCCTCGCAAAATAAATCAAGACACTACGGCACAAAAAGATAGCGGTAGTCCAAAAACTCACTAAGTCCTAGTATCCGTATTTAGTAACGTTTGGCATAAACTTTATCGTCTGGCTGTTGCTTAATCGCCGTCGGCTATAAAAGGCTATAAGAAATTGTACAGCCGGCTACAGAAGCTATTGGAAATTTTACAGCCGGCTTTAGGTCTATAGTATTTTGGAACACACATCCTACTGCCAATTTTTACTAGGGTTCTGAAATTTTACCAATGAAAACCTGGCAACTTTTAAGAATTTCACGAGGCGTGTTTTCTCGGCAAGACAGAATCAGGACCCGCATTACTCGTGAGCACGCAACCGTAACTCCACGGAGGATTTTTTCCTGAATTAAGTAATACTTCCGATTGAGAATAAAGAAGCTGCAAGAGAAGGACGCTCTATCCACCCAGGAAAAAATAATCCCGCATAATTCGGTGAGAAAGTGCTGCCGGTGAAAATGGAGCGTAAGTCCTCGATCTCAGCGGTATGAATTCTTAATAACGTTACACGCTGAGAGAAAGGGTTGTCATCAAAGCACTTGTTTAATTGAGCATCTCATCGCGCGTTAGGAAAAAAATTAAACGAGCGAGAAAGGTGACACAGATGCTTTCATGAGACAGTCTCATTCTTTGAAGACTTAAAGAGTCTCGGACTAGTAAGGTGACAGTGTAACGAGTACAGAAAGTGACTGACTCCAAAAATTTAGGTTAATGGTCATTTTAAGATCTCAGAACTTGGAGCTCTCAAGTTTTCACCTTGTTTTCCCGCTTTCTTTTGCATAGCGATAAGTAGACGTACCTATTTAGAAAAACTGGTACCAAACTTACTCCGGATTGCATACTAAATGCCATTGTAAGTGAAATCGATTTTTACTGTCACTTCGAAGGCCGAAAAAAATGTTCCTTCAAACTGTATTTTCGAAGAAACTAAAACCTCGCGTGGATCAATAGAATGAGAGTAAATAGTTACATTCCGATGGTGAAATTATAAAAGCACGTCCCTTTTTATGTGATTTTGCAAATTAAAAAAGGTTTTATGCTACGATACCATTTCTCCTGACAGGCGTTTAAAAAAATCATGATTATCAAAGGGATGGGCATCTCAGCTAGGAGATAGATCTTCAAGAGGAGATTTCATCCTTTTTGAAAACAGTTGCATTCAGCTGTAAAATTTGACGACGCATATGAAGGTGGACTTTTTCTGTGACTGGCCAAATGGACCGCGTTTAACAGAAAGGAACCAAGCCACCTCAGCTATTGCCGAATTTAACCGGACAATTTAATTTTTTACGTGAGAACGTTTGTGCGAATTCCTTTGAAAATTTTAAGGAATTTGCATCGTACCATTCGGAGAAAACTTACTGAAATTTGCACAAAAATCCGCACAACCGTTTTCATGTATAAAATTAAATTGCCCCATTAAATTTGGCAATAGCTGATGTGGCTTGGTTCCTTTCTGTTTAACTCAGTCCAAATGTGAGACATTAACCAATGGCCAACGTGGCCAATGTGACTAACATTTAATTTATTAACCCTCTTTGGCATAGCGTTACGAATTCGTAACAACGTATTTTTGGGGGTTTTAAAAATGAAATAATGTATTTTCCCCTGTGGCATTTTGCAAATTTTCATCGGTTTTTTTAAATTGAATAACTGATTCCCTAAAATTTAAAATTTTGAAAACAAATGTGGTGCACTAAGTTTGTTTTGTGTGAACTACAAAATAGATTAGTGTCCCCCAGAATCTGAGATCCAAAATTAATTCATGCCATCTAGGGTTAATACCATGGTGTTTTAATTTAATTTAACAGTTATTCAAAACTAATTTAATTAATAATTTGATTGTTCATAGCCGATAAAAGCGACATATTTTGACCTTGTTTTTTAAATTACTCTCCCGAATTTGAGCGACACCTCACTGGCAGCACAGAGCGGAGCATTGCGAGTTCACGCCTCGTGCCAAAACTCCTTCAATTTTCCAGACGCAACACGCACATCCATCAAGTACGAATAGTTGTATCTCTGCGTCGTTATCAACGCGCGTCTTTTCCTTTGCTCTATCTATACTATAAGCTTCGAGACCTCCTAAATTTGCGTATCTGGTAACGCTTAGTTCCAGCGTTCTATACCGGGCCGATTTTCATGATTTTTGCGTCTATCGACAAGCAATTGTCTCTAGATGAGTCCGCTTTATTCAGATTTTGAAAATATGACCCAGTTCTTTTAACATTACGTGGTTGAGTTGCGAATTCTCCCAATTTAAACAATGTAATTTTTTATTTTTTGCCATAGTTCGTTTGAGCGTTCTACTGGGCCGATTTCCATGATTTTTGCGGTTATCGAAAGGTGGTAGGTTGCACGAAATAGTCTCTAGATGAGCCAGCTGTAATCAGAATTTGAAAATAAGACCCAAGTTTTTTTAAATTAGACGAGACCAGAAAGCTTAGAAAGGGTGGCAACATTTGAAATTCCGCCAATGAAAAATGGCGGGAATTTCAAATTTAGCGGAAAATTGAAGTAAGCGGGAAATGTTGAATCTTGATATGTTAGTAGGGTAAGTGAATCGAAGGTATGCTCCTTTGCTACAGAGTATCCAAAAGCGATGGAACGCTCCGTTCCGTTTCGTTTCATTCTCGGCGTGAAGTTTGAAATAGATGCCGATTTTTTCATTCGATTCTTACTGGTCCAATTGCTTCGGCCAGAGGGAAGATTGGATAAATGAGAGTCGGGTATGAAAATCTTTTCATTTTTTTTGGTCCTTCTTTTGTCGACGCGGGCCTAAGAGAACGCAAAGCACCCTCCGGGGGTTGTGCCGCGTACATTGTCGAATTGTAGAGGGAATGCACCTTCTTATTCCGAATTATAGAGGACCATATTTACTTCCCACACTTCGAATTACAGAGCGAATTTTCGTCGCAATTTTGAATTAAAGAGGGCCGCGCCAGCTTAAAAAATTCGAAATAACGAGTGGAGAAAAATATATTGATTTTCTTCAAATTATCGAGAGATTTTCAAGGGAAACGGACTTTCCTTCGAATTAACGAGGTTTTCGAATTATCGAGGTTCGAATTATCGAGAGTCCACTGTAGCAGCCAGGGGGCAGAGCCAGCTAGTAAATGATAATCAGGGCTGACTAATTTATGCTGCTGCATCTTCCTGCGCAACTTGTCCAATTTCGATTAACTCATTCTTGGATCCGTCTCCACCCTCCGTCCTCGTAGTGACTAAATGGAAATCCCCGTAATCCTATCACAAGGGATGACATTTTCCCGATGCGTGAAACTCGCGCAACCCACAAGAATCGAAGGTGAGGGAGAGAGAAGGAGGATGAGGAAGGAATCGTCGACATCCGATGAGCGACAAATGCGAGTATAAAGAAAACTTCTTTATTGCCCGCGATGTTGAGAATTCATTCACGCGAGTGTAATCGCTTTTGTGAAGAGGCTCACCTTCTGCTCCAATTCGAGCAACCCTTTGACGCTTTCCTCACAACTGTGCGCACAGTTAACTTCAGTACATTGCTGAACATCAACTTCGGCCTGGAAGAATTCTAATGTTATTCGGAAATTTATCGTCTGGAATCAAAATTTGACGTATTTCTGTCAAACGGAACTATGTGCATTCAGACGTGAGCTCTGAGACCCGTAGGAATATATGCATAACAGGGCTCACGTCATAATCCGCACAGTTTAGTTTGGTAGAAATACGTCCAATTATGTGAGATGAAGCCTGCAAGTCGATTGTCAAATAACCTTGATCGATGAGTCCCTATCACAGCAATGGTATCTATCGATCAGGGTAGCTCGACAATGATTCGATCATCAAGGCGCTTGCAAGAAAGGTCGTTTTCAGTGGTGTGGCGTGCTTTGCGGTATATCGATTGATACGCCACTCAAACCTATGAAAAAAGATCGATTATCAGGGTATTCGTAGCGAACACCTTTCACTGGAAAAAAAAACACATTGGATCTAGAGTCCAGACTCTTGAAAACATTGACAAGAAAAAATACTCTTGATTCAATCAGATTTAAGTTTAAAACAAAAGGAAATCCGCTCAAATTAAGTGGCTGGTTTTTGATTTATGCAAAAATCCGATTGAATCAAGAGTATTTTTTCTTGTCGATGTTTTTAAGAGTCTGGACTCTAGATCCAATATGTTTTTTTTCCAGTGTAGTAATCGATTCTTTACCATAACTTGAAAGGCGAGATATCGATAATCGATCATTCACGCCACGCCACTGGTCGTTTTAAGGGTCGAAAATCCTCTTGGTCAATGTTCTTCTGCATCATAATGGCGGCACAGGAGGCGGAATACAGCTTTTAATATTTAAAGAAAACCATGTAGATAATCTTAAAAATAATATCTGATTTATAAAATCTTGTGACAAATCTTTTCCGTGTTCAACAAATTTATTGCTACGAATTTCCAATTGAGTTCCTTGTTATGGTCATTGATACGCGAGCCACAATTTAGTGCTCTTTTTCCTAAACGTTCCTGTTTCATTGTCGAAAGTTCATGATCCTCTTCTACTAAAGCATATACTCTTTGATTGGTTTTCTTAGGGGCGTCTTGTAATAAAAACGCGACTAGAAATTGATCCTCTCGAAAGTAGGAACGAAAAAGGAAAATATTTATTCCTGTCCCTTCATTGATACCGGAACTGCCGTTGGCAGAGGGAACGGGAATAAGGAAAAAGGCAGCCGCATGGCTCCTACAGATGAAGCTTAACCTCTTTCGATTATGTGTCCCATAGTGTTTCCTAAAAGAAAAGAAAAAAAAAAAGAAAAAAAAAAACCTAGATGTTTTCCAATTGACTTTGACGTCTTTGGATACGTCTTTTGAAAAAATAATTCTGCCCTCTGATGTGTTATACTTCTAATTTCAAGTTGAATCAATAAAGAGTATAAATCTTCACTGCCTAAGAGCGCAATGTGAAAAACGATTACTTCATAACCCACCCTCATAAAACAGGTACTACTAATCAAATAAGCTTGCGACTCCTCTCTCTCTTCCTCTCTCCCTCCCTCTCTCCCTCCTCCTCACTTTCACGTTTATGGACGGTTACGCTTACTGTTTCCAAAGGCTGGTATCTGCCACTTGGAGGATGCCAGCTAGAAATTGATTGCTCCTTCATTTGGGCGTACATGTAATCTGAGCTACTTGAACATCAGTTCTAATGAATCATAGATCCTAGTTTCTCAGCAAGGCAATCAACGTAAAGATCAGGTCTGATTTGGTGACAGATAATTATGACCAATATGAGCCAAAAGCTAGCCTCCCACCTAGTACTCTTTCGGATTCAAAAAATGATGCCTCTCTAATTTGTCAATTATTTAGAGCTAGAGCCGTAGTACAGTGCTGGACACTATTGGCTGTATCCACATAAAGTGGTTTATATTTATGCGCCGGCAAGAGCGAACTGCAAACCGCCGAGATTTTCAAAATTCACATTAATATTGAACCGGTGCAGCGAGGTTGCAGAGGTTGCAAACCGCCGAGATTTTCAAAATTCACATTAATATTTGAACCGGTGCAGCGAGGTTGTAGAAATGTTTTCGGTATGCTTTCACCAGCAATTTTCAAATTGTCCCCCAGCACTATTTGCGCAACGCGACTGGAGTAGTTTCCGCCGAAAAATTTTTGTGGTCAAGGTAATTAGAGCAAAAAAAGAAGCACTGCTACAATCATTCAAACAAAAACCATTGTGCGAGCAGTATTTCATACATGTTCATCAAAGTCAATGCACTTTTAGAGATTAAAAGATTGCACCTCTAATAATTTAAATTCGCTGACGCTGCGCATTCAAATTATCGACGGTAACAACAGGCATACCCGATATAGCGCCTTCGACATCTTGAAGATACTTCAAATGCTACACCGTTCAACACTCGCGCCGATGTGCTAATTGCCTATACTGCGCCTGCCGACGAGAAAACCGTGTTTCGAGGTGTGCACCGTGCACCGTCTCCTGGATATACACGGATCGGGCAATCGAGCACATTCTGCACGCCTGCGAGGCACAATCGCTGAGATCTTAAATATTTCGTCGCTCCTATGACATAAGGGCGTATCTCGATTTCCGCATGAGCCCCAGAAAGCATGGATTTATATGTGAAAAAGGGCTCACGTGGACGTTGAGATACGCCCTTCACTGGAAAAAAAGGACATTGGATCCAGAGTCCAGACTCTTAAAAACATTGACAAGAAAAAGTACTCTTGATTCAATCAGAATCTAGCTAAATCAAGAACCAAGCCTCTTAATTTCGGCGGATTTCGTTTTTATTCAAGCAAAAATCCGATTGAATCAAGAGTCCTTTTTCTTGTCAATGTTTTCAAGAGTCTGGACTCTAGATCCACACTGAAAAAAAAGTAGCTTGGATCAAGCATGATAATTCTTGAATTTGCCGCCAAGAATTTTCTTTATCTTGCTTCAAACTGACTTTTTCTTGATTCAAGAAAAATAATGCTTGGGTTAAGCAAAAAAGAAGCTTATATTAACCAGCAGAATTCTTGATTTAAGAAGAAATACTTCTTGGCGGCAAATTTACGATTTTTTTTTCCAGTGCAATGTGTTTTTTTCCAGTGTTACGCAAGAGGAGCGACGATTTGTTTCACGAAGAATGAAATAAAACATTTTAAAGCAAACTTTTTTCTCGGTTTGCTTTGAGAGAAGACCAGATCAATTTTCGGACTTTAAGACAAACCCATACATTCTCAATGAAGGTACTCTACCGCACTTTATTGCATCGCTAGGAATGGGAGCGGGGAGTCCCTTTCTACAATATATTTCACCGGCCCCACTGTGCAAGGCATTACACGGGGGATTTGGTGAATAGATTAGCCGTGAAATTAATAGGCAAACGAACACGCCTCCGGAGCGTGGCTCGCTCTCACCTTCCAGGGTGCTGGAAAAAGCGTGTGATGGTTTTTTTCACCCCGAGCCCCCCTCAAATGTGGCAGGAGAGGGAGGGCGAGGATTTCGCAACCTATCTTCGTGATAATAAATGCGTGAATAGACTTGGCGGAGGGGGGCGAAGACGCGCGGGCTCGGCCTTTTCCCCGCGAAACTAATACCGCTTCTAATTTATGCCATTCAACGTTGCCAAACTTAATTTAAATTGAAAAAACTTCCTGTAGGATATCGTCGTCTTCCGGTCACAGCGGGACCGGAAGTATCACAAGCGCCACACAGTGGATCGAGTCAATTGGAGAGGCCAGACGAAATTTGGAAACTTTCAACGCTTTATACTCCGTTCATAAAAAAATGTGAGGTCTTTAAAGTGGTTCTACCGGTTTTCTCATGAAAATTTCTATTAGAATAACCCCTTAAAACTCAAAATGTGACGAAATAAACTTCGAAATTTGCACTTAAACAGCACTTTGTAACAAATTGTATGTCCGACTCATCTAATTGAATCGATCCACTGTGTGCCATTCAAAATTTCCGCTGCCATTTTTATTTTTTTACAAAGATATTGTTCAACGAAGCTGTCGGAAAATTTCACCGAGTTTTTTTCGTGCTGTCGGTAAAATTCAGTGAAATTACCGAACAGATTCGACCAACAATTTTTCTGTGAAAAAATAAGATGGCGGCAAAAACATCGCATGGCGCTTTCGATACTTTGATCGGAAGATGACTGATTAAAGAAACTTCCTGTATGATATCGTCGCCTTCCGGTCGAAGTATAACAAGCGCCATTCAAAATTTTTTGCTGCCATTTTATTTTTTTGCAGAGATATTGTTCATCGAGGCTGTCGGAAAATTTCACCGAGTTTTTTTCGTGCTGCCGATAAAATTCAGTGAATTACCGAACAGATTCAACCGACAAATTTTCTATGAAAAAATAAAATGGCGGCAAAAACGTCGCATGGCGCTTCCGATACTTTGATCGGAAGATAACTAATTGAAGAAACTTCCTGTATGGTATCGTCGCCTTCCGGCCAAATTATCACAAGCGCCATGCGACGCACAGTGGATCGAGTCGATAAGAAGGGCCGGACATGATTTTAAAATTTTAAAAAGGTATCTTTATCAATTTAAAATTTTAGTGTTTTTAAAGTAGTCTCAATGGTTTTCTCCTCAAAATTTCGACTGGAAACATCCCTTAAAATTTAAAATTTGACGAAAAAACCATCAGAATTTGCAGTTCTATTCAAAAATGTCATGTTTGACCTCTCTGATTGACTCGATCTACTGTGCGACGTTTTCAAAATTTCCGCCGCCATTTTATTTTTTTACACAATAATTGTTCAACGAAGCTGTCCGAGAATTTCACTGAATTTTCTTTGTGCTGCCGATAAAATTCAGTGAAATTTTCAAACAGATTCAGCCAACAATTTCTCTGTAAAAAATAAAAAGGCAGCAAAAACGTCGCATGACGCTTGTGATACTTTGGTCGGTAGGTGACGAATTAAAGGAGCTTCCTGTATGGTATGTTGAATGAATAATGACCAATAACACTAGATACAAATAAAAATACTATGCATCCAATCAAGTGTTGGCAAACTTTTGGTATTTGTTGAGGAATTCTGGGTGACAGGGTTCGAAGGCGCATCGTTATTGACTTTTTTATAAACCTATCGAAAATAATGAGCTGAGATTATCTAGTTCGTAATTGGCAAATTCCAGCTTTTGCGGTTTGTTGTTAACTCTCACATAATATACAAAATTTGCCTAATAAAATCAATAACACTGTTTTATGCTAAGCCCCGGCTTACCCGTGAGTCTCCATTGGTGCCGATTGTACGGAAAATTTGCGCAAGAAAATTTAATTGCTGCGTAGAAAAGTGCTCGATACCTTGATTTCACTGTATTGCAATCATAAAATCATTGGTGATTGAGCAACCTAAAAAATTATCGTGTTTAGTTCACCAAGTAGCTGTAAAGACAAGAAAAACGGAAAACCAAGGCTGAAAAACAACTAAACATAAAGCCTGGGACATTGCGGGATGGAATCAAACCCCTCCTCGACCAGTAAACAAAATAAAGGTGCTAGAGTCAAAAGCCGAAAAGCGTTAAAACTGCAGTCGAAATTAGTTGAAACCTCAACTTTGCCTTTTTTTACCTTAAATTCCAATCCAGTAGATCCAGTTCTCGAGCAGAAGAGACGAAGAATCACAAAATTGAGTGTTCGCGCACGATAACTTCGAGACGAACTGTTAGCATGACGATTTATGAGTGCGAACTTCCTCCCCGTACACTTACAATTTCCGCCCGCCGGATGACAGACGATAAGTCTTCAAGTTGGAATTGTTTAAAATCACTGAGAGGGGTGTCAAAAGCCCCCCTGCGTCAGAAAAGTATTAAAAAACAAGCAGTGAACTCCAACACAATGTGTTGATAAGGCGCGTCATTAACTCGCACAAATCAACCCCTTTAGTTTTCATTTATAGAGATTTCAAAATAGGTAAGTAGCACAACAAGAGAATTCATACGATCCAAAACTGAAAGATCAACGATGCACTTTGACGAGACCGTGTATTGTGAATGTAAAAAGCCATTCGAACGAGTTTAAGTTTTTTGATCTGCCCCAAGCAAAACCTTATCAGATTCTTAAAGAAAAGTGCTACGCAATAATTTAAGCGAAGAAAGAAAAAATTTTGTCGAACTCCTGAAAGATAAAGTCGATTTAAAGGTATTTTGGGGCTAAAATACCCAAATCACCAGCATTATAAATCCCGTTATATTATTGAAAAGAAATTGACTCGACATAAATTCAATGCATTAGATATGTCTTGATTTTGTTATTTTAAACGTATTTCCATGCAAAGAAGTTCAACCATGTCCATGCTTTATTCATTCATGAATTGAAAGTAAGCAATCTACATCCCGAAAATCTACCGATTTGCCGTATTAAATTGTAGAAACTTGATATACCAAGTCGATGCACCCACTCGTTGAATTTACCAACCAATTTTGTGAGTGCAAATATGTAAAAATCAATATGCTATAGTCATTTTGGGTGCATTTACTTTTCATGAAACAATAATAATTTCAATCCCGAAAAACCATCAATTTTCCGTATAAAATCGAAAAAATCGAAATGTGTCGACTCTCTGACGTGAACATTGGATTCTACGTGTAAAAATACTCACGTATCGATATGCATATCAGAAAACCAGAACCAGAACGGAAACCATGTGTGGACACAGTTAGCAGTCCGCGGCAACATCCATTCAACTGAATAATGGTAAAAATTAGATAGAATTTTAGCCGCTTTGCCCGCCTCTCCTCGTTATTTACAAACCGCTCCTATACTCATCTCAAAATTTTTCTCAGAGCTTTGTGTTATTATCAGCTTCCATTTAAATCCCGGTTCGATGACCGAATTGGCTGCCCAAAAAGCAAGCCATTTTTGAAAGGTTCTATGAGAAATTCGTGATATTATCGGCTCTCAGGAAATCACCCCATGGCTATAATTGGTGGTATAAATGTTTGAGTGCCTAAAATAATCGTATTATTCAAAAAACTAAGGCACTAAACTATGGAGTCAGTTTCTTTTTAATAAAATAACGGGATTTACTCCCCGTGATTTAGCTATTATAGCCCCAGAATACTTTTAAAGCGCCTTTACTTTCCAGAATCTTGACGGAATTATTTTTTAGCTTAAACGACTTAAGAGACACTGTAGTTAAAAAATATAAAGAATTTTCGAGTTTGACAAAAAAAAAAAAAATGTTCGTTCAGGCACACCGTGTATTGTATGGAGTACTGCTGCTATTCAAACCTTATCTTCAGGTCAAAATTCTTACAAGGAAGCCCCTTGCAAGAGGCGAATTTTTTGGAATTTCTCCCAATTTTTTCTCCGTTACATAATTGAATTGCTTGTCAAATTCTGAGGTCAATTATATTTAATTGTAATTTATACATTTCTTTTTTTCCCTTCATTTTATTTTTTGTCTGGAGAAGTTTCGTTGATTACTTCGGATTTCGAATACTGTAACTTCTCTTCTATTCGGCCGATTTTTATGAATGAGACCTCTTTTAATTCGTGTTTTAACGGAGAGTGAGGAAAAAATTGCAAAGTACACGCGAAACAATTTTTTTTGAAAATTGGACGAATCCTAGCGTGACGGTGAAATGGTTAATCAAGCGTAAAATCAAGGGTGAGGGTCCGGGTCGGGTCGCTCGGGAGGACAAAAGAAAATGCCTCTGTGTCGGGACAGAGGTCCGGTGTGCGGGGAGGAGAAGGGTAAGTGGTTTTCTGTAAAAGCAAACTGATTTCTGTATGTGTTATGGTTAGCACATGGTCTAATGAGTTTTGAGGCTCATCACAGATTGCACTTACGGTTGTCTGGCCTGGCCTTCGCTATCAGAGGAAAGGTACCAACTTTTGAAAAGCCTAACAGTGGTGTGGAGATTTGTCAAAGCAACGTTATGAACGAAACGGAGGAGTAATTTTCTCATTCTTAGAGTGCCGGCCTGGTCAGCCATCCTCGAATCAGTTCGCTTGATTCTGCTTATATATGCATATTTTAAATCAGCGCGCCCCACTCTTAGGCTTTTTTTAAAAAAACCAAGTAACGTAGACTCTTGGTATTCACTGCACATAAACTAGGGAGCCCCAGAATGAGAAACAACTTTAAATCATAATTATTGACGGAAAAATAAACTTTTTACACGCTTTGGAAAATCTCAGAAGTTCGCGGTAGTCACTTTTCGGTAAGGAACTAAGGGACTCGGTTATTGTATCGAGTGGGGGGTCGAAACGATCGCAAAGGCGGTATACTACAATAAAAATAAAAATAAAAATCACCTATTGGCGCAGCAATAGGACCCATGACATTTTGAATTACACACA
Source organism: Bemisia tabaci (assembly GCF_918797505.1). Classification (NCBI taxonomy): domain Eukaryota; kingdom Metazoa; phylum Arthropoda; class Insecta; order Hemiptera; family Aleyrodidae; genus Bemisia; species Bemisia tabaci. The sequence continues at coordinate 44,989,434 of NC_092799.1, read as the reverse complement.
ATAGTCAATTTTTCTTGCACATGCATCGATTCGTAGTTTAAGGTTGTTTACACTGACATCTGACAAAACCTGGACCGAGCCTCTCGCAGTGAATGTTGCAGCCGTTCTTTGGTTAATTTTTGTAGTCGGATTGACTTCAGGGACAGAGATGAAAGGTTCCTTGAGAACATCAAGTTCGGAGGGACTGTACATTTTATTCAAAATTCCCTCTTTAGTCTCCAACCTCTACAAACCTGCGAAAACCCTTCATTCAGTTGTTGCCGACATCGCACCATAAATCGCATCTAGTAAAACTCGTTTGCCTAAAGGTTGTCGTAAAAATCCGTCGAAGAATCGAACTTCTGGTTTTGATCGACGCAAACTAGTCCTAACTAAAATTTCACATAAACCCCCCCCCCCCCAAAAAAAAAAACAACTATACCTCGTGTTTTCACTTACATTTTTGGAAGAAAACAATTTTTATCGTTAATTCACGTTTTAAAACTTTTCGGCTTTTGACTCTACATACATAAAAAAGTATAAAAGTCAAAATACCTAGAACCCCAATTCGTGATAACAAGTGAGGTTATCACCACTCGTGATACCTCTGTGATGACGTCACTTTTTGTTATCACGAAATGGGGGTCTAGGTATTTTGATTTTTATAATTTTTTAAACATTCTCGTTTCCTGGTCAAAGAGGGGTTAAAACCACCCCAAAACATCTCATTCTTTATGTTTTGTTGTTTTTCATTCTTGTTTGCCCGTTTTTCTTGTGTTTTTTAGTTAAATTATTCGGGCTATTTTCGTGTATTTGTGTTCACTAAGCAGTCACAATTTATAAAATAAATTAATATAATTCCAGCAATCTGCAAAATCTCCATTAAAACGTTTTTTTCTACAGAAGAGCAATTCTTGAGCTTCGCGTTTCTACATCTAACACAGCTTTCAAGTCTTACGAGGTTTGGGCGCTGCTGGTACCATTTCGTGAATGAACAGTTCTGGAAGACAACAAAACCGCAAAAATAAATGAGACGCCACCGCTATCTCTCCACCCGATATAATGAACTCCTTTAACAGAAAGTTTTTCGGGAAACAGGGAGTCTCCTCGTTTGCTAACGATAGGAATAATTTTAAAGCATATCGCATGGAGCATCTAAACCACCGGAAACAAAGGGTAGACCCTCTGATCTCCCCCCCCCCCCCTCAAAAAAATAAATAATAAAAAAAATTAAGTAGACTTTTTTCTTTTAAAAACAGATCAGTGAAACTTTTCTGTTACTGGTGTAGTCTCTCTGAATCAGACGTATTCATGCTAAAAGGATATAAGTAAATAGGGTTGGCGTCCAACGTAGCTTATTTTAGCCTAAATACGTCCTATTATGAGGAAACCGTACTTAGCGCTTTGCCTAGAAAATGCTGTCTAGTCAAAATCCCAAAAATTATCGGGAATCAGCGTTCACTGCCAACCTAATGTCACACAGTCATAACACATCTTGACAAGCAGAGACAGCAATGTGACGGTGAAACTGCCAAACCACGTATGTCGTTTGCAGTGTTTCAACATTTTCGCGCCAAATTAATTTTTTTGAATGAGAACTAGTCATCATCACCGCCGTTTTCGCTGAATTTTCTTCGCACAGTGTGGAAGAATAGGTTTTGAAGAATTGATATATTTAGTAGTAATTTCATTTGAAAAATGAAGTATTATAGAATTTGTGCAACGTCGCAAACCGAGATACGTGGTTTAAAATTTCTTCGTTAAATACTGCTGTACCACAGAAAAACGCCACATGAGCCCTTTGACTTTGTCAAATCGATAAAATGAATTTTCGAGGAAACTTCTTACAATTTTTCGATAATTCAGTTGCAATTAAAGAAATTAAATGAGTTTTAGGGTTTCAAGGTAGTTCATGACTTTTCTAAAGCGTTGATATTTTATTGGGGGAAAATATGGCAGCACTTCGATGTTCATATACGGCTTGCTTTCTTAGAATGGCAGAATGAAGTATAGCAACCCTCTTGGTGGCTTTTGATGATCTCCTCCTTGACTGATGAGCTTTGGCTTTGTATTGCACCCAATGCAGTGGCGTGGCGTGCTTTCCGATATTACGATTGATCTGTCATTTAAACCTATGGAAAAGGATCGATAGACAGGGTGTTCGTAGCGAGCGCCTTGATAATCGATTCTGTATCCCAGTTTCAAATAGGAAAAATCGATAATCGATCATTTACGCCTCGTCAATGTATAAGAAGAGTGAAACTTCAACATAGTGAACGCTGTCAGGTTTTGTAAAAAATGTGCATCGTTTTCCTCACTATAATTTGGACTACATTTGTGCATAAAGCAACTACTATTTTTGGTTTATTTTGGAAATAACGTATGTGCGACTGAGCAAAAAATAAAAGTTCCCTATTGAAAAATGAAGTCCATTTGACGTAAATGCTTTTACCACGTACTTTTCAATATGGGAATGTTCTTTACATTTCGGATAGTGCTTAAATGGTTTTTAATTTATACTCGTCACATGCAACCTGCCGTGCTAAGGAAAACCGCAGATACCGTGCCAGGAACATCGGAGAGTTGTCAAATTTCTTTCAATGCATTTTTTATTTGTGAGAAGAGTTATGAATATTTTCTCTTTAAAGTTTCAGATAATTCAGATCTAATTACGAAAGAAATTCTCTGGAAAGTGAATGAAAAATATTCACGACTATTCCTGAAAATTCGTACCTATTTAATCAAAGGAAATTTGGCAACCTACGAAGGCTTATATGATTTTTTTCTTTGGCATGGAAGTATTGCCGGACAGCGAGCAAAGAGACTGGTCAACATTTGAATGATAAAGCTTAGAGGTAAAAAATTCTACCATTGACAAGATACCGGTAGGGGCCAAATTGGACGCCTCGAGGGGGACAAGGTTTCAACTACTACGTTTCCTCTCTAATAATCTCGTTGATTTAAACGGATGCCCTCTAGGCTTATATCAAAGGGGTGGGTTGGTTTGCGATATATCAATTGATCTGTCATTTAAACCTATGGAATAGGATCGAGAAACAGGGTGTTCGCAACGAAAGCCTTAGTAATCGATTTTTTACCATAGCCTCAAAAGGAGAAATATCGATATTCGTTTATTCATGCCTCACCACTGGCCTACATCCTCTCGACCCGGAAATAAACTTTAATAACAATGTCTTGGAAGGGTCATCCCATGCTTCCGTGAAAATCACGGAGGGTCCACTTTGCCCTCGAAAAAGCTACCTCTATCACGTAACCTGAGGGTGGAAACCAAAACTTAGTTTTAGCGTCATCGGGTGTTGCGAAGAATGTGAGTGCTTTGTCACTGTAGAAAACGTGACTGTCTATATTTCATAGGTTTTTAGGAGGGTATGGATTCGATCAAAAAATAAAAACATCATGAATCGCGATCGACGTGAACCGATCGACACCGATTCGATCGACAAATTTCTAAGAAAACGGTGTCGATTCGATCTACATAAATCGATCGAAAAGTTCAAACGTGAAATTATCGAAAAGTTCATACGTGAAATTATCAAAACGTTCAAACGTAAAATAATCGTTAGTTTCAAACGTGAAACTATCGACGTGATTCGATTGAAGAACTCGTGAATCGATCTAATCGATAATCTCGTGAATCGAACGACAAACTCGTGAATCAATCGAAAAACCCGTAAATCGATCGGCAAACCCGTTAATCGATTGAATTTTATCGACCGGTTTACGTGCTGTTATTTTTCGATCGACCCATGTGGATCGAATCGACGCCGGTTTTTGATAATTTGTCGATCAGTTCACGTCGATCAATCCACGTTTTTACTTTCTCGCTCCCCTAGGGTAGAGAGGAAGTATTATTTTTCGGTCGATTCGTGTTGATCGAATCCATACCCTCCGATTTATTATTGCTTCATCTTCTTCAACTTCTTCAAAATTGTTTCAACTTTGCTTTACTTTTATCGCGAGAATTATCATTTTTAAACCGCTGAATTTCACTTTAATGAGAAGAACAGTGGCACAATCTCAGCAACACCAGAAAGCGCCCTCCAGATTTAGAATTTCCACTCTCAATTCGTCGTGAGCTTTAGATTGGTAACGCGCCACACGCCACGAATAACTTGAAAAGCTCAGGCTCTCAACAACTCTTAACGAGCGTCGAGTTTTCGTGAATTAGTGGGCCTATTCGTAATTACGTTTAATAACTTCATCAGAGAGGGAAGGAACAAACCATGTAGAGGCACTTTCAGAAATGTCGTTTGAAGAGGGGAAATTCAAAACATGCTCGGCGCCATTCGGCGTCGCGTCGCTAAAAGTGTGCATAGTGCTCTCCTTTATTAATAACTTAATGCTCGCTCGCCTTATTGAATTTTTATTTGCAAATTGTCTATAAAGTTTGGTTGTAATCCCAAGACAAGGTTTGTTAATCTCAGACTCCTAGATTCCAGTTAAATCGGATGAACTTTGCGTAATTCTAGCAACACCTTGTGGCACTTGGCATGTTTTGAATTGCTGTTGAGGTACGAGAGGACGTTGTTCGGGTCTTTGGACATTGCCAAATTTATTTAGATAAAGTGCTTTTCCGAGTCTTATGAATAGTTTTTTTTTTCAATTCTATAAAGAATTCATCCGCGTTTTAATTTTGCAGTTCTGAAAATTTCAAGCAAAAATATTGATAACTTTTCTTGAACTTAAAATTTTATTTAAGAAAATCGGAGAAAATATATTTAAGAAACTCCTAAGCAGTGGCCAGGCGTGAATGATCGATTATCGATATCCTTCCATTTGAAGTTAAGGTGAAGAATTGATTATTAAGATATTCGTTGCGAACACCCTATTCATCGATTCTTCTCCGTTTCCAGATCAATCGATACATCGCAAAGCACGCCACGCCACTGAATCTAAGTAATGTAATCATGAGGCAAACATCAAAACAGGACATCAGCTATACTTTTATTTTTATGATGTCAGACGAGTAGTTCTTTCAGCAAAAAATCAAATAAATTTCGCCTAATAATGATGAATGAATGGTGGAATGGGCACTTCGACACGCAAGTCTTTGCAAATTTATTTCCAAAAATAACTTTCCTGCTAGTATTAAACCGTTAAATTCAGTCGTCAAATCGACAATGTCGCATTTCATCAAATATCTGCGAGCCGCTGGTATTTGAAGAAAAAGGTGCGCGCGCACTTTAACCTTGTCGATTTGGCGGCAAAATTTCGTTAGACACTAGCTTTAAGCTAATGCCGCACATTCAAATCGAGCCATCAAATCTTCAAGGTCAGTGTTGCGATTGGCTTATTCGATGGCTTGGACCAATCAGCTCTTGATCTTGACATATTGACGGCAAAGTTTGATCATGTGACATTAGCTCAAGAGGAAGATAGCAGTGCAGGGTCCCTAAAATAATGTTGCCTCTGGAGTAAATTTGGCAACTGTCGAATGTTCATACGATGTTCTTGTTTAATATAACAGTGTGGGTGGTATGCAAATCCATTTCATAAGCGGCAGCTGTGCGAGAGAATAAAACTAAACACGCAGGTATTTCTCTACATTGAGGGGCAGGTGAGCCCAAGCCGCCTGCTTTTGACGCTTGTTCGTCCTCACATGCGCCCCCCCCCCCATTTCCCCTCTTTTCTCCCCCTTTCCCCTTTTGCTCCTTGACAAAACTCGGCTCGTTCAATTTCAAACTGACAATGAGATTCACATCCGTGTGTCATCCGTGATTCCGTGCTCGCCATAGCACGATCGTGCTTTTCAAAGTTCCAACGAGTCGGTTTTTAGGTTAGCGTCGACCGCTTCTTTTCTAAAATTGGACGTATTTATACCAAAAGGAACTATATCGCACGCAGTCCCTATGCACGTAGGTCCTTTTGGCATAAATTCGTTCAATTGAAAATAAACTTGCACGCTAATTTCAAGAAGGATATCGAAGGCGAAACTAAAAAAACGCGATTCTCGGTTTATAGCGTTACAAACTTCCTATTGAACTTTATTTTCTGAATAGAATACCACTCGACCTCGCCTCATCTCCTAAAAACATTGATGATATTCTTTCTTTATGTGAATATTATTCCGTAAAAATTTTAGGTCATACGAATATTTGGATCTTTTTTAAGAAATAAAGTCTAGGTGGAGATTTTGCAATCCGCAATCAAGATACACGTTTTCGCAGTTTCACCGTAGATATAGAAACGCTACTTGGATTACATTTTGCAATAATAAGGAACCACTGCCCCTGGATCTTGCATAAAAGTCCCTTCCTGTATAGGGAAATCAATGACATGTGCTGTTTCTAAAAAGAGTCAGACACAGTGGCTCTTTATTGCAAAATACGGTCTATCTAATTCAACTCATAAGGCATATGACACACGTACACACATACATATTCAGATATGATACAACTCTGTAATGTAAAATCACAAGCGTCACCATAATAAAGACCTAAGGTGTTTCAGGACATTTTGTCAACGATTTTCTGTCCGCACACCTTTTTTGTCCAGTAGTTTACGCCCACACGTAAAATAAGCAACAGTGACTTGGTCCAAGCGTTATATTTTAGTCGGTATGCAAAATTATATTGACAATATGGAAATGAGAAATTGAGAGAGAGGGAGGTTGTTGTTATGGTTGCTCATTTTCTAAATTAAATGTTATTACTTTCTCCTTTTGAATCATCTTTTTAAATTGTCATTGGTGGATATTTGGCTTTCAGTCTATCCTTAAATATTCGATGTACAATATACCTTATATATGTATAGCACTTTTTTTCTTTTTTTAATTTTTTCTTTACGAAATTATTACTTCATTTTGAAGACATTTATATTTTTGAAACGTGACAAATATTTGTAAAACCTTTTTCATAAGCGACATTAATCTCAGTGAGCCGCAGTTGTGCCGACAGAAACTGGAAAAATTAATAAAAGAGGGGGAAAAACCAAGAAGTACGCAATCTTTAGTTTTAACTCATTTGTACATCGATCACTTAGAGTCAAATACGTCTAATTTTGAGCGTTTGGTTGCGTGTGCATCTCGCTGCAGCACGATAAAAGCACAAAATGTAAAAGAAAAAATTAAAGCGTTTTGGAAATCATTAAATTTGATACGGAACCACCAATATTTAAAAAACACACTTTATATTATTATTCTCCTTTGATAAATTGATACATATTTTTTCCCATCAGTTTAAATGAGAATAATCAATGCAGAGTGTGCAAACATTTCAAAATCATGAGTTAAAAAACGCTGACAATGCGAGTATAAATATTAAAGCCTAACAGAGCGGAGCGGCGCGGCGTGCACTGCTGCCAGCGCGAGAGGCTCACTGGCGCCTACAAACCTAAGTGGATACTTCACGCATTGCACAATGCTTGAAGTATCCACTTAGGTTTGTAGGCGCCAATGTCGCGCTGACCGACCGCCCGCCGTGCGGTTGGACCCTGAAGCAACTATTTCACAACAGAGGTGTTGCACAGTATTAGACGAAATTGAACGTATTAAGAATGATAGGCATCCTTTAAAAGTACAGATCTTTCCTCGGAAAATAAATCAAGATACTTATCGTACACAGGAAATATCTAAAAGCCTTTGGCTGAGGCAAATATGGAGATTTATCCGGTACAGGTATAACAAGGTGGGAATTTCTTGAAAGATAATTAAGGCCTGCTACACCAAAGAGGTGTAGAGAGTTTTAGTGAATTTTGTCTTATGGAATTGACGCTCCCCCATTTTTACCAAAAATCTCAACTATATATTATTCTCTGTCGTACCAAACAGACAAAACAAAAAAACAAGCAAACCCGCATTCTTCCAAGACATTATACATTTTCATCCAAAAACGTCGTGAGCAATTGTCGTTTGTATTTACAAACGGGCCAATTAACTTTGGGTCTCAACTGGCACGTGGACCAAAACTGCCGTGCCGAAAAAACGCGTGGACGTAAATTACTGGAACAAACAGGTGCGCGGCCAAAAATCTGTTGACGAAATGTCCTATAACCACCTAAGGCGCAAAGTGCTCAGGTGGTAAGCTCCGTCGTTCAGGTATGATTTGGTATTGATTCATAAATCTTTACCACACGTATGCGCGCAAACTAAAAACCGAACAAAAAACTAAAATAAATAAAAAATTTAAAAGTCCCATCTTCGCCTCTCTTAGCTTGCTAGGCTCTTGAAACAAGTTATTCGAACCATCTGCTGGTGCGCACAAGCTTTCACACCGACTCTAATGGCCGAGATTGGCAGGAGCCGCAACGCTCTATTTTTCATTGCCGAAACATTCCTCACATTTTTCCTCGTAAAATTTCGCCTGCGCGGAAAAGACTTACAACATGGATCAAAGCGAGCTAAAAATGGTTAGACGGTCGATGAAGAGTGTAAATGGACAAGGTAATATTCTTCCCGGAAAAAGATTTATATCAAGGGGTGAAAAAATTCTCAATCCTCCATCTCCTTTGAAAACATTTTTTCAATACTTCAAAATTAAAAATCAGATATGGCTCTCAATCAAGTTTCCCTGTAGGCAAAACTACTTCCAGCCGGTTGAAAATTGCATCTTCTAAGTTGACTATTTCGGCGCTCCTTTGACGTAAGGGCGTACATTGATTTTTGCATGAGCCCTTTTTTTTCTTTTTTTTTTTTTGTACTAAATAGATGCTGTACAAGGATACACTTTTAGACTTACAAAGTCTTTATAAAGCTTGGTTAATGCGATAGGTATGAGCACTTATCATAAACTCAAAAATTAAAAACATAAGATACATCTATACAAACTAACTAGATGAATAATAAAGAACAAGATTAATACAAGTTAAAAATGTCTTTTTGTTTTAACTATTGTGATTTTGACGACCGACCTCGGTCAAAGACCAAAGAACCCCCGATCACGTCCTAAGAGCGTAGGAAGGCCCGACAGGTAAAATTATGAGAATTTTGAGAGCTCCTTGATTCTAAGCTCATGGGGCTTGCGACGTTTTAATCTTCGGGCGCATCGGTCCCATTCCAAGAGCGCGAGCGCTTCAGGGTTGGGGTGCCGATGCAACCGACTTGCATGAGCCCTGTTCTTCATATACCGCCGTGCTTTCTGGGACTCACAAGGAAATCGAGGTACGGCCTTACGACCCTTACGTCAGTAGAGCGACGTATTTTGCTGTGTATATGAACGGCGAAATCCCGAGAAAATTCAACTCGGCTTGTGACTTTTCAGCTTTTCTGAGATATTCTAATACTTAAAAGAATATCTGAATACATTTGTGAAAAAAAAATTGTGTGTGATTGTCATTGTCCTTCCTTGTGTATTATCGGAAACAAAAATGAGAAGTAACTTTCGCTTTAAATGTGTTGTCTCACTAAAATTAAAATTTTAAAATATCTCTATAATATCACATAGGAGCAAGCGGTTGAGATACCCGCGTAGCCGCGTCCTTTCGTAGTTTTACCGCGTCGTAAGTTAATCATCGCTAATGGCGCCGGCAATCATTGTTGACTCATGAATGCCAATTTTCGAACGGACTCCTCCCACGCCTGAAATTTTAAGGGGAGGAGAGCAATTACGGAATCAATCAAAGCTCCATTAAAGTTTCTTCGTCTCAATAGATCGGTATTACCGTCAGCTCTAATTCCGAAGCTTGAAAAAACACAATAATGAGCCCCAAGATTCCACGCAACTCTTTCTCTTCCTCTCTTCTTCGTTGCCTTGCCATATTTGGTCGTTTCCCCGACGAAAGAACTTAACCCCATTCCAAAGTTGCCAAATTGACTCAAGAAATTTGATTTATTTCACGAATAAATATACACAATTTTTGAGTAAAATTTGTCTGATTTTCACATGAGATCAGAGGAAAAATCAGTGAACTTTTCAATTAGAAATGCCCGAGAATCTCCTGGTAAAAATGTTTGCGAGGGGAAATTTGACAACATAGAAATTGAGTTACGTTCTTTTGTGAGGGAAACGTCGATTTCTCCATGAATGGTATATAAAACCAATTTGTATCAGCTGCTATGTCTTACTCCATGACATATTATAAATCGCAAAATCTTTCACTCGAGAAAAGAAAAAGATCGATTTCATCATTCTGTGACACGGGGATACTCGACCCACTGCGTTCGAGAATGATGAAATCAATCTTTCTCCACTGAAAAAACAGTAAACTTGAAAACAATTAGTGCGTAATGTTTACGAGAGAGGTCGTCAAATATACAGGATGTCCCTGTTAAGTTAAAGCGCCAGGCTTTAGGGATCGATTTTTTGTGTCCAAATAATGCTTTTTTGTTCTATAAAATTTATTCCGAGAACTTTTTTTCGACGCTACAGGCAATTGAAGTTGAGGACTTTTCACAGAAATTTGGCCAAAACTCTGTCCAAAAGCGACACATGTGAATGTAAATTGAGTTTTGGGAGTAGCTTTTAGCGTGCTTTTCATTTTTTGTCTTTTTAAATGCCTAAGATTTTGTGGAAAGACGGTAAACAACAACCGCACATTAAATGTGGCTGTAACTTTTGAAGCGATGAAAACTTTTGAATTCCGAGGGCACCACGTGAAAGTTTTGCCACGTTAAAGTTTGGAATAGAGTTATGGCTAAATTCCGGTGAAAAATTCTCAACTTTGACGGTCTGAAGTTTCGAAAAAAAACGTTTACAGGAAAACAATTTTTTAGATAAAAAAATTCTAAGTTTGACCCTAAAAATCTATTCCTGAAGTCCGGAGCATTAACTCAAGGACACCCTGCAAAGGGTGATCCAGGGTTAAACGGCCAGGCTGCATATATAGGAGTCGAAAAACCCCCAAACCTCCTCTTTAAATTGAGATTTCGATTTTTTTAGATCATTTATGAATGTAGGGCATAAAAGTACAGGGGAATACTAATTTTCATGAGAGTTGGTTAACAACCGTTGCCAAAATTCTGGAAAAACGATTTACTATCGAAATTACGAATTTTTTTTTTTGGGGGGGGGGGGCAGCTTCGACTGGGGGCACTTTTGAAAAAAAAAATCTGTACACAACAAAAAATTATTATTTTGACCCATAGAAAACGCTCCTGCAGTCTAGCCGTTTAACCCTGTATTTCACTCAATAGCACGTGTGCAAATGGTTACATTTATTGTTCCCTGTGAATACATGAACGAACACTGGTGTCGACAGGGTGACCGACGCGACGCCAACATCAGAGAATCACGTTTTAGAATTGAGGACTTGAAGAGCCTTTCAGATCGTTGACCGGAGTAAACAGACTGTGAAAATTGAGTGACGCTGAAAAGGCACATCGATTAAGAGCGGATAGGCGAGGGGGCAAAAACTAAAAAAGACTCATGAGTGAATGTCAATGGTGAAACGTGTTTCCAGGCAGGAGAGCTAAATTGAGATTAAAATTCAGCTTCTTCCGGTCCGACGGCTCCTCTGCCGGATTTCAGCCGGATTCCGGACTTTTAAGTCGAGAGCTTGACGCGTTTAATCAGATTGAGTTCAATTTGACGGTCACGATTCGCAAGCGCTGACCCTCCTCCTCCCCTCCCCCAATGTAAATAAAGGTCTCCTCATGACGAGTTGTCACACGCCATTTTTTTTGTCATAACGTGGGCGTAAATGGGTTCATTGGAGTTTTCGCACTGAATATTCGGGCCGCCTCATTTATGAAGGTACCGCCGATTTAATTTGAGTCTACATCATTCATTATTTTTCATTTGCGCCCCCCCCCCTTTCCCCTCCAAAAAGTTTTGAAATCTTAAAAGTACGACCGGATCATTAATTTGTACTTAAAAAAAATAGCTATAATCGTTGTACGGTGTGCTCCACATCCAATTTAGTTCATGTTAGAGTCCCTTTATACCGAGAGTCAAGACAATGTGAATCCATTTCTGATTGGTTCCCGTAGTTTAGGCTTCCACAGTGTCACAAACGGGAATAAAGATTACATTTTCACCGATTGCAAAGATTATAATCTAAAATGGACCGGAGAATAACTGGTTCGGCAAGGAACAAACGGAATGAGGAGAAAGAACGGAGAAAGAAATTTGAGAATGAGCCAATCAAAGATTACGAAAAACTCCCAATTTGTGTAATTTTTATTCCCGTTTGTGACTCCACGAGGGTGGGGGGGGGGGGGTTTGTCTTGACTCTCGGTATAAAGGGTCTCTAGTTCATGTAATTGTAATTTCGGCTCTGGTACAACCATATCCTTGAATTGTGAAACCGGTATAATTCTACGGCTCGATTCATACTGCGGATTCATTTCGCAGTTCGATTTAGTTTGGAAGTTTGGTAACGTTAACCTAATATTACAGTTACATGAATTGAATAGTACGGCTGAGTTGAAACCAAACTCAAGACTGATGACCGAGCTTTTTGCCCTACTATAACAGAACTCGGTTCGTTTTCAACTATTGATCTGAATTCAATCCTAATGGGGCTCTATCGACATTTTTCTTTCTGAAAATAGCCACCTCCGGATTTAATTTCCCTTTCTCCCCCTTGATACTGTGTTAATTTATTTTTCTTTCAGCCTCTCCGCCCTACCTTTTAACTCTGTTAACAATTTATCTTCTCTTCAACCCTTATCTACAGCTATCACTTTGTATTAATGATCATCGGTGTTCGAACACAATAAATGTGTACCAACCAGCCAACCAAACGTTCAACCGAATAACCTACCAACATACATTCCATTTCACGGTCAGAAGTTTAAAAATGAACAAATGAAAGATTAACGAGAAATATGTGTTTTCCGTCATTATTCGTGTTGGAACTCCCATGAAGAGTTATGAAAAAATCTAAAAAAGACAATAAAGTCTTTGAAAACAATTGCATCTTTACGAAATGCTGCATGCTATAAGAGAGAGAAGAAGGAGTAGAAAACGGTGCTTGATGTAATGTAATTCAATGTAAAAATTGAAAAAAAAATTGAATCGAACCATGCAGTAAAGATTCGGAAGGTTTAACCCATATTTTAACATTTTTCTAGTTCACAGAGGGAGTGTCTTAAGAGCAAAATTTTCTGAATATAGACCTCCGTGGAAAAGATATTTTATGTTGCAGATTGAATTATCGGTTGTTCCCTTTCTCTATTTTGAGATTATTTTTTTGAACTCAGTCTCGACCGGAACAAAGAAGTTTGAAGGGCTTGGAGGACAAGGCGCATAAGTGCAGTTTTTGAAAAAATTGAAGTATTAATGATTTCAAGTAAAACTAGTCTTGATGCATATCCTGTGAGAAATTCACTCCCAAAATCCAATTTATAAGCATCAAAAAGTCAGTTTGAACTTTCTCACCGCCATTAGGATCCATGTGATTCCGAAACTTTAAACACCGGTTTCTCGAAATAAAAAAAACTGTACTTATGCGCATTGTTTTCTAAGCCCCTCATTTTATCTAAGCCATTAAGTAGATGGACAGACTGTCATTAATGTTGTTTAACATTTTAGATAGTCGATTTCACAGAGCGAAGAAAAAAATCACAATAAATTGCAAATATCCTGTGCCTGGTGATTTTTTCCTAAAAAAATTGATGACGAAGAGAAACTTTGGAACTTAACAGATTGTTATCACTAAATACCGTTGGTGTATCTCACACCTAATTTCATCAGCAGTGCCTTCGTGAAGGGTTGCAAGCAGCAGGTGGCTCAATGGCTCCTTATTCCTTAAAGGCGTCAACAACAGCTCGATTTTTAAACCCTGAAATATATTTCAACACGTTCCCCTCACACCTGATGCCTGCCAAAGAGGCACTTTTGTATTCAATATTTAATTTTAAATTTTCTCACCTCCTGGCAAAAACACATCCTTTTCACTCCAATCCTTTTTTTTCTTTAAAAATTTTGCAATTAAGTATGATTAACTTTTGCTGCGCGTTTTTTTCTCTGTTGCAATATCAGGTACTGGTTAAATTTACCAATCGAAAGTTTTTAATTTGCCTCCGGAAAGTACACTTGTACTTTTGTCGCAACCAGTAGACACGAATTATATCAGTGCTTCGCCGCACTTGAGATTAATCGTATCCTTATTTATTAATACGTGCAAAACTTGGGATTAAAGCTCCCTGAATTAATTGCTATGTACGTGGTTAATGTTCGTGAAAAAATAGAAACAAAATATTGGTAATAAACTCGAAGGTGGTTTTAAGTCTTATCTTTTTCCGTGCATCCTCCTCGCTGCATGAATACAATTTTTAGCCTCTCTATGTTTCTCTAAATTTTATTGATTCTCGACTCTGACCGGCTAAAAAATCCATCGAGCATCATAACCATACCCTACTTACCAGTTTGTGAAGTGAATTGTACATACTAGAGACGACGCACTTCTATCATCTTTATAGTGTAGAAGTTGCTTCGAATTCGCCCAAGGATGACTGGTGACCAGAACTTGAGCAATCGGTTTAGCAACCCTAACCCAACTTGCAAAAACTCACCAGGCAAAGTGCTTACCCTAACATTTGGATTGCATTTTGCAATCTTATCTTTACTCCCAATAAATTGTGAATTCAAGACGAACATTGCCTTTGTCAATTTAATTTTTTGCATGATTTCAGTAATTTTATTGCGAAGAATGTAAGTTGCACAATCCTAGCAACATTGGAATGCTCTTGGTTCCTTCTTGCAAAATGCAATCCATTTATCACTCATTATTAGGCGAATTTAATTTGATTTTTTTGCTCATGAACCCTCATAAGACGAAAAGTGCTATTGACCTCTGAATTCAACTTTTGTCTCACTCGATCGAATTGCTTTGATCGTTACTGCGGGGGTTTTGCTGCATATGGACGCATTCATGTCAAAAGGAACTATGTTGCATGCACGGGCACGCCATATGGTCATAGTTCCTTATAACAAGAATACGTCAAAATTTTCTTTGGTTGAATTCAATCGCGAAAACATGATTTTCCCTCGTGAAGTTCGGCAACGTGCGTTGCGTGATTGCACGGTCCATTTAGAGGATGGTGGACGGGCAATGTTGTCATTTGTTGAGATAAAACATCGCTTCAGCCTTTCCAATTATTTGAAATGGCGGAATTCGGATACTGGAGCTAACAATGAGCGGAATTGGAAAGGGCTCACGGGGCAGTAAATCGACCTGGCGGGCAGAGTGCTGGAGCCGGTCGGCTGTATAATAAGGATTAAAAAATCCGAGTGGCAATTATTACGGAGCCCAGTGTTTTGTTAATCACGCTGTATAGCGCTAGCCGACGAAATCATGCCACATTAAAAGCTGTTAAGGCCCGGAGCAATGGCTGGGAAGCGTCCTCTCCCGGCGCGGCATCCAATTATTGCAAGGATAAACGGATTGAGGTCCGTCGATTTAATAAGAGGAAATAATGTTAGAGATGAGTGGTTGTGTTTACCTTTCCCGCTTCTAATTTTTATGTTTTTCACACTCGGATCTGGAATGATTGGACGATTCGTAAAAACTCCCGGCTGACTCTGATGATTTTACCTACCACGAAGTTTATCAGAACAGCGCATTTCCAAAATACGCAACTTCAGATTCTGTTATGACGTGCATCTCCAATAGTGGCAACATTATTTTCGAATCATGACCAATCTACACAGGTCAGTCATTGCGCAGCTTTTTGGAATCCACTGCGCACGCGCCAGAGTGTAATATCAGCCAGCGGCAATCGTGATCTCCTGCCATCAAGTCGACGCGACACTGTATAAGGCGCTCCGAGCAACTATTCCACCTCGGAGGTGTTGCACAGTATCAGACGGAATTGAAGGCGTTTTGACGTTTGTGATTTGGCTGGTGTCGTTTTCCACCGCTTAGAGCCCTCCTAACCGTACAATACGCGGCTTCTGTTCGATCGATATGTGTAAAACTTGGCACCAGATGACATGTTTTAACAGTGAATTTAATTTAAGCTCAAATTTGAAAAAAATTATAAAACCCAAGACGGTGCATGTGGCTTAAAATGCTACCCTTACCTACCACGAAGTTTATCAGAACAGCGCATTTCCGAAATACGCAACTTCAGATTCTGTTATGTCGTGCATCTCCAATAGTGGCAACATTATTTTTGAATCAAGACCAAGCTACACAGGTCAGTCATTGCGCAGCTTTTTGAAACCCACTTCCCCGCCCGGCCCTAACTCAGCGGCACTCAATGCTACGTCACAATGGGTGCTTCCATAAGAAATACATTGCAGGCACTCAATACTACGTCACTGCGCAGTAGAGTTCTAAAACTCGTCCTCGGGAATGACTCACCTGTGTGGATTGGTCTTGTTTCGAATATCAATCACTATTTTTGACAACTGATTATACGCGCGAGGGATCTGTTGAGCAATCTGTTTCGTGGAGAAGATCCAGTTTGACAGTAAGTTTTCCGGGACAAGCATTCCTGAATGTCCGTTTGAGACGATTTTTATCCTAACTATCTAATATCATCAAAGGCATACCTCAAATCCAAGGTTGCGGCGAGTTCAGGCCCCTTGACCCAATCTGCCTCCCCTAATACTGCTTATCGATGGCTATAATGAACAATACCGCCTACCTACAAACTGCAGTTTGTAGGTAGACGGTATTCTCTTCATTCTACAAAATCTTCGTGAAGATTTTGTAGAATGAAGAGAAAACCTCTGAGACATAGATAGCGCATTTTTATTTCAACGTGCACCTAAAATTCTAGTATACTAGTGGCAATGCGTTCAAATGGCGCACCAGCTCAACAATAAGATGTTAAAGAGGGGTCTAACATTTTTAGAATTGATAGATATGTGATACCTTTACTTAATGCTTCTAATGTCAAAGCACGGAGCACGAACATCGTTTTCTATAATTTATTTGTTTAGCGATAGTGTAGTTTTCTCAAAAGTGTTGATTGAAATTAATGTGGAGCGAGTTCTTCCATCTCAACGCTGCTCATCTTCGGGGAACTTAAAAACGCTCCTACGTAGAAAATACCTGAGCGCGTCTCAAATATGAACGTATTAGAGCTTTTCTTGCTTGTTTTAACTTCAATTCTTCACCTTCCGGCCAAAATATCACAAGCGCTGTGTGACGTATCAAAATTTCCGCCGCCATATTATATTTTTTACAGAGATATTGTTGGCTGAACCTGTTTGAAAAATTCACTGAATTTTATCGGCAGCAAAAAGAAAACTCAGTGAAATTTTCGGACAGCTTTGTAGATTAATTTCTCTGTAAAAAATAAAATGTCGGCGGAAATTTGTATATGTCTCATGGCGCTTGCACGGAGAAAAAAACTTCGTGCGTGGGACCCGAAGTTCAGGTCATATGGATCTCTGAAGTTTTTGGATTGAGCATTTGAACACTTTAGATCTAGCTGTCGAGGTTCGGATCACACATCTGAAACTTCAGTTTTTACATCTGAGATACTTCGGTTTTCACATCCGAAAAACTTCAGTTCTCGCATCCGAAAAACTTCGGTTCTCACATCTGAAGTACTTCAGATGTACTTTCAGATGTTTCAGATGTCAGACCTGAACTTCGGCAGCTAGACCTTAAGTGTTCAGATGCTTAATCCGAAAACTTCAGAGATCCATATGACCTAAACTTCGGGTCCCACGCACGAGGTTTTTTTCTCCGCGTGTAATACTTTGGCCGGAAGGTAACGAACTCAGGAAAATTGACCAATCGCACGGTAAACTGTTGAGCGGAACATTCATCAGTGTTCGGGGCAGTGGTTTTTCGGGGCGATGTTTGATGTGCGCGGCACCGACCGAGTTCAATCCTCCGCGTGGGCGTGCGAGAGGACCGATAAAATTATTTACAGCCAGCAGTAACCCAGAAAAGTTAAATCCGGATGTGGGACTTATTGGCCGCGCAATAAACGCCCGCCGCACTTGATGTTACTCTCCGTCATTTTTCGATAAACGCTTCAGCGCGACAGTTGCATCGCGTTTTATGCCCCAATAGCCTTATCTTAATTGTGCACAATCTAGATTACATTTTCAACTGCGTGTGTATGTGTGTGGTTGATCCCTTCTCATTCTGCATGCCGCTTTGCCGCTTAAAGTGCTGGTCTTGAAGTTTTACTACCTTCGTACCAGAAAACTACTTTTAGAGTATACTGCCGAGCTAAGGAAGAACGGCGTATGAGCCCTCAGGCGTTGCCAAATTTCTTATGAAAAATCACTAATTTTCCGGAAAGTTTGTGCGTTTTTTTCTTCCAATTTTTTAGATAATTTTGTTCAGAATATGGTCTAAATTTTCTGAAAATTTCAAGGAAAATATTTATAACTTTCCTCGAATATAAACGTTTCTTCAGAGGAAATTTGGCAACTCTCGAATGTTCATATGGCGTTCTTCCTTAATACGGTAGCATAAGACTGCAGAAGATTTGGTGGGCTGCGGCTTTAGAAATATGTTGCGAGCATTTTAGGTCAATTTTGGGCGAAAGAAGGACAAGAAGCTGCATTTTGTAAATGAGTGTACTACATGTATTTGATTTGTTATTCCTCTCTTGGAGGAATATAATCAAAATCAGTAATCTTTACATGATTATGTAGCATCGCGTCCAAGATATTGGACTCCATGCTCACCCTTGATATACTTGCCTGCTCATCGCGTCCAAGATCTTGGACTCCATGCTCATCGCTAAACTTCTCACTTCTTTGCTTGAGCATGGAGTCCAAACGCAAGTAGACCTCTCTTAGTTTTAAAGTTTATCATGATAGAAAATGGTATACTTCGCTTACCTAATCTAACTTGAACTAACCTAACCTAACCTAACCTAACCTAACCTAACCTAACCTAACCTAACCTAACCTGACCTGACCTAACCTAACCTAACCTAACCTTTCCTAAGCAATGTCAATTTTTTCGAGAACACATGTTTTCGTCTTTATTTCACAAAAGTTGTCGTAATACATTTTTGGACCCCATGCTCGTGTATTGTCAGAGAATACCTGCGTCCCACAATTTTGGACGCTATGCTCACTTCGATTTTTCCAAAAAATTATTTCTAATTAAAGTGAGCATGGAGTCGAAGATCTTGGACGTGATGAGCAACCGAACATCATATAGCTGAGCATGGAGTCCAATATCATGGACGCGATGCTACATTACCCTTTAGATTAAGACGGAAAAACAATAAAGTGAGCTGATAATAATATACTGATCGTCCCTTAGTATGTTTTGGGACTTTGTCAACTCTTCGGGCCTGTTTACTTAATTCAAGGACCATAAAACTTTGGATCCGTTTATGTCCCTTCAAGGGTTCCTACACGAACCTCTTTTCCCCTTTTTAAGAAAAGCATACAAATAGACACGAATAAACCATCAAAATAATATTTTTCGAAATAGCTCGGACAAACACGGCAAATTTTGAAGTGTTCAAATTTGTTTTACCCGTACAAAATAGGCGGTGGAAAAGTTGCAACGTCGCAAATTAGGGTATGCATGTTTTTTATCTCACCGTCGGTGTGAGAAAATGTGTAACTGCGCACGCGCCAGAGTGTAGTATCAGCCAGCGGTAATCGCGATCTCCTGCCGTCACTGTGGAAGGCGCTCTGAGCAACTATTCCACCTCGGAAGTGTTGCACAGTATCAGACGGAATTGAAGGCGTTTTGACGTTTGACGATTTGGCTGGTATCGTTTCCCACAGCTTAGAGCCCTACTAACCGTACAATATGCGGCTCCTGTTCGATCGATGTGTGTAAAACTTGGCACCAGATGACATTTTTTAACAATGAATTTAAATTTAAACTCAAATTTGAAAAAAAATGATAAAACCCAAGACGGCGGATGTGGCTTAAAGTGCTATCTCGGCTCCTGTTCAATTGATTTTTGTGAAATTTGGTGCCAGGGGATATTTTTATAGTTAAAAGTTGAAGTTTTAGTCAAATTTTTAAAACTTTAACATCCAAGATGGCGAAAGTGGGCTAGAATGTTATCTTGCCGCCTTGGGAATTAGCCAACTTTGCAGTCAGAGCTGCTTGAACAGAAAATGAATAGATGTCTCGATTGCTAAATTGGATAATTTCGAATAATAAGGCGCCATGATAGTATTCTATGCCACTTCCGTCGTCTAAAACTTATGAGCCACGTACCGTCCGATCAATTGGACTCTACAATAAGTGTATAATGAAGAAATAATCGTGATTGCCAACAAGAAAATGGTTCTCAGTTTGTGGGAAATTTATCAATGACTCAATAGTCATCGATGCAGGAGCATAGAGAAACGTCCTAAAAACATTCGGAGACAAAAAAAAAAAAAAACGCCTAAAAATGTCACAGCAAAGCGAAGTTGTGGCGGTTTGAAGTTTACGGCCCAGTAAACGCAGTTAGGGGCAAAAAACAATTTAAAATTCTAATCTGCCAAGTTGAGGGTACGGAAATACCTGATTATTCTGAATCTTTACGCTCTATTAGCACGAAATTGAAATAAAGTGCTCCCAACTTATTCTTCAGCGAACTGATTACGGAGATTCGGAATTCTGAGTGATTCAGGTCGAATCGATTTGACCCGCCGGAAAGCGCAATGATTTCCATTGCAACACAGTAGGAACTATTGGGCATAGAATTCGGCCGTAATTGGAATCGTCTTTTTGAGGAGAGCGGAAGTTTATAAACCCATTAACCATAGCCATGGCCGGATTCACCTACTTGCCGCCCATGGGCCGCCTACATTTTGCTGCCTACTTCTCATTCGTTTTGAAACTCGATAAAAACCATCAAATGAACGTGTCAGCGGGGGAGGGGTGCATAAGACGCATTTACTCGTGTTGAACACATTTTTTTGGAAAGCCCTGTCAACACTTCTAACAAAAGTTCACGGAACTTTGCGCGAAAGTTAATTTTCCGTAAACCTATTTCTGTGTGGACAAGGCCTTCTATTCATAAGAAATGAACGAAAATATTATGAAAGAACAAACATAATTGTGGATCAATGATTTTAACTTCCGCCGCCGCGCCGCGCAGACCGCACCGTGTTTGGCGCAATGCGTGAAGTATTCCGACAGTCGCGTAGGCGCTATGCGTTTCACGCCGACCGCTGCTAAACGCACTGTAATGGACGCCACGCGTGAAGTATTCACGCAGTGTTGTAGGCGCTATGCGTTTCACGCTGATCGCATTGTTTGGCGCAATGCGTGAAGTATTCATGCATTCTTGTAGGCGCTATCCGTTTCACGCTGACCGCAATGACCACACTGTGTTTGATGCAATTCGTGAAGTATTCGTGCAAGCTTGTAGGCGCTAATATGTGTTACATACCGATCGCCGCGCCGAGGGCTTCTCCTTTTCATCTCAAGTCCTCGTTATCATTTCTCTCTAAGTCGCGCCATCCTAGGCGAAATTGCGTGTTTGGTTTCTCTCGTAACTCGACTTATTGAGGGCGCTGTCTCTTGTATCACTAAGAGACGACAAAATTAGAAATTACTTTACTCTCAGGAAATGAGAGATTTTGTCGCCTCTTCTCGTTTGTAATTTTGTTTTTATAAATCCGATTTTTTTATACCTACACTTTAAAAAATTGCAAATTTTTGCTACCCCTTAGATTTGCCGCCATGGGCTGCGACCCATGTGGCCACCCCCCTAATCCGGTCCTAACCATAGCTACTACATATTTGTATTGAAGCCGCTGCACCTGCGCTCTAGAGCGTTCTGCGACTCCCAGTTGCCAACGAAACCTATTTTCCCTTGGGTCATCAGGCAAGTCAAGTGACACCCTCTGATCCCTCGCTCAACCCCCTAACCTTCACCGGACGTCCACGCTACTTTCTTTCTCGAGACCCAATCGAAGCTCTAGCTTCCGTAATTGATCATGTTCAGCATGGCTCATGGGTATTCGGACTTCCGCCTTTTTCGCATGACGAATGTGAAAATTAATTGAATATTTTAAATCATCGCAAGAAATGCGAAAGTACGAACAACCGTGGACCATGCCAGACATTACGAACAACGGAAGTCAAGGCTCGCGAGTTTTCGGACTTTCGCTTCTCTGAAAACCCAGATCCAATTTCGATCAAAGCTCGTAATCAGCTTGTAGGACACCAAAGAGACTATTTCGTTGAAAACTCGAAAGCCGATTTGACGACGCGACCCGAGAAAAATCCCTCTGCTGTAGATTTTACCCTCCGTGGACTAAGTTCCATTTTTCTGTGTATGGTCACATTTATTTATTCATTTATAATTATATTTAAAAGCTTTTTGAGGGAGGCGGCGAGAGGATTTTACGGAGAGGCAACGAGTGTCTTTTAATAGAGAACTGTTGCAACAAACGGGGAGGAAATCGATGGATTTACGACACTGCCCGACGTGAATTATACTGTTCGACTCAAGTAGCCCAGATTACCGCTCCTGCCAAGAAAAGTCAACTCGCCCTTCCGGTGTCGCGGAATCGTCGCTCGATTAACCTCCAATAACCGGTATTCGGCACTGGTTTGGTACATCGATCAGTTCTGACCATCAAATGAAATGGAGATGTTCCATGTGTGAGGGATTTGCGATTTGACTGTTGATTCTTATGTAAAAGTTCGCGAGAAACACGATGGTGCCACTGGTTTGCTCTGAAATCAACTCCCAAGCTCAATAAAAGCTCTCAAGTTGAGGCCAAAATGGAGGGGATATCCCACCCTACCCTGAGAGTCCATCTCTACATCAAAACTAACTCTCCATGCAAAGATAGGGAGCAAATACATTGGCAGGGTTGCCGTGTTTTCAGTTGTGGAGTCCCCATAATTAAAGTGGCAGCCCTGCCAATGTATTTCGACGGTGCAAGTCGGCAATCACATAACTCGTTTGCGGTGTCTGAAAATCTCCGCAACTATGTTATTTTTTTAAAGGAGAACAAATGGACATGATTCCTTGAAGTTTTTCCAGAATTTTCCTCGCACATAGAAGAAAAATCACGGCAGTTTTAAAGAATTACCGTTGAGTAGTTTTCCGTTTAAAAAATAAAGTATGACAGGAAGTCTGCGACGTCGCAAACCGAGTTATGTGATTGCCGACTTTCACCGTCGATTTGCTCCCTATCTTTGTATGGAGAGTTTGTCTTGATGTAGACGTGGACGCTCAGGGTAGGGTGGGATATCCCCACCATTTTGACCTCAACTTGAGAGCTTTTTTGAGCTTGGGAGTTGATTTCAAAGAAAACCAGTGGCACCATCGTGTTTCTCGCGAACTTTTACACAAGAATCAACAGTCAAATCGCAAATTCCTCACACAAGTGACATCTCCATTCACATTATCTCATTCTAAAAATTGACGAGGGAATTTTATTGAAATGGTAATGTAAACTGTATTCAGCAAATTCAGCAATAATTGCAACATGCAAAGCAATATTCGGTCACAAATCAGTTTTGAAACTGTTCTTTGCCCAGATGATTTTTGAAGTATTGTTATTGTTTCGAAACAAGCAAAACATAAAATCAATTAAACGGCTGTTTGATGTATGATGCCTCGGTTACAGAATTATCATTTCTGTGGACCTCAGGACAAATTGAGAAATGATGTTAAAAATATGTCTCTTCCTTGAAATTTGAAGTATAGAACACGCTATGACTCATCGAAAATTGCAAGTTGAACTTAATGGTGTAAAATTAGAATCTTTCTTAGTTGAAGTGTTGAGTTAATGGACTAGTTGAATGAGTTGTGTAATTTTGAATAATGCAGGTCGCTTGAAGTGATAAAATTACATGGTGCCTTTAGACCCTGAAAAAAGCTTGAATTCATATAATGAGGCTGATAACTGAGTTTTTACTTCCAATTTATCACGCGTTCCCAAGACCAGTTCCATCAGGAATAGTTAATATTTAAATGAGTTTAAAATTCATTTTAAACGCTAGTAATAAGATATGATATTATCCTTAACGTATGCGGATGTCGTGAACTAAAAATAAGTGAAATTAGCTCTATTCACGGAAAGTATCGAGTATGAGAGAAGAACGATCTTGGATGAAAGACAATAGACAAACGAGACTCAAACCATTTACCTGTGTTTTAGTAACATTGCACAAATCATGTTATTATCCTGTCCGAACAAATATTTACCTACAGATTTAGCCTTGTTATGAAGGAAACAATAGCAACAGCAGTCTGCACAAGTCCCCGTATTAAAGAGAACAAAGGATGAAACTCAATATTATAATCCTCTTGCGTGTAAACCGTAATTATTTACTGAAATAAAAGATTGATAGCTGACTAAGGCGTTAAAATTTTGAAGCACTTAACAAACGGAAAATGATAATTCTCCACTTTGCAAGTGATCAAAAAAATTGAGTTTTTTGAATATAATAAAAGGGTGAAAATGCGTGAAGTCTTTTCCTCCGATTACGTATTAATTTACCTTTTAATTTTGTTTATTTATTTTTCCTCTGCCGTTCATCTATTCAAACATTATAATTGATTTGATGCAGCCGACGGCTTTTTATAAACCCCCGCAATATTCATCCTCTATGGTGTTGTATATTGACCGATAGAATTTCAGAATGGCTGTTTACCGAGTGACGTCATTACCATGTGATGTCAGATTCAAGCCCACGCTTTTCGAAAGAAAGGATGTGAGTTCAAGAGCAACTGAATAGGGCATTTCATCCCCCAAAACGTTATTCATGCTAGACCAATATTTATTTATGAATTATATTGGGTGCAAGTCGTTGGTAGGAAGCATATCTTTTTGATACGTTTTGAATGATAGAAATATCTAAGCATGAATGAATATTGTCAGATTTGATGCGTTGCCCAAAAGTTATAAATGCTTAGTTGTTCGCTGGGTTGCTTAAGCTTGACAAAATATGATAGAGTCTTAGATTTATGACTTCCTATCCGAAAAATTCGTTATTAAACAAAAAAGAGAACATTTTCAGAGAATGATCATTATTAAGTTGTGTCGAAAAATTGGATTTTGAAAAATCTTACTAAAAGTCCTTAAGGATTGATTGCGACCGTTTAGCACTTTTTTATGCCAAAAGAGGGCATACAGCTGAATTATACTCTAAGAATTCCACAGCCTAAAACATGATAGATGAGAAATTCAAATGGTTTTTTCTCTCTGAAAACTACGTTTTATGAATTCCAAACTTCAAATCAACAAAGTTTTTTTGATGTTTTTGGGTCTTTCTTTTGCCCCAAAAAGTCTTAAAACTCTCACTAATACTCAAATTGTAACAATGCAATTTTGAGTTCGGATAGACTAAGGTCCCTTAACATATGCGGATCGTCACACCTACCATAGACATAGACCATACATAGACATAGACAATTTCCTTGTCCATTTACACTTTTTCAAAATCTTTGAAAACTCAGAGTTCTGAGCACAGCAGATAAACGTGAGGCAACTTCAACAAACATACACGCAGTGAGCCCTATAATACAAACAATAAGGAGGGGAAAGCATGAGTACAAAGAGACAGGCGTGTATTGGAAAGAAAAGCAGGAACACGCAAGTTTCCTTAGCGAGTTAAATGAAAGTCAGAGCCCCTTCAATTTTTAGCACGCAACCCTGCCCTCCCTCGAACACGAATAGTTGCATCAAGGCGCTAGGTTACTTAATGACTCGAGTTCGTCGACTGAAATAGGAAAACTTTCAAGTAAATATCGGTGGCGAAAATCTAGAAATGCGAAACTCCATTGCAAAGTATCAACATCTTTGATAATGCTTCATATTCTTCATGTAGAAAAGCGGACTAAAATATCTTCTCTGTAAATACTTTCGAATGAAAGAAAATAAATCACATCCATCTAAACAAAACAAAAACAAAAAAAAACTGTTGTTTGGCTCTTTTTTTAAAACGGTAAAACATGATTGGAATATCTTCGGAGTCATCACCACCATAACAACTTTCGCCATCGGTTTCAATGAATGCAATGGACAAAGCAGACAAAATGTGTCTTCAAAATAAATCTGAAACTCTTTAAAACTGGAGACTTCGTGTTATGGCTTACAGAATACAAGCTTTGATTCACTCAATATATGGTACAAGTATCTAGTTCAGAAAACATGTTGCTCCCAATTTGGACCTCCTTTTGTGATAAAGCATTTCTAGCATTATAATACTTCTCTCATGTCACAAAAATAAGGCAATAAATTGAAATTTCTATTTTCCACACCAAAGTAGTACAAATGAAGCGAGTAAATAACCCTGGGAATTTCGATTGATTTTTTTTTCGATAAATTCATCGTAAATGGCAAAATTACCCAATTTTGGATACATTGCAATCCTAGTAGTTCCTTTTTACAAGATACAGCTCATTTTTTACTCAAACTCCTGAACGTTTGCTGTTTTCGGTTTGAATTTGCAATATCGGCGTTATTCCTGCATCGGGCTTATTCCATTTCAACAGAGTCCAAGTCGAAATATATTATTTAAAATTTGCACCGAGTGCGGGATGATAAGATGGAGGCAAAGAGGGAGATTGCAGACAGCTACAAGTTATAATATTTGTTGATTCGCGAGAAGCTATTTCACTCCGCGTTTATGGGATATGCGAACAGCTAAACGTGCCTCCAGGGACGTACACTTCTTGATCAGTCGTCGCCTTGTCACTCGAAGTTGCCGAATCGGCAAAGAGCGATCATCGTATGTTGGCATGACGGTTTACTTCTATTTAACCAATTGAAAAAAATCCATTTTAGATTATACAGTCAGCTTAAATGGATATCGATAGTTGCCCGGACATTTAAGTAGACGAATCTCAGAGTCAAATAAAAATATAAAGGAATCAAATAACAAATTTTTTAAAAAATTAAAGAATCACTAACGCCAAAATAGTGACATAAGATGACGCGTATCTCCTCTCGAGCGCTGATTAAAATCAGCGTTCTAAAGAACGTTTGCTCTAATATATATTTGATAGAATGTATTTCTATATTTTTGGAGAAAAATTCTGAGAGTATTTTTAAAAAAGCTAAGAAAAATCACGCGGAATTTCATGCAATGATGATGATTGGTTATCCCTTGCGGTGACATCTTAAAAGTTGGCAAATTTGAGTTTCCTCCATTAGAATCTACGTAATAAAATCAATAGCTATCGATCAGATACTCTTGGAGTTGGTATAAAAGAGCTACATTTATGATAGGATTAAGGTATAAGATTGATAAAGTAATTTGGTATTAGGTCAAACTTTCTTGATTTATCCTCTCAAGACATTTTCTTGAACAGTGCGCATGATTCGAGATACACCGGGCAGACTTAAATTTTAACTGATTGATTAAAATTAAGATTTATCTGAAATCGATTAATTCATTATTCAGGAGATTCATCACGTCAATGGTATATCAATTATAAAATCACCAGTGGTGAGGTGTGCTTTACGATGTATCGATCGATCCGTCATTCAAACCTATGGAAAAGGGTTGAGGAACAGGGTGTTCACAACGAACACCTTAATAATCGATTCTTTACCGCAGTTTCAAATGGAGAAATATCGAAAATAGATCATTCACGCCTCGCCACCGAAGATTACTACGGCGTAACAGCGTTGAAATCGATTTCGTCCCTGTCGTCCTGGATTTCCTCTCTCTTGTTTTTCTCCTTTTTCACAGCACGCATTAAATATTTTTCGCATCGATCTGATAACCTTGGAAGTCCTCGCGCATCATGAGCAAGAGAAAAGAAAGGCTGCACACTGGTACGAAGAATCATAATTAGTATGAAATAAAGTCGGAATGTCTGATCTATTATTTGAGCGGATTGAGAATAAAATTTTCAACAGGGTCCGCTTTCGGGAATTTAATGTACCTCTACAAATCTGATGAACGAATCATCTTTGTTTGATTCGATGAATTCACAATTATTGTAATCTCTAATCCTGAGCGCGGAGTTGGAACTATATTAGAATACCTTCGTTTCTCTTCGGGGTATTTTACCTTTGACACCGAGACGCTGAAATTAATCTCATCGAATTCCTTCCACAATAACGTCAACGACAGTAGAGGCTGCGTTAAATTAAAGAGGTGGGGATTGAAAGTTAGAATGAAATTGGAAATGAAATGAAATGCCTAACCTGGTGGGATTACCTGTGCTTGTTTTACTCATAAAAAAAAAAAAAAAAAAAAAAAAAAAAAAAAAAAAAAACTCCGTGTAAGCTTCAAGACATTTCGGTTTTTTTTAGGAAAATAGTTTTCATGTAAGCCTAAGAGGCCGTCCGTTAATGAATTTATGCTTACTCCACGATTTTTTATCTTCCAGTCATGTCAGACTGCGTAAAACCGCTCCTTAAAAAATTCTTAAAAAATTAGGCCTCCGTGCCGTTTTAGATCGGAATTTACCTTCAAGTGAGGCAAAATTTTCGCTCGGAAATGCGTGCAAACGTTTCTCAGATTATTATAATTTATGAGCAATTTCTTTGCAATTTTGGAATATAGCACGTTTTTAGTTAAATTATTACCGTAAAGATAATATTTTAACTAGGACATGAAAAAGGTGGGACCTGAAATTGGACAGAGCTTAACAGAATGCACTGGGTCGCGTTTTGAAAAAAAGATTTGGGAGTAGGTTTGAATTTAACTAGTGCTACATTTTCTCCTCTCAAAGTCGAGTGAAATATTTTGAACAGGAAAAAAGTCATTTTCGACCTCGAGTCTCACAGGAGTGTGAAACTTCAAACCTCTTTTTCCCGGTTCAAACCTCTGTTAAACACGGTCTCATTATATCCATAGGCACCATAGGACCTTGTCTTCACGGGCCGTCTCACGGGATTAGTCCCATGCAGGAAAAAATCAGAATGCCGCGGTCGGGAAACATGCTGAGTTAATGAATTTTTTGCCAGTACCAAAGTATGGTCCTTGTACCCCTAAGACCAACTGAGAAAGGAAGAAGAAGTGAAAGCAAATTGTGAGATATTTTGTTGTATTTACTCCACTGTTCGTGTTTTCATACAGTTGAAACTATTTGTCTGCTTGTTAATCGCGAACAGTTATTATCTTTATCCCGGTTAAATACTCGATTTTTACTAATTTATCTTCCCGCGCCAACTTGTCGCAGGAACGTGAGAGCCCCGTCCCGTGGATAGGCACGGAGAAAAAAACTTCGTGCGTGGGACCCGAAGTTTAGGTCATATGGATCTCTGAAGTTTTCGGATTGAGCATCTGAACAGTTTAGGTCCAGCTGCTGAGGTTTGGATCACACATCTGAAACTTCGGTTCTTACTTCCGAAAAACTTCGGTTCTCACACCTAAAGAACTTCAGATGTAAGAACTGAAGTTTCAGATGTGTGATCCGAGCCTCGACCGCTAGACCTAAAGTGTTCAGATGCTAAATCCGAAAACTTCAGAGATCCATATGACCTAAACTTCGGGTCCCTTGCACGAGGTTTTTTTTCTCCGTTTGGTATCTAGAAAAAATCTCAGAAGTCTCATTCGATTCAAACTCGGGACAAATCTCAATGAAAACGTCCCGTGAACTCAAGGCCTAAGAGCAACGATTTTTTTTCTCCGTATTCAACAAAAATCGTCGCTCTGAAAATGTCTCCTCCACGAACGGTCACATACGAGAAACCTGCTCCGTTTAGTGATCAAATCCACGCGGGTAATGAGGGAAGTTATGATTTCAGAAGCTGCTGAAGTCAAAGGAGATAAAACAATGGGAGAAGATCGCAGGCGGGGGTGGAGGGCGGGACCGGAGGCGCGCTGTGCCGTACTTAAGAAAAAACACCGATCCAAACAGGATTTTCGGTGAAGTTAAGCGGTTCTTGTTTAATACAGCAGCGCTATTCAAACACTTTGTGCGGAGCGCGTATGCGAGGAGCGTCCTCGGGGTTTAATTTCGCGGTCGCAACACGCGAGCGCGCACGAACAACCCGGGCCGAACGTGGCACAGGGCGGCGGACAAAGGATATGGAGCGCTTAGCGGAGGAACGAAGCAAGTGACATTCTCAAATCGTTCGGGGACGTAAGAACCCTATTAGCGGCCCAGACTCGGTGTAAGCTCCGCCGCAGCATCAGCTGTTTTTTCAGGGCTTCCGGGCAGAGCTCTTAAATGATAATCACCAATAGGATAAATCACCCTCCGAGGAGAGGAGGGTCAGTTACTCGCCGCCCGGCAACCCCCACCCCTTCCCGATCATCGCTGTCCCGGCTGTCCTGCTTCCCTTTTTACCGAGGGTTTTTCGTGGGACCTTAAATCGATCATAATCTCGCACCATTGCCAAATCCTTTCACCGAGCGGTGGAGGGAGAAAACTGTTTTCACCAGTGGAGAATTTGCGCGAAAAATGTTTATTGATACGCCTGATTGCAATTTTTTGTTTTACCCTGTATTTTCAACAGGAGTTTTATCCTGACTTTCCCTGGATTTAGATATTGCGAGCGAATTCGAAGGAACGAGAGAGGTATTCAAACGTTGTTGGGAGGGAGCCTCGCTCGATGGGAGTTGAACACTGGAAAAAAAAACACATTGGATCTAGAGTCCAGACTCTTAAAAACATCGACAAGAAAAAGTACTCTTGATTCAATCAGAATATAGCTTAAATCAAGAACCAAGCTGCTCTTAATTTAAGCGGATTTCGTTTTGATTCAAGCAAAAATCCGATTGAATCAAGAGTATTTTTTCTTGTTAATGTTCTCAAGAGTCTGGACTTTAGATCCGATGTGTTTTTTTTTCCAGTGAAAGGTGTCAAAACTTTAAAAAATGTAAAAAAATGCACCAGTACTGACCGATATTGTTCCGAAAAAGGCTAAACTTTAAATTCAATGGGATATTGTTGTTGGGGGGGGGGGGGGGGCTGTAACGGGGCGAATCTCCGGTCTACTAAATCTAAGGTCTACTACTTTTCTCGGGAGAACTCGCAGAAAGATGCAGCTCAGCTCGCTCCGCGTTTTCCACCGAGGGAAGGCCTCTACTCTTAGATAACGTTTGCAGGGGTAATGCACCTCAGTTGGGGCACCACGTCCTGCGCAACCGAAACCTAAGAATTCCAAAGTTGGAGCAAATTTACAGTAAAGCTTTATCCACCGGTCCGCCAACTTGCTCCAACCGCAGTCACCACAAGCAAGATTCGCTAAGTAAGAGGAGAAATACAGGCTCACCTCGCCGCAACCCGATCGACGTACTTGAATCCTCGCTAAAAGACTGCTGTATCGAAAGTTCAGAACGTCTCCCCGATGGATGGGTTCGGTCCGGAGGCCACCAATTTACAAATTTCGAAAAAAAGTTCCGTTCATTTTTGTAAGCATACAAGATTTCACGAAAAATATAAAATTTACATCATTGGCTTTGCCTTGACTTCTCCTATCGATCTATACAATTTAATTTAAAATACAATTTTTTTAAAATTTCAAAAGTAATGGAAAATATCTCAAAATTGACGGAATCGCCGCAGCGCTTCCTATTGGCGCGTCGTCTTAATGGATGCCTGTCATTTTTAATATGTTGGGGCTTCTTCAATTTCATATGATACTGTACAACACCTATATTGTGAAATAGTGAAGCGCCGTGGGTGGCAGGCTGCGGCGAGGCGGCCGCGGCCGGTCGGCCAGCACGCAACGTGCATTGGCGCCTACAAACCTAAGGGGATACTCTACGCATTGCGCAATGCGGGAAGTATCCCCTTAGGTTTGTAGGCGCCAATGCGCGTTGCGCGCTGGCAGCACGTCGCGGCACTCCGCTTTATGTTAGGCCCTATTCTTTAAACTTGCGGGGTCAGCGTTTTTCAACTCGTGATTTTTGCATGGATTACTCTCATTTAAATGATAAAAAAAATATTTGCATAAAAGGAAAATATAATGTATGTTTTGTAAATATTACTTAGGGTAGTTCCTTCTAAAATTTAATGATTTCCAAATCTTATGAATTATTTCTTTTATGTGTTGTGCTTTTACTGTGCTACATTGTGGTGCACGCCCAACCAAACGCTTAAAATAGGATGTATTTGACTCTAAAAGATCGATGTACAAATGGGCGAAAACCAAAAATTGTGTGCTTCTTGGTTTATTTCCCCTGTTATTCATTTTATATAGTTTCTTTCAACACAACTGCTGCTCATTGACTTTAATATCGATACCATCGCTCGGAAAAGGTTTTATAAATATTTGCCACGTTTTAAAAAATGTAAATGTTTTTAAAAAAAGTAATATTTTCATTTAAAAAATTTCATAAAAGGTTCATTTTTCATCGGAAATTTTAAGGATAGAATTAAAACCAAGTGTTCACCCATGCCCATTTAAAATGATAAATCAGAAGGAGAGAGTAACATTTCATTTAAAAAGCGAGTTACCGCAACAACTCCTCCTTCTCTCTCAATTTTCTCATTTCAATATTCTCAATATAATGTTATATACGGACTAAAATATAACACTTGGACCAAGTCACTGTTGCTTATTTTACGCATGGACGTAAACTATTGGACAAAACAGGAGTGCGGACAAAAAATCGTTGACGGAATGTCCTGAAACCGACGCGGCGGTGCCGAGCATGCGCGTTCGCGACTTTCTTATTGTTTCACATTTTCAATTCACATGAGCTTAAATTTAAAACGAGGGAAAAATTTCCCCGTTACAGGGAGGAGGGGGGTGTTGTTGGGGATTATTCTTTCCGATGGAGAACGTACACACATTGTTTTTTTTTGGTCGTCCGGGAGTGCTGAATGAGCAGCTTTCGGAGTACTTTTCATAATTTTTATCGGGTATGGGATATGATAAAAAATAGATTTAAAAGTGAGAAAATCTGCTGCTTTGTGACGTCACCAGGCTGCATTTTTCATTTAAACACATGTATTCTAGCAAATTACGTCATTAGATCATAATATCTCCTCTAATTATTGTTCAATTTAGAAACCAAGCATAGTCTCATGCTCAATTTATTCAGTAGTTCCTTCTTAAACATGAAATTTCCAATATTTCTAACACCCGAAAATTCTCCATTGTTGTGGTTCCCATGCCGCTCACTGTGCCTGTTCGGTGTTTAAGAGGAGAAGTGTTTTAGTTAGTGTATTACGTGCAAAATGTCAATAAAAAAAATTTAATTCCGTCATAAAAATAATTGAAAACTGGAGGATAAGAGTATGCCAGCATTCTTCTTCCTTCCCCGTCTGCAATCTCATTACAACTATCCTGCTTTCCTTTTTTACTGGAGGGCATTTCCTGGAATCGTAAATCAACCATGATTTCACACTCTTGCCAAATTTCTTTGCCGATTGAAACTATGTAGAACACTGTCGTAAAATCAACCATTGCGGCTCCCGAATCTCTCACTTCACCTAGTCTATTTATTTTGAAAGAAGTTTGTAGCTCATGATGTATTTCATGTCAAATTACTAAAAAGGTACAATTGCTATAAAATGTGTCAAGAACGAGAAATTTTTTAGTGAATATTTAGAAATGCACGTTGATTAGCATCTTTATAATTCGTCTGATGTCTTTGTTTGCAATTACCTTTTTTTCTTTTTTTTCTTTTTTTTACCAAAATGGTTTTTTTTTGGAACCGTAAATCGATCTGAATCTCGCACCATTGCCCGGATCGATGAAAGTAGCAAACTGTTCACTAAAAATAAGTTACTGTCCATATAGACATACCGTCCGTTTCGAGCTTAGTGGCCGAAAGCTCCGGGTGCTGGAGCCAAAACTTCGATTGTTCCGGGTACTGCGCCCGGAACTTTCGGCCTCTGAGCCCGGAACGCGGACGGTATGTCCATACAGCCCGTAAGTAAGGCTTCCACGGCCGGAGTTTTTTTCAGTGTTGTAAGTGACTATTACAGCCCCCGAGTCTCATACTTTGCTTATTCGGTGTTTCGAGGGTGAAATTAGTTTATACAGCACATCAAGAAAATCATTTCTCTTATTAAAACTACAAAGAACTTCTCGCAAACTAGGAGATTGGAGTATGGTAGCATCCTTCATCCTCGCTGCTTTGTGCGTTCCGAACTGTCCTCTTCCCTTTTTGCCAGAGAGTCATTCCGGGAACCTTAAATTGATCATAATCTAGCACCATTGCCAAATGTGTTTAGGAATTCAGGAAAAGTGAGACTCTTGTAAGTAACTAAAACGGCTCCCACACCTCTTATTTACGGAAGTTTTAAGGCAAAATTAGTTCATGCAGTATGTAAAAAAATGTAAATGAATTCTGGAAAAAAAATCATTCCTGTTATAAGAATTACAAAGATTTTCTCATGAACCGGAGAATTGGAATACGCACAAGTATCCTTCGTCTTCATTCCTTTGTGCGTTTTCATCTGTCCTCTTCCCCTTTTTATCAAAGATTCCTTCTTGGAATCTTAAATCGATCATAATTTTGCAGCATTGTCAAATTCGTGTACGTATCAAGTGATAGTAGCAAAGTAGTGTTACATGCAACCATTGAGACTCCCATAAGCCTCTCACTTTGCCTTTTCGGTTTTATGAAGACAAAAGGTATCATTTCACGCGCTTTTAGATTATAGACATTTAATGACATGGGAAATTCACTTTATTATAGGAATTACAAAAAAACTTCTCATAGAATGGGCTATTGGAATTGGTCAGCATCCCTCGCATCCTTCCCTTACTTTTTCCACGGAGGGATAATGTAACTTGCGGTTGTTTTGCCGGAAACTACGGCCCATTTGCGCACTTACGGTTTTCTCATATATGTCTCGTTTCCTAATGGCCTGGTCACACGATCAAATTCCCGTCAAATTCCGATCAAAATGATGACCAAGATGGCGGTCGAGAGTTATCTAGATTGATGAGTAAAATTAATTAAAACAGCGTGTTGATTGAAATAAGCATGAAATAAGCGCGGTTGTGTGGAAATCAGATGAAGGATGAGCCCCACAGCTCCATCATCTACCATCAAATTTTTGCAGGCCGCAGAAATTTGATGGTAGATGGTGCGCACCAGTCACCATTTGATCGGAATTTGACGGGAATTTGATCGTGTAACCAGGCCATCACAATCAAGATGAATTTTGCTACTTTAGCTATTTCGGTGATTTCATCTGAATTAGATCAGACACATTTTGAAGGAAACTCGATTTCGAAACTTTGAGATGTACGCCTCTCTCCGCTATTACAGTAGGAATGAAGTTAACGATTGGATGGTGATATCTTCGTAGATACCTCACGTTCCTTTTAAAATTCCATCGATTCAAAAGGAGAAATAGACGCACGTATGCTAAAAGAAACTATATGCTAGTGGAAAGATGGGGTGTGCTCGCAGTGAGCTGGATAAGGAACAATGTAAAAGAGGATATAGTTCCTTTTGAGAAAATGGAAAAGCGGGATTTGACATTAAATCATAAGGAACTGAGCACTAACTCGTGAGCCGTGGACATGTGATAAGAGCCTGGTGGACAGGGCTCATGAGTTAAAGCGCCCCGACGACGAGCGACGAGGTTCTTGTCGCCATCGTCGAGTCCGGTCATCGGCACTCGGTTTAGGCTCAAATCTAGTGTTTATTTTTGTTTTTAAAAAAAGGCGTAAGTTTTTGATATCCTTATTATATAGGGCGACCCCTAGAAAGGGTACTTTAATATAGTATAAGCACTGTCCTCCCTCCCACTGTATATAAATGTTCATTTGATAAAAAAGACCCAACATTCATAAGTTCAGAACGGATAATTATACTAAAAGAAGTTCCAATTAATCATCTCTAGACACCAAAAATAAAATATAAAACACCGATATCTTTGTGATTAGTCGAAAAAGCTCAAACTTTCATAATTATTATTAATAGTTAAATAAATAACACTAAAGTGCAATTTCACAAAATTGAGGTCGGCTGAGGTCGGTTTCAGGGCATTCCGTCAACGATTTTTTGTCCGCACTCCTGTTTCGTCCAGTAGTTTACGTCCACGCGGGAAATAAGCAACAGTGACTTGGTCCAAGTGTCATATTTTAGTCCGTATGTAAAATTATATTGACAATAACGAAATGAGAAAATTGAGAGGGACGGAAGAGTTGTTGCGGTAACTCATTTTTTAAATGAAATGTTATTTCCTTCTTTTGATCAATCTTTTTGAATTGTCATGGGTGAATATTTGGTTCTATTTCTATCCTTAAAATTTTCGATGAAAAATAAACCTTATAAATACTTTTTTTTTAAATGAAAATATTACTTTATTTCAAAAACATTTATACATTTTTAAAACGTGGCAAATATTTGTAAAACCTTATCCAAGCGATGGCATCGATATTAAAGTCAATGATTAGGAGTTGTGTCGAAAGAAACTATGCACAAATGAATAAAATAGGGAAAAAACCGAGAAATCCTCCGAAGACTCCGCGAGTTTAAATAATAGGCCCTGGCAGATAGCGGAGTGATGCGGAGTGCACGGAACGCGCACTGGCGCCTACAAACCTAAGCAGATACTTCACGCATTGCGCAATGCTTGAGGTATCCCTTAGGTTTGTAGGCGCCAATGCGCGTTGCCCGTTGCGTGCTGGCTGGCTGGCCGCGCCGCAGCGTGCCACGTGCCACGGCGCTTCACTATTTCACAATAGAGGTGCTGTACAATATTATACGAAATTGAAGGCACTCCAACAAACCAACAATAAGAATGACAAGTTTCCTTTAAGAGTACGGAACTTCCCCTTCAAAATAAGTCGAGATAAAGGAACATTCTTGAGTATGCCGTCAAGAAGATTTTATTTTGAATAAATAATAAAATAGGTGAACAAAAGCGGGTTTCTGCTTGATGTAAGTGACTTTCCTTTTTCAAAAAGCGTCTTTACTTCTTCAAGAAAACATTATTTTCTTTATTAACTGATACGGAAATCTTCTCGGCGGTAAAGAGGATATTTCTCCTTGAATTATGTCACTTGTTCCTCTAATGAAGTTAAAAATCATACTAAACGTTATTAAATACAGATACTAGGACAGTAAGTTTTTCGACTACCGCTCTCTTTTTGTTGTCGTCACTCGATTTAATTTGCGAGGGAACTTCGTGCTTTTGAAAGATGCCATCAATCATGATACGTTGGGGTGCCTTCGATCTCATATGATACTGTGCAACACCTCCGTGGCGAAATAGTAGCTCTAAGCGCTGCGGCAAATCAGTGCCGAAGCGAAGTTATCATGCACAGGAAAAATATGAGATCCTTTAGCTGAGGCAAATCAAAAGGTTTTCCAGTTCAGGTATTTAAAAATATGGGATTTTCTTGAAAAATAATTAAGTCCTGTTGTAACAAAGAGGTGTAGAGAATTTTAGTGAATTTTCTCTCATGGAAATGTGCTCATTTTTACCAAAAATCTCAATTATATATTTTTCTCCGTTGGAAGCAAACAAACAAAAAAAAAAACAAGCAAACCCTCATTCTTCCAAGACATTAAGCATTTTCATCCAAAAACGTCGTGAGCAATTGTCGTTTGTATTTACATGTGGACCAATTAACTTTGGGTCTCAACTGGCACGTGGACCAAAACTCCCGTGCCGAAAAAACGCGTGGACGTAAATTACTGGAAAAAACAGGTGCGCGGACAAAAAATCGTTGACGAAATGTCCTATAACCCTGACGTCACTGGCGCTCTAAATTCCCCATTCGGTGTCGTGGGGGTTCGGCCGGTGGGGGTTCGGCCGCACTTTTTTGATAACTCGAGATTTTATATTACGCGTGGACGAAAACTACTGGAAAAAACAGGTGCACGGACAAAAAATCGTTGACGAAATGTCCTATAACCCGGACGTCACTGGCGCTCTAAAATCCCCATTCATCCTTATGGCTCAAGTACTAACGAGCACACCTCATCTTTCCACTTGCACATAGTTCCATTCAGCATACATCCAAATATTTTGTGCGGTGTGTGCGAATAATAGGCGCTTAAAAAAGCCGCGCCCGCCTATACAGTCGGAGCGTAAACGATAAGCATCTGTTACTTAGCATCCCAGTTAAAGCAAATTGATTCGTGGGCATTTGAATTCCCCCTTTTTGCCGGTGGGGTAATTGGAAACGCGAACGCCTACGAAGCTTTTCCCGATGGCCAGGAACCCGCGAGCGCGGGAACCAATATTCAAAATATTGGTGGATTGCCAAAACAACTTTCCAAGTGGGCAGATCCGCCTTGAGGGTTGCGGGCATGGTCTCGCGGCTCCGTGCTATTTAAGTTTCATTCTTATTCTGTTTGCTCGGGGCGTTCCTGCGAGCTCGGAAAGTTCGGCGTCCACCGCTCAAATCACGGAACTTGTCTTTGTGAACGCCCGTGGGACTCGGTGTTCCCGCTAAGAAGCCGCGACTCAAATCAAATGACCGTGTCAAATTTCGTTTCTCTCCGGGAGTTTGACTCCCCGAGAGATCGGCGTCCGGGGGAAGGAAACTGGTTTTCTCACCTTGTCTGTTTCAGCTCATTTAAATGTCATACGCATACTTAAATTGAAAATCACATCAGAACTCAACTAGTTAAGAATTGATCAGGCCTTCTTATCTAGTGGGATGATTGTTGAAATTGATAGACAAAATTATGGACAAAGAAGACAAAAGAGATACGGAGGGATCCTATCGGTGAATGCGAGTGGTTGCAATGGACATGAGAAGTACGTAATAGACCAACTAACGGCAACCCATGAGAGACCCTATAGTTAGTCCATCATTTACCACAAGTCTATAAAAACCACCAATTTCAACCAATATAATCACTCCATACTCCCTATGTCTTCTTTGTCTATCGCTTTGTCTACAAATTTCAAGAATCAGCCGTTAGGCGGCTTGTGCACAACCCTATTATTTTGATCGCTATTCGTCGGAGATTGGGCGATAATTAACTTCAGAGGCCGTCCCTAAATAACGTAACGCACTTTTCCGGCATTTTTGACCCTCCCCTTCCCTCTTTTAACGCTTTTGCGATGGAGGATATTACCATCCTTTAACGCGTAAAAACAAAATGGCGTGACACTCTTCTCAACCCCCCTCCCACCTAGAGAGTTTCATAATTTGAGGTCGACCTCTCAGTTCATTCCCGTTTGTGACGTTACAAATCTGTGATCTTTTCCTTCCTTCTTTTTTTTACCAGCAAATAGCTTTTCTTAAGATCTTCTGTAATTTTTCATTTTCTGATCTTTTCATTCAAAATACCAATAAATAATTTTATCGATATTTTGATCGGCTTTCTTTTAAAAAATGAAACATAATTGACGATTTTGAAACGCTTTCAGATACGCATTCTTTAATTTCAGCCACCGATGTGAGACGATATTTACTCATAGTTGATCATTCTAATGACAGATAGTTACTCGGGGAAAAACTATTTTTGTTTGACTGACTAGATAAAGTATCACGATCGATTTTACCAATCGCGATCACGGTGGTTTCAACTTTAATCTGTCGTTCACTTCCAGCGATGCTTCGTTAATTCGTTTATATTTACAAGCTGAGCTCTTACGTCAACGTACCTTTCAATATCGAGATTATTTTCATTAATTTTGAAAGACGCATCCTTACAGCCCCACGCCGATGAATAAACTATTCCAGGAATTTAAATCTAGCGGAAAGCTTGCGTTGAACTTTCAACCGTCCGAGATTTCGCAATTAACTTTTCCCTTGTTTATTGAATCCAATTCCCAAGGCATCTTTTAAACATTGAAATCTTTGCCCTCGCTCATCACCTTCAGCGCTGCGAGACTTCGCGCAGAATACCTGAATGATCTGAAAGACAGTGGCGAGGCGTGAATGGTCGATTATCGATAAGTTCCTACTTGTAGCTATGGTAAAGAATCGGTTATTAAGTGGTTCGTTGCGAACATCCTGCCTATATCGATTCTTTTCCACGGGTTTATATGGCAGATCACTCGATATATCGCAAAGCACGCAACGCCGCTGATGAAAGAGGAGAAAAAGGGACAAGAGGGATATAACGAAAGGCAAAAACTAAGTAGGTGTGACCGTCCCACGGGAAAAGGGACCTCCGTATAAAGGGGCGAAATATTCAGTTGAGAGACTTTTGTCGAGATGAGTCGAAAAATTTAATTTTGGGATTTCGACGGGAAACTCTCTCTAATGCCCTACATAAAGGGCCCCGAGAGCAGTTTCGTTTATTTCGCGGAAGTAGAGAGCGTTTACTCGCATTATAATCTGACAGTTTGGTGTCCTGAAACATGACAGAATAAAATTTGAAATTGCTTTTCCACGAAAATACGTTCCTTAAAGTGTAAACTTCAAAATGCCTTAACTCTGGTTTGGATTGACAATCCTGGTATTTTTAATCCCGAAATTTTCGTAGAGAACACCCATCCATATGCTCAGGTATACCAATAACTAAATTTTGATTTGTTATATGGACTACGATTCCTTGTCCCCATAGACGAGGAAAATAACAAAACATGTGTCCAAAATCAGTTTGATGTGATAAAATTTTGATCAACGATTTCTGATGATTGATGACGTAGACTGACAGACAACTATATTAAATTACACTAAATGACCTCATTACACAATAAATTGGACGTATTTCTGTCAAACGGAACTATGTGCATTATGACATGAGCCGTGTTATGCATGTATTCTTATGGGTCTTACAGCTCATGTTTTAATGCACATAGTTCCGTTTGATAGAAATACGTCCAATTGTATGATGATTGAATGAAAGTGTTTGCGAATGCTCGGAAAAGGGAGTGGTTTCTCAAAATTAGTAACGGGTGTTAAGTAAAAAAGGTAACTTTGCGAACGAGCAGTCCTAGGTCTAAAACTTGACAACTGAATTCTATGCAGAAATCGGCTGTGCACAACCCCCCCCCCCCCCTAAATTACAGAAATTAAGTCGGAATAACAACGTAAATATTGTACATTCAAGCTACGCTTAACATAAATCATTAACAAGATAAGTTCAAGAGTAGATTACTCTCAGAAAATGAGGACGAAACTACGATGGAACTACTTTAACTCCTTTTCTGCGCACATTCTTCTAAGGGTCAATTTATCTTGTTTGTAAGCCCTGTGATACGTTTGTAATTAACGGAAGGCAAATGTTCTGTTGCAGACATGTAATTCTAAACCTTGGTTGGCGATCGTCGTGAAGTCCACACGATTCTAATTGCGTAAGTAATTCAGTACTCTCTCATCCTTTTTTTGCTTCAGATAAGCTCACCGCACAAATAAGAACCAAATAGGTAATCTTCCATACATCGTCTGTAGCCTCCGGACAAGGTATCACAAGCGCTATGAGACGTTTCCAAATTTCCGCCGCCATTTTTCTACCTAGAAATTGTTCAACGAAGCTGTTTGAAAATTTCACTGAATTTCATCAGCAGCACAAAGAAAATTCAGTGTTTTCGAACAGCTTCGTTGGACAATCTCTCTGTAAAAAAATGGCGGCGAAAATTTTGAAACGTCGCATGGCGCTTGTGATACTTTGGCCGCAAAGTGGCGATGTACAATTTTAATTGATTGCAGCCATTACCAACACTATTGTATCTTTACAATTAATCAAGAACCAAGCCTCTTAATTTAAGCGGATTTTGTTTTGATTCAAGCAAAAATCCGATTGAATCATGAGTATTTTTTCTTGTCAATGTTTTCAAGAGTCTGGACTCTAGATCCAGTGTGTTTTTTTTCCAGTAAGCTCCGATGAAAAAGCTATCACGACGTTCACGAATCCCATCATAAATCGCGATAAAATCGCGATTTTATCGAGGATAATCGCTGAAATTTTGATGATCCTAGCGACTTTATCGCCGATAAAATCACGATACATCGCGATTTTCCCGTTGAAAAATGCTACTTGGGAAGTCGCATTTTCCGTTACTCGATCACATGCTTAAAGTCACTCTCGAGATGAGGCTCATTGATTAATCTGAAAAAGTTTCGAGGCGAATTTTCCTTGGGCTGAATAATTAAACAAATAAGCGGAGGGATGTTTGATCAGGGAAGCCTGGGATGTCTCCCGCTAAGCCTCCGCCTCGGCGTCATGTAGAAAAACGATGGAGCGTAACTCTTCCCCGGTCTAATTTCGTGTAATCAAGGGGAACCAAGTTCGGTCGCAAAACATCCACTTAAAAACGACGAATCCAGACACATCGGAAAAGTTCCTGGCTGAAAGAAGTGTTTATTTGAACGCGCAGAGAGCAGGTTTTGCCCTGGGTGCCGCTCCGGACTCAAAAAGCATAGACTACATCCGATTCCCGGTTATAATAATAAGTTTTTTTATGCGAGTCGGCAACATGGCACGCGCAAGCAGTATATAAATTTCAATAGGAAGGAGAGGAGCGTAGTTTGTAAGCTTGACAAACGTTCTTTCGTGGGTGAATCGGATAAAATTGAAAATGCGACGCGAATTCGCTCAAGACTTGGCAAATATTTGTACTCGCCGAGGTTTCCGTGTTTCACGCGTCTTCGATTTGACTCTCGTCGAGTTGTCAGGTCGGTCCATGTTACAATCAGATTTTACGTTCATCATTTCAAATGAGGATTCAAAGCAAATTCAAAGGAAAAAAGCGAAAGTTTAAATCTAGCTGTTTCTAAGCACGAGAGAACGATAATATTGGAGGAATTTTTTTCGCACATCTCATTGGTGCCTATAACCTTTAACACTGAGAAAAAACTATGGCTTATAAACCTATTAGAGGTAAATATGGAACACCACTAATAGTAGTACCTCTACATATAATAATAGCACATATACCTTAGTTATGGTACGGGGTACCTTAATTAGGTACAGAGACCTTAGTATGGTTCACAGACCGAGAATCATTAGTTTATTTACGACTATTATAGGTGTTCCATATTTACCTCTAATAGGTTTATAAACCATAGTTTTTTCTCAGTGAAGTACATCGACGGTGAGACTACTAGACCACGTATCTCGGTTTGCAACGTTGTAGACTTCTTGCCATACTTTATTTTTTAAGTGGACAAGTACTTAGCGCCAATTTTTGAAAACTTTCATGATTTTTCTTCTCTAAGCGAAGAAAAATCTATGAAAACTTAGGAAATGATGCTGATTTACTCTCTTTTGAAGTAATAAAATGAGAGCGGAGATTTTTAAACACCGCAAACGAGACAAGTGGGCCAGTACGTCGATATTTTTTGTAATTGTAGGCCCTAGGAGGCGAATATATATTGATTCCATACTCATACTTTTTTTTTAAAGGAAAAAGTTGTGATTTGACCTCTTCACAGTCCTAATATGCAATTATTGATTTTCGGCGCGTGTACGCAGTATACGCCTTTTCCACTCCATTTTAAATTTGTATAGTCATTTTACTCAAATTTTAAGTCATTCACTACTGTCTCTATCTTTGCAACATATTTAAGATTAATGCTTAATCACGCTGAAAATGATGCTTTTTGGGTAATACGTCATTTAACTTTTGATTTTGTTTATCTCTAAAAGATTTCTGCAAAATAACCTTCCTGGATTATTTAATTGTGGATGCCGTGCCATTTGAATTCACTGTCTCTCTTGGCAACTCATACAAAAAGAGATTGTTACTTTATAACAGCGCCATTAAGGATGAGACATTGTTTACTAATTATTTACTGGCAGTCATTAAGAGTAGCAGAAACCCTTAAAAGT
The DNA here is from genome assembly GCF_918797505.1 of Bemisia tabaci. Classification (NCBI taxonomy): domain Eukaryota; kingdom Metazoa; phylum Arthropoda; class Insecta; order Hemiptera; family Aleyrodidae; genus Bemisia; species Bemisia tabaci. The sequence goes on along the minus strand of NC_092799.1, from coordinate 44,946,135 downwards.
TCGGTGTGACGGGAGAAAAAAATCGAGAGTGAATAGAATGAATATAGTGTAATTGGGAGGAAGTCAAGCATTAAATTCGATTTCTTCAGACCAGTTTTGAAGCAAATTTTAAATCTACCTTTTTTAAGTACTTAAAAAGGTGCAGACTTGAACGAACGATCCGTGGATAAATAGTTTTCCCGGCAAGAACACAGAAGTTATAAGTTACTTTTGTGAGAGGGCTGGCAGGATTGATTTTGTCGGAGAAACTTTGACTTCGATTCAGAGTTCCGTATCATAGTTCAAAACTCGTAATTGATCATGAAGTCTTGAAAATAATTCTCTACTCGATACCTGTGCGAGTAAATTAAGTGGAACATCGTGCAATTGAGTTTCGAAACGTTGTCTAGCGGTCGTAAATTTTTAAGGAGCATTATTCTATTCCTCGTAATTTTGAAGACTCAATTTGTCTCTAAGTAAATGCATCCTATGGGCAATATTAACGGTGCTTGTGATTGCCGAATGGATTGAACGAATCCTAAAATATGTTGTAAAATTGCTCTTAAAATGTGTAACTGTAGGAAACATTGACGATTTGCAGTTGCCATGAACATTTTGTCGAACGACTCTTGTTTAGCTTTCTGCATGCACTAAGAAGAATAGTTCGGTCTCACGAACCTAAGTGGATACTTCACGCATTGCACAATGCTTGAAGTATCCACTTAGGTTTGTAGGCGCCAGTGAGCCTCTCGCGCTGGCAGCACGCCGCTCCGCTCTGTTCGGCTTTAATATATATTTATACTCGCATAGTCAGCGTTTTTTAACTCATGATTTTTAAATTTTAGGACACTCTGCATTGATTATTCTCATTTAAATTGATGGAGAAAAAATGTTTATCAATTTATCAAAGGAGAATAATAATATAATGGGCGCTTTTTAAATATTGGTGGTTCCGTGTCGATTTCAATGATTTCCAAAGCACTTTAATTTTTTCTTTTACATTTTGTGCTTTTATTGTGCTGCAGCGAGGTGTACGCGCAACGAAACGCTCAAAATTTTACGTATTTGACTCTAAAAGATCGATGTACAAATGGGTTAAAACTAAAGATTGCGTGCTTCTCGGTTTTTATCCCCCCTCTTTTATTCATTTTTGCAGCTTCTGTCGGCACTGACTATGCGAGTATAAATATTAAAGCCGAAGAGAGCGGAGCGGCGTGCTGCCAGCGCGAGAGGCTCACTGGCGCCTACAAACCTACGTGGATACTTCACGCATTGCACAATGCTTGAAGTATCCACTTAGGTTTGTAGGCGCCAATGCGCGTTTTGCGCTGGCGAAAAACGTCGTGAGCAATTGTCGTTTGTGTTTACATGTAGGCCAATTAAATTTGGGTCTCAACTGGCACGTGGACCAAAACTCCCGTTTCAAAAAAAACGCGTGGACGAAAATTACTGGAAAAAACAGGTGCGCGGACAAAAAATCGTTGACGAAATGTCCTATAACCGATTTTGTTCACTAAGTGTAAGCAAAATGTAATCATCACCAATAGGAAGTTTTTCTCTCAGAGTTATTTCTCTTAGTATTATTTTGCCCTATTTACACTATCAAATCGTTTTTCGTGCATAGCGAATATCTTATTCTTGAATGATAATTATGCTCCAAAAAAATCTCTTACAATTAAAAAATGTGCCCTCCTTGCGATTTCAAAAGGTTTTGCTAGGTCTTGTCCGCCAAATTCCTAAAGCAGTGGGATGACTATGGAAACTAATTGCTCACCAATTCATCTTCGTTTAACTTTGATCAATACAGCCTTTTTGCGATGATGTTGTCTCTCAATAATTTATTAAAGATGGAATATTTTAAAAAGGACCATGGTGTGAGCCAGGGGAGAGCAAAATCAGCGGACAAATATGGAAGAGGATCCGGCAATTAGGCAACACCGGATATCCTCCATTTAAACCTATGCTAAATAATCGATTCTTGTCGGAGCACCTGGCTGCTCCAAGAATCGATACAAAACCATAGGTTTAAATGGAGAAAAGACAATGTTACCAAGTTGCTGGATCCACCAATGGTCAAATAAAAATCCAGGAGGGAAAGTAAATGAGTCTCATGGCATTTCACAAAAACTTTAAATGAAACGGAGTCGAGGATGAGGTAGGATCCACACAGTGCACTCAATCAATTAAATAATACGTGCTTCTACAACTCTGCCATGTTTAGAGAGAACAGCTTATTAACACTTGGATGTTGCCAAATTTCTCCTGATAAAATACAAATGCATCGTAAATCTTAATGTTTCCCCTTATGAGACATCGTAGATGCAAATAGCAAAAATGTGATTATAAACAATAGAAAGTACTTAATTACCATAAATAGTAGTTGCATTATAATATAAGATCACTAAAAGATCGCGCGACTTGCAACATAAACAATTTTCTTGCAAACTTCTACGGGTTGTGGCTTTTTTGGGCACTTATGGCCATACTCCAGCAAAAAAATAAGCGTACATAGTAATAATGATCGATTGGTCAGATATTAAAGTATATAGTGAAGACGTCATTATTTTTAATGTAATTAATGATTAAATTAAATACTTTAGTTTATCGTTTAGTATAGAAAGGTTTGAGTTGATTCGACGGATTAGATTTTGTGTAGAACTAACAGATTTGAATGTCTATTTCGTTAAACGAATCCAAAGCTAGTTTCATTCATTGGATTCTGCTTCCATCGATTTCTTTCTATCTATGCATTCTTTTAAACCTGATTTTGCCTACGTTAGGAATAGAGTTTAATATTTTATTCACTGTTGATAATTCTGAATTTGTCATTTTAATCGCTGGAGATGGATCAAATGAACGTATTTCTATCAAACGAAACTATGTTCAATATGACGTGAGCCCTGTTATGCATGTATTCTTATGGGTCTCAGGGCTCATGTCTTAATGTACATAGTTCCGTTTGATAGAAATACGTCCAAATATCCAATATGTTTGAACTCATGCAAGCTCATTACATAAAATTTATTAACTTTTACTCAAGGCCAATTTAGTTATACATTCATATCATGAATCTATCATTTAATTTGTCTTTGAACTTTTGGAATGACTTAATTCACAATTTAAGGACTATTCAATAATTAGGGTTAAAATTAGGGTAGGCAGCTTTTTTGCGTAATTCATGGAGGGATGTAGCCTCTCATTTTGAACAAAAAAGTATCTTTTTCTTTACACATATTTTTTCTCAACAATTAGTCAGGTTTTCCCAATATTTTCTGAAAACATAGGGTAGTCAGCTTTTTTCCGTAATTCATGGGGGGGGGGGGGGATTGAGCATATGAACACTTTAGGTCCAGCTGTCGAGGTTCGGATCACACATCTGATCCTTCAGTTCTTACATCTGAAATACCTCGGTTTTCACATCCGAAAAACTTCGGTTCTCGCATCTGAAGTACTTCAGATGTGAGAACTGAAGTTTTTAGATGTCAGACATGAACTTCGGCAGCTAGACCTTAAGTGTTCAGATGCTCAATCCGAAAACTTCAGAGATCCATATGACCTAAACTTCGGGTCCCACGCACGAAGTACTTTTCGATAGTACTCCGTGAAATATAGCAAAGCACGCCACGCGACTGAAAAATTCGACAAGATCCGAATGCCCATACGGGGTTTTTCGTTTCCCTCGTTTGGGTGCGTGGCGCCCACAGATGGAAAACAAGGGAAAGCGGCCGGCGGGAAGGTTGGCAAGGTTCAAATGATAATGTAATCGAATTAACGACGGGAAGCGGCGGAGTGTCAATCTAATTATAACTCCTTTCACTCGACTGGAAGTATATAGATACTCGTGGCTGTTATTGATGAATCCCACAACTCAAGCCCCACCCCCGCCCCTGCGGGGCTCTAACTCCACTCAAAACGGAGAGCGTGCCATCCTCCTCAACCTGGATTTTTCACTTCCTCCTACTTTTCAGTTTTCCCCGGCGCAGCTCCGTTGACTTCCCGCTCGTCCCGCACGATCAAGAGGGGCCAAATTTCGTCGGTCCTTTTACCGCACTTAAATATACTTCAGAGGAGTTGACTGCACTTAAGTCCGGCTTAGCGCTTCTGATTGGCCGGTGGTGCGGTTTGGACTCATCGATGGATGTTGCATTTCCGTGTGAAAGAGCAAGAGACAAGAGACCCTCCACTCGTATCTCGGCTATTGTGGAAGCTTTTACTTTCGGGACCTCAACAATTAACTGTTGACTTGCCCCAGAGAATGTATCTGGTAAGCCTCGAATGCTGTTTCTGGAACTGTATGAATTCACGGTTTTTAATCCATCGACTACGCGCGTGTTTTTCAAGCCAACAAGTTTTACCTGTAAATGGCCTAATTCATGAATAGTTTGTATAAATCTTTTTTAACGACATTTCAAGGTGCCTAAATGCTGTCAAGTTAAGAGCAGCATAAAAGTCGACGAAAAGCTTGATGCTTGGACTACAGTATGGATGGATACAGCGCGAGCGTCGATGACGGCGCAGAGATACAACTATTCGTACTCAATAGATGTCTGTGTTGCGTCCGCAAAATTGAAGGCGCGATGGCGCAGTGCGAAATAGCTATGCTCCGCTCTATTCTGCCACTAGGAGGCCGCTCAGATTCGGGAGAAAAGTTCAATTAAAATGCCCGATCGTTCCTCCTACTTTCGGCTGTGTTGACCTTCGATATTTTGCTTGTTTTCCAGTTTGATTTCTGATTCTTTTTTTACGATGAATTTGTAGACCTAAATCTATAGCCCGTGTGTACAGGCCCCATACAACTCTGGAAAAAGTTTCTTGAATCTAGAATTCAGTCTCTTTAAAAAATTGACACAAAAGATACTCTTGACTCAATCGGATTTTTTCTTGAATCGAGTGCCAAGCTTCTTCATTTAAGCGGATTTTCTCTTGATTCAAGCAACTATCCAATTCAACAAAGTGTATTTTTCTTCTTCAATTTTTCAAGAGTCTGGACTTAAGATTCAAGATATTTTTTCCGATGTCTTGAAGACATGTGTTATTAGCAAGTCGCGGGTCAATTTGGCCCGGGTTGGTCATCTAAGGGTGAAGCCTACATGGTTGATGTTTCACAACGTGTTGGCAGTTTCGTTTTGCAAACAACCCAAAACAAGTCGAAGTTTAGGAAACTTGTTTGGCTCATGACGTCACCCGAAGCTCATCATCCACTATTTAGGTCGGTCAACAGCCCCCAAAACTGTTGTTCCCTTATAATTGTCCATAAGGGAGTGTTGAATCCACGCAAGTAAAAGGTTCCACCTGTCGCCAAGAGGCCAGTGGAGGGTCTCTTGTCTCTGGAAAGAGCCGTCAAAATTCGGCTCCTTGCTCCACCAGACTTTCGTAATAGCGAAGAGAGCAGTAAGTGCAAAAATGAAGTATTGAGAAACCGGGCTCAGAAGCATCGGATCGGGAAATTTTATTGAAAGAAGCCTCCGTTCTTTCTCAAATTAGTACTAAGAGTCTGTAAGACTTCTGGAAATCGTTTGAATAATTAAGAATCGACTGATTTTATTTCAATTACATAAAAAGGGTATTTTTCATTTTCATACTAGGTTATTGTTAGGCAAGACAGTCGTAAGTGCTATCTACTGCATGCTTTCAGGGTTGCGTTTTGAACACATAACAAACATATTTTCAGGTCAGAAATCGACAGAAGAGGGCGGTACTGAAAGCACTTTTTTCACTGGCTCTCTGGAGGAATATTGTCGCTTACTGCTGTCTTGCCTTAAACTACGTCATTTTTTGCGCATTTACGGCTTTCTCATATGTCTCGTTTTCATGAAAATAAGATGAATTTTGCTGTTTTAGCTATTTAAATGATTTCATCTAAAAGAGGTTAGACATATTTTGAAGGAAACTTGATGTCGAAAATTTGAGATTTACGGCTCTCTTCGCTATCACGGCAGCTTTGCAGACCAATTTGGTAAAGCTATCAGTTCTTGAGACAAGCTTTCAGGTCATAAAACACAGGAAACACATGAAAAGTTTCCAGCTTAAACTCACAAATGAGGCATCAGTGTTATTTACATTAGGCAGTTTAAACCTTCCACCTGACGAAAAAAATATGTTCTTGCGAATCAAATCGGGCAATGAAGTAATTTTAATAAGTGCTTTGCCAGTGCATGATGATATTTTGAAGCGCCTTCCTTCTTTTTTAATGCAACACGCACCGTCATTGAGTACGTATAGTTGTATCAAGATGTTTGCATGAGCTTCGTGTCGCATCGACCAACTTTCATGCGCTTACTTGAGGTATTCTTTAAATAAAATTCTGCAGCAACGTGTGTGGATTATTTCAGATTGATAAGAATAAATAAGTAAATTTAAAATTGCGTATTATGAGCCACGCAAATCGATCGTTTCGGAGTGTACTTTAAACATCCCTGCTGAGCGTGAATTTTGTGCAAGCTAGTAAACAAACAAATAGAACTAATAAAAAACGAACCAGAATCAACCTAACTGCATTATACGTTGACAAAGTTTATTGGCAGATACAGATATTCGAAAGAGGGCGGAAGAGAGGTCCGGAAGGCTTTCCTCAGAAAATTTTTGAGATCCTAAAGGATCAAACATGAGGTTTGAGTCAATTTCGTATGAATATTCAGCAAATATAGGCATCTTTCTTTCTTTTTTTTCCCCTCTTTTCTTCTGTTTTGAACAGACGACGGGGGGGGGGGGGCACTCCCCCTACGCCCTCCTTGGATCCGCCTTTGACTACACTGGAAAAAAACACATTTGATCTAGAGTCCAGACTCTTAAAAACATCGACAAGAAAAAATACTCTTGATTCAATCAGATTTAAGCTTAAATCAAGAACCAAGCCTCTTAATTTGAGCGGATTTCCTTTTGATTTAAGCTTAAATCTGATTGAATTAAGAGTCCTTTTTCTTGTCAATGTTTTCAAGAGTCTGGACTCTAGATCCAATGTGTTTTTTTTTCCAGTGTAAGTTTCTCTCATGTTTATTCTTTTAAATAGAACTAAACAACCTAACGAATTGGAACTTCCCTGAATTTTCCTTAGATCATGAAGAATATAGTTCCGAATTTCAAATCAATATCTCGATCAGTATTCTAGCAAAAAGAATACAAAATAAGAGGAAATTAAGCAACGTCTTGTGTAAGTGGGCTGATCCTGGCTAGATCAGTCAAACCAACCTCACAACATTTGATGGTGCCTAATCCCTTTTCATGTTTTAATTCTCTTGCCGATAACCGAGCAATCTTTTGCACAGAGACTGGACCAAGAATATTCCGTGCAATCTAAGGTGAATTTAGATAAAAGCCTCCAAGCATTATGTTTCATAATTCCCAGTTGAAAGAAACAAAACAAGAAAGAAAGTCACGTGATATGCAGTCAGGCTGATTCTGTTTAAATAGTGCATCCGGTTGACTGTATCTCTCGTATGCAATTCATTCAAGAAAAGTGGATGAAATTTTCCACTCAGGCGCTACAAGATCTACTTCCTCTTGACTTTATTTTACAAAAAAAGCCACGCGAAACGCAGTTGGGCTGATGCTGCTTAAACAGTGCATCTGGTTGGCTGAATCTCTCGTATGCAATTCATTCAAGAACAGTGGATGAAATTTTCCACTTAGGCGCTACAAGATCCACTTCCTCTTCACTTTATTTTATAAAAAAAGCCACGTGAAACGCAGTTGGACGCAGTTCATATTATCGACGGTAACAACAGGCATACCCGATATAGCGCCCTCGACATCGTAAAGATACTTCAAACGCTACACCTTTCCACACACGCGCCGATGTGCTAATTGCCTATACTGCACCTGCCGACGATAAAACCGTGTTACGAGGTGTGCACCGTGCACTGGAAAAAAGAAAAGAAAAGAAAAAAAAAACATTGGATCTAGAGTCCAGACTCTTAAAAACATCGACAAGAAAACGTACTCTTGGTTCAATCAGAATCTAGCTTAAATCAAGAACCAAGCCTATTAATTTAAGCGGATTTTGTTTTGATTCAAGCAAAAATCCGATTGAATCAAGAGTATTTTTTCTTGTCGATGCGCTTTCAAGAGTCTGGACTCTAGGTCCAATGTGTTTTTTTTCCCAGTGCAGTGCATCCGGTTGGCTGTATCTCTCGTATGCAATTCATTCAAGAAAAGTGGATGAAATTTTCCACTACACACATTTCCACAGGCACTACAAGATCCACTTCCTCTTGACTTTATTTTCGGACTTACTGCTCTCGGCGGCGAGACAGCCGTATGTCCTCCCACGGCGCGAAACCCGCGGGTTGGAGATGAGTCTCGCTTCAGCTCCGACGCGGGCTCCGTCGGTGGAACAATGAGTAGCAGTAATCACGACATAATGAAAGCTCGGATGATTTATAGGATTATGGGCGGCGGGCGCGTCGCAAAATAAGAAACTACAACGTGGCTTGGGCCAAGCTCGGATCTGGGGGGAGGGCGGGGGGGATGAGGGCGAAGAGGGGGGCGGGGCGGGGGGCGGGTAACCTAATTTAGTGGAGTCTGGAGGGCTGTGGGACCGTGACAACAGGTTCCAGCCTGTTCCCGACTTCCTCTTTTCCGTCCTCCCCTCGAGTTGCACTCCAGTGACTTGCATCAACTTTAAATTTCCCTTCACTGAATTAAGACGTTATTTTTTAATACACCCGCTCGCGGCCCGGTTCCCACTCGGAGCGCTAGACAAGGGAGCTACTGTGATAAGGATAAAAGCCGTATAGATATCTCCGAGTTGCCAAGTTTTTTTTTTTTTTCTTTCTTTTTTTTCACCTCAAATATACCACGGGAGATGATCTCGCGCTTTACCGTCCGTGAAGTCCTACCCCCCTCCGTCCCTAATCAAGCCAGCCCCAGATACCCGTTGTTTGAGACCATCAAACTCAGGTCACCTGGCCGGGAATCGGACCCGGGACCTCCTGATCATAGAGCATGCGATACAACCACTACACCACAGGAGGTTCTTCCGATGAGCAATTCCGGACGTGTCGTGGTAAGCGTGGCCGGATTCATACATATGCCGTCGAGGCTGCAGTCTGGGGTGGCAAATTTTCGGAGGTGGCAAAAAAATGTAGGAAGAAAAAAACGAAAATAGGGTGCCGCCAAAAACGCTCTGCCGCCGCCGGAAGGGTTGCGCGGCAACACTGCGATCCAATCCAGGAGAAGCATGATAATGACTAAGATAGATACAGAAATAGATGATGAGAGGCTGAAACCTTGCATAAAAAAAATTTGTCGGGTATGCAGTTTACGAACGTATGCGGCGACAAGTCGTGGGAGCGCAGCGTCAAAATCATGACGGCTTGGGGGCGGCAATACGAAAATCCGGCAATAAAGTTAAGATCACAACCAGGTAATGAGGCTGAAATGGAGGTCGTCATTTGTTGCTAGTGTCGCAATTTTTTAATTTGAGTTTTTAAAATCCGAATTTGTGTCGTGTTCATTCGAATGGTTCAGATATACTGACATAACCATGGCATCCCAATTTTCGGCAGAAATATTTAAGGAGAAGATTAGCACAAGTTGTTTTAATCAAGCCTCTTCGTATGCGGACAGAAAAATCAATACACTGCTCTCATAAAAACAGAATTATAGTATTGTGTCTAGGCACTCTCCTCGATTAGAATCCACCTAGAGAATAGGAAAATTATTGAGCCATGTACAACCAATCACAAAAATTACCTGATGTTTGGTAACATTTCTCCCTGGTGAATCTCTTACGAGTCTTTTCATGTTCATACAGACTAAGTAACTACATTCTGTCGGTGCGAATATTTTTACGATGACAGATAATCTACGAGTATGATGTTTCTGATGAAATGAGTCCATACTAAAAATCCTCCGGCAGCTAGGGTGTCCCTATTCGAAAATATGTGACCCAATATGATCGTCTACTTATGACGATTAATTCAGGCAGAAAATTGACCGCCAGCAGCCCAGGTTCACTCACTAGTTAATTAAATAGATTTCAATTCATGCGGAAAATATTGGCTCTGATATTTTGGTGCATTTCATTTCAATTAGAGATGCTAGTAATATTTTTACATTAAGATCGTTGCAACGTTTTGGGATTTATTTACAAATGCAATGTGTGCGCTCGACTTTGATCAACATTTTTAAGATAATATTTTCTTCCCAAGGCAGAGAAGATCTACTAATTAGCATAAAATTTTTTCTTCGCATATTTCAAGTTTAACCTTTGCCTTATTCTGATTAAAAAAACCCCATAACATGGTGAAGGATTAAAAATCAATGAGATTGACTCTTACGTAAAACTCTTAGTAAAAAGAATTCTTAGTTTATTTGGAACTACACTTTTGCCCAAATGTTTTTAAACATAATGTTTGTATTTCTAAAGAGAATATTTAAACATTTAAAATAACAGAAAAGTGATTTCTTTGAGAAAAAAAAAATCAATGATATGTTGCTCAAGATAAGGACATTCAATCCCGCGCTTGAATGGTATGGACTAAAACATATTTCATCCGGTAAAAAAATCACAAGATATGCTGCATCTTGCAAAAATTCAGAATGACCCTTGCTGTAAGAGCTCTTTAATTTTTCAGAACAAGGAAATTGATGCATAACCACAATTGTCTGAGCTAGGTCACCTCTGCTTTTGAAGTTGACTGAATGAAAATGTCAGAAAATGCGGTCATTTTGCATCCTCTGAATTAATAAGAAACATTTCCATTCTACGTCATACAATATTCTCTTTGGTTTGGAATACCACGTGGCTCGCAACAGGGAGAATATTGCTACGAAATCTCTCCATTTATTGCGAATAAGCCACAATAACCATATTTGAAGGTACCCTCTTTACTTTTGAGGCTACGGTCATATGAAACGAACATGAACTATTAAGGTGGTTTGTTGACTGTTTTATTGCGTTTATGTCAATCCAAAAGCTTGCAACTTTTATGGTCCTTTCAAAATTTCCCAAATATTTCAATAAGCAGAAAAATAGTAAGAATCACACTCAAATGAAAGCGCCCTTTTGATATTATTCAAATACTCGTATTTTCTAAGTCCACGTTGTTTCAGGATGTAGGGAAGAGGGCTTGAAGGCGATCAAGCCTCTAAATCCTGCAACATTACGCAGATAAATTTTGAAAAAATAAAACATTTTGTTGAAAGCTGACGCATCGAGCGAAAAAGAAAAGGAAGGAGAATAAATGAAATAATGAAACAACAAGATAGGAAGAACCGGGGTGATTGTGGTCCACTGAAGTTTTTATTTTCGCCTGGAATAGAACCCGGTACCACAGGCACAGGAGCAATATAAAAACGAATCCGCTAACCACTAGACGTCAGTGAACAGTCAGTTAGTGATGTTATTGCTTGCTTGCTTGCTGTCTTTGAGTCACGCTGGTTTATCTACTCCATTTTTACCCGCACTGAAATCTGGAACACTCCTGCAATTTATCCTTCTCCCTTTTGCAATCAAGGAATACTATTGACATGGCAAATAGAAATCAAAACGAATTTAGTGCGATAAAAACGACCAAACACACGATTTTGTCCTAAAAATTAGTACAAGGGAAAATTCTTCTATCGTATAGTGTATACCAAAATTACTTTATTGCTCGATTTGACTCGAGAGGACTCAGGTTTTCTGTTAGAAAGAAGTAAGAGTTTACGTAGACAGCACCCGTTATTTTTCAACACAGCAGTTGACTGCAGAAAATCCCGGATCAATCCTGATGCAATACTGGATCATCCGTCGTATTTTATTTAAAACTAGCAGGAAACCCGTGCTACGCACAGGAAAACCCCACCATCAGCAATCACTGTGATTAGTGATCAGTTACTAATTGTGTTTCTGAATTATCGTCTACTATTTCAAAATTGGCGAGACACACTGGAGTGATAAAAAAGTAGAAATTAGTAGTATGCTGCTATTTTGGTCTGTTCTTCAGTAAGCTCATATGATAATTGTAATAATCAAAAATACCCAATCAAAAGTTGGTTATTTTCATAAAGATTTGATACTTTTGTCAGTTCAATGTTTAATTGAAGTTAGCTGGTGAGTTTCAGCCGCGAAAATTACGGGATTTAACCAGCGGTTTCGTTTAATTCTCAGCAATGACGGGTTTGTCATCTACATCGCGGAGAAAACTTGATTTTTCCAGGGATTTTGTAAAACAAATTAGAAATTACACGATAATCACCACGGTATCACGGCAAATACGTCGTGTTCCTAGCGAATTTCTAAGATCATTATAATTAATTGCGAGTTATTCACATCAATATCGTGGCATACACGCGAATTTCTGACTCAATTAAGACTACGTAAATGTGCGCATACAACGCATAAACATCTGTTGCTTGGGATGGGCGGAAACGTATGATTTTCCTTCAATTTTGTATGATACCACATACCCACTCCGGTGTTCAAATAGTTTCTCGCTTCATTTCAAGCAGGTGAAGAATGTCGGAGCGATGTTCTGTTTGCTCCGCTGTCGCTGTCAGCACCGCGACTACAGGCGCAGTGTGACCGAGCCGTCAGCACAGTATAGAACGCCTTCAATCTAGCAAGCGGCAATGTGCGCAGAGGAGACCAACGAATTACACCTCTAGAATGGCCGCGAGATAGCAAACCTGCGTAACGCGCATGGGCCGGTTTTTGAAGGCAGGAGGGGGGTGGGAGCCCAAGTATAGCTAACCTCAATCTCCATTTCTGCTGCGTCTTGCCCATAAGGATTACATGTGAAAATTTCAACCTTTGTAAACTTTCATTTTTTTGAGGTTTTCTTTCAAAGTTCCTATTTTTTGAGTAAAGAAAACCTTTTGAGGTGCGATTGAAAAGACTACGTCAGTCTCTTTATTCTATGCCAATGAACAGACAGATTTTCCAGATTTTCACATCTCTGAGAGGGTAGCCCGGCAACGGAGGCACGAGTCGGAGCTCGCAAAAATCATGGCGCGGCGTTTCCAACAGCGCGACGCCGAACTCGTTCCATCCTCCTCGCACTCGTTGGACGCCGAACTCCTTCCATCTTCCTCGCACCCGTTGCGCGCACCATAAGAACACACGTAAAATTTATCAGCTGTCTTCGAGCGCGAGCCGCGGAAATCGCTCCATCTCGCTCGCACTCTCTCTCGCACCCGTTGTCCTTACGGGAAAATCGACCCGCGCGGACCGCGATATCCCGCGAACCGGCGGGCGGATCGCGAAATCCTCCCTTATCCGGCGCCTCGGGGTAGAGAGGGATCCCAGTGCGGAATCTCAGGGTCACACGGCCTCCCGTTCACGAGATCCGCTGATACGTGAGTCAGTGAGTGAGTCAATCAACGTGAAGTCTGCTTTATTAGTATAGATAGATTTTGATAAAGGAAGATGCACTGGACCGTGTAAAGCAAAAAGAAACCATACCTTCATCATCCTTTAACCAAATTTAATTGGGAAATTAATTCTTTTGAATGAAAACGATTGTGCGGATTTTTGTACAAATTTCAGTGAATTTCCTGCAAGGTGAAAAGCAAATTCCTTACATTTTCAGCTACATTCCTTAGCTAATGTGGCTTGGTTCCTTTCTGCTAAACGCGCACCGAAAAAAATGGATTGCTGATTTAATAATTCAGTTGTTGAAAAAATGACTGCAATGTTTCAAATGTACATTTTACAATATTGGAAAGCTGTTTTAGCCACGGGGGTGGTTAAAGTAGCATTTTTGTTGTTAAAGTAGCATTTTTTTGTTATAAAATCTACATTGAAACATTGCAGTCACTTCTTTTAACAACAAAATTGTTAAATCAGCAATTTTAATTTTTCCGAGCGGTATCATTTTGGTTCTTAACTTTGAACTCTATCTAGAGGTCTATCCCCTCCCAAATTTCCCTGGCGCATAAGGAGAAAAAGACACTGTAAAGTGTAAATATTTATGGTTATGAAACTCTTTTTTTATGTTTAAGTATTTTGCCACGGTGTGGCGTCCGGTTCATTTTACCTCATCCGAGGCCGTGTCCAGGGGCTGTAATTTCCCCCGCTCGGAGCCACGAGGCCACTGCGACCGTCTTTTATGACCTGCCCTCCCCCCTTCCCACCGCTCATCCTTACCGCGGCTTCCGCCCCTTAACAACATTTTAAATTGAATATAAAACTTTCAACTCAGCCTCCGAAACGATTCAATATCCGCGTCCACCCGACCGCCACGCCACGTAATTCCGTCAACTCGACGCACTGTACCGTAACATATCGAGTTCTACATGTTCGTGTAAATCCTGACTCCATGTCAAAAATACGTGTCCCCGGTTTGAAGCGAGGCTTGGGAGCAGGGGAAAATGCGCTCTGCTGACGACACGTCGTGGCCGGTAAAATTGTCATGTGTAAAAAATAAATATGTACAAGACTCACTTGCACATTTATTTTTATTAAATTTGAGGATCCTCGAAACGCGTTCAAATTTAATAAAATAATAGTGCAAGTGAGTCCTAAACTTATTTATTTTTCACATATTAAACTTATGCTGACCTCATGAGTGTTTCTGCAAAATTGTCATAGTCTGTAATAGATTAAAATGAATAATACTCTTTTCTCATATTGAAGGTAAGTCGAATCATTAGATTTGTTGATTGTGTCAAACGACGCTCTAACTTGGAATAAGAGTAGTTTTTAGAGTCAAATGTTTTGAAACATGGTCAAATTTGACTTGAAATTAAAGTCAAAGTAGACTCAATTCCCCTTAATAATATTTATGGCCAAAAGGCGGAAGCCGGTACCTTCAATACGGTTTTTCAAAATCTCCGCTCCTATTTTATTTTTTTAAAAGGGAACAAACCAACTTTACCTACAGCTTGAAATGTATACGGAATATTCTCCCAATAGACAAGAAAAATTAAGGGAGTTTTCAGGAAATTACTTCGCTCAGTTTTCCAAAGAAAAAAAAAAAATGTAAAATAAATGTAAATTTAATGTGTAATAAATGTAATAATACGTGTAAAATATGACAGAAAGTCTGCAAACGTCTCAAACGGAGGTACGCAGTTTCGGAATCTAGCGCATCGACATGTGGCTGGGACTGAGAGAGCACAGAAAACAAAACGCCTTCAATTTTTGCGTATGCAACAAGGACATCCATAGAGCACGAATAGTTGCGTCAATGCCTGATCATCGACGGAACGAAGCGAGAGTGGCTCGACGCGCATTGAAGATGAAAACGCGTCAATTTAGACTCTACTTTTTCAAGTAAAATTGTATCTTTAGTTCGATTTATTTGACTCTGAAGTCAAGCTCCATTTCGATGACTATGCATAGACGATCATCATAAATCGGTAGTACTGGTTTCCACCATTCTAATGCATATGAGACAAGCTGCATCCATCGAGGTAGACTCTTTCATCCTGAATCGATAATTGACAATGGATTTTAAGGGAGGAAAAACTGGACTTCATTTTGCAATTTGGACCGATACTGCCGTGCAACGCAAAAACGCCAGAAAAACTTGTGTACCTTGCAAAAATGTTTTTACAGAATTCGTTCGCAATTACTATCAAGAACTTAACCTAAAAATTTGAGGTGCATGGGTAAAACAATATTTATTTTATAAAGTGTTAAGTTCCAAAAAACGAGGGAAAACTTTGATGGATTTACCGCGTCCTTGCTCAGCACGGTAGTATAAATTCTGGCTCATCTGAAAAAACACTTATATGCATAGAGAAACTAATGGCATATACGTTGTTTTTAAACCGAGCCGGAATTTATGGTTCCTGATTGCAAAATGTAATCCAACTGTGTTACCAATTTAAGATTATCACCACTGCCCATTTTTCTAAGCTCACACTCAGAATAGCACTTTTCCAGCCCGAAAATGATAGCACGCGAGTTGTGTAAATGTGTAACAGCAAGCGACCGGGAAGCGAAGGAAAAAGAAATTTGAGTCCCGTCAACGATTGCGTGGGTCAAAATTCGCATGGGGGAAAAAAATGATAGGATTGAAAACGAAATCGAAATAACGACACATTCCGTCAAGCTATTGTGATGGATTGCCGGAACTAGAATTATTTTCCGCACGTGATGAATGAGTAGTGAGAGGTCCCAAAACACAGACCTTGTTTTTTTAGGGAGCCCGAGCATAATGACAAAGTGATGGAATGTGTAGCCAAGTGAAAACTATTCTTCGTGCCGAGACTGACCATCGCAAGAGCGCGATGAATATGGCTCGCGCCCTTGATCGTGTCACAACGGAATTAATAACTGCGAGCTTCACCGGAGTCTTTGTGACTGGGCGCCGGGCGGGAAAAAACTGAAGACTTTCGACTGAAGGCTTGGTCACTGGGTTTTGTCTTCTCGTTTCTTTCATTCCTTCATGCTTTTATATCAAACTCTCGAGTACCTATCGATGCCCCTATTCGAAAAATGCGAATTTGAATGGGTCAGTTATGCTTGTCATAGAAACTTTTCTTGATGGTCTACGATTATAGACTGGCAAGAATAACGAGATCTTCCAATATTCTGGTTTCTAAGCCAAATGGGAGGCTGAATAATGGTAATTAAGAGAATAAGAATAACTTCATCTTTCACGATTCTAGTTTCTGAGTCAAATGAGAGGCTAGGTGCAAAAGAACAGTATTTGCTATTTTGATAAATACGTGTTGGAAGTTTCGAAATTATATGGTACCTTCTGACGGAAAGAAAGTTCAAACTGACTTTTAAATTGCAATTTGGGAGCGAACTCTTCACTGGAAAAAAAAGCACATTGGATCTAGAGTCGAGACTTTTAAAAACATCGACAAGAAAAATTACTCCTCATTCAATCAGAATCTAGCTTACATCAAGAACCAAGCCTCTTAATTTCAGCGGATTTCGTTTTGATTCAAGCGAAAATCCGATTAAAACAAGAGTACTTTTTCTTGTCAATGTTTTCAAGAGTCTGGACTCTAGATCCAATGTGTTTTTCTTCCCAGTGTTCACACAATATGCGTCAATAAGACTAGTTTTACTTGAAATAATTTCTATCTTAATTTTTTCTAAGGTGAAGATTTCTCATAAGGAGCCCCTTTTGGTTGCACTGATTCTGAATTCTAAGGGCCACCAAGATATTTGGATTTTCTATATGCTTCGCTCAGATAACAAAATGAAAATCTGTTGAGTTAAGGGGCTTATATTAATGATTGTGGATGCAAAGAGCGTTTAGCTCGAAGCTTAATTGAAAAAATAAGGACGATGGAACTTTAAGCACGTTTACAGTGCTCAACGAGGTAATGTACCAGTGATGCTCAAGTTGCGAACCGAGACAGGAGCTCGCTCACGTATGTGATTAATCCATCCGTTTGAGCAGCTAGTTGATTTCACAAGTAGCACGTACTGCATCCGCCGATATGTGTGGTGACTGCGCTCCCGCTCAAAGCGAATCGGCGAACATGTGGCGAGCTGAATGAAAGCTTCATCAGAGCGAGGTTTGTGCTGAGTCTCTGGTTTGCGGTCAACTCCCCGCGACGAGAATCGCCTCAAACTCCCGTCTCTGAAGGGACAATCATCCATTTACCATTAGGTCAGTCGCCGGGATATGAAATGAAGCACCGTGTTGCATGATTTTGCATTCGAGTCTCGTAAATATAAGATCGGATTTAAGGTGATTCGATGGACGCTGGATTTCGTGTCAGAACGAGATGCGCAACATCGCATCGATTACTTCCAATTTTCAGCTGCTTGTCATTTTTCTCGAATTTTGAGATCGTAATTCTGTTGTCGGGAGACTTGTTTTACCAATTTTGATGGATAAATTTAACGTAATGAAGGGGTGGTTTTACTGGAGGAAAAATATCGAATTCGAGTGCAGCTTCGATATCAGTATTGAATGCGATATTTTTCCTCTAAAAAAACCACCCCTTTATTACGTTGAATTTGCCTATCAAAATTGGTAAGTGAACTCTTTAGTCTCCTGACAGCAGAATTGCGATCCCAAAATTTGAGAAAAACGACGAGTAGCTGAAAAATGGAACCAATCGATGCGACATGTATCGCATGTCGTTCTGACACAAAATATGGCGTCCATCGAATCACCTACTAGTTCGTCAGCACTTTGGAAAGCAATTTTTTAGTTGTTGATCGATCAAATGATAACCTATGGATTTTAGAACATTTCTTAAAGATTCCCGAGCATTACGTCACACTATGATACATCGAGTATTTGCACATTTTTTATATAAAAATATGTTGAAACAGCTCGTTTTAATCGCATTGACTCTTGTTTTGCGATATTCACTCGGGACGAACCTACTTTCAAAGTTATTTTAAAGTTTTGCTCGGTAAAATTTTATCTATGAATACCTGGCGTTCTGTACATGCTTGAGATTTCTCGAGTAATCTCCTAAAATCGAGAAATCATCAGTTGAACAATCGACTATCGAATCGTTTTCTTAAGTACTGTAGACCGACTTTAAAAGCAACTACTGCAGCACAGCATAACACCACACAACACAGGAAGAGCACAGGAAATGCCGCTTGTTGATGACGGCGCAGAGATACAATTATTCGTGCTTGGTGGATGTCCGTGTTGCGTCTGCAAAATTGAAGGCGCCATGGCGCTCGGTAAGAACTCGCAATGCTCTGCTCTGTGATGCCAATGTGTGGCTTCGATTCGGGGTGGAAGTTACAAACGTCAAAATGTCACTAATTGTCCAGGCATTTCATTAAATGCCTGATATGACTAATTGCCTGTGACTTAAACACTTTCTTTTTCTTGTATGTATTCGAGTATGTGTAAAACCGTGAAAAGGATAGAATAAATAGTAGTACACGCTCTCGCTCTAAGTGATAAATTTTTTGATGAAAACCGTATGATCGTATAAAAATAACACGAAATTGAACTGAGAAAAACATGCAAATTCATGCAGAATTGAGAAAATTCTGGAAAGAACTCAAAACCAGACTCGGGAGCAAGACGTTGAAAATCGTGCAGCGAATGAACAGATCACGAATCCGGGCTTACGAATTGGCAGATATGGAGCGGCACTACGGAAGTCAGAATAACAGAGATAGCGGTAATGCAGAAGGAAAATACTCTTCTTGACCTCCTCAGTTTTAAGTGAAACTTCATTGCACCGAGATAACATCACACGCTGCAGCGTTGTGAGAATGAACATCGGGAGGGTCGGCCATATAACTTATTCAGTGGAGACTTGCAAGCATCAAATGCGGCAGTTGTGCTGACCCGAATTCTTGATTGAAATGACAAACGGATTGGAAAATTTGCGCTTGTAATGTGGCAAGTCACATAAGTGAAAAATTTAAGTTTTAAAATATCTTCAGATTACTGTGAAGTATTGGGCTTGGAATGTGATGAAAGCTACCCCTGCATTGAGGCATCGAAGAGATATGAGAGCGAGCCATTTTTATTTGAGGGGCTTGGAGGATAAGGCGCGTAAGTGCGTTTTAGAAAACATTGAAATATTCATGATTTCAAGTAATACTAGTCTTTAAAGCGTACTCTGTGAAAAATTTGCTCCCAAATTCTAATTAAGTATTTAATAAGTATTAAGTATTGATATCTTTTTTCAAAAATGAAGTATCTTTGATAGCGATATAAAATTAAAAATTAACGTTCCGGCCCATGTCATCAATCTTCTGCTCTTTAAGTACCATGTTCGTATGATATAAAATGTCTTCACCGAGACTGTCTGCATTTTTTCCTGGTCCTCTCTTCCTCTGACTTTTCTCGTCGCTCCGCGTTTTATTGACTTTATTTTCTCCCGAAGAAAAAACACTTTAATTTAATTTTTTCAATCCTTCTTTTCACCGAGGACTTTGAGAGAGCGGTCTGGAAAATCGACGAAATTAATGTTCTCGCCGCGTGTGGGGATAAGGCACAAGCCTCGAGGCAATTTGACACTCCGAGGAGATAGCTTACACGGTGTGCCGCGTTTATTTTTACGCTTGCTCCTGACAAATCAAGACCGTTATCGATCATGGTTCCTGTTTGTCCTCGGTAAACATTATCCTTCGGAAGAGGCTGTTGGAGTCGACGCTCTGTAGATTCAATTACACCGTCAAAGTGCTCACACGTTTATCCCTCAATTATTTCGGAGACTCAATGCGAAATGGCCCTTCAATAATGGACCACTAATCAGCCAAAGTATAAGAATTAGCAAAAGGAAAGCAACGCAATTTTTCGGGAAATTGAGTTAAGAGGCCGTCGTTCATAAAATACGTTACGCTCTGGAGGGGGGGGGATTGTGGAAAGTATTACGTAATTTTTTCTAAGCATTAAAAACGATAGGGCCTCCGTTACATTCCAGATATTTAAAATGAAACATGAACCCCATGTTATTTTCCGTAACGGCCCCAGAAAGTGGGAACCAGTCGAATCAGCCAATCAGAGAAAAATCGTAAAAGTAGGATGTGCCATTCGGGCCGCAATTCATGTTGCAACTATTGTTTTCTCTTTGCTTCAAGCTGCAGAACATCCAACATTTCTTATATGGTATTATAGATTTCTGAACTGTTTACATACCTTAAAAACTGAGAGGCTCCCAGGCTTAAATGGCTACATCGCGTTAAATAATGGATTCCACGTTTTGTCGCTAACACATACATTGTAAGTTTTGCATTTTTCTGTATTTTTCTATACTTCTCTTTCCCCGCTCCCAGTAAGTTCAAGCAGGGGCTAAGGCAAACCACATGAATTTCTAAATTATAATAAGAAATTGCAGTCTCTAAGTTATCACCTTGAAATAATTATTTTAGACCTTAAAAGTCTAAAGTATGAAATATCATATGAACTGTATTTTGCAATTTGGACCTATAAATTCCGGCCCGATTTAAAAACAACGTATGTGCCATTAGTTTCCCTATGCACATAAGTGACTTTTCAGATGAGCCAGAATTTATAGGTCCAAATTGCAAAATGCAGTCCATATATTAGTGGAGGCTGTGCCGTATGGCCAAAAAAAGAACAAATTAATTTCAAGAAATTTATGGTTAAATTTCTTCAAGTAATTTAACTGAAGAACAAAAACGTATCTCCTACTTACATTATATTTTCCTAAAATAGAATTTTTATTCATCAATTAAATGCGAATAGTGGAAAAATTTCAAAATCATGAGGTGAAAAACGATGACTCCGCGAGTCTAAACACAGAGCGGAGCGGCTTACCGGCGCCTACAAACCTAACAGGGATACTTCACGCATTGCGCGATGCGTGAAGTATCCTGTTAGGTTTGTAGGCGCCAATGCGCGTGTCGCGTTGATCGCCCGCGATGCGTAATGTCGCACTCAGAAATTCGGGATTAAAGTTAAAAAACGAAACCCAACTACGTCTCTCCTATCTTAAGCACTCTTAAGAAAAATTTAGCACTCGGAGAAAACACTTCAATCGTGGAAAAAGCAGAAATTATTTTGACGCTCGATTTGGTTTAAATAAATCTAGGGTATTTTCCTATAACGGAGAATTTGAATGAACTAACATAAAAAACGCAAGTTTCTTTCGTGTGAGATGGATTCGAAAACGATCAACGTATAAACCGTATTCTACCTATAGTTCATTTTCTACTTCCTATTCAGGCGGCTAGTCACTTGAAATGAGATAGTGGGAAACTTTGTGTATCACTTAGCGGGGCTAGATTTTCAGCGCGTGTAAATATTGTTCAGCCTGGAACTATGATACATAGCAACAATTTTCACAATGTTAAGAACGAGAGTGGGTACAAGTATACCTCTCATATTGCAGATGTTCACATTAAAGTATAGTCATTAGTGCTGCTTAAAGGAGACGAAACGCAGTCGCTCCGCGCATTTGAAAGATTAACGCAGCTCAGATTCAATCTCCCTTAATTTCATCGTCAGAAACGGCAAAGGAAGACGCTCATTGAGTATAAGCCGAAACCATCGTTCCCTCATCCTTGTTTCATGTTTCATCTACACACTGATCCTCCAGCTCCCCGAAAGATCCCTTTAATCTTGACCAATCCCAGGCTCCCATCCTTCCAGTTCAACAAACTAGCTTTTTAAGAGCGGGGACTGAAAGCAGGTTCCCCGTTCTCCAGTTTTATCAGCAAACGTGTACACTCCGAATTGAGTTGCGCTCCGAGTCAATTGGACGCATTTCTATCAAACGGAACTATGTGCATTAAGACATGAGCCCCGAGACCCATAGGAATATATGCATTACAGGGCTCACGTCACAATGCACTTAGTTCCGTTTGATGGAAATACGTCCAATTGCATTATATACCAGGATCGACCGAGAATACGGAACCGCAAATCACTGGCATGTTGAAAATGTGGAGGAGTCGCTCCGTAAAAGTGAGAGAGAGAGAAGAGGGTGGTTCCGAGCAAGAAAACAAAAGTTCTAATGTTGATAAGAGCCGAGAGCGCTGTTGCCGGACGGTGCGACTTGATGACGAGTTTTTCCGGCGCTGTCTCGGAATTTCGGGTGCGATTAGCGGTCGGCGCGCCGTGGGACCTCGGGGAAAAAATGATAAAAGTTTGAACGGAAATTAAACATAAACGCAGCCGGAAACCAGCTGACGGAGATTCCGAGTCCACGTCGACACGTCTACAGATCTTCGGCCGCCTCATATCTCGCATCTCGCGGAAGAACTAAGTGAAAGATGGCTATTGTCGTCGAAAGCGCTATTATCTCTCGGTCGGTCTCTTGGTATTACAACATGCATTTTATTGTTGAACCACACGGTGCTTGTATAGGGAAAGTATGGACTTATCGGAACATGGAGCTACAAACTGATTTAGTGACTACGTCATTCGATATAATATCGAACTCTTGGTTCAAACAAAAACAAACTAAAATAACCTCATGTACGAATCCTTCGCCATGAGTGGACTGCATTTTTCAAAAAGGAGCCAGAGGAATTGCGATGATACTAAGATTGTGCATTTTCATCATTTGCAATAAAATTACTGAAACCATGAAAAAATGTGAAATTTACATTGTAATTTTATCTTAAATTTACAGTTTTTAGCAAGTAAAATAGAAACTGTTAATGGATAATCAGGTTTTTCTTCCAAGACAAAAGAAGTTGCACAGTCTCAGCAACATTGCAATGCTCCTTTTTGCAAAATGCAATCCAGTTAATTGTGTGAATTTATTACAATTTAGTTATTGGCCGGTCATAAATCCATTAAGAAGTCATTAAACACGAGAAATTTTGATTGTTAGAAACGCTTGGTCGCATCTTACAACCACGGTACAAAGGGTGCGGATCAGAAACAAGGTTAGGTATGTGTTGGTTCACATTTGGATTGCATTTTGCAGAAAGGAGCCAGGAGAGTTCCAATGTTGCTAAGATTGTGCAAATTTCTTTGCCCTGCTAATATAAACTGATCATCACTATGAGTATTATCTTTACTGCCAATAAACTATGAATTCAAAAGGAAAATTCCATTTGTAAATTTGATTGTTTTCATTATTTCAGTACTTTTATTGCAGAGAATGTATGTTGCACAATCCTAGCAACATTGGAATGCACTTGGTTCCTTTTTGCAAAATGCAATCCATTTGAACTATGACCGAAGATTTTTATAATTAAGCATTTCTTTGAAAGATTCTTTCTTTGGGGATTTTAATACGAAAAATAAAACCTATCAAGTGTTTTACTAACTTCTGGAACAAAGGGTAGTAATAATTTCAATGATGAGTAACCTGGATGATTTGAGTGGATAGTCTGATGATGATGATTTGAGTCTTCATTATTTATCTATAGTTTGTCGGAAAGAACTGATTTCCTACATTTGTATTTCTGATTTCAGATAAATGGTCAGCTTATACGATGGTCACTCGTCAGAAGCACTGATAAAGGAAAGGGAGGAAGCATGTGAAAAAGTGCCTCACAATGTGACAGGTCAGGCAAGTTCCACAAACTTAATTTTTTATTATTTTTTGTCGCTTGACTTAGTTATATTATTTAAGAATAACGATGATAATCATTAATCAAGCACAGAACAGACTCAATTTAGAGAATACTGAGTTGAAAAATTAGTCAACTTTCCTTCAATGATTGCTGAAAATTTTCGTGGTTCCTATTCGGCTGTTTTATAGTAACCATTTTTTATTGCCCAGGAGCCGAAGCCCCCCCCCCCCCCCTCATGTCACCATTGGTGGGTAAAAGGGGGATTCTTACTTTGGAGGTTGAAGTTACGTCAAAATTTTGACATTATTTAATCGAAATCAAAGATTACGGAAAACTGAAACCTCATCGACATGAAGCAATCCACAATTGGCCCATCCGTGTCCGAATTAATGACCCGAATATGGTGGGAGACAGAATCTCCCTCAAAAAATGTTAGCTCGCTAAATTTAGGGGAGGGCGTGGAAGAAAAGTTGTCCTCATGGGTAATCGATCCCAAAATATCCAAATTAAATAATCCCATAACCCCTCAAAGCTTCGCTGGTGGGGCATGGATCATGGAGTTTTGGTTCCCTCAAGTTCCCCGTCGGCAAAGTCTTGGAGGAAGGGGCCAGGGTGGCATGAAACGTAAGAAAGAAATGAAAGATTGGAAATTTCAGTGAAATATTTTATGGAATTTCTCGAGGCTGTGAAATATTTCATATTATTCAGGAACCATAGTATGCAACCCGCGCTCAAACACACAAAAATAGAAGAAAGTCACAAGTTTTACATTTTACGAGACATGAAAAGGAACCGGTATTTTTCAGTATCTTTAATAAATTTTTTGAATTTCATGAAATATTTCACGTGAAATTTCAAAATTTTATTTTTCATGAAATTTTGCCATCCTGAAAGGGGCTACGAGACCGTCAAATTCAGATCTTTTCGAGGCAATTACCCATGAAAACATCTTTTTCCGAGCCCCGACGTTAGTTTAGTGAACAAGACGTTAATTAAGCCGTTCGTGACGTTAGTTGTATATAATCGGCCGAATTTGGATTTCTAGATAGCCATTTAGGTTAAATTGCAGCACTCTTTGATCTCAAAGGAATAAAATCAACATTTAACGTAAGCACCGACTTTTAAAGTGAGGATCCCCTTTTTACTCTCGAAGAAGGGCCTGGAGGAGGGGGCCCCAGGACGATAACATTCGGATCTCTTGAGCTTTACTCTCTGCTCACCTCCGCTGTGCCCGAATTCTTCCAACCCAAAAGAACTGACAACAAAGCCTGGCACGTGTGGTTTAGAATACCCTGTATATATTTTGGGAATTACTGTTTTTCAATTTCCATCGATAAATCTCTTAACAAAATCAAGCAGGTCTCTTATTCCGACGTTTTCCGTTGCCTTCGCTTCCGTCCGGGCGAAATGAAAATTCTGCAGTGAGAATGCTTGGAACCAGACACGATTCTCTACTTGCCGTTGATATGTTCTCCAACTAGTTTAGGATGGAACCGTTGCCAGTCCGTGGAAAAATACCGAATTTTCTAAGTGACTCTTTAGTCGGGTAATTTCCAGTGGCAAGTTGTAAACCATGGAAAATACATCCGAATTACGGCTGCTCATGAAAAGTTATGTTACGTCTGATTGGATGGGCAAGCCATGCACTAGCCGGCACGTCTTAAATCCACTTGCATCTCGTTCTTCGCGCGTTTCTTTAAACGTGCAGGCATACCAAGAGAGCGATTTAGATGCTAAAGCACGAGTTCCCTTTACTTGGGACTTTCTAGAGAGGCGGGAAAAAGCTAGGTAGTCACCACAACTAGTGGCTGGTGCTGATTACTTTTCAAGGGTAGTTTTTAGCTGTTTTACCGGGAAAAAACAAGCGGGAAAGTTCTAATACATTCGTATTACAGGAACGCTCAGCTGCCCTCTATATAAGATTATAAGTGCGTTTTTAAGTTCCCCAAAGAAGATGAGCACCGATGAGATGAAAAAACTCACTCACCAAAGTTTCAACTACCGGTTTTGAGAAAACTACACTACCACTAAAAAAAATAAAGATAAACAATTAGAGAGATGAAAATATAGAAAAACGATTATCGTCCTCCAAGCTTTAACATTAGAAACGTTCGATAAAGGTATCGCAGATTAATCTATTCTAAATATGTTAGGTCTCTCTTCGCCATCTTTTTGATGAGCTGGTGCGTCATTTGAACGCATTGCCATTAGTATACTAGAATTTTAGAGGCACGTTGAATGCAAAAAGCGCTCCCTACCCATTGAGCGCTTCAAAACCAGAAATTTCTCGCAGTTATTT
Organism: Bemisia tabaci; assembly: GCF_918797505.1. Lineage (NCBI taxonomy): Eukaryota > Metazoa > Arthropoda > Insecta > Hemiptera > Aleyrodidae > Bemisia > Bemisia tabaci. Next base: position 44,920,036 of record NC_092799.1, on the reverse strand, counting down.
AGCAAATTACCTTACATTTTCTGGAGGGACCAAGTAAATATCTGAGGGATCAACCCTCCTCCCCTCCTCCCGGTATCCTCTCAGTTTCGCCCATGAAAGGTATTAACAAGTTTTGATGTGAGTTTCACTTATTTCGACTAAGAACAAGCGGTTACCCGCTCACTCTCATCAGATAAATTGTGCCGGTGATGGAGGCCAATGGAAGCGCAATGATTGATGACTTGGCGTTAGACGAGTCGGCTGCAGCCGGAAGTACTTACTTAAGATGAATATTCGCGTATTTTGCGAAAGTGCAAGCTACGACAAATCATTTTCTGAGAGCGACGCCAGGCACATCTTCACACATTCAAACACTTTCAGATTCAATCATAAAAGCACTGTGAATAATATACTGAGAGGATAATGGTTCTCATATCGTCACCTTTCGGCCAAAGTATCAAAAGCGCCGTGCGACGTTTCAAAATTTCCGCCGCCATTTTATTTTTTCAAATTTTGAGGGTTTTTTGCATGTGTACCACTCTACTGCTCAGTAAAAACACAAAATATAATACAAAATTAAAGTGCTTCGGGAATCAATAAAGTTGACACAGAGTCACCTTAATATTTACAAAACACACATTATATTTTCCCTCAATACAATTTTTTCCCCCATCAATTTAAAGGAGAATAATGAAAACATTTCAAAATCATAATGTGAAAAACGATGACTCCGCAAGTTTAAACACAGAGCGAAGTGGCGCGGCATGCTGCCGGCGCGACACGCTCGCTGTCGCCTTCAAACCTAACAGGGATACCTCACGCATTGCGCAATGCGTGAAGTATCCGTGTTATGTTTGTAGGCGCGCCAATGCGCAGGTCGCGTTGGTCGCCCTCACCCATCGCGCCGCGGCGCTTCAAGCAACTATTTCGCAACAGAGGTGTTGCACGGTATCCTGCGAAATTGAAGGCTCTCTAACGCATCAAGAATGACAGGCATCCTTTAAGAGTACGGAAATTTTCTCGCAAAATACATCAAGACACTACGGCACAAAAAATGAGCGGTAGTCCAAAACAGGTGCGCGGGGAAAAAAATCGTAAAAAAAAAAAAATGTCCTATAACCCGTGTAGATTTTGCTGAAGCCTTGGAATTTCCTCAGAATCATTTACATACCGCACGAGGAAAAGGAGAATAAATTTAAAATTGTTTTATTCGGTCGTGAAAATTTGCAATGACACTTGCTTGAATTTTTCCAATGACACCATGAAGTGAGTGTAACCTATGTTCATACAGAAATTCTGTTTCAGAGAGCCAAGTGCCGTTGTGTCCGAAAGAATTCGATGGGTGGACATGCATTTCTGCTACTCCTGCGGGGCATGTCGCACAGTTTCCCTGTCCCTATTTCATTTACGGATTCGATCCAAAACGTGAGTCGCTTATTTTATTTCGTTGAAAATAGAACCTCTTTGTAGCTATTCAAAACTGAATCTGGTCAAAAAGAAGTGGGCCAAATTTTATGATTAACGAGTATCATTTATGACACTTGATATCAGTATTAGAAGCCAGCTATTTCAATGAATTATACAACATGAGACTGTGAGTTTTCATGATTTTAGCCCATTTTTTTAAAAGGAGTATTTTACAGAAGCACGCTTAAGACAAATTACGAAAGTTACGGTAATTTCGTGGTTCATGGTTAATTTCAGTTTTCCTCTCAGAATGAGTGTACAAACATCACGAAGAGGTAATTATTATTTATTTTTCCTTTGCAGACATTTCATTTGAATTTTTTTTCTTTCTTCCTCCCTTTTTTCCATGAAGATGAAAATAACAAATTCAATACCGGTTTCTGAGAAAAAAGGGGGAACTGTATAGGCCTACATAATTCTTGCTTATTTGAATTTTTTTGGGAGTTTTGACACCACATACTGGACAGAAAGCTTCTCAGATTTCAAGCAAGCTGTGGAAAGTTAAAATCGGCCCATTCGTAAAGTAACTCCGATGTTTTTCTTTTAAACATCCAAAATTTTGAATATTGCTTACTGTTTCATTTGGCGTAATTACGCTTTTCCAGAAAATGCATATCGCAAAGCATAGAAGTGATTACAGTATAAACATACAACGTAAAACAACCGAATCGCTTGAGCCTTATAGCTTTCTCGTACTGTGCTATTCACGAGACACACCGGCAGGGTTGTCCTCATATTGACAACGATAAACTCAAAGCTCACTAAATTATTTTCACGTAACGTTAAAGTTTATTTCTACTTTCCAAAATTAGCAGAGCGCTTATTAAGGAGACAGAGGCAGTAAAGTCTCCCTTTCGGAGGTTATAAAATCACCTGGTGCGGCGTTGCCATCTTGTCAACGTCTCCTCATCGTTGCCAAATCAGCCTGTTTTAGAAAAAAAGGCGGAAAACTTTGCAGGTTGTAAAAAACCACTCTGCGATTAGTTTTTGTGTTTTACTCGAATTGTTATTAATGGACTGGATCGATTCAACCAAAATCAGCTTGAACACATCAGACAATGGCTATCTGCTTCTCATTTAATATTTTTTAACGAGATGACAAGCAAAATTCTAACTTACGACAAATTCGATTGTTACTGTTTCAGGGTTAGCTCAAAGGATATGTTTGGATGATGGCTCGTGGTTTAGACATCCTGATAGCAATAAAACATGGTCCAACTACACCACTTGTATAGATTTAGACGATTATAAGGTAATACTGCGATCGGAAGAAATAAATAGATTAAAAAAATAAAAAAAAACAGTTGTTCAAATTTCGTTTATTTCGTATGAAATGCTTGGAAAATCTCGTCATACTAGGTGCATTAAGTCAATGAAAAAAGCATTATACGAAAACAGTCGGTAACATTTTTCATGAAAATTCGCGTAGACTGATATTTCAATTCAAATGTTGAAAATTCCATTAGAAAACTGCATTATATTTAAATTGAACAGCGTTCAGCAGAAAGGAACAAACTCCATTAAGGTTTCAAAATCGTCCAATTTTTTCTTCTTCTGGGAAACACTCAAAACTTTGAACAGATTTGATTTTTCCACAAAAAAATTGTTAGTTTTAAGTGAAACAGATCCTGAAAGCTTCATCATAGTACATGCATTTGGTTTTCTTTACGGTGACAAAGAAGTCCGATTTTGAAATTAACGCTGCAATGAATTTGGTTCATTTTTGCTGAGTTATTTCCAACCATAATGGTAAAAACTATAAAATATAAAGTGGAGTTTTCAAAAGTTCAGAAAGGCTTACTTTCCATCATAGTGTTGCGCAATGCAAATAGAAAATTACAGACACTCATTTTCAAAATCTTTGGTTTTTAAAGAGGGACACTGTTCAAAGCAAGTCGCTGCTACACCATGCGTACAGTACATATAATTTGAAACATATAGCGAGAAGAAAATTATACTCAGTGCTCAAGTTACGAGCGCATAGCATTAAAGAAACGGAGTTAAACTAATGGGCAGCGTAATTGTATTACTGGACTGCCGCGCCGGTGGGTGCAACAAGTCAAATTAAAGAAATTACACTCGCTTGAAGTCAAAGTAAGCATGCGGTAAGATTGCGGCAGAGAGAGTAAACTAAATCAATTAAGTCTTAATTACATGAATATTTAATCCTTTCATGTTGATTATAATGTTTATCTTGCACTCAGTTGTGATTTCAGTACGATTACCTCTTGAATGTATTGCTAATATTTTCCCTTGGTTATCTGGTGTAAATATTGTCCAAACTTCCAAGAGAAGTGCATCATGAAGTAAAATGATTTTTGCAATTAGATTATTTTGAAATAACACGCATTGGCAGAGACCTTTTGACAGTTGGACAATAATTTGCGCGTTTCATCACAGAGCTTCAACGGTTCAATTTTGTAGTGAATTGATTATGTACATTAAAAATGAAATCTATTGATTCTGTTCTAGCTAAGGAATCAAGTTAACCTCATCTACAAATCTGGCTACTGCGTGTCTATAGTAGCACTGACTGTCTCTATTGTCATCTTTTTCTATTTCAAGTAAGAAAAATAGGTTATCTCTATCAGTACGTAAGTTTTTCTACTAAAAATTCATATTGGAGCCTTTGAATCTTAATTCCATTTTGTCAAAGCTGCATCACCACGTGTCATATTTTATAATTTAAAATTTATATTTTCCCGTGTCACCACATATTCTAATTAAAGTTTCAATTAAACTAAGTAAGATCCTCTCTCTGTGCTGTTTCATTACAGTACAAATGTAGTAACTCATAATCTTAAGTAAATGAAAACTCTTAAAAGCAGTTAATGATACCTATTCAAGAGCCTTTCGCCACAGTTGATTCAACGAGCACCACTCTTGAAATTTGCGGGATTAATGTGGCCCTGCTATTGGTCCCGATGGGAGAGCAAAAAGTTTCCTAAAGTTAGAGTAAACTTTTCAGACTGAGTTTCTGAATGAACGGAGCGAATCTCCCAGACGAAACCCTGCGCTAGCCCTATCAATCTAAAAGTTAAAAATAAATCATTAAACTTTAATCGTTTGTCTGTTTTCTAAATTTGCTGCCCTAAGGGGAACTGTATCATACTTTACTTACCGCTAGCTGTATCCTAAAATTCAGCAAGCTTTTTATCTGCATCCTCCTCTAGATACATGATCATGCACTAGGCGTTACACTGTAAGCTAAAAATCGAGTTATCTCATTTCACCAGTCCGTCTGTGCTGCCATCTTCAGCAATAGTGCGGCCCATATAAAGAAAAATCTTCAAGAAAATTAATTTTTTTCATTAGCTTTAAATGCGATGTCTGAGAGGAAAAGAGATCTTAACTACAAAGACTCAATATATGTAGAGAGTTATTTGTATCAATACAGACTGTCTTACAGACATCGATGTATAAAAATTGCTGTATTGAAGGCCCCCCCCATGACTGCAGTCTCGTCATTCATGCAGAATCATGTATTTGCATCATGTTTCAACTTGCTAGAGAATGCCCTTAAATTTACGTGAAATAGCTGCTGAACGCGACTAAAATAAGATGCTAAAAAAATAAATTCCATAAAATTAAAATTAAAAAAAATAAATGAAATAAAGCAAAAAAATAAAATTTCTCTGAAACCTACTGTCAATGCGGGCGTTAATTTGGGGGTCATTTTGCTGTGATTGAAAAATGTTAGTGGAGTTATCGAGTGAGATAGAATTTACTTGTGGGTACCGTGAGAGGTAATCAGCTGCTTTAATCGATGGTGAGGTGTTTTTTGTATATACTATGTTAAAATCGTAGTCGAGTAGTTGGGAAACGAGCTTGTTTAAGCGGGATGAGGCGTTTTTGAAGTTTTGGAAATATTCCAGGGATTTATGGTCACTGATGACAGTGAATTTTCTGCCGTATAGAAATTCTCGGAAGTGTTGGGTGGCGTGTACAAGACCGCGTAATTCTAGCTGAGTTGCGGACCATGATTTGAGAGGGGGGAGTATTTTGCTGAAGTAACCAATTGGGTGTAGTTTGTTGTCGGTTCCTTTTTGAGCTAAAATTGCTCCTGTTGCTATGTTTGATGAGTCAACAATTAGGGTTGTTTCCTTGGATTCGTCAAAGTTGTGTAGGACTGGTGGGGTGATGAACTTGGTTTGTAATGAGGTGAAAGCTTCCTGAGCAGCTGGGGTCCAAATGAACGGGGAGTTTTTTGATTCCTGTTTTAGGATTTCATAGAGAGGGGCGCATGTCTTAGAGAAGTGGAATACAAAGTTGCGGTAGAAGGTGCAGGATCCAAGAAAACTTCTTAGTTGTTTGTACGAGGTGGGTGGTGGGGAGCGTAAAATGGCTGATAAATTTGATTTTGAGGGTGAAAATGTGGTTTCAGAGATGTGAAAGCCTAGGAGGTCGATAGAGGTATCAAAAAATGAGCATTTCTCTGTTTTGATGCGGAGGAGGTGGTGAGAAAGGCGTTCAAAAACAATGTTAAGGAGGCGTAAATGTTCTTCTAGAGTGTCACTATAAATGTATAGATTGTCTACGTAAATAACAACGCCGTGATAAAGAAGGTCAGCAAAGACCCTGTTGATTGCACGACTGAAGGAGGAAGTTCCATTTCTGATGCCCATGGGTTGGCGGGTGAACTGAAAAAGACCTTGTGGGGTGGTAAGTGCTGTGCAAGGGCGTGATTTTAGTGTGAGTTCTTGCTGGTAGAAACCTTGGAGAAAATCTATTTGGGAGTAGTATCTGTGACCTCGTAATTCTGACAGGATGTTGTCAATTCTGGGTAAAGGGTATCTGTCAGGAATTACTTTTTTGTTTAATTTACGGTAGTCAACTACTAGGCGTTTGTCTGAGGGTGTGAGTTCTGAAACGTCTTTTTGTAAATGTGGTTTTTTTACCAGGAAGGCTGGTGAAGCATAGGGGCTTTGGCTTTCTTCTATTACTCCGATTTTCAGGAAGTCTGAAATGACATCGTTTAGGTGTGAACGTTCTAGGGACGATAGATTAAAAGGTGGGCTGTGGACAGGTTCGTCATCTGATAATTTAATTACAGCAGGTAAGATTTTGGCTTTCTTAAGGTCTATGGCGGAAGATGCGAATACATCTTTATGTTTGGAAAATAATGACTTTAGGATATCTTGCATTGCTGGGTCTAGATTGTTGGATATCTTGATGGGAGTTCCATGGATGTCTGTGATATCACAATCCGTGTTGGTATGAGAGGGATCAGGAAGATCAGGTGTGTCAGATATGATTGAATTTATAAGGTTTTGCTTGTGATTCTGGTCGAAGAGGTTTGTGTAAAAAGCACGTAAATGTGACTGGGCTTTAGGTGTGATGATTTGTCTTGAAATTGACATTGGTGTCCCTGCTATTCTGGGAGCGAATGGAGAACAATGCTGGTTTACAGAGACAAGTTGATTCCGTCGATTTGCCATTTTTAAGGCGTTGTTCGAGGAAGTTGAGGAATTTTCACCGGACAGACTGGCTGCGTAGGTGGGTTTGGAAGAGTGCAAACTGGTTGCTGTATCTTCTTGTGGGTTGCAAAGATCAGAGGAGGAGTCTTTGCGTTTGGGAACTACTGGAGTAGTGTTAGGGTTTAGGGTTGAGTGATCACTCGTGTCAATGGAGACACTGTTTATTTGAAGGTTTGCATTTTGGACGTTCCTTGAAGGATGGTAGTCCAGATTGCGTTTGAATGTTATGTCACCTAGTAAAGTTCCAGGTAATAGAGTAATTGGTTGGTGCGACAAATTCTTGACCAGAATGATAGGGGTGATTTTGCCAGTAGCGGCAGAAGAAAATTCTTGTTGGGAGAAAAAAATTTTCTTGGAGTGGAATAAATCAACGTTGGGATTAAGATAGGTTGTTGATTTACTATCAGGCAGGTTGTGTGTGATAGGAATACTGTTGTAAGCCATAGGGGTTAGTATGACGGTCTCTCTAACTCGAACAAACAAACGAACTGGTGTGCTGGGAGTGAGGGAATTTATGAATTTTGAAGAGTCTTTTGGAAGAAGTTTTACCGTAAGAATTTTGCTGTCATTTGTTAAAGACACTGAATTTGTTTCAAAGTTCAAGAGGGCTTTGAAGTGAGTGAGGAATGGGGTTCCAAAGATTACCGGTGAAGATAAGTTTTTAACGACATATGTGAAAATTCGGAAGGGAACTTCATTGATTGTTACGGATAAGTAACCTTTCTTGACGATGCATAGTTGGTCATTGTTGGCAGTCTTTAACTTGACAATTGGGCCACGAGAAGGTAATACTAGATCAGTAAACTTGTCAGAGCAGACGTTAACGGAGGCGCCTGAGTCAAGGAGTGCGTACGTGTTGGAATTTAAAATCTTAACTGGAATAGTAGAACTTGATTCAGTGGTGACTGGGGAAATGAGTAGTTCTTTGATCTTGATTACTGATTTTTGAGGTGTCTTTGGTAAAGATGATAAAGATATTTTGTGCACAAGATATCCCTTCATTTTATTCATATATTTATTCATTTATGGTATTTTGCACCTTGAATTATGCCACAACGCAGCGAGCGGCGTAGCGCAAATTGCAACAACGTCCTATCTCTTATTTAAAATCCCTCCGTAGGGCATAGAGCAGCGGGACGCGTTTGAGAAAAAGTTGCTTTGAAATGCGTTTGCGGGACCTAGCTGCCTTGAGACCATGAATTATAATTTATATAATTTATATTCGCTGCATAATTTTGCAGTTCCGCCGCGCTGTGCACCGACGTCGGCCTAACTCCAATTTATAAATTAGTTGACTGAGGAAGTGAAAAATTAATGTATCCGATGAATGAACTGCATGCTAAAAACTACCGGAGCTTAAATTAGGACGAGTGAAACAAGTTCTCTGTCAACCTATACAACCCAGAAAATGACTGACAACTTAATTGAAATTCTATAAGCCTCCTTTGAAGGGAAGAGTTAAGAAGAGACACAGCTTTCCTCGACTTAGCGACTTAGCGCAGGTGGATGATGCAAAGATGAAAATTATGGTCCCCCAGGTGGATCGCATAAGTTTTTTTGTTTTTTTTAGGAAATGCTGATGCTTGGTATTGTTTTTTTATCATAATGTTGATTTTTCCTCCGGTGATTTGTTCCAGATCCTTGACATGTACGAGGATACAAATCCACAAAAACCTCTTTATCTCTCTGGCTGTGAATAATATTTTGTGGTTGCTATGGTACGAAGCAGTGGTGGATAACTTGCCTGTCCTCATGGCTAATGGGGTGAGTTCTGTGAATAATGTCCAGTGTTTGAAACTCACAGGCGCCAACGCGCCAAATGCGCCTAAGAATTCGGCCATGGCGCCTTTAAAATGAAGGATCTGCGCCAACGTGACCCCTAAAAATCTGGATTTTCATAGGAAGTCACATAAAGAAAGAAAAACAAATCTATTTGAATTTAAAAAACTCGGAATTTTCAGCACTACAAGTGAAAGCTTACTTTTTCTATTCCTCACGATTTCATTCTTAGTGCTTTTGTTTTCCCCAAATTACAGCTACTTACTAATTCTGTTACGAAAACATCTTGCGTCTAACTTTTCACGAAATGTGCAGTAACATATAGGCAACAAGTCAATTTGACCCCTAAAAAATCTTCAATGGCGCTTAAAAATCGGGCTTGGATGCGCCAGATGGCTCCTCAAACTCAAAGGTGAGTTTCGAACACTGATAATGTCCGACTCATGATTCATAGACATATCTCTGATTTCTTCTTCTGTGGTGACACAACAAAAAACAAAGAATCAGCATTAAAGGATCGTGAAATTTGTCATTTGTAAATTAAATTAATTCATTTTCAGCGACAAGCTCTTCAACAAAACTTTGAAGTTTTGAAAATCAGTTGTTTCTAAACAGAATTAGATTCACCAGATCACCACCTAGGACCAGGATTAGATTTAATCAGATTTCACGGACGAATATATTTAGACAGTCGTTATCAATCGTGTAACACGCAATGTGCGAAGGCAATTCAGTTCACCTGAACCTAATGAAGTTACTGCCCGTTTCAGATTACTTTCCCTCTTTGATTGTATGCGCGCGATTGGGAATTACATACAACAAAAGTGGAAAAGTAATCTGAAACGGACTCTAGCAATTTATTGCAAGATTTTCTTGTCACGGAGCCTTCAAAAAATGTTTTAGTTATCATGTATTTATAAAATTTTATCTCGTTCGTTGAGAAAATATGTATTTTTCACACGTCCATATTTCCATGTCTCTGGAGAGATTATTGCGCATTTGTATTTCATGAGTCCTAAGTTTTATCGCTTCCACAGTCTAAAAAAAAAAAAACCCTTAGAAGAGATGGAAATGTTACTGTCAGATTTCAAAGCATGACGGAAAAAGTTGGAATTGAATACGAAAAGAGTGGAAAGCGTGAGTGGGTCATGGGCACATTTATCGACAAATAAATAAAACAAATTGAAGCTCCTCATTAAATTTTAACTGTCCTTGATTGTATGTGGTTAACAAATGATTATCTTAACACCTATTTACTCCTGTTTTCAGCTCGGGTGCCAAATACTCCATATAATGGTGCAATATTTCCTCGTGGCCACATATTTCTGGATGTTCTGTGAGGGCGTTTACCTGTATACTCTTCTGGTGGTGACTTTTATGACAGAGTCTCTGGTGATGCCCATTTTGTACATTATCGGATGGGGCATTCCCGCTGTCCTGGTCACACTCTACGCATTTTTCAGATCTTCCCTCCGCGAGGAGACTATACAGTAATTTTTATCTCAATACTTATGAATAGATACATGAATTTGAATGGCATATACTTCGTGATCTACGACCCGTGATCGGTGCTCTTCACAATGTTTCAGGGCTGGGTCCGACACCATGGGAGAATGCAATAGTGGATTTTCTTCGGAAAATACACTAAAAATGATCGGCCAAATCTAACTGGCAGGAATACGTTCGTAATAAGATGTGGTCATGCAAGTTTCAAGATTGGTATCAGCATGTGTTCTGTTTCATTCAGTGGCGTGGTGTGGTTTGCGATATACAATGATTGATCTGTCATTTAAACCTATGGAATAGGATCGATAAACAGGATCCTTCGCAATGGGCACCTTAACAATCAATTCTTTACCATAGCATTCAAATGGGGAAATATCGATCGATCATTCACGACTAGCCACTGATTTCATTGTTTTTGGTAGCCGTTTGCTTGACCATGCTGCATTTATTATTGAGCAGGTCACGGATTTGAAGTCACAATTGAATTTTTCAATTGTTGTGGTTGAAAAACTTGTTGCGAAAGTAAAAATACATTCACCCACCAGGACAATTCTAACCACCCGTCTCGAGAATAAAAATGAACCCCAAGAGACAAAAATGGTAGTGCATCTCTGAGAAATTATAATTGGCCAGAAAAGCGAGGCTATTCTGACGTCCTTCTCCCGTCGTGGGCGCCCCTTCAAACGCAGTGCGTCCTCGAGAGACCTTATAATTCGATGCTAAGTGGTTTATTCAAGAGTTGACAGATAATTTGCATGCTACGCCATTTGTATTCCCACTGCAGTTTGTTCAGCCAAGAACTCACAGCAAGAATTATTTCAGGGTCGTTGAATTTTGAAAAATCAAATTAAAAACAGTACATTGTGCTTCTGTTTAGCGCTGAATTAACCCTGGAAAGATTTGTTGAAGCTTTTCGAAGAATTAAATGCCGTAAATAATTAATCTGTACGCCGATTATTTATTGGAGCAAAATACGATGATGTTTAACAAGGTTTTACTCGTAGGTATCATTCAGAACTAGAGGAATTATGGAATACCAAGAAAATACATACAATATCTGTTGTTTTGATGGAGGACATCTGAAATCATTCTTAGTTGCGGATCCTGGGGGAAAATTTTTATAACTCTTTAGAAAAAAAAATTAAAAATGTAATCATTGCATCAATGACGGTGCTATTGGTTATGTAAACATTTCTCTTCTCAACTCATCTGCATGTAAAAAATGCGAAAAGCCGATGGAAGAAAAACTCGAGATTTAACGGCTAGGTTTTATGTATCATGTTAAATCTTGAAAATAAGTAAATTAAAATAAAAGCAAAATCAGTCGCAAATATGATGCAAGTTATTACAAACATTACTTGTATAGGTTTCAACACTTTAGTGTATATCTTATTTTATACCAAAATCGCTAATCCGTGACTTTTGAATCATTCTCTTGGCCCTGTTTCTAGGGACGTGGAAAAAAATACTACTTCACATGATGACTTTGATTACTTCATACAATTTCGAGTAATTCCATGCCAACAGATGAATAAATGTCAAACGAATACATTTTCTTTTGTCAGCATTTGTTTTAAATCGAATTTGTTCTTGTTTTATTTGAATAGTTGTTGGATCAATGAATCACTTTACTCGTGGACATTGTCGGGACCTGTCTGTGCCTCTATGATAGCTAATCTTATATTTTTGATAAACATAGTCCGTCTTCTTTTAACAAAACTACCAGCTGCTCAAATTCAAAGTCCACAGTGTTCAGTTAAGGAGAGAAACGCTTCCTTCAGATTCAGGATGTAAGTTGCTCATTCATTTCCATCCCAGTTCTAAATATTAAATGTTTTCTATACTACGTAGATGGAAAGAAGTTTTAGTAATTTTCCGTCCATGTATTAAGTGCCCTGCCGTGATAGCGAAGAGAGCAGTAAGTGCATGCTGAGATAAACCTCAAGACACATAAAAGCATGTGCTAATCATAGCTCATACAGAATTATAATTACTGCTCTCTTCGCTATCACGACAGTGCCATTATCGGCATGATTGCTTGACTCGTGGAAAAGAGTCGCTCATAAAGTACGTAACGTTCTAAAGGTAAGGTGGGTCGAAGAGATAGAGATGTTGCATGTGTGAGGGATTTGCGATTTGACTGTTGATTCTTATGTAAAAGTTCGCGAGAAACATGCACGATGGTGCCACTGGATTTCTCTGAAATCATCTCTCAAGTTGAGGCCAAAATGGAGGGGATATCCCACGCTATCTTGAAAGTCCACCTCTACACCAAGTCAAACTCTCCATGCAAAGATAGGGAGGAAATACATTAGCAAGGTTGCCACTTTATTTGGGGACTCCAAAACTGAAAACACGGCAACCCTGCTAATGTATTTGCTCCCTATCTTTGCATGGAGAGTTTGTCTTGATGTAGAGGTGGACTCTCAGGGTAGGGCGGGATATCCCCTCCATTTTGGCCTCACTTTGAGAGCTTTTTTTGAGCTTAGGAGATAATTTAAGAGAAAACCAGTAGCACCATCGTATTTCTCGCGAACTTTTACGTAAGAATCAACAGTCAAATCGCAAATTCCTCACACATGCAACATCTCCATTGTCACCCATTTTGTTTTTGCATGTTAAATGATGAGGTACCAACGTTGCGAAAGCGTCAGAAGGGGTCGAAAAATCCAATATTTAGCGCGTTACGGATATTAAGTTTGAATTTTACACAAGAATCTCGCAGTGATTCATCCGATCATTATAATTGCAGGAGTAGAAGAAATACGGTTTCCGGAGCCCCAGGAGTACCATCCGGTCGTTTCAAGAAGGCTGTGAGAGCTACGTTTATCCTGATACCACTTCTGGGTCTCCAGTACATCGTCATGCCTTTTCGGCCCGAACAGGGCAACGCCTGGGAGCCGACCTACCAAATCATCTCTGCCTTGGTCACATCATGTCAAGTAAGTTTCTCATATCGCTATCCAAACTAGATCAATCGATTTGCTATCACTTTCGACTGAAAAGCTGTATAACCTTGACCAATTTCCCTCTTGAAAAAAAAACAAAAACAAAAAACAAACCATAAAACAAGACAGTGGCCTGAAAATTTTATTCCGTCGGTTCGAAATTTTACATCGTGTTTCCTTAATGGCTCTGAATTGAGGAGCTTTCCGGAAAAAGGGCACATAGCAAAAAGTAGCGTTTGAGAAAAATACATTTTTAAGTTTCCATCATTAATCTCTGGCCACTGATGGTACCTTTCATCGTAGCTTAGACTTCAGATTTCAAACGAGAGTCACTGTCAGTGGCCTTAGAGTAATGATTAAAACTTCAAACGCAAATTTTTGCCATGTGCCCTTTTTCCGAAAACCTCCTTACTTGCGGTACTTTACCACCGTAATTGGAGGTAAGGTTTTGTTAATTTTGTAACTCGAGGTAGCTTACGGGTCTATCACTTAATGATAATGAATTACTTTTTTAATACACTTTAGCTCTGGTCATGAAGAATGACATCAAATCATTGTACAATTTGTCTGTCAAATTCATCGTTGCAAATTCGTGTGCCTCTTATTATTACTGTGGACACCAACGGTAAAATGTCCTATAAAATTGTGCAGTTTACACGCCGTTTGCAGAAAAATCAATTATCTTATAATAGTATTATTTTCACAGAAAAATGAGGGGAAAATTTAGAGCTTATTTTGAGGGAAAGACATGGCAGAGTTCTTGAAACGCTCAAAGTAATAATTCTTAGCATCATCGCAATTCTTATACGCTCTCTGGTCAGATTTTTCCCCAACTGAGGGTTTTATTTAGTTAAACAGATCGAACATCTATTCTCGGCTTAGGTAAACAAGAAAAATAGCTCCTTCTTTTTGATCCGTCTGAAAGGAAATAAAAACCTGGAAAAGGTCCTAGAATATTCCCGACAAAGAGGGAGCAGAAAATATGTTTGAAAGCAAGGTTTAGGTTATGCACTCACCTTGTATAGATGAAATTCATTCCCGGTTCTATCACAAAAGCTTCTCCTTTGTACACGAGTCAGCCTCAACATACTTCCATACTGCCGTGCTCAGAAAGAACGCCGTATGAGCCTCTGGGTGTTGCCAAATTTTTGTTGATAAAACACAAATTTCCTGAGAAGCGTGCGTATATTTTGCTTCAAATTCTTAGAAAATTTTGTCGGCGATTCAATCTAACGTATCTGAAAATGTCAAGTAAAAGTATTCGTAACTTTCTCTAAAGAGAAATATTTATATAAGAAAGTTTGCCAACCTTCGAATGTTCATACGACCATCTTCCTGACACGGCAGCGTACAGGCCTACCATCACTCATTCCCCTCGAAGCTGAGTCGCGGATAAATGAGATTATTGCAGCGCACCGCACAGTGGATGGAGTCAGTGGGGGAGGTCGGACCAAATTTGGAAGCTTTAAAAGTTACGACTTTTTTTTAAAACAAAAAAAGCCACTAAATTTGAGCTCAACTTAAGTAAGCTAAAATTCAATGGTATCGAAATAATATGGAGTAATTCTAAGATAAAATTTGTTAAACTCATTCTATGTTTTAATTTTTCTATCTATAGATTATACTCACCTTATATATAAATATCAAAAATTAAAATGAAAATTAAAATGAAAATACTCCGATTATACGAAACTTTGATATTTTAAAAGTGGTTCCATTGGTCGCCTCGTGAAAGTTTCTTTTAGAAGCACAACTTCGAAATTATAATGTGATGAATTAAACATCAAAAGTGCAGTTTTAGTCGAAAAAATCAAGTCCGTTCTCTCTGATCGACTCGATCCACTGTGCGCCGGTATCGCGATGGTGCGATATGATCAAATTGAACTGGATAGGATAATGGAGCCGAAGTTTGCTCAAAGCATCCTATAGAAGGGCAAAGGTTAGGTCCCGAAATCGGGAAAGATCCCCAGTAACACATCGTGGTTGCTCCTTCAACCTACGTTGTGCAGCAAGACATGAGCTAACTTCTCTGACTGAAACTTGATGAATGCAATGAAGACTTTTCATCTAGAGTAGAGGAAAACAACCAAAATTTGTCATCCTCATAACGATGTTGGCTCTTGAAACTATTCAGGAAACAAACTGGATATTAGTGCCTAAAAGTGGACTGTTTTAGTATTTTGATAAACTGGTAGTCAACAATTTTTCTTGCTGAAAAATCTCGTCATCATTGCCCAAAAATTAATGGGAAAAAATTTCTACAATCATCATCAAAATTCGAACCATTTGGGTTCAGGACATTTTGTCAACGATTTTTTGTCCGAGTACCTTTTTTGTCCAGTAGTTTACGCCCACACGTAAAATAAGCAACAGTGACACGGGACCACCAATATTTAAAAAAACACACATTATATTATTATTCTCCTTTGATAAATTGATACATATTTTTTTCCCATCAATTTGAATGAAAATAATTAATGCAGAGTGTGCAAAAATTTCAAAATCATGAGTTAAAAAACGCTGACTATGCGAGTATAAATATTACAGCCTAACAGAGCGGAGCGGCGTGCTGCCAGCGCGAGAGGCTCACTGGCGCCTACAAACCTAAGTGGATACTTCACGCATTGCACAATGCTTGAAGTATCCACTTAGGTTTGTAGGCGCCAATGTCGCGCTGACCGACCGCCTGCCGTGCGTTGGCGCCTGAAGCAACTATTTCACAACAGAGGTGTTGTACAGTATTATACGAAATTGAACGTATTAAGAATGACAGGCATCCTTTAAAAGTACAGATCTTTCCTCGCAAAATAAAACAAGATACTTATCGTACACAGGAAAAATCTAAGAGCCTTTAGCTGAGGCAAATATAGAGGTTTATCCGGTACAGGTATAACAAGGTGGGAATTTCTTGAAAGATAATTAAGCCCTGTTACACCAAAGAGGTGTAGAGAGTTTTAGTGAATTTTGTCTCATGGAATTGACGCTCCCCCATTTTTACCAAAACTCTCAACTATATATTATTCTCCGTTGGACCAAACAGACAAAACAAAAAAACAAGCAAACCTTCATTCTTCCAAGACATACATTTTCATCCAAAAACGTCGTGAGCAATTGTCGTTTGTATTTACATGTGGGCCAATCAACTTTGGGTCTTAACTGGCACGTGGACCAAAAACTCCCGTGCCGAAAAAACGCGTGGACGTAAATTACTGGAAAAAACAGGTGCGCGGACAAAAAATCCCTAACGAAATGTCCCATAATCAACCATTTTCGTCATCGGTATGCGCAGAGCACAAGTTATTAACAATTAATTATAATATCTATCGACATATTATTAATTATAATTCCCACTGATTCAACAGAAAATTTGTATCCGTGAAAATTCCCTGCATGCGTAATACTTAAACGCCCCCTAATCTGCCACGCTAACAAGAAAGAACGCCGTATAAACATTCGAGAGTTGTCAAATTACCTCTCAAAAATAATTATTTTTGAAGAAAGTTAAGAATATTTTTCCGTGAAATTTTCGGACTTCGGACTTTTCGGATAAAAGATATTCATAAATTTTACTGAAAATTCGTGATTTTTCGAAATAAATTTGGCAACACCTGATGGCGCATACGGCGTATTTCCTTAGCACGTCAGTAATAACCACTAACATCGTATTTTCCTCCGCGGCGAGTAAGCCTCTTACAGAAGATCCGTGCGATCAATGCACCCCGTTCCGAAGCACACACTTGTGAAGCCGTAGATTTTCTTCGACGATATTTCGAGGATAAAAACAAAAGCGATAAATCCGAAGACAACGATGTTGAATGAGACCCGAAGCAGCTTTTTACCGGTTTTGAATGGCGCTCCGCCCGTCTAATTTGAAAATATTGCTGCGAAGCACAAGCCAAGCTATGTTTCCGCTCCCACATTGATTTACGATCGTCACACATGAGTTGAATCGTTACAAGTTTCATTCACTGTAATTATATTTGCAGCGAATCCAACGTTGTCATTTTCCGTGCTGCACTTTTGCAAAATTACCTCCATTCATTATTTTTTTCTTACACGATGTCCCTTATTTTCAAACCCAACTTCAAAGGAAAAGCGAAATTTCGGAAATTGGAACGTTCTACATTCCTATTTTTCATCATATAGCACCATTTTATGAGGTTTGCTTTCCTCAGCCGATTGAGGCTTTTCTATATGCTGGGGGGAAAAAAACGCCGGCACTGGGAGCCGTATTCACGGGCTACATAAATATACCGTCCGCATGCCGGGCGTAGTACCCTGAGCAATCGAAGCTACGGCTCCAGCACCCGTAACTTTCCGCCTCTGAGCTCGGAACGGACGGTATGTCTAAACTCGTAGGCCGTAACTTTGTTTTCAGTGAAGGGGTAAGACAATCGAGGACCAGATAATTCATCTTCGCGTTTTAACTCCACATTGGAGTCTAGGACTATAACTGTGCAAGAATCTGAAAATAAATCATTACTTTTAATTAAGACTCACTTTTATCCATTTCCTAAAAAATTTAGAGTATTCTATTCTACGACAAGTTTACCCTTACTCTTGTAATTTATGAGGTATACTCTTATGAAAATTCGGCCAGTTCTTTGTCAAAATCTGTTTCAGTCACATTCATAATTAGCGATACTTGTAATGCTTAAAAGTAGGGTTTAATCGCCAGTCTTTTGCTCAGCTATTTAATTCTATCCTACCTTATATGAGATATGGCAGAACACCCCTGTTGTCCGCAGTCAAATTGAACGCAGTCGTCTGGGGCACTGACATTTTATTATCTTGGATGAAAAGAAGAGACGATCAAACGGACAATGACAGTCCAGGTGGTCAAAAGTCATTTAGTCTCCTTCTTCATGGGGCTGGTTTATTTTTCAATTTGTCTGGCAATCTGAATCCAGGCCCTGTACTAAATGCAGAAAAACAACTTATACATTATTTTTTTGGTCTACAGTTCCTAGGCTCGGATTATCCGCGTTTTTTTTTACTCTCCCCGATAGCTCTGGTCCCAATTTCTGTGTAAAATCGGGATTCTACTTTATGTCCGTTTTGTTTAACACCTCAAAAAACCTGGTTTCATTACCAGGACCAACATTACCGACAACGTTGAAGTTCCGTATACACTGAAGATCGGTCCATGTAACCAAAGTAATTTTTCTTGTGCGTACGTCCACTAAAACATTTTATTTGATGTATGTTCACAGGGCCTCTGCGTGGCACTACTTTTCTGTTTCTGCAATGGAGAGGTGAGTTGTTTTGATTTATATCCGCAACATTTAAGGTAGGTTTACAGCTGTAGTTCCCTCGCTTTTTATTCGGCGAATGTGGAGCTTAAGAGCTGCCGAAAAATGAGGACACAGGAACGTCATCGGCGCTAAAGAACCATAACTTAGGCCTTCTCCACACGAGCGCGGTTCGAGGAACTTCCGGCGAAATTGTTATAACTTACCTATAACTTGTTCTTTACCCCCGGTTCATGGAAGTAATTCGTCCAAACTGCGCTTGTGTCACCGAGAAAAATAGTTCTAATCACAGGACTGGCACATTTCTAGGTGGATCCCAAGCCCCCTTTTGTCGGATGATGGGCTGATTTTGAGGATTTTTTTTTTCAAGCTGTACATTTACATACAAAACATTTTTTTGGTGATTATTCAATTAAAATGCTTCATTTATCCTCGTCCGATGAGAACTAAGTCGCCATAATTCTAACTTGGGGGCACACTCAGGGGAGCAGAAGGACCCAAAAGACAGAAAAATTGAGTTCATGGAAATGACGAATACGCACGTTTCGCATCACATTAGTATCAGCGCGTTTTTCGGCCAAATTAAAAATATCTAACAAATCCATGGTCAAGTAAAAAAAAATCGTATCTTAGGTGCAACCTTTTAAAGACTCCGGTTTTATATTCTCTTTAAGGTAAAAATGAGCGGAGACTTTCAAAGCCGCAATCAGAGTTACGCATTTTTTTACTCTAACCATCAAAATATTTTTTGTCACCTTGTCTTGGGTCGCCTCAAAAGTCAAGAGACTTTATCAAAATAGGTCAGAGGAAACGTGGTATGGTGAAGGGATTTTGATTCTGAATTCCTTCGAGCCTGTGCCGCCGTGATAATGGAGAAAGTCCTCTATAAATTTGAATGTTGCGCCATGTGGATTTTATGCTCCCGCTCCCCTCGGCCAGTCAAATAATTTTTAATTCCGGCAAAATATGACCTAATTAACGTAAAAATTAGATAACAATGTTCCTTGAAATCTTCTGTTACAATTCATTCAAGTGCAAGTAGGGTCCTCTTCTAAGAAAAATATCCATACTTGTTCTGGACAACTCACATTTTATCAAATAAGGGGCTCAGGAGAAAAGCGGATAAGTGCAGTTTTTGATATTTGAAGAAAGACGTGTTTAAAGTTTCAAAATTACATGGAGCCTTACGTCAGAGAGGAAATTTAAACTCATTTTTTGAAGCTTTACGGTTGGATTTTAGTTGTGAATTTTTCATGGAATATGCTTTCAAACTAGCTTTAATTGAGCTCATGAATACCTGAATTATTTCAAAAACTGCACTTATGCGTGCCTTGTCCTCCAAGCCTTTTAACAGATAAATTACCAAAAAATGTCTTATGTGTGAATATGCAGCTTAAAAAGAAAACCCTTAAAATTAGCCCATTCTTCGGAAAGAGAGGGCATGTAACGTATGTTACCAGCCTTAAACTATTGTCTTTTCTAAAAACTTCCAACGCAGATAGACGTATTTAGTATAAATGTGTCCAATTGAGTTACTGCAATTAGACTGATAAAAAAATCATATCAATGAAGTTAATGGTGGTTTTATGCTTATTTTTTACCAACAGGTGACAACAGCTATAGCAAAAAAGTGGCGTCAGTGTCATATTAGCAAAAAAAAGCCCTGGCAGTCGTGCTCGGCAGTCACAACTGTATCGGTAGGTATTCAATCATTGCCTTAAATTATTTTTTTCCCCCGTGAGGTACCGGTTTGAAATCGAGTGTGATTATATAGGCAATATGTTCGCCGAAAGTGATCAGAGTGGTATGGGTATTGGCAGATCCAGCAAATTGGCAAAAGTCATATTTGTACTTTAAGTTAAGGAATTTCCAAAACCTGAATTAACAAGTCAACATCTTTTAACCTATGTGTATAGCATTTCAATTGGGCACCGGGCGACAGACGTTACTACTTCTGAAAATCTTTCCTATAATTGATCGAAAATTGCCCGGAATATGAAAAAAAAAAACGGATATCCTTCTAAGAAATTGGGAAGGGGGAGGGCGCAGCCTCGAGGTGTTGAACTTCATTGCATGCTCATAGAAAAATAAAATCTTATCTTGAGCCGCTAAATCTTCCCCTGAAGTTCCGCTGCGGTCAAACTTCGGTAAATCCAACATGTATGAGGCTGTGAAAACTACAATTCAACATCTTCTACCTTAGCTGTCAAAACAAAGCGTTGCATTATTCTTGGCACAGCGATTATATTTGGACTGAGTTAAGCAGAAAGGAACCGACCCACATTTTTGAAAAACTTGAGTTATGAGAGGTTTTGAACTCAACCACTGCTCTACTATCAATCGCCGAAAATTCAAAGTTTTTCTCGGAGCAAATTTTGCAGAAATTGAACTTGAAGTTTATCTTTTACATTGAGTCTTATGCAGGAGCCAAACTTTAAACCTCTTTTTCTCGGTTCGATCCCGATGTGGCTTGGTTCCTTTCTGTTTAACTCCGTCCATTTAAAACTGGTGGCGTTATATTCACCCCATTCCAGCCCTCTTCTTTCCTGTCATTCTAACTATGATTTTCTCTTTCTCTCATGTTTATTTTCTCTTTCTCTCTTCATGTTTATCTTCTATTTCTCTCTTCATGTGTATTGTCATGGGAACGGAGTTCCCCATGATATTACAATCGTTCCGTTGCTTTCGCTATGGGATTCCCTATACCTCTGCGACCTTGAGCGTTTCGCCCAGTCTCCGATTTTTGGTTGATTTTCCGATGTATCAAAAACCGTTGTATTTTTTAGCCAATCATGTCTCTACGTCAAGTTGTGTTGATTGCTAAAATTCGCTTTCAGCGAGTTTTTTTCCACTTTGAGATGTCGTGTCTGACTGGTAAATCTGCGCAGATCCACGAAGTTCCGTTTTTAGGCAAATTCTTTTTTTTGGGAGGTTCTGATTGGTTATTTTTCGCCATCAGTTTTCTGTTCGTTGGTGCAAAAGATCGCCTACCTCGTTGCTCTTGAGAAGCCGCCATTATCCCACCTCAAATTTTACAAATAGAAATAAAGAAATTATAACTATTGTGCAAGGTGGAAAACTGCTCTGGAGGACCCGTTACGGATATATGAGCCAAAATCGGAACTCGATTGATTGATTTATTCCATGAATACAGAAATATTGCCTCAGCTTACTGCCGCGATGGCAAATGCCTGCTGATATGAACCTTGAGACACATGATAGCATAGGCAAACAATGTCTCACAGAGAAAGGCGCTTAGCTCATTTCTCCAGAAGCTACGAAGACGCGAATCGCCGAATCGCTCAAGGACAACTCTTGTGATAAGTCCCGCCCATCGTCCGAGTCTTTTAAATGCTATTTTTTCCCATCCTTTCGCCGATCTGTGATAGCCTAGTCGACTGAGGCGCCCCATATTTTTGATAAGGTGCGGGCAATAGGTGATCGGGAGTTCGATACCCGGCGATGGGAGATAATTTTTAATGGTTGTATTGAATGTTTTAGACCAATCATCAAAAAATAATTAATACTAGATGATAAATGTACGAACATTTTCTCGTGAGTTAATATGTTAAACAAAAATACTGGAATATACCTCCTTCATATAATCAGCCACATGTTCCCCCAAATTAATGACGTTATTTTCTTTTTTCAATAAAGTTAATTTGCATTCAACGTTCGTAAGTTAAGCAAAAAGTACCTATTGATACAAATAGAAAGACATGAAAATAGTATGCTAACATTTCAGTTGTTTTTTTTTTTTTTTATTTATTTTTTGTTTTTTTGTTTTTTCAATAAAACAAATTGACTGGGACTAGAATCATCGTATCTCTGAAGACAAAAGCTAAGTTTTTTGATACAGAAATACTAATATATTCATCCTTTATATAATCAGGGAGATGTTGACCCAAATATTGATGTATATTTTCTCTGTTCGCCCAAATTAATGATGGTATTTTCTTTTTTCAATAAAATTAATTTACATTCCACGTTCTTAAAGCAATATTTTCTCCAAAATTCAGCAAAAAATAACAATATATACCTACGCAAAAAGTAAATAAATAAATAAAGCAATGACATGAAAGTAGTATAGGTAGTACACATCTAACATTTCGGTTACATCTATTTGAATGAAAAAAATGGCAACTTAGGAAGCACATAGGTCACTTATCGACGGTGAAACTACCAAACCACGTATCTCGGTTTGCGACGTCGCAGACTTCCTGTCATACTTTATTTTTTAAATGAAAAGCTACTTAACGTCCAGTCTTGAAAATTTCCGTGATTTTTCCTCTTCGTGCGGAGAAAATTCTGTGAAAATTTCAAGGAATGATATGGATTTGGTCTACTTCAAAAAAATAAAATGTGAGCGGAGATTTTTAAACACCGCAAACGAGATACGTGGTTTGGTAGTTTCACCGTCGTTATGATGCGTATTCGGGCATATGCGTAGAGTAAAAATATCATACTTTACGCCGAAAAAACGAAACTGAAAGTTAAATGCGTTAACTTCCAAAAACCATACATAATCCAACGAAAATAAATAATTGGTAAATAACAGCTTTCTTGTATGCAAAGAAAAAAAATTAAAAATGTTAAAAAAGAGATGTCGACACAAAATTACATAGCCCCTTCAATTCTGAAGATACTACAAACGAACTGTACCTACCTTAAAATTTTCATATCCCAGAAGCAAAAGTTCCCATGACGAATATTGCTATCGCTAGCGATTGCAAAAACCAACTTGTCTTCTATTTCCTCTTCATGTTTCTCTTCTACTTCTCTCTTCATGTTTATTTTTTCTTTCTCTGGGCGAAATGTGACCGAGGGTGTTCTGCTTTTTGCAGAGACGCGAGCGAGAGCATGAGCAGAAGAAAGGGAATAATTTCCACACGGAAGTGAGTCTACCAGGGGTGATCAGTTTGTTATAGCGAACGTCGAAGGGATCAAATTGACAGTTGATTGTAAATTCAACACAGATTCATACATTTTGAGAGCTGCCCTCCCGTTTTCCCCCCACTAAGTAAGTACTGAACCGTTAAGATAAGAAAAGAGAGTCCCCAAAGCATAGAGTACATAGAGTCGTAATGTAAATGGGAGAGCTGGCGCCATGTTCTGCTCGACGAATTCCGAGCCCGGTGTGCGCCGAGTTCGGGTCGCTTTTTCGATACATTTTCGATCCAAAATGGCGGTCAAGGAATACGTGGTAATTCCCATCTCCTTTGTTGTTGTTGTTGATGTCATCGGATGGCCGGGTACCCGTGTATCGCAAACAATCGATTATGTATCGAAAAAGTGACCCGGCGTCACACAGGAGTCTCGGAATTCGGGACATGGAAAATGCTTAAAAGTGGCGCCAGCTCTCCCACTTACATTACGACTCTATGTACTCTATGCCCCAAAGACATGGGTGAACAATGCAACGGATTTTCAAAACATTAAAAACTCACGACATTCGCAAAACTGTTATTAATATATGGACGTATTTCTGATCAACGAACCTATAGACGAGTGGGAAAGATGGGGTGTGCTCGCTTAAGCTGTATAGGAAACAATGTAAATGTGGGCGTGATTCCCTTTGGGGAAGTTGAAAAGCAGGATTTTACATTCTACCAAACGGAACCAAGCGCCAGCTGAATGCGGCACTCATGAGCCATGGATATGTGACAGAGCCTTGTGGACAGGGCTCATGAGTTGAAGAGCGACAACGTCGATCCCCTCGACCCCGTCATCCACGCTGAGGTCACTGGCGCTTTATGATCCCCATTAATTGGCAACGGCCCCCGACTAACGAGCAGCACACCCCTTTTTTCCCACCTGTCTCTGGTTTCGTTTAGTGGAAAAACGTCCATATCAGCCCTAGCACAGTAAACATAAGCAGTGGCGTTTTTTGCCTGAAAACTTATAGGAAGTAGACTTCACACGAAGGACGATGGCAGTACAAAAACACACTATTTTCCCTTCAATTCCTTATGGAGGCCAGGGGACAGTGTTTGTGCACCAAATATTTATCCATATTCGAGTTTTGTGTCTTGTTATTGGACAATGCTTGCTTCGAAGCATGGCCCATTAAATTCAAATCTAACGATTTTAACATTATCTCTGCTTTTTATATTTAAGCCTCAATAATTTACAATACAGTAATAATTCAGAAAAAAAAATAATTAAAAAATAAAAAATACTCTCAAACTTATTTGAGAAACAGTAAAGCGCAGGAAACGCCACTGTATGTCAGTTTTAGCAACTGTGCTGTAAAACATTATGCACTGTGCTGCCGTGATAGCGAAGAGAGCTGTAAGTGCAAAATTTTCGAAATCGAGTTTTCTTCAAAATTCGTCTAAACTCTTTTAGATGAAATTACTGAGACAGCTAAAGCAGCAAAATTCATCCTAATTCAATGAAAACGAGACGTATGTAAAAGCCGTAAGTGCACAAAAAATGACACAGTTTTTTTTCAAGACAGCCGTAGATGCATGAGAGCCAATGAGAACAGTGCTTTCCAGTAAAGTGCCGCCCTCATCTGTGGATTTCTAACCTGAAAATGTGTTTGTTGTGCGTCCAAAACGCAACCACGAAAGCATGCAGAAGATAGCACTTACGGCTGTCTTGCCTAACAATAACCTAGCATGCAAATGAAAAATACCCTTTTTATGTAATGGACATAAAATCAGTCGATTTTTAATCATCCATACGATTTCTAGGAGTCTTCCGGACGATTAGTGGCAATGGAGAATTTGCACGCAATTTTTTTATTGCTTCTTCTGAAAGTGCCTAATGAGCTGAGTTCGCAATATTTTTCATAATTTTTTTCTGACATGGGAAATTGGAGAAAAATTGATTTAAAAGTGAGAAAATGTGCCGCCTAGTGACGTCATCTGGCGGCATTTCCCATTTAAACACATGTATTTTAGCAGAATCGGTTATTTTGTCATATCTCCTCTAATAATTGCTCAATTTATGAATCAAGGGTATCTTCGTGTTCAGTTCACTCAGAGGATTCCACTTAAACAGGAAATTCATCAAATTTCAGACCCTTGCAAATTCTCCATTTGACAAAGAACGGAGGCTTCTTTCAATAAAATGTTCTTGTCAGAGGCTTCTGAGCCCGTTTTCTCAAAACTTCATTTTTGCACTTACGGCTCTCTTCGCTATCACAACAGTGTAGGTAGGCTACTGGAAGTTACTAATTTATCCTTTGGTATGTTTTGTTGATAGTTGAGCAGATCATCAGTAGTGCATGAGATGAGCGGAGCTCAGGCTTTGGAGACTTTTAATCAGATGAATCATTCGAAAAGTGGAGCCCGCGGAAGAAAAGAAAAACGTGTGCAGAAGGACGTCCTCCCTCTGCAAAACCTTCAAAACATCCAACTTTGACCTATCAAACTGTTTTAAACAATTCCCTTTCGATTCTAAATTTGCCAAAATCACTCACGAAGTATTATAGTACCAATGGACCACTAGACAAGGTACGAATTCAAGCATTCTGATACATGTTTCTTAACCAAAATTTCACGTAAAGCACGATTTTTGCAACGAAAACTAATGAAACAAAATCCAAACGAAGATATTAACGTTTTTATTTCACATTGGTTCCGAGGAATTTGAACTGACAAGAAACTCAAAGCTCTACGTGAGCCAAATCCCGCACTACAACGGTTTCAACAAACTTCTCAATCTAGTAATGTTCATTTCCCACCATGTGTTGTTCAAACTATAACAAATTTGCTACAGCTGAGCCAAAGCGTCAAGATTGAGGTTGCCAGATTTTTATATCGCAGAGACTGTCATGATAATTTTTAGCGCACGATGTGAATCACGCAGAGCATTGAGTTTTCATGAGCGGGTGGTTTGAATTCACGCATCAAGAATCATTAAGTATCTTCGGAAGGAGTTGATTTCGGTAATTTTCGTTGTGCGCGTCGTATTCTGCGTAAAATTTTAATTAAGAAACATGTATCAGAATGCTGAAATTCGTACCTTGTCTAGTGGCCCATTGGTCAGTTGCATCTATCACAAAAGCCGTTTAGTTGCTGCATCCGAAAAGATAAATTGTTGCCACAGGAAGGATAAATTTCTCCTCCGTAAAGGAAATTCTCACTGAAATCTGTTGCTCTCCACCACGGCGACCATAGCAATTTAGTTGAAGTCTCGATACACGATCAAAGTCCCGAACCGATTATCATCGAAAAGTCGGGAGTCGTTGTTTTTATTCCATTACTTTGCTTAGTTTTAAAATGAAAACTTAACAGAAATGTTTCGTGCAATGGTGAATGGTGGCACTCCATTCTGATCAAAATTTGACAGCCCGCCCATTTTTGATCAAAGAGGACTGTTGCATAGTGACCATCAATCATCAACCGGTCTACTTTGATCAGAATTGGTTTGGACTTGAGTCGTGTATGCAGACCTTTACGACAGGTAAACTTCCGTTGTCAAAACTGAAATATTACTAATAGCGAGTAAGTCTTTATTTTGGCGTAGAAAAATTTCCTTTGGAGCAATGATAGTTTAAATGTGATTTCAGTTTTCTCCCTCGGAATCGTGCACACAAGCAAAGAATGATAATGTCAACTCAAACGTCATCAGTGTTCAAAATTAAAAATATCGAATAATTTATGCAAACATTTGAAGAACTTTTTGGATGACGTTATCCACTCGGTATTTCAAAATACGTCATCTTCCTTGGCGTTTGGATAGATCTCATCATTGTTTGCTCAAATCATAAATGCACATTGACCGATGAACTTTAGATTGAGTTAAACATAAGAAGTTAGACTCATTATATAGGAAACAAAACTATCTTTTTGGGTGCATTTATAGTACGGAACATGTTTGTAAACCGTGTTAGGGCATAATACACATCTTTCCGGATCAAATTTTCAAATTGATTTTTAAAATGATGTAAAATACTCCTCTTCCATCGCAATCGATAAGCCTGTAACTAAAAGTTATACCGCAGAGAAACCGAAGAATTTGTGACTTTAAAGTACAAAATGCGAATGTATGAAATTAATACGTGTAAATTGAGTGCCACATCGTGGGTCATGCCAAGCAAGAATGATTCTTGCATCACCACCTGTATCCATAGCTTTGTCCAGCTCTCTTTTTTCTCATCTGTTTCCTAAGTATTTATTGGTGTTACTTGTAAGTCTTTTCGTGATATTTTTCTATGTTCATTTCACGTTGTTTTGAAATATAATTTTTTAATAAAATTCAAAATGAAAACGGATGTTCCTTTTTGTAAATTTTTGTTCGGCAATCGTCCTCTCTATGAAGAGCAATTGAGATTTACGGAGTTGATTTTCATGATTTCAGAAAACAAATTTCAAAGGTTTGAAATAGGCTCCGACTGACTTTCTGATTATCGGCGCATGAGATAAAACTAGGATCTTGCGTGTAGGAGGGAACTTAACCAATCAAACCGCGAATAATTAGACCGACACCTACTTTACCGTGCTATAAGGAACGCCGTATGAACATTCGAGAGTTGCCAAATTTCCTTCGATAAAAGGTTTATTTATGAGGAAAATTATGAATACTTTTCCTTGAAATTTTCAGGAATTATAGATCAAAATACAAACCATATTCTCTGAAAAATCGGAAGAAATAGATTCATAAGTTTACCAGGAAATCCGTATTTTATCGAAGAAAATTTGACAACGCATAATGGCTCAAACGGCGTTTTTCTTTAGCACGACAGTACTGCTCTCAGCAGCTCATTATCTCAAGCACGAAAATCCACACTAATTTTGGTGCCGTTGGAAGCTGCATTTGGAGCACCATAAAAGTAATTTAATCACGAATTGACGATTCAATCAATACGGTGTCCCGATTTCTATGCACAGCATGCAATTTAAGCTCTAAAATTCTTCATTAAACCTCTGAATTAATTAATGGCAAAAGCGAATATTTTGAAAGTGCTTGACTTTTTTGAAGCCTAAAATAAACGGATGGTAAACTTGACCAACAAAGAGCCTCCCAAAATTTCGCCCCTTTTTCGGTGTTCGATTCGACCATCGAACCAAAGTTTAAGTGGAAGCTTATAATAACAGAAAACTCAGGAAAAAATTTCAAGATGAGTAAAGGAACCGTTTTCGAGTTACGGGTGGGCAAAGGGGTCAAACTCCGGCCTTATTCTTCGCTATTTTCCTGTTGAATTGATGTGCCTACGGGATTGTTATCGTTGTTTACACATGATATACACATCGGTTCCTACGTGTTTTTACACGCAAAATCGAGTTTTAATGTTGACGAGTCGATATATCGATCGGTTATGTCGATTTTTTAAGATTCTTTACGGAAAATTGAAGATTTTTTGCGATTAAAATTCTTCAATTTTGATTCATGGATGACAAAATGCACCTATTATGTATGTAGTACACCGACACCTACGTATTTTTTCTTGTAGAATCGATTTTCAACGTTAACCGATCGATATATCAATCGAGGGTAACGAATTTTTGAGATTTTTTAGGAAAATCAATGATGTATTGGTATTGAAATTGGTTATTCTCCATCCGAGAACAACCAAATTTTGGGTTGGAACACATTTCCGGTCGGGTCGATTTCCAGTTGAGTCAGGTTTTCGATTGGAGCACATTTCGGGTCGAGTAGAAATTAAGATTTTTGATTTCCGGTCAAGTGAAATTTCGGGTGGACAACGAATCCCGTTGATTGTGGTTTCCGGTCGATCAGATTTCCGATCGAATCAAATTTTTAGTCGAGTCAAATTTTCGACAGGAACACATTACCGGTTGGAAACAGTTTCCAGTTGGGTTAATTTCCGGTCACGCCATATACGGATGGATTACGGTTCCAGTGAATTGGAATTTTGGCATGTGTCAGATTTCAGGTTGGATCGAATTTCCAGTTTGGTCAAGTTTTCGATTGGAGCACGTTTCCGGTCGAGCAGAGTTTACGGTTGTCGATTTCCGGTTAAGTAAAATTCGGCCGGACGATTGGTCGATTGATTTTAGTTTCCGGTGGGTAAGATCACCGGTTGACTAAAGAATTAGTTAGCAGGGTTAGATCAAGTTTTCGGTCGGGTAAGATTTGTGGTAAATTTGAGTTTCCAGTTAATTTAATCATTCAGTCAAGTGAATCAAGTGTCCCGTTTATTTGAACGATCCCAAATTTTTTAATTGACGATTTGCGTTGTCCAGGAAGATCATCGATTATCGAATCCAAGAATTCTGAGGGATGCACCAGAATTACCAGAAACAAAAAAGAAACACACATGCTGATTGGAAGAGAGAAAAGTATATGTAAACTTAAAGATGAAAATAAATATCTCTGAAATCTTCATAAGTGTATATGTCGCAGGCAATCAGCAATCGCCGGCAATTTGCAAGCTCTGTACTTGTCAATTCGTCAAATTGTAATTACGATAACATCGATATAGTGAAGGTTTCTTTAGCGGAGAAATTCAAGGCACAACCTCAGCTTGGAACGCCTTCAAATCCAGCGATACTCTCCGCTTTGCCAAGGAGTTAGTTTAGTTGCTTAACCGAACCTAACATAGATTATCGATGACATTTCACGAACTCGCGAGTGTGCTAGCTGGCACCATGTATCCAAGAAGAAGGGGCTAACGAATGTTTGAATTCAAAGCATAATAATCCCTACTTCCAATCTCGTTTTTTGACTTAAAAACGATTTATTTTGTTGATTAAACACGAATAGATTGCAATTTGCCGGCGCTTGCTAATAGCCTGAAACTTAAATACCTGAGAATGTTTGTGAAAAAATTAATGAGAAAAAAATTACTGACCGAGCAATCACAATTACTAAAGCACTTTATCGATGGTGAAAGTGCAAAAGTGCGATTCTCGGAAAACGCGATTTTCCAGGAGAGGAAAAAAACTGTCTGCATTCCTCTTTATTGTTGGTAGAAGGGTAATAATTCTTGAGGATAGCAAGAATAAGATGACTTTTCAAACTCCATCGGCAGTTTCAATGATTTCTCGAACTGTGAGAGAATACGGCAGAAATGCCGAGATTCGCATTTTCGGCACTAAGAATCGACACTTCTCAGGAGATACGCATTTTTGCAATTAGTGTTTTAAACTTGTCGGTGGATTTCGATCATTTACAGACTGAAAAAAGGGTTTCACACTTAAAATTTCTTCATCAGATAAGATTTAGTTGGTCATCGATGCTCCATCCATCCATGCTTAAAGCTTTCCTAATGAACCAGTGGACCAAGTACCTTTTCTTCAATTTTGATTATTCAAAGTTAATCAACGAAAGCTAATTTTATCCGTGCGAAACTTTTAAAATTCACAACCGCCTTTGAGTAAGATGCAATCTTGTAAACGGCGACACTTCAGTTCCACTTTAGAATACGATGACCAAACCAAAGGACTTAAAATACACCATCTGATCTAGCCGCCTGAGCTCTCTTCATTGAAATAAGACGTACAGACCATAAACAATCTTATTATTTTTTCAAAATAGTATTTCTTGGCATTTTTCGAATATGCGGCTCGATTTAAAACTCAGAATTATGAACTTTTGGGTCAACATCATTATACAGGGCCACTCACGGTGCATACCAAAGAGCGCCTTCAAATCAATCCGTAAACTTATTGCAAAATTCTGATACCACTATTCGTGCGTCAGGGCAGTCATTTTGCATAACCGCCAATTTGAAGGCGAATCATTGACTTGAGGCAACGGAATACGAATTCCAACAATGTCATTCAAAATTCTTAGGAAATATCTAATGAGCCAAAGCCGGGGGCCAGCCCCCTGACCACTAAGGAGCCAAAGCCGGGGGCCAGCCCCCTGACCCCTAAGGAGCCGAAGCCGGGGGCGGGCCCCCTGAACCCTAAGGAGCAAAAGCCGGGGGCCAGCCCCCTGAACCCTAAGTAGCCAAAGCCGAGGGCCAGCCCCCTGAACCCTAAGGAGCCTAAGCCGGGGGCCAGCCCCCTGAACCCTAAGTAGCCGAGGCCGGGGGCTGGCCCCCTGAACCCTTAGGAGCCGAGGCCGGGGGCCAGCCCCCTGAACCCTAAGGAGCAGACGCCGGGGGCCAGCCCCCTGAACCCTACGAAGCCAAAGCCGGGGGCCAGCCCCTGACCCCTAAGGAGCCGAAGCCGGGGGCGAACCGCCGGAACCGTAAGGAGCCGAAGCTGGGGCCAGCCCCCTGAACCCTAAGGAGCCGAAGCCGGGGGCCAGCCCCTGAACCCTAAGGAGCCGAGGCCGGGGGCCAGCCCCCTGACCCTAAGGAGCCGAGGCCGGGGAGAGCCACCTGAGCCCTAAGGAGCCAAAGCCGGGGGCCAGCCCCCTGAACCCTAAGAAGCCGAAGCCGGGGGCGAGCCCCTGAAGCCTAAGGAGCCAAAGCCGGGGGCCAGCCCCCGGAACCCTACGGAGCCGAGGGGGGGCAGCCCCCTGAACCCTAAGTAGCCGAGGCCGGGGGCCAGCCCCCTGACCCCTAAGGAGCCGAGGCCGGGGGAGAGCCACCTGAGCCCTAAGGAGCCAAAGCCGGGGGCCAGCCCCCTGAACCCTAAGAAGCCGAAGCCGGGGGCGAGCCCCCTGAAGCCTAAGGAGCCAAAGCCGGGGGCCAGCCCCCGGAACCCTACGTAGCCGAGGGGGGGGGGGCAGCCCCCTGAACCCTAAGTAGCCGAGGCCGGGGGTCAGCCCCCTGAACCCTGAGGAGCCAAAGCCGGGGGCCAGCCCCCTGGACCCTGAGGAGCCAAAGCCGGGGGCCAGCGCCCCGAACCCTAAGTAGCCAAAGCCGGGGGCCAGCCCCCTGATCCCTGGGGCTGCTCACCTGGCGCCTGGAAATCCCACCGTCCGGTAACCACAATCAACGGGATTCGTCATTCACCCGAAATTTTGCTTGACTGGAAATCGAAAATCTTAATTTCCACTCGACCGGAAATGTGCCCCAATCGAAAACTTGACTTGACTGGAAATAGACCCGACCTGACATGTGTTCCAACCCAAAATTTGGTCGTTCTCGGATGGAGAATAAGTAATTTTAATACCAATACATCATTGATTTTCCTAAACAATCGCAATAATTCGATATAAGCGATTGATATATCGACTCGTTAACGTTAAAAATTGATTCTACGATAAAAAATACGTAGGTGTTGGTGTTTTTCAGTCATATTCGGTGCATTTAGTCATCCATGAATCAAAAATGATGAATTTCAATCTTAAAAAATCGTCGATTTTCCGTAAAGAATCTTAAAAAATCGATATAACCGATCAATATATTGACTCGTCAACATTAAATCTCGATTTTCCGTGTAAGAATACGTCGGAACTGATGTGTATAACATGTGTAAACAACGATAACAACCCCGGTGACACATCAATTCATCAGGAAAATAGCGAAGAAGAAGGCCGGAGTTTGACCCCTTTGCCCACCCGTAACTCGAAAACGGTTCCTTTACTCATCTTGAAATTTTTTCCTGAGGATTCTTTTATTATAAGCTTCCACTTAAACCTTGGTTCGATGGTCGAATCGAAGACCGAAAAAGGGGCGAAAATCAGCCCTTATTTTGGAAGGGTCTTTCATTTGAATCTTGACCTATTTTGAGTCAATACAATATATTGTTTATCAATTGACATTCGTTTATTTTTCACGCAACTAGGTAAATATGCAATTTGGTGCTTTTCTTACCAAATTTATTTTATATTTATTTAAATTTAAGTTATCGTCATTCCTCCAAACTTCGTAAGATGCATTTAACTATAAAGATACCTTGGTTTTATCCACTAAAACATCGTATTGCAAATCGACGGTGTAAATCCACACCCAAGAATCTCATTTGCGGTGTTTGAAAACCTCCGCTCCTATTTTAGTTTTTTAAATTAGAACAAATCGACATAATTCCTCGAAGTTTTCGCAAAGAGAAGAAATATCACGTCAGTTTTTAAGAATTGCCGTTGAGTAGTTTTCCATTCAAATATAAAGTATGACAGGAAGTCTGCAATATCGTAAACCAAGATACGTGGTTGCAGACTTACAAACAAGACAACTCGAAATATGTTGGTTGCGTTCCTCAGAGAGAATAAGTACAGGAAATTGTAAAACTTCGCAAACGTGGCATGTATTTTGTTAAGCTTTTAACATGAATATACAGTATTTCGTACTTTTAAATAAGTGAAACAACATATTTATATCAATACAAAAATTAAAGAAGAAAATTGGAGCTTTCGAAGAGATCGAACTAAACTAATAGGGTAAATGTAGCAAAATTTGTAAAGTTTTAAGAAAAATAGAAAGTAAACTATGGGGCAGATCAAAAGAGTAAGGAATGGAACAATGGCGAGGCATGATTGCGTGAATGATCGATTATCAATTATCGATCCTTTCCCATAGGTTTAAATGACAGATCAATCGATTTACTGAAAAACACGCCACGCCTTTGGATAGGTAGTGTTCATCAGTTAAACTACTGAATACTCGTTGATTTCCAAAGAGGATATGTACAGATAAGTAATTTATTTGTATGGCTGATCATTTCTTTCAATGAGAAGATTATCAGCATAAAAGCTCATCACAGGATCAACTTCATCTCATGGCAGCATATGAGCCAGTTTCAATCAAGAACTTAGCTGTCTACTTTAAAGTTCTATTGGTCACCGGCTGTTCATATACAGGGATCATTTAAAAATGGACCTTGTTAAACAAAGAGGAACTAAGCCACATTATTCATTAACGATCATATGGGGCCGATAAGCATAACAATCGTGCACTTCTGGAAGAAAGCATGAAAATTTCAGGGATTCATCTCTACCCTATAGACATTCGATTCAGACATAGACCCCAAAAATCTGAGCCCCCTGGGGGGGGCAGGGGGGCCCCCAAATTTTGAATTTTGAATAACTACTGAACGGCTAATGCTAGCGTAATTTTTTTTAAGCAAAACGATAGGAAATTTTATCAGGAACAAAAATGGTTCTTATAAATTTTTTTGTGGGATCGATATTTAAGGCGTGAAACGGGAAAAACCATCGGGGGACGGGGAGCCGGCCGTTCTGAGGCAGATCCGCGCGCTGCGCTGATTGCCCGGGCGCGCGCGGTGGCGCAGTACGGTGTTACCGACGAAACAGCCGCTTGTCTTGGTTTAATCTCAACGATGTGCAGTTTTAAAAGTATTGTGAATATATCGTACTACCTATAAAGCCTTAAAATAGGGCTTAACTTATGCAGGTAATATATGTATACAAGCGAGCAGCACGGCAACAGAAAGAGAAGGGGTTAAGTGCTGGAGTTCCGAATTGTTTTGTTGTATGGGTTTGTCAAGTTTCATTACAGCATCCGAGATAACTGCATCAGACATCAGTTGAACGAACGAATAAAATCTGAGGCACAGTTGTCTGGGAAGGGGGGGGGGGGGCTAAAAGTCACAAATCTTATTTGTGTACCACGATGACCTGAAAAATGATTTTAAAGTGTTTTTCTTTCTCTTTCTCTCAGTGCTGCGACATCAGGATGGTATCTAAATTTAAGTAACTATTAATTGCTTACTTAAGACAGGGAGCCTAATTTTGTAAACAATGAGCATACATAAAAACATGCTTATTCTCCTCTCTTTCAGGAACATTTTGGTACATCATTGCTACGTATAGGCATTTTTTTAAGAGGACCAAAACCACCTCCAAAACTTGCTCCAAAAAAACGGCAAAAGAATCTTGAGAAAGCTTGATAGGGATAAATGACCCCCAAAAAACCTTTGTTGGACTGCTTCTTGCACAGTACAAAGAATATTATTATTAAGTAATAACTAGCCGCCGTATCCGCTAATCTGTCAAAACGGTCCATTTGAGTGATAGGAAGTCGCGCCTAAGTACTGGGAACCTATCCTGCTCTTATGTCAGCGCATCATAGGTACGATATTCCGCAATCTCGGTAATTTTGCAACTGATTACTGATTACGACTGATTTTTTGATATTTTGACGATAAATTAACCTTTTGATAATCTCTAAAGCTAATTCGATCAGTGTTATAATGTACGATAAAGTTTAAGGTGTACGTTTTGTGCATTGCATATTTTGCAAGTCCCGTTTCTTGAAAATTGTCTCCGACATACTTACCTAGAACTCTTCCATGAGCTCCATACAAATCAAAAATCGGTACGAGATTTGCGGGTTGAAAAAGAAGAAATGCAATGAATTTCTTCCTGAGGCCTGGTCCTTCTCAGAGGTTCTTTAAAGAATCAGAACCTGCATGATAAATAAATTTCCTCCTATATTAATATTTTTTTCAATACAAATGTTACCAACTCCACTCTAAATTCCATACAACAAAATGTAAGATAATATACATGGATTTTTTTTACTGCTCATTCCATTTTCTATGTGTCGTGGTAAGTACCAATAATATCTTCAAGGATGACTCGATAAAAAGAGGCGATAGTATTCAGATATCTTCTTTTTTATCATTTATTTAATGTATTGTTCTATTTTTTTTTTTAAATATGCATATTTGTTGAATAACTGAAAAAATGGGGAGTTCATGAAAATGAAAACTTCTATTGACTGGCTGGAGGGAAAAAGAGGAGAAAAGAACATTGTCGGAATGTTCCGTATGAATCAGTACCTATGCAATTGCGAGAAACCAATGAACATGAACGAAAAACGATATTTCCTTCATTTTGAAGGAAATCTGGTAACCTTATAGTGGCGAAGGGACTGTGGAGCCCCCCTCCCCTCCCTCCTCACTCCTCAATTAATGTCTCTACCAAGTTTTGCAAAATTCATGGTTATGTAAGCAGCTCATTGTCTCATTCGCCGAAAGTAACATGAAAAATAAGCTAAAAATAAGTTACGAAGGATCCGCCATTTCCAATAGTCATGAAAAAGTGGGTCAAAATCGTATTAAAACTTGTTATTTCGCTCTAATATCTTAAAAAAATGTAATCCTGTACAAAACTTACGTGAGGAAAGGGTAATTTACTCTGTAATGAGGTCGGAAAAGCTCTGCATTCAGAGAAAACAAGACGCGTGATGCGCGATGACCGATCCCTCCTATTGACTCGGCGCTCTCACATTGGAGTATTTCGCTTTTGCTTGTTTTTATGTATTACTAATAAAAAGTAGAGCTTATATTACTGAGGAAAAGTATTTAGGCAGTACGGTAAATTCATTATTATTTTTAAAACTGCGCATCGTTGAGATTAAACCAAGACAAGCGGCTGTTTCGTCGGTAACACCGTACTGCGCCGCCGCGCGCGTCCCGGGCAAACAGCGCAGCGCGCGGATCTGCCTCAGAACGGCCGGCTCCCCGTCCCCCGATGGTTTTTCCCGTTTCACGCCTTAAATATCGATCCCACAGAAAAATTCATAAGAACCATTTTTGTTCCTGATAAAATTTCCTATCGTCCTGCTTAAAAAAAATTACGCTAACATTAGCCGTTCAGTAGTTATTCAAAATTCAAAATTTGGGGCCCCCCTGCCCCCCCAGGGGCTCAGATTTTTGGGGTCTATGTCTGAATCGAATGTCTATAGGGTAGAGATGAATCCCTGAAATTTTCATGCTTTCTTCCAGAAGTGCACGATTCTTATGATATTTTCCACTTATCGGCCCCACTATCATTATTTACTAGACGATTCATTTTTTTAACGGGAGAACGATAGTGTTTATCACTTTAAATTTTATAGGGATTTCCTCCATGTGATGTGAAACAATAACATAATGTTAAAATTTTCATAAGAATCTGTTCAACCGTTTAACTGCTGTTCGTTAACCCTTAGATGCCCAAGACTTGTTTGATACGCGAAGTCCTAAGTTGGTAACATACTGACGCTTCCTCACCCCCTTTCTATCATCCACCATTATAGTAGTTCTCTTAAAAGAGAAAGGCTGGTCAGTTAGTTCACTTTGCTTTTGCTTTCTAGAAGTAGTTGTAAAATAAAACTACCCTGACACGATAAAACTTTCGCCAAAATACCAATTCTTAGACGTACACACTTAGAGCGCCCAGTAGAACGCTCAAACGTACTATGACAAAAAATATAAATTTACATTGTTTAAATGGGAGAATTCGCAACTTTACCACGTAATATAAAAAAAAAACCTGGGACATATTTTGAAAAACTGAATAGAGCGGGCTAATCTAGAGACAATTGCCCGTCGATAGCCGCAAAAATCATAAAAATTGGCCTGGTAAAACGCTGGAACTAAGCGTTACCAGTTTCGCAAAATTAGGAGGCTTGAGAGCTTATAATATAGATAGAGCAAAGGAAAAGACGCGCGTTGATAACGGCGCAGAGATACAACTATTCGTACTTGATGGATGTGCGTGTTGCGTCTGGAAAGTTGAAGGAGCTTTGGTACGAGGCGTTAACTTGCAATGCTCCGCTTTGTGCTGCCAGTGAGGTGTCTTTCAAATTCGGAAGAATAATTTAAAAAACAAGGTCAAAATATGTCGCTCCTATCGGCTATGTTGACTCTAAATTATTTTATTTTCCTTTCATTTGATATATGATTCTTCTTTAGGGTGTAGTTGTATACCTATTTCAAAAGCTCGTATTTACCGGCCCCGT
The DNA here is from genome assembly GCF_918797505.1 of Bemisia tabaci. Taxonomy (NCBI): domain Eukaryota; kingdom Metazoa; phylum Arthropoda; class Insecta; order Hemiptera; family Aleyrodidae; genus Bemisia; species Bemisia tabaci. The sequence goes on along the minus strand of NC_092799.1, from coordinate 44,882,127 downwards.
ACAACCGCGCCTGTTTTTAGCAAGCCTCGGGTCAATTTGACCCGATTCACAATAGATCGAGTCAATCAGGGAGGTGGGACATTAAATATTTGAGTAAAACCGCAAATTTTGATGTTTTTTTGTCATATTTTAAATTTTAAAGGGTGCTTCGAGAAGAAAATTTCACGAGGAAACCAATGGAAACGCTTTTAGAGTCTCAAAGTTTTGTATATACGGAGTTATAATTGTTTAAAGTTTCCAAATTTTGTCCGACCTATTGACCCGACCCACTGTGCGACTTGGGCATCCAAGGGTTAAGACAAATCATTGAAAAAATAGAACACAGCCATGTTGGAGCGCTTATGGAAAGAACAGCTTCACATCCCACACTCAAGGAGCGAAAAGGGATGCCTCATTTGAGTAATTTCGACCAAGGCAAACCGGCCTCTGTTCAGACAATTTGCACTTCCTGTGTTTTTTGGCTGTAGAGGACCAAGCCCTGGTCCGGGCGTTGTCAAATGTAGACGTCCTTGCTTTGTGACTGATTGTGGGTTGTTGCCGTCATGTTCTGTCTCGTACCCCGTCTCTGCAATCGGTAGAACGAAGCTTTGAAGGCTCCGTGAACGTCCACGTTCGCGAAACAAAATAAGATGGAAACACAGAAACCCTGCAAACAGAAAATTCGCAACTTAGAATTTTCAAAAAACCAGGAAGAAAAACCTAAAATAGTCATAAAAGTAATGAAAAATACGAGAGCTTTGTATTGAAGGCGTAAAGTAGAAACAAGCGGGAAAGTTCTAATACTGTCGTATAGAAAAGCGCTCAGGTGTTAGTCAATGTATTTAGTGAAGAAAGGAAGTATAAGACTCCGTCGACTTGGCTGGGTAATGGAAATAAAACATCAGCTGATGGCAAACAAAGGTTACCAAGGAAACCGTAAACGCGTTTTTTCGTTTCCCGAAAATGATAGTCACCGTCGAGCTCATCAGGCGCGTTTTTTTTAGGCTTCATTTGAGTTCAAAGATCAATTTCGATAAGAATTACTCTACCGCTAAGAAATTTTCTTATAGACAAACGATCGAAACTACCTGCGCATTACGTTAAAAGCATAAAATACAGTTTTCACAGCTTTATTTATTTTAAAAATGGACCCCCCCCCCAAAACGCCTACACATCGATGAGCTGGTGCGCCATTTAAACGCATTAGCACTAGTATACTAGTACTCAGAGGCAAGTCGAAATCAAAAAGCGCTGCCTATCGGCTGAGCGCTTAAAAACTCCGAAAACCATGTCTCAAATAACCGCTCATCTCTCATGTATTCAAAAGAAAACTTATCTACTATTTTTCTTGAAACTTCCTCTGACTACTCTAACTCATTTGAAAATATGCCAAGAATATTTCCAAAAAACATTTAGGTCAAAGATTTTACTCGCAGTTAAAAAAAAAAAAAAAAAATAATCGGAGATTATATCAAAGGCTGCAACAAAGATACGAAATTCCCGTCTTTAGTCATCGATATTTTTTTTCGCGTTGTTAAAGGGGGACCCTCAATCAATATAGTTCCGCGTATTGTTATTACCTCGATATCTTGTGAATTATAGCTATTACGAGCATGCTGGAAATTCCGAGATGTTAGTCTCTGAATTAATTATTAAAACATATCAAGAAGAAAATCAACCCTTGAAGCCTGAACATTATGTTCACAACTACTGGTTTTTGTAAACCACTGATATCGACCCATTCTCTATTCAAAACAGCTAGTACTTGACCTTATTTCAAGCGCTTTAAAATAGTTTAGAGAAAAAATTTCCTTTTCAACTGATCTAGAGAATGACATTTATATTTTACCAAAATGGTCAATCGAATAGATAGTTTGAATTTATGATACTTCTATCGTGCTCAAAATGCATTGCAAGATGCCTTAGTATCCATACCTTAGGTTTCAATTGGAAAGTCTGTAAATAGTACATCGACGGGGTCAGTCGGCAATCACATAACTCGTTTGCGGTGTCTGAAAATCTCCGCCTCTATGTTAATTTTTTAAAGGAGAACAAATTGACATCATTCCTTGAAGTTTATGCAGAATTTTCTTCGCACAGGGAAGAAAAATCACGGCAGTTTTAAAGAATTGCCGTTGAGTAGTTTTCCGTTTAAAAAATAAAGTATGACAGGAAGTCTGCAACGTCACAAACCGAGTTATGTGATTGCCGACTTACACCGTCGATATGTTCAGGTAAATAGGGCATTGAGCATCAGACTGCAGTTTATTTCCATTCCGGTTCCGGTGTTCTGTAGTAAATACTAACTCCATAGGAAGTCCTAATTTATATTCCTTTGCTCAAAAATGCGATTGATTTCAAGGCTGATTGGTACTCAAAGGAGATATTTCACAGCACACCTTGTTCCGCAGATTCCAATAAGCTTTCAAATATTCTACGCTTTCCATTCAGGGACGTGGGAGTTTTACAGCACTTGGAAAATAAATCCACACAAGATTTAATATGACGACTGAAGGCAAACGATAAAGGGACAAAGGTAGATTCTCAAAGCATTTTCGGATTCTCGGATCTTATTAGTTCATTCATGAATGTAAACGAGAAAAGAAACACGGTCCCTTTATAGAGAAAAGAAAGGCAGTGAGAGAAGCGATAGACAAATAAATTAAATTTTTGATGAAAGGATTACTCGTGGGGGAAATTCTTTCACTTCGAAGTACACACAGCGCCCTCCGGATCCGCTCTCACGAACTAGTGATTTCAGGTGTGGGTCGAGAGAGAGCGCTGCACGGTTATTCCAAAGTTTTGAAGTTGCACGATTTTCCCATGACATGAGCTCCGTTACTCTCTGTTGAGGCTATATTCGTAGTTGTTTCTCGTATAGCATTTTCCGAAGGAAGGCCTCACGTGGTTAATATTATGATTTAGTCGAAATGTTTTCAGAAGATATAAGGTATGGCATTTAACCAAAGACATAAAGACGGAGCGCTCGTATCTAAAAGCACGGGGAAAAAGTGAAGCTAGGTTCGGCGCTGCGCGCTTGTGTGAGTGTGTAAATGAGCGCGGGAATCCATGGCGGCAAACGGAAATTTGATTTGAACTTGTCCTCTTGATTTTTGCACATTTCTTCTTTGAAACGTATTTTAAATTCCTAAAACGAATATACTAAGAAAGTTCGGTCTGCGTCCTAATATAATACACCTACTTTTGCTCGGTAACAGGCAGTAATCTCAGATAAAGTTAGTTTTTCTTCTGCTCATGGTGGTTCTGCAGGTTCAAACAGGCCGTTACAGTTCTAGATCAACGTTACTCCCAAATGAAATTAATCGGTCGACGACGGACTGAAACTAACCTAAAGTTAAAAAAATATGAGTGTGTACCTGAATTTGGGCAAAAATCAACCTAAAATACTTTGTTTCCGCAATTTTATTTATTAGTTCCCGCCCTACATTTGAATTCAAACTTGTCCCGATTTCGCCGCCAATCCTCTAGCCAATAGTAGAGGTGATTGAAAAGAAGCTCTAGAAGCTTCATTTTTTGCTTTTAGTGCTCCGTCTTTATGTCTTTGCATTTAACGCAGCACCATGCGAAGGGAAACGCTTATGAACTTGATAATTCACGCACACGTTTATCACCGAACAAAAGTATGAAGTTGATTTAACATTCTGGTCGTGAAAAATTGTGCGAGAACTTACAAAATGCTTGATTACCTGCCACATCAGTTAGTTTTACACCTTAACATTGCTAGAATAACTGTTGTGGCGGGTAATTCAGCATTTTATATGGACGTATTTCTATCAAATAGACCTATGTGCATTAAGACATGAGCCCTGAGATCCATAAGGATATGTGCATAACAGGGCTCACGTCATAATGCACATAGTTCTGTTTGGTAGAAATACGTCCATATATCGACGGTGTAAGTCGGCAAACACATAACTCGGTTTGCGACGTCGCAGACTTCCTATCATACTTAATTTTTTAAACGGAATAGTACTTAACGGCAATTCTTTAAAACTGCCGTGATTTTTCTTCTCTGTGTGAAGAAAATTCTACAAAAACTTCAAGGAATGATGTCAATTTGTTCCCCTTTTAAAAAAATAACTTAGAGACGGAGATTTTCAGACACCGCAAACGAGTTATGTGATTGCCGACTTACACCGTCGATATGTAAGTTCTTGCACACTTTCTTTACACCCAGAATGTTAAATAAACTCCACTTTCTTTTCGGTGTATAGGTACTATCATCCATAGAATTCTGGAATATTTGACCGAGACACTAGACAGGCGGGTAGCACTATGGTTGGGAATTTCATGGCTGTAGAACATGCGAATGAATTTATTTATATACCTCCACACGTAGTTTAGAGGCGTGTGGTTTTGTGGAGAGGCCTTTGAAATGCACGAATCACGCCTAGGGTAATACAAATGTCTCTGGCTTAGCTAAGGAGTTAATTTTGCCAACCTTGATCAAAGTTGGAGATATGCCTATTTGTTCCCCCGCGCTTCCGTGTTCTAATTGTTCCGTGTGTGTGAGAATTCTAATTAAGATTCGAAATCAAAGAACGACGCTGGCCTGAAATGAGGCCGTTCGAAGAACGACCCTTTCACAGCAATCTCGAAGCAAAATACACTCGCAACCAAAAACTGGATGGAACCTTCACAAATATTCAAAATAAGGTTCTTAGTTACAGCGCGTCGATGAATGTTGAGTGGACAATGTGTCTGTTGCACTTTGAGATTTTGGGGCTAAATAACATTAAAATCACCACAAGCCCATCAAAAAAAGTCTATAATTCATTTCTTAACGCACACTCTGCGTAGTTCTCATTCAGGGACGATCTATTCAAGAGACCCCACTCTGATAACATCCCTGTAGTGCAAAATTTACTTTCAACGCTCAGTCAACGCTCAGATTTGCTTAATGATAACTGATGACCAAGGAGTTTATAAGCGCAGTGTTTGAAACTCATCTTAGAATTTCAGGAGCCAGGTGGCCGATCAAGCTCAATTTTAAGGGGCCATTGAAGATTTTTTAGGGGCCAAATTGACTTTTCGCCTATATATCGCGGCTCATTTTATGAACAGTTAGACGCAATATGTTTTAGTTACAGAACTAGTAGCTGTAACTTGTAACTTTCAAAAAATTACCAAACAGAAAAATTAGGATTTTTTTTTTTAATTTGAGGGGGGCACTTTTTAGGGGCCACGTCGGCGCAGAGCCTTCATTTTTTAGGCGCATTTGACGCGTTGGCGCCAGTGAGTTTCGAACACTGTTGATAAGCGACTCACATATTGCCCCTGTGTGCAACTATGGTTATAGGACATTTCGTCAACGATTTTTTGTCCGCGCACCTGTTTTTCCAGTAATTTACGTCCACGCGTTTTTTCGGCACGGGAGTTTTGGTCCACGTGCCAGTTGAGACCCAAAGTTAATTGGCCCATATGTAAATACAAACGACAATTGCTCACGACGTTTTTGGATGAAAATGTATAATGTCTTGGAAGAATGAGGGTTTGCTTGTTTTTTTGTTTTGTCTGTTTGGTCCAACGGAGAATAATATATAGTTGAGAGTTTTGGTAAAAATGGGGGAGCGTCAATTCCATGAGACAAAATTCACTAAAACTCTCTACACCTCTTTATTTGAAGTAACAGGACTTAATTATCTTTCAAGAAATTCCCACCTTGTTATACCTGAACCGGATAAACCTCCATATGTATTTGCCTCAGCTAAAGGCTCTTAGATTTTTCCAGTGTACGATAAGTATCTTGGTTTATTTTGAGAGGAAAGATTTGTACTTTTAAAGGATGCCCATCATTCTTAATACGTTCAATTTCGTGTAATACTGTGCAACACCTCTGTTGCGAAATAGTTGCTTCAAGGCAATAGCTGGTTCAAGTTGCCGCAAGGCGGGCGGACGGCCGGCGCGGAACGCGCATTGGCGCCTACAAACCTAAGTGGATACTTCAAGCACTGTGCAATGCGCGAAGTATCCACTTAGGTTTGTAGGCGCCAGTGAGCCTCTCGCGCATCGCGCTGGCAGCACGCCGCGCTCCGCTCTGTAAGGCTTTAATATTTATACTCGCATAGTCAGCGTTTTTTAACTCATGATTTTGAGATGTTTGCACACTCTGCATTGATTATTCTCATGTAAAGTGATAGGAAAAAATATGTATCAATTTATCAAAGGAGAATAATAATATAATGTGTATTCTTTAAATATTGGTGGTTCCGTGTCAAATTTAATATTTTCAAAGCACTTTAATTTTTTCTTTTACATTTTGTGCTTTCATCGTGCTGCAGCGAGGTGTACGCGCAACCAAACGCTCAAAATTTGACGTATTTGACTCTAAAAGATCGATGTACAAATGTGTTAAAACTAAAGATTGCGTCCTTCTTGGTTTTTTTTCCTCTTTTATTCATTTTTGCAGTTCCTGTCGGCACAACTGCGGCTCATTGAGATTAATGTCGCTTGGAAAAGGTTTTACAAATATTTGTCACGTTTTAAAAATATAAATGTTTTCAAAATGAAGTAATAATTTCGTAAAGAAAAAATTAAAAAAATAAAAAAAAGTACCTATACATATATAAGGTATATTGTGCATTCAATATTTTAAGGATAGAAATAAAAAAACCAAATATTCACCAATGACAATTTAAAAAGATGATTCAAAAGGAGAAAGTAATAACATTTCATTTAGAAAATGAGCAACCATAACAACACCTCCTTCTCTCTCAATTTCTCATTTCCATACTGTCAATATAATTTTACATACCGACCAAAATATAACGCTTGGACCAAGTCACTGGTGCTTACTTTACGTGTGGGCGTAAACTACTGGACAAAAAAGGTGCGCGGACAAAAAATCGTTGACAAAATGTCCTGAAACCGCAACTATTTGTGCCTAAAAAATACCCTGGGAGTGTGGACGAAGAGTTTAAAGTGCTCTACCTTCGCAATATAGCCTGCAGCCTTCAGCCGCCGCGCCGCGACTGAAGCAGTAGACGCCGGGAGAGGCAAAACGCCTTCACTTTCGAGCGTATGCAACACGGACATCCGTGGAGCTCGAATAGTTGCATTCATGTATAATGTTGCATATTGTAATTCGTTCAGCGTTCATCTTCGGCGGCACTGACTGAGCAGTGGCGTGACGTGTTTTGCGATATATCGATTGTTATGCCATTTAAACTTATGGAAAAGGATCGATGGTCAGGGTGTTCGCAGCGAACACCATAGTAATCGATTTTTTACCGTAGGTTTAAATGACAGAACAATCGACATATTGCAAAACACGCCACGCCACTGTAAACTGTGGGCGCTTTGCTACTTTCTATTATGCTTTAACTTAATTCCAACGTTGCTTGTTGTGCTGATACAGTAAAATATCACTGATTTTCATCGCGACATTATCAATTTTTTGAAAAATACATGGTTTTTTTTAAATGTATTACATCGTTGACGGTCCTCGAGATGGCAAAAAATTCAGGTCCCTGGGCGTGGTTTATAGTTTCCTTGGCTTACTGTAACTAGTCGTCATGATTTATCCTTTTGGGATTATATTTTTGATGTTTCGGTGCAAAATTTTGAATGAGCAATGTAATTTGCACAGAGCTCTACAAATAAAAATGACCCTTCGTATCTCGAAAAAGGGGAAATATAGGAAATACAACCAAAATACGTGTATGTATTTCACTAGCAAAACTGTAAAACAATAAAGTCAGTCTAGTAAACGTTTGTAAAAAGTATATAATGATCTGCTTTACCCTCCTGAAATGTGGCCTGCGGCTTCCACATTCACTAACCTAAGAACGACAAATGCAGCAGATTCATTTCAAGGAAAATTTTGAATACACATATCTCAGTATGTGTTTTCGCCAGAGAGTGAAAGAAAAACCAGTCAAAAATCGAAACGAAACCTATGGTCAAGTCGGTAATGCATAACTCAAAGCTTGCAGGAAAACCGCCGTACGTTACTTATTGCTTCAGAGTCATCTAATTGGAGCATCCACAGGCCGCGCTCATAACAAACGAATCAATGGCGATGTATTTGAAGAAAGTCGGCCTAAGGTTCTTTGCATAAAATCTTACGCACGACGTTGACAAAAAACATGTACATTTCTCTTCTTACGTTATCCTTTTCTAAGGTATTTGCGCGCTTTATTCACTGAACTGGCTCACTCGTTCGTCTTGTGGACAGAGACGATTTAACATGATCGAGCGATTTAATAATGGAGAATTTGCACGCAAATTTTTTATTGCTTCATCTGAAAGTGGTTAAAAAGCTGATTTCGCAAAAAAAATTATAATTTTTCTCTGATATTGGAATCAGTAGAAAGATACATGTAAAAGTGAGAAAATGCACCGCCTAATGACGTCATCTGGCGGCATTTCCCATTAAAACCCATGCATTTTCGCAGATTAGGCTATCTTGTCATATTTCCTCTAGAAATTGTTCAATTTACGAACCAAGGGTATCCTAGTGCTCAGCTCACTCAGTAGTATCCACTCAGATACGAAATTCATCAAATTTCAGACACCTGCAAATTCTCCATGAGAGATATCGTCACATTGCTCAAATATAATATTTTATTCAAAGAGAAAGGATTTAAAAGCCTGAATCTCGACCCCCCCCTTTTGCTAGTCCACGTAAGCCAATTTTAGACCCCCTACTCCCCCCTTCCAAAAGTGGCTCGCGGAATACTTGAACGGCCTTCTCTCGTAGATGGGAACATATTGTAAATGCAATATCGAGGAACATGTGATAGGATCGTGCGAAACTGTGGCGTGGGATTTGACGGGGCCCGTCACAAATAGTTTGGGATTGTGATAGCCGCAGAACATCACACGCCGCCGCTGGAGTCCAAAATTAAGTGACTGGGCCATTAGTTGAACGTGAGGGAGGGATCTTCCGCCACCCGCTGGGAGCACCCCGCGCCCAGGTTGGCGGCTCACGTAGTGTTCTCAGACGGAACCTTAGCCTGTTCCCTGTTCCTCCATGCTAAGAAAAAACGTCCTAAGAACATGCGAACGTTGCCAAATTTTCCCTATGTCCATTTTGCTGCCGTGCAACGCAAAAACGTCGTAAACGTCATTTTACATTTTTTGGAAACAACATATCAGAGCAGAAAAAATTTTGTACCTTAGGAAAATGTTTTCAAAGAATTCTATTGCAAATACTATGAACTTGTCCTGAAAATTTGAGATGCATGGGTAAAAATGCTTCTATTTTATAGAGTGTTCCAAAAAACGAGGGAAAATCTTGATGGATTTACAGCGTTCTTGCTTAGCATGGTAGTTTGTCCATTTAATGTCCATTCCGCGTCCATTTGTTTAAGGATTTAAATTACAAGAAAAAATTATGACAAATGGGTATACCATGGCTAAAAAATGGTTAAAAACACACCCCGGACGTTTGGACCAATTGACTCGCGCACTTTCAACTTGGAACAAAGCTAAATAATTATAAAAAAATTATATAACAAGCGGAAATCTGTCCCAAAACGTCCAAGCTGTGTTTTTAACAATGTTTTTAGCTTTGCTGCCCACGTTTTTATAGTTTTTTTCCCGTAATTTATCGTTGCATCGGGATTTTTTGTCGTGTTCCTCTTGATCATTTTTTAAGAAGTCATGAGTACTTTTTCTAGAGATTTACAGATACCCTGGATAAAATGGAGATGTTGCAGGTGTCTGAAATTTTATGACTTTCGTCTTTAAGTGGGAACTATTAAGTGAACTGAACCTGAGGATACAGTTGGTTCATGAATTGAACAATTATCACGCAATGATCTAATCTGCTAAAATACGTGTATTTAAATGGGAAATGCCGCCAGATGACGTCACTAGGCGGTGCATTTTTCCACTTTTAAATTTATTTTTATATTACCTCCCACATCAGAAAAAAATTATAAAAAATACTGTGAAATCAACTCTTTAGGCACTTTCAGATGAAGCAATAAAAATTTTGCGTGCAAATTCTCCATTGCAGGAGAAAATCTCTGATAAACAGGATGAAAAATATCTGCAACTTCCCCGGAGGATTCTTGTCTTATCGATGGAAATTCGGCAACGTTCGAAGGCTCATAAGTCGTTTTTCATGAGCGCGGCAGTGTTCGGGGTAACATCAACAATCGGTGCACGGCGTGACACTCAGAGCATCGGCCAATAATGCCCCGGGGGCTCGGATTTCCCGTCAATAATGGATATCGGCGACGTGATAAAAATACCAGTCATGAGTTACGGCCGTGTTTAGCGAGAACCGCCTAACAACATAGGTTTTCCATTTGGAGATACGTTGTACTTGCTTAGGAACCGCGAGCATAGCCGCGTTTTTGCTTTTCCGTCATAACTCGGACGGAGACTGGGCTCCTCGTGACACGGACGTACGTGACGTGCTACGTGTCGGCGACGTCTCCTCATCTGCAACGTCGTAGGCCCCTCGTTAGGTTCATTCGCCATATAGCTGGGCCCCTGGGATCCGATTTAAAGCGTATTTTTCCTCCAGCATCCGGTTCAGGCTCGATGGAATAGTGGTTGGATGTATCGTAGGGTTCAAAACAATAAAAAATCACACAAAAAAAGGAATTTGACCTCAAACAAATTTTTTTAGGATTTAAGATGGAAAAGATGAAAATGTGAAAATTTCTAACAATCTTACTTTTCATTGGCATTTGGTACTCAAAAGAATAAAAAATCTATCACAAAACACTGGAAAAAAACACATTGAATCTAGAGTCCAGACTCTTGAAAACATTGACAAGAAAAAGGACTCTCGATTCAAGCCGATTTAAGCTTAAATCAAAAGGAAATCCGCTCAAATTAAAAGGCTTGGTTCTTGATATAAGCTAATTAAATCTGATTGAATTAATTAAGAGTATTTTTTCTTGTCGATGTTTTTAAGAGTCTGGACTCTAGATCCAATGTATTTTTTTTCCAGTGAAGACCTGTTCCCTCAGATTTCCAAACTGACTTTGGAGGCTATGTCTACATGTCGATCGATACATCGATCGATATCGATACAATATCACCTGTTTGATGTATCGACTACGATCTGTATGATACAGGAGAAGAAAGCCTTAGTTTTGTTTAGAGTATCAATACAGGGAGAGTACGGCCATATGGAAATGCGGAGCTCTTAGGGCTCAAAGGTGCAGCCAACCTTCCAATACAAAAAATGTCACTGTCGATCTTCAGATTCCAATATTAAACCAAGAAAACAAATAATGAGCGTTATCCTTCGCAGAAAGGAGTAACTTTATGCGAAATCAAGTTAAATACGTGCTTTACAAACGCAGGGATGTAACAATGGACCTCTAGACAAGGTTTGAATAAAGCACCACGCTACGTGATTTCTCTTCAAAACTCCGCAAGGAATCGAATTACACAACGGGAAGGCTGGAAATCAACTCCTGAACAAGACATAAGTGTTTTCTATTAAAAATTAACATTGGTCGAATGGCAAAACTACAAATGACGTCATTTGTACAAATCGACGGTGAAACTACCAAACCACGTATCTCGGTTTGCGACGTCGCAGACTTCCTGTCATATTTTATTTTTTAAATGAAAAACTACTTAACGTCCAGTCTTGAAAATTTCTGTGATTTTTCCTCTTCGTGCGGAAAAAATTCTGTGAAAATTTCAAGGAATGATATTGATTTGGTCTACTTCAAAAAAATAAAATGTGAGCGTAGATTTTTAAACACCGCAAACGAGATACGTGGTTTGGTAGTTTCACCGTCGATATATAATCAAACTTCCATTTAATCTGTATTTAAAATACTTATTGTTAATATCTCGTTTAGAATTTGATTTGAAACTTACGGACCTCTATAAGATATCTTCAGAGTAAATACGACATATTTAAGGTAGGGTTGTTCACACAAACTCAGTTTGAACGGGAAGCCAAGAGTCCCTTTATAGAGACAGTTAAGACAACGCGACTCATGGATGTCACAAACGGGAATAAAGAACAAATGGAACGTTTTTCGTAATCTTTGATCAACTCACTCTCGAATCCCTGTCTCCGTTCCCTCTCTCATTCCGTTTGTCCCTTGTCGTTCCCTCAATTCCCTTGTCCATTCCAGTTTATAATCTTTGCAATCGGTGAAAATGAATTCTTTATTCCCGTTTGTAACATTGTGGAGGCCTAAAATACGGGAACCAATCAGAAATGGATTCGTATTGTCTTTACTCTCAGTATATAGGGACTCTAGGGAAACCGTGATGAGGCGGCAGCGCAGCGTGGTGCTTGATGCATTCGATGAGAAAACCTTATCAATTAACGTTTATGCTGCTAGGCTTAACTCAGTTACTCCAGACTCGGAAATAGAGTGCATAAATTGGATTATGTGCCTATCACATTGAAACGGGCGGATGGCAATCCCACTCACTGTGGTAGTTCCTTTCCAATATTTTAGAAATCAATATTTTACAACTTCCAACATGGAGTCAGGCAAAATGGGATTTACGATGAAAGCTCACTTGTTGTCAGAGTATGGCGAGGAAACGTGACTCAATTCAACATTATCAATTTTCTACTTCTAAAGCTATTCACCCCATAATGCATCACACCCCTCTGTGTGCTCTCAAGCACACAGAGACAATTAAAATTTCAAGTCGTAATCTGCACTACAAGGGAGGTAAAAAGTATTTGAAAGAAACTGCATCTAAAGTTGACAAAAGCGCCGGTCCCATCTGGCATGAGTTACTGAATGACGTCGAGTGTTCGCTTATACGTAATTGACTTAGATATTGTTAAACTTGGCGAAAGATGTTTCACAAAAGTTTTCGCAATTGGTGCCCAGACAAATTTTTCTCAGTGCCACTGTCTCAAAAAATTGACTGAACTTTTTTTTTTTTTGTAATCTATGGCTCTCAAACTATGAAGTGTCCTGAAAAAGTCAATTTTCGAAACTTTTGCTGGTTCTCTGCGCCAAATGGTGCAATGTAAACACCTCTCCGCTATGGTGTACTTATTTCATATCTTTTAAATACTTCTCCTAGTCCTTTTCCCGCCAGTCACGATCACATGTGCTATTTTTGCATACAAATACTAAGATTCTTCCTACGGGGAAAAAAAAATTCCTGGACTATCGAATCGCCTGTGGAATTTCCCACTTTGATTTTGATTCACTAAGTCTTATGTGGAATAAATCATAGTTTAGAAGAAATATAAAGGGGGATAAAATAATGAATTGAGGAGCTTTCCGGAAAAAGGGCACGTAGCAAATAGCGTTTGAGAAAAATGCATTTAAAGTTTCCATCATTAATTTCTGGCCATTGATGGTACCTTTCATCGCAGCATGGACTCCTGATTTCGAACAAAAGTCACCGTCAGCGGCCATAGAGTAATGATCAAAACTTCAGATGCATTTCTCTCAAACGCAATTTTTTGCCACGTGCCCTTTTTCCGGATAGCTCCTCAATTGAAAGCAGATTTTAGTGCACGTGCAAATGTAGAGCACACTGGACCTCATTTCTGCATTAGTGTCCTCTTTGATTGTGAAATGGATTTGTAAAGACCCACTGAGCGGATGTGAGTGAATCAGCCATGGTGTAATAATTGAATTAGAGCTACTCATCAACCATCATTGTTATACGGAATCAAGCGTTTCCAGGGGAATCGTTTCAAATTTCCCTCCCGGCGGAGTAATTACAGAAAATCAATAGCTTCATCCTTGACTTCCGCTCCTCTCCTCTCACTAGGGTAATCTGTGAACTTCTTTGCATCCCTCTGTTTCCTCCAATTAATATTCAAGTTTTTTTCTCCCGAGGGATTCACGAATAATCAACAATAGTTTGTCGTTTGTTTGTTTGTCTGTTTATTTGTCCGTTTTCAATGAATAATTCTCCCTCCCTTATTTTTCCATTCGTTAATTGAATGAATGTCAAATATTTCATCTGAGGATTTTTTTCGATTTAGGTATACCTGAAACTGGACGCTGAATGAATGACATCTCTCTCCCATTCCGCCAACCCTTCTTCTTGGCTGGTTTTTTTGTTTCAGTTGACGTATTTTTTAATCTATGAATCTTACATAAAGCAGCAAACTGAATCAATCGTGAAAATACGATTGGCTCGAAAATTAATTAAAATCTTTTTTTCAAGCCGAGCGCGGATAATAATTGTTGTAGGTACTCTATGCAGTTTTCTTATCCTGGTCATTGTCTAAAGGAGTAATAAGGGAGAACAGTTGTTGATAGATTCGGTCTCAGGACATTTTGTCAACGATTTTTTGTCCGCGCACCTTTTTTGTCCAGTAGTTTACGCCCACACGTAAAGTAAGCACCAGTGACTTAGTCCAAGCGTAATATTTTGGTCGGTATGTAAAATTATATTGACAGTATGGAAATGAGACATTGAGAGAGAAGGAGGTGTTGTTATGGTTGCTCATTTCCTAAATGAAATTTTATTACTTTCTCCTTTTGAATAGTCTTTTTAAATTGTCCTTGTTGAATATTTGGTTTTATTTCTATCCTTAAAATATTCGATGTACAATATACATTATATATGTAGAGGTATTTTTTTTTATTATTTTAATTTTTGCTTTACGAAATTATTACTTCATTTTGAAAATATTTGTATTTTTAAAACGTGACAAATATTTGTAAAACCTTTTCCAAGCGACATTAATCTCAAATCTCAAATGTAAAAGAAGAAATTAAAGTGCTTTGGAAATCATTAAATTTGACACGAAACCACCAATATTTAAAAGAACACACAATATATTATTATTCTCCTTTGATAAATAGATACATATTTTTTTCCCATCAATTTAAATGAGAATAATCAATGCAGAGTGAAAAATCCAAATCATGAGTTAAAAAACGCTGACTATGCGAGTATAAATATTAAAGCCTAACAGAGCGGAGCGGCAGCGTGCTGCCAGCGCGAGATACTGGCGCCTACAAACCTAAGGGGATACTTCACGCATTGCAGAATGCTTGAAGTATCCACTTAGGTTTGTAGGCGTCAATGCGCGTTTCGAGCTGGCCGACCGCCCACCGTGCGGCGGCGCCTGAAGCAACTATTTTACAACAGAGGTGTTGCACAGAATTATACGAAATTATCGCCTTGTCTATAAATTTCAAAAATCGGCCCGCTGCGGACCGATTATTGAAATTGATATACAAAGCTATAGATAAAGAAGACATAGGGGGTACAAAGCAATCCTATTGGTTGAAATGGGTAGTTCTCATAGACTAAGGGGGAAAATGATAGACTAACTGTCGGGTCTCTCGTGGGTTGCCGTTACTTAGTCTATTACCTACTTCCAACAATCGAAAACACAGGAAAAAGCGGAAACAAGGCTAAAATACAAAATATAAAGGCAGGACGTTTCGGTACCTTACGGCACCATTATCAACTGCAAAAAGAATTAAAAATAAAGAAGAAATTAAAATAAAAACCAGCACACGGCGTTACATCGTGAAATTGGTAAATGAGACTGCTGCCTTTATATTTTGTATTTTAGCCTTGTTTCCGCTTTTTCCTGTGAGTTTTCGATTGTCGTTTCCGTTTCGGGCTGCTTTTACATACCCTTTGTTTTCCACTGTTACCTACTTCCTTTGTCCATCGCAACCGCCCGCCTCTACCTAGAGTACCTTTATAGACAGAGTATGGCCATTCGTATCTTTTTACTACAGGAAAACTGTTCCGCTTTTTGATTGGTCAACGAGTTTTTAGGCTTCATGATGCTCTTAGGGCCGTAAATAAACAAACAAGATGGCGGCTCACCGTAACATCGATAGGAAGCTAAAAATTGACAAAAATTTCAATTACACAGTAGTAACAATTTAAATTAGCATATCTACGAATAACACATAAAAAACACATGAAAACACTGTTAAATCGCCTTTCGCCTATATCACAGGAGGATGTAAGATGTGCATAACCTCAAACTTCCTTGCTGATAACAGCCATCTTGTTTGTTTATTTACGGCCCTAAGAGCATCGTGTCAGCCTATTCGCTCGCGACCAATGAAAAACCGGAACAGAAATGACCATACTCTGTCTATAAAGGTACTCTGCCTCTACCAATAGGATCCATCCAAATCCTTTTCGTCTTCTTTGTCTATTGCCTTGTCTATAAATTTCAATGATCGGCCGGCTGATCTGTGTGATATCTGACCTGCAAGGAGACGATGGCGGCGGAGAAGAGCTCGTAGAAGATCTCGGCGGGGGAGGTGGCCTTGGGGCGCATGAAGAGGAGGATGTGGTGGACGCCGAAGAGGGGGATGAGGATGAGGGTGGCGCGGACGGCCTTGCGAAGGCCGATCGGGGCCGGGTTGGCCGAGTTCCAGTGGAGCTTCGTCAGGAGCACCCAGAGCACGTTGCCCAGGAACCCGAGCGACGCCAGGAGCGAGACCAGCACCGGCACCGTCAGAAACCACGTCGCGTGCGACTCGTTCATCCAACACCTAAAAACCAAACACAAACCCGGCTTAATTGATTTACTCCCGCAGTCCTGTGCCAATATTGAGCCACCGCTAATAGGGACGCTATCCTCGCTCGTGCAATCACTTCCTGCGTTACTGATAGCTCGTGATTTTGATGGGAATTCGCGCAAAAAAGAGATAGGGGTTGAGAGCCAACTTCGTTCGGGACCTTAAAATTGTGGTAGTACCCCAATAAATTAGGTTACTAATCCAAATATTCGGTGCTACCGCAACTTGAGTCGCGGTGCTACACCACAATGAATTGAAAATGCCCATATCATCTAACAAAATGGGTTACGCGGTAAAAAAAAAATTAGCGGCAGTATCCCAGAGAATTTTGGCAGCTGGAGCCGAGATTTGCGGTCCCGGCCAACAAGATTCGGCAATTCTACCGAATTTCGGTAGCCAGAACCACAAATCTTGGATCCGGCTGCCATCTCGTGTGTGGATATACCGCCGGCAAATTTTTTACCGTGTAGTACCTCAATTTTAGGGGATTACCGCTAACACTTTTTTCCTTGTTTTATGATTCTGTGGGTGTGGGTGGAGAGATCCTGTCAAAAGGGAGGTCGGGCATGATTTCAGGACTTTAAAAGCTTAATTCTCTATTAATACACAACTTAAAAGTTTAAAAACGGTTCTATTGGTTTCCTCGTAAAGTTTTCTTTATCCAACGGCACCTGTTAAGATTTTTAATGTAAATAAGTTAACAACAAAATTTACAGTTTACAGGTTCTATTGGTTTCCTCGTAAAGTTTTCTTTATCCAACGGCACCTGTTAAGATTTTTAATGTAAATAAGTTAACAACAAAATTTACAGTTTCAGTAAAAAATGTCAGGTCCGGCCTCTCACAAAAGACGTGCGTATGTACCATGGTTTCATGTATGTCTTGGTTTCATCCATGAGTGAATTCATAAACCAGCGCAAATGTGTTCTTAACTAAGTTGTGCATCCAAGGTGGAGGGGAATATGCGGTGCCTATGTACATTCGCGGTGGATAACGTCATGCATCGTGCTTTTTTTCGGGTTATCGTATCTCCGTTTACTAGACGACTGCAGATCTTAGTAATTTTTGCTAATCTTCAGGATGTCCGGCAGCTAATACCCCATCCTTGCTTCGCAAGCAAAGCATGTTCAAAGTTGATGCGCAAAGTTGATTCGATCGACAGACGCGTGTCTGTCGATCGAATCAACTAAAGGTATTATGAGCAGGGAGTCAAAACGCCTTCAATTTTTTGAACGCAATACGGACATCCGTCGAGGTTGTATAGTTGTATCAAGGCGCCGTAGCAAACGCGTCCCATTGTTTATCGTTACAGACGAATATAAGTTGAGAGAGGAAAGTCATACTGCCTTCAATTTTATACATACATATTTTTGGACAAAATGAGACACGACGTTTCTCCATTTGCTACGTTGCAGACTTCCTTAGAAATTTTATTTTTCTTTCGAGAAGCTGGTCAACATAAAACTTAAATTTTCCATGATTCTCCGTATTCGATAGCAGAAGTTTTGGTTCAAAATTTAAAGTCGTAAAATTGGACTGTTTCTCATGGAAGAGATGAAATAAGAACGGAAATTTTGAAACACCGCAATGGAGATACGTGGTTTCGCACTTCAGTCGGTGCGATACGGACATCCATCAAGTTTAAATAGTTGCATCAAGACTTGATAATTTTGGGGATCGATTTTTGGAGTTAAAATAAGACTTTTCTGGATTTGCCTTTTTTGTCATGGGAACATTACTGCAATGTTAAGCACTGAAGGAGGCACGCCGTATGAGCCTGCAGGCGTTGCCAAATTTCCTTAGATAAAACGCGAATTGCCTGGTAAACTTATGAATATTTCCCTTCCAATGTTTCGGATAATTTAGTCTGCAATTTTACCTAAAGATTCTGAAAATATAAAGGAAAACCTTATAACTTTCCTAAAAAATAAACATTTTATCGAAGGAAATTTAGCATCTCTCGAGTCTTTGTACGGCGTTGTTCCTTAGCACGGCAGTTTAGTTCCCTAAGACTTTGGAATCGTTCCACCCGTCTGTCTATGCTGCAGCATTGATCTCTGTGAACTTGGACGAATCCATGAATGTCTTTTGCATTTCCATTGGCAAGGTACCTGTTAGGCTCAAATTAAAAAACACATCGACGGTTCCAACGTTAAGACGTTGGAGAGCGTTCACCGCAGCACCTCGTTAATATGTAAAAGTGGTTTTGCGCGGACTGAAGAGAGCGCTGCAAGACGCTGTTGAACTAAACGTGGAGCTTAACCTAGGAAACATACATATATACAAGAAATTTCTTGTCATTTTAGAGTAAAATATAGAGGTCATTAGTGAAGGGGTACTTTGTACCCTAAAATTTGTCTAGAACTACGACGACAAAAAATTTGAACGATCCTTGAAAGAGTCATTAAATAAAAGTACGTTGCAGAGTTTTAAAAACTTAAGATAAGGGGCGTTCAATAAGTAAGTATCCCCCCCTCTCTAAAATCCATAAAAATGGACCAATTTTAAAAAACTTGGGCTCAAAATCTTCCTTAGGATATTTTGAGTTCAACAAAACAAACCGCAACAAAATCGGACTATGTGCGGCCGAACGCGAGCCGTTTGAACGCGCCGAGGTGCTCGACGCTCCCGCCGAATCTGCGAGGATTTGAAGTCCGCTACAGGAGAAGAGCTTCTCTGCCAAAGCCTCAGTCGTTCATCACTGACGAAAAATCAAAGCAATTTTTGTAGAATAAGGGGCTTACCTCACTTCTCCACACAACCAGCTCGATCCAAGCAAGTCTGATACTGAGACTAAGATTAAGAGAACAGCTTTTGGATGCCTCGTGCGTGGAAGTCTTTCAGCTGACCGCGGATGAAGGAGTGGACGGCTTGTTTGACCTCTTCCACAGATTCAAAATTAACTCCTCCGAGTTCAGATTTCAGATACGATAATAAATGGCAAACCAGACCACTATTTATTCCCGTTCCTGAAATCTGAACTTGGAGGAGTTAATTTTGAATCTGTGGAAGAGGTCAAACAAGCCGTCCACTCCTTCATCCGCGGTCAGCTGAAAGACTTCCACGCACGAGGCATCCAAAAGCTGTTCTCTTAATCTTAGTCTCAGTATCAGACTTGCTTGGATCGAGCTGGTTGTGTGGAGAAGTGAGGTAAGCCCCTTATTCTACAAAAATTGCTTTGATTTTTCGTCAGTGATGAACGACTGAGGCTTTGGCAGAGAAGCTCTTCTCCTGTAGCGGACTTCAAATCCTCGCAGATTCGGCGGGAGCGTCGAGCACCTCGGCGCGTTCAAACGGCTCGCGTTCGGCCGCACATAGTCCGATTTTGTTGCGGTTTGTTTTGTTGAACTCAAAATATCCTAAGGAAGATTTTGAGCCCAAGTTTTTTAAAATTGGTCCATTTTTATGGATTTTAGAGAGGGGGGGATACTTACTTATTGAACGCCCCTCGTATTAATTTTTCAAAGACAAGCCTACAGGCATTACATAAAGTGGACGAAATAGGAGAAAAAAGGTAGAAATGGTACATAAATAAAATTGAGAAACTAGGTATTGCTTCCCGCCACGAAAAATGGCACCGATTCCCATGGAGCAGTGCGGACCTTTGCCAATGGATCCATTAGTATCATACCCGCTGCAAAACGACGGTAAAGAGCGTACACTGCTAACGTGGTGAACGCTCAAAATACTGAACTTACTGTAAGGTATCCTCAAGCGTAGATCCTCGAATCGTTGCGTAGGCTGCGGTTATTATAAAAGGCAGTCCCCATCCTATGCTATAGAACCATCTCATTGCCATGTCGTCTTTGACGAACACCACAACTAGTGCTAGATGAAGGTGAAGGCCCTCACAGAACATCCAGGCGTAATTTGCTAACATCAGATATTGTAGTGCTATGTGCAAAGCGCGACACCAGGTCTGTGAACAATTCCAAAATTGAAAAAAATTATTTCAAGGAAAATCCAGTAAAAATATGGGAAATTGAACAAATTAGAAAAAATAGGACTATGTTGTAACATAATGCATATTTTTTTCTTTTAGAAGAATATATAGACACTATGAACACTTTTTTATGCAAATTGATTTTTTTTCTTTTTTAAGAATTTATAGACACTATGAACACTTTGTTATGCAAATTATTTTTTTTTTTTTCAAAAACCGATTATAAATGACTTACTTTCATTTTTTACACGATGGCCATTTCGGGCGGGCCGCCCATCTTCAGGTGACTGAAACGGGTGCGGAAATTAAAAGTAGTCATCACTTAAAGTAAGTTTTTTAAAGTCGGTTTTTGAAAAAATTTCAATTTGCATAAAAAATAGGACCTTTCAGGCTAGTTAATTGAATTAGATCGAATAATTGGATTTGAAATTCCAACGGTATATTTCTCTATCCTTCTTCAAAAGACACACTGCAAGCAGTTTTGTTACTAATCAGTAAGAGCGAAAGTTCTAATTTTTTGATCACAGCTCGGTAGTTTTATACCCTGGTTATATAGTAGATTTAATTTTAGAATGGCTTTTCCTCAAAACGACGCTGTTCGAACTACTAACTTTGAACCATCACTATTAAGCCGTTTATAGTTTGACATTCTTAGGGTTTTTTTGTGTCTCAAAGTGTTTGACGAAAACCAATCTTTACAATCAATGCGTCCATAATTTTGATTTTTTCTGAACAAATGAGTATTTCCGCGAGGACGCTCATAAAACAAAGAGGAAGCAGATGCCCTACAAGAGAAAGGTTCGTGTCTTGCACTGGAAAAAACACATTTGATCTAGAGTCCAGACTCTTCAAAACATCGACAAGAAAAAATACTCTTGATTCAATCAGATTTAAGCTTAAATCAAGAACCAAGCCTCTTAATTTGAGCGGATTTCCTTTTGATTTAAGCTTAAATCTGATTGAATCAGTCCTTTTTCTTGTCAATATTTTCAAGAGTCTGGACTCTAGATCCAATGTGTTTTTTTATTCCAGTGTGTGGCTGATAGGCAATATTGCGATCAAACTGAATCTATGCTATTAAATAGTTTATGCAGAAAACGACACTGCCAAATCATGAAACAGGGGGATATTGCATCTATTTTGTCTAAGTTTTGCTGATGAAAACCTATTGCATCTGCTGGTGGATTAATCCAAATTTAGACTCACCGGATTATCCATCAAGACTTTGGTGTCGCCAACTACGTACATGTACCAGATGATCCAAGCTAGATCGTTGAGCGCAAACGAGGTGAACAAATGCACGTGGATTGCAATGCGAGTGCAGCGCAAACTCCTGGAAAAATCAATGGGGAAGCTTCAAAGACTGTAATGAACGCAGTAGAATCTTAAGCGATTTTAATTTTTGCAATTTGCCTAGCGCGGCCAGGTTCCATCTGCAAACATTGCAAAGAGTTTTTTCTCCATACAGGCTCTCAAATTACCCGCGGTAGATTTCGATCTTTAATTTTGTGAAGCAGAAAAGTTTTCTGGCTCTAACACGCCTGAAAAGTCAAAGTTTTGTGAGCGAGAGTATTTTCCTCCCGTTGCTAACATTGGTGCTCTGCGGAGCTAACTTCTGAGCCCCTGCTAATGATCAAAAAATTTAAAGTGGTTGAAGAAAAACGCTGCGTACGCGTGAACATTATGATGCAAGTTGTGAAAATTCTGACTCCCCTCTCATAGCTTTCTCTAGCAGATCCTATTTGGTACTACACATAAAATAAAGGAGAATCATTATAGATTTATTCAGAATAGAGATGTTGCATGAGTGAGGAATTTGCGATTTGACCATTGATTCTTATGTAAAAGCTCGCGAAAAACACGACGGTGCCATTGGTTTTCTCTGAAATTAACTCCCAAGCTCAAAAAAGCTCTCAAGTTGAGGCCAAAATGGAGGGGATATCCCACGCTTTCCTGAGAGTCCCCCTCTACATCAAGACAAACTCTCCATGCAAAGATAGGGAACAAATACATTGACAGGGCTGCCACTTCATTTAGGGACTCTAAAACTGAAAACACGGCATCACTGCTACTGTATTTGCTCCCTATCTTTGCATGGAGAGTTTGTCTTGATGTGGAGGTGAACTCTCAGGATAGCGAGGGATATACCCTCCATTTTGGCCTCAACTTGAGAGCTTTTTTGAGCTTGAGAGTTGATTTCAGAGAAAACCAATGGCACCATCGTGTTTCTCGCGAACTTTCACATAAGAACCATAGTCAAATCGCAAATTCCTCACACATGCAACATCTCCATTGACTGCAATTTTACGCTGTCGTGGCATTGCATTTTCAATTTTAAGGTGCAGCGTTCTATCAAATCCTACGTGAGCTTGCGTGGGATGCTCCGATCTGCTCATATCCTATGAGACAGCTTACTCTCGGAGGTTATTCCCGAAGCTTAAGATGATACGGCTCAAGATGCTGGCAGCCCCCAGCTCCCTTGAAACGCTTGATTCTTAGTTTGAAAATAATCATCAGAGGATTACGGATCCCATTGATGCAACGATTGAAGTAGATTTTTTTCATTTACGATGTACTTCTGACAGAAAAAAAGAATCAATGCCCTAATCAGATGTTAAAGTTGCTACACTGAAAAAAATATATGGTAGATTTCACCATACTCTGACACAGTGACACGAGTATGGTAACTAATACACTCTATAGTAGAATTTTCCACCAAATCAGGGTGGCAAAATTTCATGAAAAATATAATCTTGAAATTTCACAATAAATATTTCATGAAATTTCAGAAATGTATGAAAGATATTGAAAAATATCGGTTCCTTTTCATGTTTTGCAAGATGTGAAAATTATGACTTTCTTCTATTTTTGTGTGTTTTAGTACGGGTTGCATACTATAGCCCCTGAAAAATATGAAACATTTCATAGCCTCGTGAAATTTCATGAAATATTTCACTGAAATTTCCAATCTTTTATTTCTTTCTTACGGTTCATGCCACCCTGCACTAAATCTATTTCAGTTTGAAAGTGCAGCAAAGTTTCGTCATTCCTCACTGTTTCTCTGCCTTATTTATCTCACGTCATTTGTTTATTTTTCTTTTATGTAAAATGGATCCGTCGCGAGCAAGGAATATGCCCAAATGAGTAGACTTTTAATAGGCAAAACAGGGAAAACTGCACAGAAGTCACGTTCTGAAACCCAGCATTTTCAAATTTACCGCCTCCGCAGGAACTGTTATTTCTTCATCGTCATAGAAATCAGGTTTTCCCAGAAAACAACGAAAGAAAACTGAACCTGAATGAATGAACTGATCATCCCCAAAATTATTCCCCGATTGATTTCCCGATAGAAAAAGAAACCCATGACACATTATTATGTAAAAAATTTACACACGTATCGATGGTTAAATAGAAAACATCCGCTGCATGCAACGACTCCGGTAGTTTTTCGAAACCAACCACAGCATGAAAGAAGAAAAATTGAAAAATTTCTTAATTTGTTTTTAAGCGGCAGTGCGGAAAGAGCTTAGATAAGTATTCAGTTTGTGTACGCTCGAAGAAGATTCTACTGGCCGAGAATAACTGACAATTATTCATGTTAATCAACAAGTTTTAGGGAGAATTGAATTCATGAAATACTAATTCGACTTCCTTGGTATGCGTTGTCGTCAACTAGCTCTCTAGATTAAATTTTAGGAACTTAAGTTTTATCAAAGATTTTATTAATGTACAGAAGTTTGAGAGGAAGCGCTCCGTTTGAGTCATGAGGATAATTAAGTTAGACCGAGTGGCTTTTTCCATTTGTTCTCCAACGCGGATTGTATTAAAGGATCAGTCGACACCAAACTCCGCCAATGAAATGAAGTCAGAAAATGTTACTCACAGATCTTTTTAAGAAACATTTTTATTGAAAAAGGAAACATTGTGGAACGACTAAATGGACGAACACGTGAATCACATTTTCAAAATTTTGGGGAATTTGCAAACTGGACTCTTAAATTGGCCAAACTACATTTAACTTTCGTTTAATTTCCTAGCATTTGTTATTTTTTCAACAGAACTTAAACCATGCGTATAACACCTCTGAAGTTTTCGTAAATTTCCTCGAGATTGTGAGGAATATACTCACAAAATTTCAAGAGTGGTTTCAGAGTGGTTTAGTTTTCTTCTAAAAAAAAATAGAACATTTATGAAAAGTTAACAACTACTGATGTAGTTGGACTAATTTTGGTTAAATCTGTCCAGTTTTTATACGTCATTGTTGACTACATATAGTTCAAAATCTGGGTATCGGGCTCTTACTTACCCTGTTTAAAAATCTTCGGTCTAACTCTTTCTACTTTTTTGCTTCATTCGGTCAATGTTGTTTTTAGTCCATTCAAAACTACGTTTACTTGAAAGTATAAGATTAAAGTAAATTCGTCACGGTTTCCGGCGTGTTCGAACTAGCTTGCGATTAACGGCATCGATCATATCAGGAATCTTGACAGATTTGGAATTTTTAGCCCAAAAATAGGACCCAGCCCCTACGCATGAGCCTAGAGATCACTCTAAACCAAAAAAATCGGCAAAATTCAGAGGCATAATAGCAGAATATTTTTTGGAAAAAACCTCGCATTCGATACAAACATCGATAAATTTATAGAGGTCGTTTTCCAAAAAGGGTTCTGCTTTCATTTCTCTGAATTTTTTGGTTTAGAATGATCCTTATAGGATCATGCGCGGGGGCGACGTCCTTTTTTTGGGCTAAAAATTCAAAATCCGTCAAAATTTTTGACAGACTCGATGCAATATATCGCATGCCAGTTGGACCACGTCAGAAACCTTGACGAATCACCCTAATGTAAAATGCAGATTATACTCCCAAGTCTTGGTCAAAATAATTTACTTGGCGCATTGAAAGCATTGAATAGTTAAGCATTACAAATTAATTACGTTTCGAATTAAATCTTTCCGCTATTATATTCAAACTCAATGATTTGTTGTAAAGACATCATACTCTAGAGAGCAAGACTCTATCATCGATGCTGAATCTCAGCTAACAACGAGGGGTTCGCCCTGACTTCAAACGGAATCGTCGCTCCTTCTTTTTTCCTTGGCCGCGCTTTTCTTTTCAATTTTTTCAGTTCGTTGAGTTTGAAATGTCGAGCAATTAGCATTCAAAGCATTTTCCAGTTCAAACAGACACCTCGGTGCAGCTTTTGTACTAGACCAGTCCGAAATCGCTACTCTCTGCTTCTCCTGCGGGTGTCTTCCTGAACTCGTTTTTTTCTAGCTCCATTGTCTATCCGCAAGCTCACCTCTTTTCTCACTATAATTAAAAAAGGTTCACTTCGGTGGAAAATGCTTCGCGGTTTCTGGCACGGAACGCAACGATTTGAACTAATTCCAAGGAGCAGTTACTCGGGGTGTATCTTCATGGAGCGACACGGCTACACTTAACGAGTTCCCCAATTAAGGCTAAAATATAAGTCTTGTTAGCACAAAAAAGTTTCGGATCATAATCCACGGGAGGTGACGTAATAAAGCACCTACTTTAAACGTTTAATTCCATGGAATTCATCGATGAGTTTCCGTGGACTTAAAAATCTAGCATCAAAATATCCCAAGCAGCATTTCTCAACGGAAAAATCGCTGTATATCGCGATTTTATCGGCGATAAAATCGCCAGGATTATCGACATCTGAGCGATTATCCTCGATCTTATTGCGATAAAATCACGCTTTTATCGCTGAACAATTTATCGCGATATTTTCGAAATAAAAAGCGCGATAAATGACGATTTAATCTCGATTTTATCGACGAAAATTGATCGAGTGTTTATCGAACCAAAAATTGCGATGTGTAGCAATGTAATCGCCATATATCGTAATTTTAAATGCGATAAAATCTCGATATATCGCCACCGTTATAATTGCAATAACCAACCGATAAAATGGTTTCATAGGACATTCCGTCATCGATTTTTTGTCCGCACACCTGTTTTATCCAATCGTTTGCGTCCATGCGTAAAATAAGCAACAGTGACTTGGTCCAAGTGTTATATTTTAGTCCGTATATAAAACTATATTGAAAATATTGAAATGAGAAAATTGAGAGAGAAGGAGGAGTTGTTGCGGTAACTCGCTTTTTAAATGAAATGTTACTCTCTTCTTCTGATCATTTTAAATGGGTATGGGTGAACACTTGGTTTTAATTCTATCCTTAAAATTTCCGATATAAAATGAACCTTATATAAACTTTTTTAAATGAAAATATTACTTTATTTTAAAAACATTTACTTTTTCAGAACGTGGCAAATATTTATAAAACCTTTCCCGAGCGATGGTATCGATATTAAAGGCAATGAGCTGTAGTTGTGTTGAAAGAAGCTATAAAAAATGAATAACAGGGGAAATAAACCAAGAAGCACACAATTGTCGGTTTTAGCTCATTTGTACATTGATCTTATAGAGTCAAATAAATCCTATTTTAAGCGTTTGGTTGGGCGTGCACCACAATGTAGCACAGTAAAAGCACAACATATAAAAGAAATAATTCATAAGATTTGGAAATCATTAAACTACCTTAAGTAATATTTACAAAACATGCATTATATTTTCCTTTTATGCATATATTTTTTTTATCATTTAAATGAGAGTAATCCATGCAAAAATCACGAGTTGAAAAACGCTGACCCCGCAAGTTTAAAGAATAGGGCCTAGCATAAAGCGGAGTGACGCGACGTGCTGCCAGCACGGAAGCGCATTGGCGCCTACAAACCCAAGGGGATACTTCACGGATTGCGCAATGCGTAGAGTATCCCCTTAGGTTTGTAGGCGCCAATGCGCGTTGCGTGCTGGCCGCCCGCCCGCCCGCCGGGGCGTGCCACTCACGGCCGGCGCTTCACTATTTCACAATAGAGGTGTTGTACAGTATCATATGAAATTAAAGAAGCCCCCAACATATTAAGAATGACAGGCATCCATTAAGAAAAAGGAATATACCTCGCAAAATAAATCGAGACAAAAGAGATAAAGAAACATTCTTGAGTGTGCCGTCAAGATTATTTTATTTTCAATCAAGAATACAATAGGTGAACAAAATCGGGCTTTTGCTTGATATGAGTGACTTTCCTTCTTATAAAAGCATCTTTTTTTCGTTTAAAAAGCATTATTTTCTTTGTTGACGCATAAGGAGATCTTCTCGGCGGTAAATTTGAGGATATTTCTCTTTGAATCAGGTCACTTTTTCCTCTAATGGAGTTAAAAAATCATGCTAAACGTTATTAGATACAGATACTAGGAAAGGAAAGTTTTCGACTACCGCTCTCTTTTTGTTGCCGTCACTCGATTTAATTTGCGAGGGAACTTCGTGCTTTTGCAAGATGCCATCAATCATGATACGTTGGGGTGCCTTCAATCTCATATGATACTGTGCAACACCTCCGTGGCGAAATAGTAGCTCAAAGCGCTGCGGCACGCCAGTGCCGTCGCGAAGTTATCATACATAGGAAAAATATAAGAGCCTTTAGCGGAGGCAAATCAAAAGGTTTTCCAGTTCAGGTATAACAAGATGGGATTTTCTTAAAAGATAATTAAGTCCTGTTGCACCAAAGAGGTGTAGAGAGTTTTAGTGGTTTTTCTCTCGTGCTCCTCATTTTTACCAAAAATCTCAATTCTATATTTCTCTCCGTTGGAGCAAATAAACAAAAAAAATCAACTCTTCATTCTTCCAAGATATTGAACATTTTCATCCAAAAACGTCGTAAGGAATTGTCGTATGTGGACCATGGCACATGTGGACCAATTAACTTTGGGTCTCAAGTGGTAAGTGGACCGAAACTTCCCTTCCCAAAAAAACGCGTGAACGTAAACTATTGGGAAAAACAGGTGCGAGGACAAAAAATCGTTGACAAAATGTCCTATAACCGATAAAATCGCTATTCATCGCAATCACTGCTACTTGGGATAGGTCGATGACTGCACTAGGGAAACACGCATCTTAGTTGGACACGCGACGGTGCAGATTTTCCATTATCTTATCTTTTTTACTATGAGACGTGTGAGTGAAATTTCTTGACATTGTCGAGAATGCAAGATGGTTTGTCTCCCCTCGAAAAAATATGAACAGTGCGAAGACTTGTCAAACACCGGATGGAGATTAAATTTTCTGAGTTTATAGCCATCGATGTATTCTCAACATTCACGCATCTAGAATGTGATGGTCACATGAAACATTTTCAAAAACTTGTTCGTAATGTATCCACGTTTTCGGGATTTTTTTAAATCTTCCCGCTTTCCAAAAGCTGAAGTCTAATATACTCAAATTGGTTAGCACGTTAATTTTTCTTCGCTTCGATGTATATTAATTTGTTCAGAATGCTATAATTTTTTCGGGAAGTTTGTACGAGCACCAACTATCGAAGGGAGAGAAGTTTTTTTTATGTTATATACTGAACGGTAGAGTATTTTTGTTATTAATGACAGATTTGACCGACTTTTGGTTTTCCCGCAAACGGTGATACATATATGATGCGCTTTCATAGGGTAACTACATATTTTTGAAATTTGAGCTTGATACTTACTTGAACGTGAGGAAGATGACAAGTGAAATGAGTAAGGCAGTCAATGATAAGAAATAACCGGACATGTACAGGGTGTTGACTACGTCACGGAACTGGAAAAAATATAAAGACAAAATATATTATTCCTCGTATGCACTATTTCTTAATGTTGTACATGGCAATGAATAACGGCATATTTAAAATCCACTCCCGCCCTAGGTCGCCATTTTGACCGCCGCCATTTTGAAAAGGACTGAAATTCCTGGAAAACTATCGTCAGAATCGTTCTTCTTGTCCCAAAAAACTTTTGAATACAGAGTTTTATCCCAATTTGTCAGAAAAAAAACGGAGATGCCAAATTTTCGGCATTTTTAACTTTGCCGGCCGGCCGCCATTTTGTGAAAAACCAACATTTTGACCTGCGGTTTATGCAATTGTTCTTTTTTTTATTGTCTTTCGAATGAGATGTTACAAAGGGGGATAGGTTGCTATTTGAAAAACGAAAGTTGTCCTCCACCCTCCTTAAAAGGGGCCGCCCCTCGAAATTTTGAAGGAACCAAACTGTTGCTACTTTAGACCCAGGAACATACCCAAAGTTTTAAAGTTCGATATCAATTTAAGCGCTGAATGCAGGAAGCGCAGTTCTTGCTTGCATTGCCTCAGAATCTCCGCCAACGTTTCATCCATTATAATTCTAGCAAATCAATTGAATTCGTTGAAACTTTCACTGAATAATCTTGATGATACTACAATGGTGAACACGAAAAATTCCAAAATACTCACTGAATAGCTGCCATCTCTAAAATACAAACCAGCGGTGAAGATATTGAGACATCGCAACAAAGGAGTACCCTCTCTGCACCCAGCACCTGCATTGTAGGAAAAGGGGCAGAGGGGTGGTATAAGTGTCTTTTACAAATCCCTGCTAAGGAAAAACGCCGTATGAGTCATCAGGCGTTGCCAAATTTCCTTCGACGGTTATAGGACATTTCGTCAACGAATTTTTGTCCGCGCACCTGTTTTTTCCAGTAATTTATGTCCACGCGTTTTTTCGGCACAGGAGTTTTGGTCCACGTGCCAGTTGAGACTCAAAGTTAATTGGCCCACATGTAAATACAAACGACAATTGCTCACGACGCTTTTGGATGAAAATGTAAAATGTCTTGGAAGAATGAGGGTTTGCTTGTTTTTTTGTTGTGTCTGTTTGGTCCAACGGAGAATCATATATAGTTGAGAGTTTTGGTAAAAATGGGGGAGCGTCAATTCCATGAGACAAAATTCAATAAAACTCTCTACACCTCTTTGGTGTAACAAGACTTGATTATCTTTCAAGATTTTCCCACCTTGTTATACCTGAACCGGATAAAACTCTATATTTGCCTCAGCTAAAGGCTCTTAGATTTTTCCACTGTGCGATAAGTACTCGTATCTTGATTTATTTTGCGAGGAAAGATCTGTGCTTTTAAAGAATGCCTGTCATTCTTAACACGTTCAATTTCGTATAATACTGTGCAACACCTCTGTTGTGAAATAGTTAACGCGCATTGGCGCCTACAAACCTAAG
Source organism: Bemisia tabaci (assembly GCF_918797505.1). Lineage (NCBI taxonomy): Eukaryota > Metazoa > Arthropoda > Insecta > Hemiptera > Aleyrodidae > Bemisia > Bemisia tabaci. Next base: position 44,851,652 of record NC_092799.1, on the reverse strand, counting down.
TGGATACTTCAAGCATTGTGTAATGCGTGAAGTATCCACTTAGGTTTGTACGCGCCAGTGAGCCTCTCGCGCTGGCTCCGTTCTGTTAGCCTTCAATATTTATACTCGCATAGTCAGCGTTTTTTAACTCATGATTTTGAAATGTTTGCACACTCTGCGTTGATTATTCTCATTTAAATTGATTAATATAATTATATAATTCATAATAATTATGGATATTTCTCATCCGATTTCTCTGAAAATGTTACTCGAAATTTGATGTGAAAAGTGTGAGCATTTCATGGAAAAATATTCACAACTTTCTTCAAAAATATTTATTTTCTGAAAAGTAATCGGGCAACTCTTCACGGATAAAAAAACTTCGTGTGTGGAACCCGAAGTTTAGGTCATATGGATCTCTGAAGTTTTCAGTTTGAGCATCTGAACACTTTAGGTCCAGCTGCTGAGGTTTGGATCACACATCTGAAGTACTTCGGTTTTCACATCTGAAAAACTTCGGTTCTCACATCTGAATACTTCAGATGTAAGACCTGAAGTTTCAGATGTGTGATCCGAACCTCGACAGCTAGACCTTAAGTGTTCAGATGCTCAATCCGAAAACTTCCGAGATCCATATGACCTAAACTTCGGGTCCCACGCACGAGGTATTTTTCTCCGTAAATGAATATCTCTCATTCGATTTTTCAGAAAATTTTACTCGAAATTTGATGTAAAAAGTCTGAAAATTTCATGAAAAAATATTCATAACTTTCTTCAAAAATAATTATTTTCTGAAAAGTAATTGGGCAACTCTTGAATGTTCATACGACGTTCTTTTAAGAAAGAGCGTCTTTCAAGATTATTCGAGTACCCATACTGCCATGTTAAGGCATAGCAGTATATAGGTACTCGAATAATCTTAAACGTGTTGAAGTTACCCGCTCGCCATGGCTTAAATCTGCAGCAGGCTTGACAACCATGTACTCGCGACGGATTTGTTCAATCCAGCGCCTTGCTTCTTATTAAACGTCAATTCCTGGCGCGTCGCTTGATATGAGCTAATGCCGCGGTATTTTCGTAAAAAGAGCCACTTCACGCTCGACTTCAGTGCCTCACTATTTTCTCCACCGCTGGCGGCTGCGGCGTCGCCTCTCCGACAAACTTGAACCAACCCTTGCTTTCGCTGGTGCCGCGGATAATCTTCAAAGTGACACGTCCGCGCCCGGAGATGTAAATTCGAGCCATTATGAGAGTGAGATTGAATTACGACCACTTATTCTATAAATATTTTCCCTCGGTAAATAATTTGCTCTCTGCTTTTTCAGCTAGAGTTGGAACTTTCGATAACTCATTATAATCCTCAAACCTCAACCTCAAGGCCTCTCTGAGACTCTATTTCTCGAGATCGATGAAGGCTTTGGAGCTTCTCCTCTGTTTTTGAGATGATTTCCGAGGACGGTAAAGACTTGGTGCGATGCAAGTCAAACTTTTAGACATGTTTGCAATTTATCTTGGTTGCCATGGTGCAGTCTGCGTAACAGAGGTTGACAATTTTCTGTCTACTCATTTTTTCCGACCAAGTCACGAGCTGCTTTTGAGATAGTTTCGAAAATGACCTCAATTGTACCCTAGTAGGTCAAATTTTAGATAATTTGGATCAAAAATTGACTTTTATCTGGGGGAAAACTCGTTTTTTCAAAAACTGGTTCACGGTTGAAAATATCAAGGTAACTTACAAATTATTGCAAAAAATACATATCGCTGAGCCCATGCCACACTGAAAAGCCCATGAATGCCTCTCTGCGACTGAAATTCCTTCGATCAAACGGAAAATTCCGCTCATCTAACCTATATTAATTTTATCCGGTTGGTTTAAGTTTAGAAAACAGGGTGGTGTTCTTGAAACAGACCACCACTCAGTACGAATTTAGGTATTATAATACCAAATTTTCCTTACAACACATTGCTGCAACGGAAATTACTAATACCAGCTCTGACTCAGATACTAATGTTTTTGGTTTAAATTTGTCAAAGTATTTTTGAATTCTCCGCTCACAACACTTCAACGCGCAATTCAACAATTTGGCAGGATTTTTAATGGATAAGTATTCCATCCCCACCCTCTTTTGTTCCAATTGTAAATACATGCACCATCAAAACCGAGATTAATTTGCCACATTTTCACTCAATTACTATTGCAGTTACATTTAAGGTGTAATTTGACTCACGTGGACACTTGTTTTTACATAAATAAAATAGGAATTTAAATTTAAAAAAAAAAAAGTTAAATATCATAGTTAGAAGATAATTTCAGTAATATCCGTTGAAATGACCTACTGTGTGTGATTTTTTGTTTTAAAATCACTCCTACAAACCTAACAGGGATACTCCACGCATTGCACAATGCGTGAAGTATCCTATTAGGTTTGTAGGCGCCAATGTGCGTGTCGCGCTGGTCGCCCGGAATGCGTTACAATGGGACAAATGCCGCGCAATGCCGCACTCAAATTCGGGATAAAAGCCAAAGAGCGAAGCCCAACTACGTCTCTCCTATCTTAAGCACTACGTGGAATTAAAATTTGCATAAGGTTGGATAAGGCTAATCTGATAAAGGTAATCTTTATTGCTTGACTGAAAATCTTGGTTATTAAATCCTATTATTGATAGTTAAAACACGATTTTTGTCCGGATAAAAGACAGCTGTTTTGACAGCCTGTGCGGCGATATTCGAAAACACCCCAAAAGGACCGAGGTTAGGGTTTTCTATGAAACCAGCTGACACGCCGAAAAGCTCTCTTGTTTTTTATAGCCGGAAAAATGAGTTTTTTATTCAAGCGGCAGGTCATATATTTTAGCGCGGAACACGTATACGTTCAACGGGAAGTTTTTAGGCGGGTTGAAGTTCACGTGTCAGCACACTCTGTGCAATCAGTATCAATCAACACCATCTGCAAAGTTGAAAGGTGAATTAAAACCGAATGCCGTATCACAAAGGCCTCTGACAGTAATTCCTCTCCCCCGCCTCAAAAGTAGGTACCTTTGACGCTGACTGATCTGCGATAAAAGAAGCTGAAATCCACTTTCTAGACATGAGATTTCACGTTGAGAGAGTATTTTAGAGGTGACAAAACCTACTGAGACATTAAAGATGCTGTGTACATTTACTCATATTTTTAACATAATGCCTTCAACGACGATTCCATGTAGAAGAGTTTCCAAAAGTAGAAATTCGATATCAAAAATTTACAATTAAAAATAGATTTTTATCAGAAAAAAATTGGAAGTAAAATAGTAAAAAATGTAACTATGATGATAGAAATTTTTTAACTATAAATTGCAATTGAATAGCCACCCAATTTTCAAAAATTTAACTTTTGCATTTTCTGCAAAACACTGGGAGCGCAGGTTATCGTGGCTATTCTAAGTTCCGTGGAAAGGCACATTTCTCATTTACATTTTTCGTTTAATGCAAAAAAGGCATTTCTTGGTTGCGGTGTCTCAAAATCTCCGCTAACGTTTCGTCCATTCTAATGAAACAAATTTGAAATTTGTTGAAACTTAAACTGAATTTTTTTTTATGATTTTACAACACTAAAAACGAAGAATTTCAGCAAATGTACCCACTAGTTTCCTCCTTAAAATATAAATTAGCAGTGGAGATTCTGAAACACCGCTACCAAGAAATAACCTTTCTGTACTCAATGCCTTAATTGAAAAATAGCACTAAAAATATCGCAAATTTCAGTATAAATTATTAACTGTCCCGAGGATTCTGAACTTTATGGTTGCTGGTTAAGTATTTACATCAAAATTCACTTCTTCCCTCACTTAACCCGCAAAACTGGACTTCACCTAATTCTCATGCGGGCGACTTTCTCTCCTTTGAATAAAACCTACAGCTTTCCTCGGGGCGTTGAGCTGATCCCGGAGTCCCTTCGCCAAATTTTCTGAAATCACCCAAATAATCCTCCGTTACGCGAAGGATATCTTGTAAAGTATTGTTTGTTCTCGAGTGGTAGGAAAGAGTAGGGCAAGTAGGGAGTCAAAAAACAAAGCTCAAATTGAATTTCCGCTTTTGTCTCCGAGTAATTGAGCCTGATGTGAAAGTTTGAAAGAGTCGGAAAGTGGCCGCTTTGACTGAAAAGGCCGCTTAATTTTACGGTCTGGCGGGCGCTTTAAAGTGAATAATTTGTTGTTAGGATCTCCAATAAAGTTTGCGCAGTTTATCATACTCGGATAGACCCCGTTTTCAGGGGAACCTGTCTAGCTGGAAGTCTGTGCAGCGTTGCCAACGAGGCACTATAATAAGAATGGAGATGTTGCATGTATGAGGAATTTGCGATTTGACTATTGATTCTCATGTAAAAGTTTGCGAAAAACACGATGGTGCCACTGGTTTTCCCTGAAATCAACTCTCAAGCTCACAAAAAGCTCTCAAGTTGAGGCCAAAATGGACGGGATATCCCACCCTACCCTGAGAGTCCACGTCTACATCCAGACAAACTCTCCATGCAAAGATAGGGAGCAAATACATTAGCAGTGATGCCGTGTTTTCAGTTTTACAGTCCCCAAATGAAGTGGCAGCCCTGTCAATGTATTTGCTCCCTATCTTTGCATGGAGAGTTTGTCTTGATGTAAAGGTGGACTCTCAGGGTAGGGTGGGATATCCCCTCCATTTTGGCCTCAACTTGAGAGCTTTTTTTGAGCTTGGGAGTTGATGTCAGAGAAAACCAGTGGTACCATCGTGTTTCTCGCGAACTTTTCCATAAGAATCAACAGTCAAATCGCAAATTCCTCACACATGCAACATCTCCAATGAACCGATTATTTTCCAAATCACGTTAGCGCCAATCTCTATTTTGGTGGTAGAGGAGATTGGGTCCAGGGTCGGACTGCTTCACTTCTCAGGGCGTAGACCCTTAGCCGGCTAAAGAGGCGTGAAGTGATATTTCGCCCCCAACGTGATAGGCGGTCCAGAAATTTCTGGCAAATCGGCACAGTTTGATGCTATTCTCAGGTTTGAAGTACATTAAGTAATCGCACAAAACACAAATTGCAAAATTGAACACTTTGCAGTAACCGGGAGACTTGTAAAATGAAAAAAAAAATAAATGTAAAATCAAAGCTAGGTACCAGACGCATCCGTGCATCATTCTTTCCAGAAGAATCGAGCCAGAGCTTGCAACCTATAATACTGCTTTTGAGAACTAAAAGTCAGAAAATGATGCATCATTGTCGGGTTTTTGGGTTTATGAACCCGAAAGTATGTACGCCAAAAAGATATTTTTAACCTCATCGAAAAATGAAACATTCAATCCAGAAAGTACAAGGTGAAATTATGAAGGAGAGGCAAGGTGTTCAGTAAGAAAAGTAAAAATAAAGAGATAGGAATACATGATGTAGGTATATTAAATGTACCAGCGATCTAAAACAGGCTGCAGGAGGTCCTATTTACCCATCAATGTGTTGGCAATGATAATATTTTGGGACATCACTGAAAATTTGAGGCCTAATTTTGCAAGATTAAACATAACTTAATTTCATTAAAATTCACTGACTGATTGTGAATGCCTTCTCTTAGCTACCTTCATGAATCCAGAGTGTTTGCAAACAAGGTGCAGTCATATTTTAATGATATTTTCATTAACCCTTAGATGCTGCAGCCCGGTCAAATTGACAGGAAACTTGTTTAAAAAACTAGCCACGCGAGTTGTGAGGGACCGCGGTACGTACGAGTCGTAGATGTAGGTCTTCGAATATTTGTACATTCAAAAAAGAATCAAACCTCTAATTGAAAAATGAAGAAAAATTGGTTAACAACAGAGTCGCGACGTAGTCAGACATAACAAATTTTTCTCTCGAATCTGAGCGACACCTCACTGGCAGCCTAGAAAAGAGCATTGCTAGTTCATGCATAGCGCCATCGCGCCTTCAATTTTTCAGATGCAACACGGACATCCATTACGTACGAATAGTTGTATCTCTAAGCCGTCATCGACGCGCCTTCAATTTTTCAGATGCAACACGGACATCCATTACGTACGAATAGTTGTATCTCTGCGCCGTCATCGACGCGCCTCCTATTACTTTGCTCTATTTCCATACTGGGTTTGTTTCGGTTCGTCTTATTTGTATATTTAGCGGTGCTTTAAAGACTGTATGAGGAACACAGCCGTAAATAGGAGAGCCGTATTAATTGAGCCTCGTTTCTTCACTTTTCTCACGACACCGCACTGGCAGCATAAAGCGGAGCTGCGGAACATAGCAAATTCACAGATGCTTGGCGCCGTCGCGCCTTCAATTTTGCAGATGCAACACAGGCATCCATCAAGCACGAATAGTTTTATCTCTGCGCCGTCTTTCCCTTTGCTCTGTTTCCGTATATTGTGTTAGAAGGGCTACTTGAGCAACACAGCCGAAAATAGGATGTGCCCTAATCAATTATCACTTTGAAATGAAAATCGGTTCAATTATTCTTCATCTCCATCAGTTTTTGGTGATTTCCAGTGAAAAATATGACACCACCAAGACGGATGGCGTTCTTTTAAATCCAAAATGTTGATTTTCATGCTCAAAAAGCAAAGCAAAGTATGACAGATATTTTACAAGTTTACGTATTTCAATCAAAAGGAACTATCTCCAAGTGGGACATAGGATAATCATGCATGTATTCTAATGGGTCTAGGAGCCGCGATCTCAGCGGCGATCATTCCTTTTGATTGAAATACGCCCGTATGAGGTTACAGACAGGAATGACAACCGGAATGAAAAGCAGGAACCCGCTTCCTCAGAAGGTTGCGAGGCTGAAATTGGTTCGGTTCCGGCTCCGGTTCGGGCGCACCAATTCCAAGTAACAGCTATAAAATCAAATTCACTACGAGGAAAACATATTTTACGCATATTTATATAAGTATTGAAATAAATTCATGCCGAGCATTCTTATCTTCCTCTTTCACAAACCATTGATTGATATTTTAGCTTTTGCTATTTCCTACACCGTTTACTTTTTTTTACTGAGAAGAACGAACTTTGAATGAACTTAAAGACAGGAAAAAATAGGTTAAATCGCCGGTCTGGCAAGTTTTATGGAAACTGGAGAAGGAAAGGTTACTGTCATGGTTTTCAAACGACTCTAAAAAAAGAAGATATTCTCAAGTTCTTTTGGAACCAGTGTAGATCCTTAGCTATGCATCTTCCATACCTCGTAATAGGCGTAAGATAAAACTTATCAACGTGATACATCTATCAACAACGCTCCGTATCGGTGCATCTTGTTGTACTTTTACCGCGAATCTTTAATTTATTTTCCTCATAATAAGAGAGAAAGTGAGAAACGAGGGAAACTTCAAACCCTTTATTAGTATTACTTTTGACTATGCGAGAATATTATTTTTGAATCAAAGAGAATATATACCTTAAGATCCTCGACATCTATACAGGTTGTGTAGTTAGACCAACTCTGACCAGTCTCTGGATGTTTATACCAGGATCCATTTTCCAAACACTGCCGGAAAGCTCTTCCTGAAAACAATAAAATATTGAGACACGTCAAGAAAATCCCGTTCTCAATGCGGACATAGAAGAGAAGCGTGGCAACCGACAAAAAAAAAAAAAAAAAAAAAAACGAACCACGGTTACCCTGACACTCCTTGTAGTTTCGCCGCATGGGATCGCACGCCCCCCGTCTCCCGGTTTGAGTCCCTCACTCAAACTTGGATGGAGTCTCGGATGGCCCTTTAGGGGCATATTTAGCCGATTTTCACCCTCGCCTCTTGGACGAAAAAAAAAAAAAAAAAAAAAAACCGACAAAAAAAGTTTATTTAGCGCAAGAACTGGTTTGAAATGGCAATTTGCCTCTCTGAAAATGACAAAAATAAACTCGCAGATACTTTCTGCGTGAAGTTCAAATTTCTTTCCGCTAAAGCTGCACATTAGACGTATATATATCGTCACCTTCCAGGCAAAGTATCACAAGCGCCATGCGACGTTTAAAAATTTCCTCCGTCATTATGTTTTTTTACAGAGAAATTGTTCAACGAAGCTGTCCGAAAATTACACCGAATTTTCTTTGTGCTGCCGATAAAATTTAGTGAAATTTTCGAACAGATTCAACCAACAATTTCTCAGTAAAAAAATAAAATGGCGGCGGAAATTTTTAAACGTCGCATGGCGCTTGTGATACTTTGCCTGGAAGGTGACGATATGTACATATTCCTGTCAAATGGAACTATGTGCATTAAGACACGAGCCCCGCGTGACCCATAAGAATATATGCATGACAGGGCTCACGTCATATTGCACATAGTTCCGTTTGGCAGAGATACGTACATATAAGTCACGACATGACTTTCATTCTGAGTGATTCCAGACAATTTTCATAGACTTAGTAACGAAAATTTCTAAAGACGAAAACAAGAGCTTCATTGGGAAATTCGATAGCAAATCAAGTAAAATTGCAGAATTACCATAGCATCGCTCAACCTCAACCGAGAGTTCTGATTCCGAAATCTTTCAAGGAAATGTACAATATTGAGGAGTTTCTATATTTCGGGAAATAAATGAGCAAGTTTGCGTATCACCGTGATAAAAAAAATACGTTGTAACCTTTCTCCAAGATTACGGGTTTGAAGCACTTTTTGATACCATTCTTTCAAGGAACCTTCTCAGCGTACCGAGAGTCTGCAAAATTTCAAACCATTGTCAATAATGTGGCCCGATCACGGAGTCTAAATCCGCTTATCTATGAACAAAGGCATGAAATAAACTGGCACGGAGAGGGTGAGAAGGCGAAGCAACAAAAACAAGTGGGCTGCAGCGGCTGTGTGCAAATCCCACTAAAAGTGAGTTCGGAAAGACGGCCACATCAAGCCGAATCTCAGTGGTAAGACTCGTATTCAAAATAGGACGAAATTCAAAAAAGGCTCGGATTTTTCTTCTTATTTACATCACATTATATGGATTGCATTTTGCAAAAAGGAACCAAGAGAGCATTCTAATGTTGCCAGGATTGTGCAACTCACATTATTTGCAATATATACCATATCTAAAATCAAGCAAAAAATTTAATTTAAACAAGTAATGTTCGCCTTGAATTTGTAGTTTGTTGGGAGTTAAGATAAAACTTGTTTAGATGATCAGTTTACATTTGCAAGGCAAACAAGTTGCGACATTGGAATGCTCTCGGTTCCTTTGTGCAAAATGCAATCCGTATGATACACCATAATAGAAGGATCGCATTTACCAAAAAGGAACCAGCGCGATTACAGCGTTTTCAAAATCGTGCAACTTCTTCTTTTCTTTTAAAAATACTCAATATATGTACAGAATTAAAACCCACAGAATTATTTTCCTTTAAAATTAACCATTTTCCGATGGGAAGCAAAACATATCTGCTATTCTGAGAGATGTTTTAGATACTTATGAAGAAGCAACATTTTTACAACACTGTAATCGCGCTGATTTATTTTTGCTACATGGGATCCAGAAAATAATCAGAATGACTGTTAAGTCTCATGACATTCTTGAGAGAAGAATTTATCCCTCATAATGTTTGATTAACTCCTTCTAAAATCTTCCGACCACAGTAAGAATTAATGCAGAAGTATCTTCTGGGTGGATGTTATACTGTGTCTGAATATTATAATCTATGATGCAGCCCACTGTGCGGCAGAATATCTTCCCGGTGCAGCGCCAAGTTCAGCTAGAAAGCTTCAGTTGGACCGTAAAGATCACTTCGACTTCGTATCTTCTCTAGACAGTTCCTCTGTTTTAAACAACGATGCCGTATTGCAGATGATGCCCCGCGGTTCTTAAATTTAGAGAGTGTGGTGGGAGGGTTGTTGTTCGTTTGAAAATGTATAAAGAGTAAAAGGAATCAGATAACTCATGACTCACACTGTCACATTCGGATAACGTTTAATGAAAGTGGACCACGTAAAATTTTTACAAAACTTGAATTATCGTTAGTTTTAGGCTCGTCTAGAACCATACACGTCGGCGAAAGTATCACAATCGCCATGCGACGTTTAAAAATTTCCGCCACCATTTTATTTTTCTTGTAGAGAGGTTGTTCAACGAAGCTGTCTGAAAATTTCACAGAATTTTTTTTTGTGCTGCCGATAAAATTCAGTGAAATTTTCAAACAGATTAACCATCAATTCCTCTGTAAAAAAAATAAAATGACGGCGGAAATTTTTTATACTTTGCATGGCGCTTGTGATACTTTCGCCGGAAGGTTACTACATACTCTTTCAAACATTTAAAAACCGCTTAAAAATACTTGTTTTGCTGAAGCTGAACTTGAAATTGATCAGAAATGTTTATTATACAAAGGAATGGAACTTTAGAACACATTTTTTCTAAGCAAAGTCCATGTATACCTCTTGGTTTCTATCCGTCGAAATCCCTTTAATTCACAATTGATTTTTTGGTAATGTTTTACGATAAAATTGATTTCTATAACCCTAAAAGCAAGCGTCAAAGTTTTAGGGCACTCTAACGATAATGATACAAATGGACGAATCGACCGAAGAGGAATGAAAGTCTGGAGTACTGGTCCTAGACAGAAAAACAACATGGATGATCATGGTCGAGTAGGCAACTATTTGTGTCCTGGCGTCGTTTCTTGCATCACGTTAAAATGAAGGGGTTTTTTCGTGTCTCGCTCAGAGCCGCTCTATTTTGAGCTCAGTTGATCGTTCCGTTTCCCGGACCTAAGTCAAAATCTTAACTCTAGGTTAAGCAAATTGACACTGCTAGATCTGGAATTCAATTTTTAACAGCTTTAAAAATCTTAAATTGTGTTCTATAGAAGGAAAAAAAATTACTTTTATCATTTTCTTGGAATATGAATAGACCGGTGAAGAAAATTCATAGAAAAGTTGGGGGAAAAATCTGTAGGTTAGTTTCCTTTTAAAAAATTCAACATTAGAGCTCCAGCGTTGCATTCGTAAAAAATATTTTCCGACATTTGCCATTGATGTACATGGAAAAATTTAGGTCAAACCGATCGAGTATAGCTAGATTCAGCCGTGTAGGAATAGATTCGGTTTTTTTTTATATAATACAGGGTCTGACCGTAGACTGTAATACGTACGTAGGTATCTATGCTCGACATTTGCCTAGAGAAAAATGATAAATATGACAATCGTGGGAGGAAGTTGCGGATTGCATATTCCATTGCAGCTTTACGAAGGGGAATATAAAATATTTCAACCGCAGAAACGATAAAATTCGTGACAAACTGAATCTCGCTCTTTGAAATACGAATCCAATTTACACGAGCTTCGCGATTCTTAAACGACGGTACCTTTTGTTTCATACTCTGTTGTCGTGGTGAAGGTAATATATGTCATGGAAATACCCAAAATGTCCACTCCTACATCTATGCTTCCTTGGAAGATTACTGTGAAAACAGTGACAAGAATATACAGTAAAAGCTCGCTAAGTCGAGCTGCGGTAAAGACAAAATGCCGCTTAAGTCGAATTTTTTTTCGGTCCTTAGACACGACTACGCGAAAAGTGGAGAATCGATTAGGACGAATTGCCACTCAAGTCAAATTTTTCGTCGGTCCTTACACGGTTCGACTTAGCGAGCTTTAGTTCACTGTACTTAAAAGAAGACCCAAGCCGTATGATAATACTTCCTCCAACAAGTTTAGTATACCACATCTCAAAGTTCAAATCGCAAGACTACGAATGTGAACATCCTCCCCTCACAATCGACCATGCTTTACTATATCACCCGAAAACTGCGCTACACGCATTAATTTTTAAAATTATCTCCCACCCTCCAAACCTCTCCAAACATCGACCCTCAAAAATCTGATGACCAAAAAGTCACTACCAACAATTTAAAACTTTTTAACAATTACAACTCGAAATTTAGTGTGTTTCCCTGGACTCCTGCGTAAATAGCCATATTTGCTGATTGTCGTATGAAATTAATTAACTAAATATCTAAATAACTAACGATTGTAAGAAGGTCTAAAAAGCAATACCTCCAAACCCTTAACTTGAAAAACAAGAAAGATTTTGGCAAGAATTGGTGAGATTTTTACAGATGAATATGGGCCATGATTCTTGAGGCCATGTCGTATCGAGCGCAGGTCAAGGAACTTTAGAGCGAATTAGTTCAACGACCTAGGATTCCGCGGAATAAGTTATGGTGAATTTTGATAAGTTCCGGGTACAAGTTTGCCCGAAATTCCTAGGCCTGTGAACAAACGAGCGCGGTTTGAGGAACTTCAAACGAAATTGTTCTAGGAACTTGTTATAACTCACCTATAACTTGTTCCTAGAACCCCTGGTCCCAGGAACTCATTCGCCCAAACTGCGCTCGTGTGGAGAAGGCCTTGTTTAAAACTTACCATTGAAACAGCTCAAAAAAAGAGTCCGAAATATTGTAATCAAATTTTGACTCACTTTTTGGGTCAAACCCTGTTATAAAACTGGGACAAGGCACAAACGAGGTCTCTCCAGCCAATGTGACGTTCCAGCATGACCAGCCATCGAAAGCAGTTTTGCAGTATTTCTTCGACTCTACGGTATCTGAAACAGTTAAGATTTTTTTTTTTTAGAAAAATGAGTAAAAGTTCGACCATCTGAACGGGAAAACAGACCTCAGTTTAAGGAGGCAAAATTTTCAATGAGAGCTAATTTTGTGGAGTGAGGTCGAAAAACTTGACTTTGAGATTTCGACTGAAAACTCCTTGTAGTTTGAAAAATCATATATTTTTAGTAATTTAGGCTAAACAAATTCATTTTGAAATTTTTATTCATTTCATTTTGTTCAGTTTTGTGCCAAACGAGGGCGTAACTCTCCATTGTAATCAAACAATATCGTACCCTGAACATTGATCATTGAAATTTCAAAAATCTCATCCTCAAAACAACGCCGTGCAAACTGTGAATGTCACACTGCCCTTATTTTGGTCTGGGTGGACGCATGTCTCATCGTTCTTCACGCTGTGGTATCAATAATTTAAATTGAAGATTAAAGACCTGAGTTCTCTTAGGCCAATAGCGACAGTCACACGTAAAATACTTCCTAAAATTTTAATCAACGAGTATGTCAAAAAATAACCCAAAAAAACCACCAAGTCAGTACATAATCTTTACAATAGAAGTGAATGTGACAGAAAATAATGTGTGTATGTACTTTTAAATGTAGGGGTCAGTCTCACCACGTCGTTTACCAAAACGTTCATTGTTCTTATAATAAATGACTTTCCCAAGAACCTAAGTTCGTTTCGTGGAGCAACTTAAAATACTGAGGGGACATTTTTGATCAGAAATGGATTTATGAACCTGCACTTTTTCAATAAAAAATTAAGTACCCATTACAATTTTCAAAAACTTCAGCCCCAACTTTTCTTGAAAGAGCAAGATCACAAATGTTCAAGGACTTGAACTCCATTTGAATAAACGTCTTAAAATCGAATCAATTGATACATCGCTGGCCGGGGTAAAAAATGCGAATATTTTATTGCAACGTTGCAAATTTCCGCTCATGCTTATTTTTTTACAAGAAAACTATTTGTGAGTTTTTCTGTTTCCGTGAATATTCATCACTCATCACACAAAAGAGATGGATTAATTTACTTTGAAGAATCAAAACATGACGGGATATTTTCAAACTTCGCAATAGAAGATCACATTTTTTTTTTACTTTAGTCATCAATATCCATTTCATACTTCCTTTTCTTCCTTCCTTTTAATTTCTCTTTAAGGTAAATAAAAGATGGACGTTTCTGCAAGGGAGAAAAAATCATCTCCTCCGTGAGTTCATCGAAATGTACTCAATTGATTAATGTAGTGAAAGAATGCTATTGCAGATAGGACGGAGGCCAAAATGAATGCAATAACTTCGGTACCAAACTATATCAACCTGCACAAGCGACAAAAGTTACGACTATTAAAAGTTATCTCGTCTCGGAGTCGTAAAACTCACTTTGTAGGGTGAATCAGCTCTATATAACTGAAATACTCTGAAATACTCGCTCTGAAAGCGCTTCGGATTGCTGGCGTTAATTGCTTAAATTGCTGAAATTCACCAACGCCCGAGTCAGCGCGGGAATCCAATACAAACGCCCTGTGAATACCGATTGTTGAATCGTCATCAAAAGGCCTCGATCGATAAATCCTATCTTCTTAATTATTTTTACACATCGAGGTCATTTGGTATTTATTAAACAATCCATCCGCCGTATTTACAAGATCAATTAGACGTATTTCTGTCGAACGGAACTATGTGCATTTTGACGTGAGCCCTGTTATGCGTGTATTCTCATGAGTCTCAGGGTTAATGTCTTAATGAACATGGTTCCGTTTGGCAGAAATATGTTCAATTGAGGAAACCGCACCAAGAACAGCCTATAGGCGTATAGGTCGTTATTACGCCCATCTGATTTCGGATTCGGATTTTGGATTTCGGATAGAAATGCGACGGCAGATTACAATTGAAATAGCCTCCATACACGCTGGGCTTGTCAATTTCCTTTGACATTTTTGCAGTGGTGAATGCATAGCTGAAGTGCGCTCCAGATAGAATTGTATTTAGCAAATGGATGGTTCCTATACGAGGATTAAAAATAAACAAGTGGTACGGAACAAAACAAAAGAATATGAACTATGCAAAACGATAATCCGGGTAACGGAACTTGGCTGTTTTGAAAACGCCTTCAAATGCGGCGTGATACCTCACGCATTCCGGAGAGTTCAAATAGTTGTATCATTGCGCCGTAAGAATGTGACGGAAGATTACATTTGAGGACACCGCACCAAGAACAGCCTATAGGCGTATAGGTCGTTGAACCCATCTGCTTTTCGGATTCTACGTACCCTGGACTACGCTGTGGTAGCGATAGAATATAGATAGGTAACGGCTCGAGGTCGAAAATAGCAACGACTGGCACGAAATAGCAAAAACTGCCCTTATGCGCCTTGTCCTCCAAGCTCCTTAAATGCACTGAATGACGAGGCCACTAAATCAGTGAATTACTTTCTCTCATCCAAATGTTCATTGGACCGTTGAAGAGTATTTGCCTCCGCCTGAAAACCATTGGGTCAACCCCTGAATCGTACATTATGACGACCCTCATATGCGAATAATTATCTGAAAACCCCTCTGCCGTGCTAAGGAAGAACGCCGTATAACCATTCGAGAGTTGCCACATTTTCTTCGATGAAACGTCTATTTATGAGAAAAATTGTGAATATCTGTCCTCGAAATTTTCAGACGTTTTAGATCAAATTACGAACAAAATTATCTGGGAAATTGGTAGCCAAATATTTAACATTTTCCCCCAAAATTAGTGATTTACCAGGGGAAATTTGGCAACGCCTGAAGGCTCATACGGCGTTTTACCTTAGCACGGCAGCCCTGCAGCCCGGTCCTCCGGTTTAACCTGTTCGTTCTGAAGTCTCTCTGTAGAAAGAGTTAATGCATCTCGGGTCCTGATGTCATGAACTGTCACAAAGATTACTTAGTTCGTAACGTTTTCCGTACTTTGATCAACACATTCCCGAATTCCTTTGTCCCGCATTTCCTCTCACGTTTCGTTTGTCCCCTGTCACCCCTTTATTGCATAACCAATGCCAGTTGATAGTTTTTACGAGCTTCGAAACTGTTATCTTTGTGACTGTTTGTGACGCCAAATTAGCCAATCCGATAATTATTTCATGTTTTTTTCCTAGCTCTGCCTAAGGGGCTCTTAGTTCATTCAGGAGCAAGATAGAGATTTGGATCCAAGGAAGGATCAGCCTTCATTTTAAGCATAGGCAACTTCATAATCATCATGCAATAATCCTCACAGTTATATCTCTGCCACTTGTTGTGCAGTAACACCCAGTTTTTTTAATCAGAATTTCTTTGAAAATAACTGACTGACTCAGCTATAACAGAGCAAATCATTACATTTATTTATTTATTTATTTATTTACTTATTCGTTTATTCGTTTATTTTTTATTTGAAAAGAAACGAGGTTAGGAAAGAAGGCGCAAAAATTCACATAATTCCAGAAAAGTCAGCAGCAAGTTCACATTATTTCGCCTGAGCGTTATATTTACTATCGTCTTGATTAAAATAGTAAAAAATGTTGCTAATTTCAAAATTAAATTTTGTTTGTTGTTGGTCAAATCAAGGAGTATTCCATGCACGAGATAGCATATACTGCTGTTTTTCTTAACATGGAACAAATACTAACTATCTTACCATCCTCGTCTCATAAAGATGGCAACATTTCTCATTTTTAATTTTTGGTCATTTTCAATTATCCGAAGAAATTTTCGAATTATTTTAGACGACCATAGCCTGGATTTGTTCGATGCAATTTCCCGATCGGAAGCTACCACATTCATTTCTCAAAACTTAATTTTTCACAAACTGCTCTCTTCGGTAACGCGGCAGAACTGTTCCGCAATTGGATTACGTTTTGCAACAACGAACCACCATCTCTGCCTCTCCCATAAAATCACATATCTACATAGGAAACCAACGGCATGTATGTTGTTTCTACAGTGGGCCAGAAATAGTGGTTCCTTATCGCAAAATGTACCACAATGTACCACTAGACAAAGTACGAATTTAAGAAATCTGATACAAGTTTCTTAACTAGAATTTCACGTTAAACACGATTCTAAGTACGAAAATTACTGAAACCAACTCCCAACGAAGATATTAACGTTTTTATTTCACATTTGTTACGAGGAATTTCAACTGCCCGCTCACAAGAAACTCAAAGCTCTACGTGAGTCAAACCGCGCCTTACAACGGTTTCAGCAAGCTTCTCAATCGAGCAATGTTCATTTCCCATCGTGTCGTTCAAACTATAAGCAATTTGCTATAGCTGAGCCAAAGCGTCAAGACTGAGGTTGCCAGATTTTTATATCGCAGAAACTGTCAGCGCGCGATGTGAATCACGTAGAACATTGAGTTTTCATGAGCGGGTGGTTTGAATTCACGCATCAAGAATCATTGAATATCTTCGTAAGTAGTTCAATTTCGGTAATTTTTGTTGTGCGTATCGTGTTCTACGTGAAATTTTAGTTACGAAACATGTATCAGAATGCTGAAATTCGTACCTAGTCTAGTGGTCCATCCTCTCAACCCCTTGCTCATTAGACAGCGAGAGGATTCGGTTCCGACCAGGTATCAGCCTTCATTTTGAGCGGGTATGCAATTTGACGTGTCGTCATTTGCGAATAGTTATCTTACGGCCCCTGAACCTCCGCACCACTTCGTGTTTATTCAAAAGCTGTAGTGGATTTCGTCCGCACTGGATTGTACTGCTCCCAAGCTCCGGATTCCGGTGGACTTGTTTGATGATAAAAGCAAAATTCTTTCAACCCCTTGCTCATTAGACAGCGAGAGGATTCGGTTCCGACCAGGCATCAGCCTTCATTTTGAGTGGGTATGCAATTTGACGTGTCGTCGTGTGTGAATAGTTATCTTACGGCCCCTGCACCTCCGCACTACTCCGTGTTTATTCAAAAGCTGTAGTGGATTTCGTCCGCACTGGATTGTACTGCTCCCAAGCTCCGGATTCCGGTGGACTTGTTTGATGATAAAAGCAAAATTCTTTCAACCCCTTGCTCATTAGACAGCGAGAGGATTCGGTTCCGACCAGGCATCAGCCTTCATTTTGAGTGGGTATGCAATTTGACGTGTCGTCATGTGCGAATAGTTATCTTACGGCCCCTGCAGCTCCGCACTACTCCGTGTTTATTCAAAAGCTGTAGTGGATTTCGTCCGCACTGGATTGTACTGCTCCCAAGCTCCGGATTCCGGTGGACTTGTTTGATGATAAAAGCAAAATTCTTTCAACCCCTTGCTCATTAGACAGCGAGAGGATTCGGTTCCGACCAGGCATCAGCCTTCATTTTGAGCGGGTATGCAATTTGACGTGTCGTCGTGTGTGAATAGTTATCTTACGGCCCCTGCAGCTCCGCACTACTCCGTGTTTATTCAAAAGCTGTAGTGGATTTCGTCCGCACTGGATTGTACTGCTCCCAAGCTCCGGATTCCGGTGGACTTGTTTGATGATAAAAGCAAAATTCTTTCAACCCCTTGCTCATTAGACAGCGAGAGGATTCGGTTCCGACCAGGCATCAGCCTTCATTTTGAGTGGGTATGCAATTTGACGTGTCGTCGTGTGTGAATAGTTATCTTACGGCCCCTGCAGCTCCGCACTACTCCGTGTTTATTCAAAAGCTGTAGTGGATTTCGTCCGCACTGGATTGTACTGCTCCCAAGCTCCGGATTCCGGTGGACTTGTTTGATGATAAAAGCAAAATTCTTTCAACCCCTTGCTCATTAGACAGCGAGAGGATTCGGTTCCGACCAGGCATCAGCCTTCATTTTGAGTGGGTATGCAATTTGACGTGTCGTCGTGTGTGAATAGTTATCTTACGGCCCCTGCAGCTCCGCACTACTCCGTGTTTATTCAAAAGCTGTAGTGGATTTCGTCCGCACTGGATTGTACTGCTCCCAAGCTCCGGATTCCGGTGGACTTGTTTGATGATAAAAGCAAAATTCTTTCAACCCCTTGCTCATTAGACAGCGAGAGGATTCGGTTCCGACCAGGCATCAGCCTTCATTTTGAGTGGGTATGCAATTTGACGTGTCGTCGTGTGTGAATAGTTATCTTACGGCCCCTGCAGCTCCGCACTACTCCGTGTTTATTCAAAAGCTGTAGTGGATTTCGTCCGCACTGGATTGTACTGCTCCCAAGCTCCGGATTCCGGTGGACTTGTTTGATGATAAAAGCAAAATTCTTTCAACCCCTTGCTCATTAGACAGCGAGAGGATTCGGTTCCGACCAGGCATCAGCCTTCATTTTGAGTGGGTATGCAATTTGACGTGTCGTCGTGTGTGAATAGTTATCTTACGGCCCCTGCAGCTCCGCACTACTCCGTGTTTATTCAAAAGCTGTAGTGGATTTCGTCCGCACTGGATTGTACTGCTCCCAAGCTCCGGATTCCGGTGGACTTGTTTGATGATAAAAGCAAAATTCTTTCAACCCCTTGCTCATTAGACAGCGAGAGGATTCGGTTCCGACCAGGCATCAGCCTTCATTTTGAGTGGGTATGCAATTTGACGTGTCGTCATGTGCGAATAGTTATCTTACGGCCCCTGCAGCTCCGCACTACTCCGTGTTTATTCAAAAGCTGTAGTGGATTTCGTCCGCACTGGATTGTACTGCTCCCAAGCTCCGGATTCCGGTGGACTTGTTTGATGATAAAAGCAAAATTCTTTCAACCCCTTGCTCATTAGACAGCGAGAGGATTCGGTTCCGACCAGGCATCAGCCTTCATTTTGAGCGGGTATGCAATTTGACGTGTCGTCATTTGCGAATAGTTATCTTACGGCCCCTGCAGCTCCGCACTACTCCGTGTTTATTCAAAAGCTGTAGTGGATTTCGTCCGCACTGGATTGTACTGCTCCCAAGCTCCGGATTCCGGTGGACTTGTTTGATGATAAAAGCAAAATTCTTTCAACCCCTTGCTCATTAGACAGCGAGAGGATTCGGTTCCGACCAGGCATCAGCCTTCATTTTGAGTGGGTATGCAATTTGACGTGTCGTCGTGTGTGAATAGTTATCTTACGGCCCCTGCAGCTCCGCACTACTCCGTGTTTATTCAAAAGCTGTAGTGGATTTCGTCCGCACTGGATTGTACTGCTCCCAAGCTCCGGATTCCGGTGGACTTGTTTGATGATAAAAGCAAAATTCTTTCAACCCCTTGCTCATTAGACAGCGAGAGGATTCGGTTCCGACCAGGCATCAGCCTTCATTTTGAGTGGGTATGCAATTTGACGTGTCGTCGTGTGTGAATAGTTATCTTACGGCCCCTGCAGCTCCGCACTACTCCGTGTTTATTCAAAAGCTGTAGTGGATTTCGTCCGCACTGGATTGTACTGCTCCCAAGCTCCGGATTCCGGTGGACTTGTTTGATGATAAAAGCAAAATTCTTTCAACCCCTTGCTCATTAGACAGCGAGAGGATTCGGTTCCGACCAGGCATCAGCCTTCATTTTGAGTGGGTATGCAATTTGACGTGTCGTCGTGTGTGAATAGTTATCTTACGGCCCCTGCAGCTCCGCACTACTCCGTGTTTATTCAAAAGCTGTAGTGGATTTCGTCCGCACTGGATTGTACTGCTCCCAAGCTCCGGATTCCGGTGGACTTGTTTGATGATAAAAGCAAAATTCTTTCAACCCCTTGCTCATTAGACAGCGAGAGGATTCGGTTCCGACCAGGCATCAGCCTTCATTTTGAGTGGGTATGCAATTTGACGTGTCGTCATGTGCGAATAGTTATCTTACGGCCCCTGCAGCTCCGCACTACTCCGTGTTTATTCAAAAGCTGTAGTGGATTTCGTCCGCACTGGATTGTACTGCTCCCAAGCTCCGGATTCCGGTGGACTTGTTTGATGATAAAAGCAAAATTCTTTCAACCCCTTGCTCATTAGACAGCGAGAGGATTCGGTTCCGACCAGGCATCAGCCTTCATTTTGAGCGGGTATGCAATTTGACGTGTCGTCATTTGCGAATAGTTATCTTACGGCCCCTGCAGCTCCGCACTACTCCGTGTTTATTCAAAAGCTGTAGTGGATTTCGTCCGCACTGGATTGTACTGCTCCCAAGCTCCGGATTCCGGTGGACTTGTTTGATGATAAAAGCAAAATTCTTTCAACCCCTTGCTCATTAGACAGCGAGAGGATTCGGTTCCGACCAGGCATCAGCCTTCATTTTGAGCGGGTATGCAATTTGACGTGTCGTCATTTGCGAATAGTTATCTTACGGCCCCTGCAGCTCCGCACTACTCCGTGTTTATTCAAAAGCTGTAGTGGATTTCGTCCGCACTGGATTGTACTGCTCCCAAGCTCCGGATTCCGGTGGACTTGTTTGATGATAAAAGCAAAATTCTTTCAACCCCTTGCTCATTAGACAGCGAGAGGATTCGGTTCCGACCAGGCATCAGCCTTCATTTTGAGTGGGTATGCAATTTGACGTGTCGTCGTGTGTGAATAGTTATCTTACGGCCCCTGCACCTCCGCACTACTCCGTGTTTATTCAAAAGCTGTAGTGGATTTCGTCCGCACTGGATTGTACTGCTCCCAAGCTCCGGATTCCGGTGGACTTGTTTGATGATAAAAGCAAAATTCTTTCAACCCCTTGCTCATTAGACAGCGAGAGGATTCGGTTCCGACCAGGCATCAGCCTTCATTTTGAGTGGGTATGCAATTTGACGTGTCGTCGTGTGTGAATAGTTATCTTACGGCCCCTGCAGCTCCGCACTACTCCGTGTTTATTCAAAAGCTGTAGTGGATTTCGTCCGCACTGGATTGTACTGCTCCCAAGCTCCGGATTCCGGTGGACTTGTTTGATGATAAAAGCAAAATTCTTTCAACCCCTTGCTCATTAGACAGCGAGAGGATTCGGTTCCGACCAGGCATCAGCCTTCATTTTGAGTGGGTATGCAATTTGACGTGTCGTCGTGTGTGAATAGTTATCTTACGGCCCCTGCAGCTCCGCACTACTCCGTGTTTATTCAAAAGCTGTAGTGGATTTCGTCCGCACTGGATTGTACTGCTCCCAAGCTCCGGATTCCGGTGGACTTGTTTGATGATAAAAGCAAAATTCTTTCAACCCCTTGCTCATTAGACAGCGAGAGGATTCGGTTCCGACCAGGCATCAGCCTTCATTTTGAGTGGGTATGCAATTTGACGTGTCGTCGTGTGTGAATAGTTATCTTACGGCCCCTGCAGCTCCGCACTACTCCGTGTTTATTCAAAAGCTGTAGTGGATTTCGTCCGCACTGGATTGTACTGCTCCCAAGCTCCGGATTCCGGTGGACTTGTTTGATGATAAAAGCAAAATTCTTTCAACCCCTTGCTCATTAGACAGCGAGAGGATTCGGTTCCGACCAGGCATCAGCCTTCATTTTGAGTGGGTATGCAATTTGACGTGTCGTCGTGTGTGAATAGTTATCTTACGGCCCCTGCAGCTCCGCACTACTCCGTGTTTATTCAAAAGCTGTAGTGGATTTCGTCCGCACTGGATTGTACTGCTCCCAAGCTCCGGATTCCGGTGGACTTGTTTGATGATAAAAGCAAAATTCTTTCAACCCCTTGCTCATTAGACAGCGAGAGGATTCGGTTCCGACCAGGCATCAGCCTTCATTTTGAGTGGGTATGCAATTTGACGTGTCGTCGTGTGTGAATAGTTATCTTACGGCCCCTGCAGCTCCGCACTACTCCGTGTTTATTCAAAAGCTGTAGTGGATTTCGTCCGCACTGGATTGTACTGCTCCCAAGCTCCGGATTCCGGTGGACTTGTTTGATGATAAAAGCAAAATTCTTTCAACCCCTTGCTCATTAGACAGCGAGAGGATTCGGTTCCGACCAGGCATCAGCCTTCATTTTGAGTGGGTATGCAATTTGACGTGTCGTCATGTGCGAATAGTTATCTTACGGCCCCTGCAGCTCCGCACTACTCCGTGTTTATTCAAAAGCTGTAGTGGATTTCGTCCGCACTGGATTGTACTGCTCCCAAGCTCCGGATTCCGGTGGACTTGTTTGATGATAAAAGCAAAATTCTTTCAACCCCTTGCTCATTAGACAGCGAGAGGATTCGGTTCCGACCAGGCATCAGCCTTCATTTTGAGCGGGTATGCAATTTGACGTGTCGTCATTTGCGAATAGTTATCTTACGGCCCCTGCAGCTCCGCACTACTCCGTGTTTATTCAAAAGCTGTAGTGGATTTCGTCCGCACTGGATTGTACTGCTCCCAAGCTCCGGATTCCGGTGGACTTGTTTGATGATAAAAGCAAAATTCTTTCAACCCCTTGCTCATTAGACAGCGAGAGGATTCGGTTCCGACCAGGCATCAGCCTTCATTTTGAGTGGGTATGCAATTTGACGTGTCGTCGTGTGTGAATAGTTATCTTACGGCCCCTGCAGCTCCGCACTACTCCGTGTTTATTCAAAAGCTGTAGTGGATTTCGTCCGCACTGGATTGTACTGCTCCCAAGCTCCGGATTCCGGTGGACTTGTTTGATGATAAAAGCAAAATTCTTTCAACCCCTTGCTCATTAGACAGCGAGAGGATTCGGTTCCGACCAGGCATCAGCCTTCATTTTGAGTGGGTATGCAATTTGACGTGTCGTCATGTGCGAATAGTTATCTTACGGCCCCTGCAGCTCCGCACTACTCCGTGTTTATTCAAAAGCTGTAGTGGATTTCGTCCGCACTGGATTGTACTGCTCCCAAGCTCCGGGTCCCGGCGGACTTGTTTGATGATAAAAGCTCGGTCCGAGTGTGAGAGTAACCACCTCCCGTGCGTCAATGTATTTAACGAAACGAGCGGCGAGGTCCATTGTCCAGCGGCCGAGCGACAACTATTTTATTATTCGACGCTCATAAAAACCAGGATTCTGAGCATTTGCCCGCATTGATACGTCGTCCATCTAAACGTTTCAGCGCGGCCTTTTCATCGCCGTTCACGCTATCGTAAAGAGGTTTACGTTCGCGCTCTTGTTGTCGGATTTATTGAGTCGGAGAAGAGTCTCGCCCAGAAAAAAATTATAACATTTGGATGAAAATGTTGATTTTATCGGGTGTGATTCATTTCTTTTCAGTGGACCGCGGTTAAAATTTATGGCACCACAAGATAAGTAATCTTATTACGATTTCACAGGGAGCACGTTTAACATGTTTTCGAATTCTAAAATTAGATTGTCAGTTGAAAATTAGTGTAAATAAGTTGACAAAAACAACAGAAGATACCTACGAACTCCCTTCTTGCACAAGAACCAAAATTGTAATGAGTTAAGCAGAAAGGAACCAACCCACATTTTGGAAAAAATTGAATTACGAGTGGTTTTGAACTCAACCACTGCTCCACTATCTATTGCCTAAAATTCAAAGTTTTTGTTGGAGCAAATTTTGGAGAAATCGAACTTGAAGTTTATCGTTTACATTGAGTCTTATGCATCAGGAGCCAAACTTTAAACCTCTTTTCCTCGGTTCGATCCCGATGTGGCTTGGTTCCTTTCTGTTTAACTCCGTCCAATTAACGCAGGTCAAATCTGATTTTTCAACCAAACACACAACTTCAAAAATTACTGTCGAGGGAAAATTCGGTTAATTTGGGGAGATACTTTAAACGCGAACCATGTTGGAATAAATATTGCCCTCTTGACTTCGCTTGCGTAGATTTCGATTTTTCGGTCGTTGAAAAGTTTGAATTCACGACAACAACAAACTCTTTATGTATGTTCTATAAGTGAAGTGTGCAAATTTATGTTATGACTACCACAATTTTTACCTTACTTTTTTAAATCCTCTTGTCGATAACTCCTTTCCGCTCATTTTTATTTGCTAATCTCAATTTTTGTTTATACAGAGTTTAGCAAATTGTACAGCTCTTAAAAAATGACGATATCTGATGCCTTTGGCCACCATCGCGGCATAAACGCGTGGTTTTCAATTAGTAAAATGACTTGAGCAGAGATTACCCTGAACCCAGCGTCGACCAAATTTGTGCCTAATTGGGCGATGTTTCTTAGATGGAGACTAATTGCGATCAGTTGTTGCCAAATTTCATCGAAAAATTATGATTTATTTTTTAAATATAAAAGTTGTTCTAATTTTTTCGAAAATTTCAGAAAAATTTGATTTGTGCCTCAAATGGAATTCCAACACATTTTAAAAAGTTCTGAGTAATCAATCTTTTGTAGAAAAAAAAGGTCCGATAAAATGGAGCAACAGCTTAAGCCACCAAGCTCTCTCTCAAGAATGTCACCCAATTCATTTGAAATAGATAGTTGGTTAAATGAATTCGCTTCTAAAATAGCCTTTGTAGATATGCCTACTGTACATTAACATTCTTTTGTGCTTTGCCTCTTGTGGCAACATTTCAAGCGGTAAAAGTAGGGAGAGCTTTACTCGTCCGTTACTCTAACGCAACGAAGGCCTTTGTACAGCGCAACAACGTTGTTTTGTGATGTTTAAAGACGAAATGATGATACCTTAGTCCACGATGATGCTACGCTTGGAATCTACTCAGGTTACTTACCGGTATGGATTCCTTGTCAGGCTCCTCTAATCTGCCGTGCTAAGGAAAAACGCCGTATGAGCCGTCAGGCGCTGCCGAATTTCCCCGGCAAATCACTAATTTTCAGGAACATTTTTGATTATTTGTCCACCAATTTCTCAAATAATTTGGTTTGTAATTTGATCTAAACGTCTGGAAATTTCAAAGAAAAATGTTCATAATTTTCCTCGAAAATAAACATTTTATCGAAGGAAATTTAGCAACTCTCGAATGTTCATACGACGTTCTTCCTTAACAGGGAGTAATCTCTAACCGAAGGCGGCTGCATTGAGGCGGCCAAAGGTTCACTTTGAGGCCGTAAGGTATTGCGCAAGGGGAAAACGACGTGAATAATTAAGCGCTGGTGGAGTACAAATTTGGAGGAAAATAAAGAAAAATCATAACTCGACTTTGTTTCGCTGTCAATTATAAAAGAGCGAAGAGCTAAAAATGTGGACGAATAAAATAATACATCTGAATGAAAACTAACTATCTCAGACGTTCTGAGCCATCACAAGCCCTGTTTTAAATTTTCTTCATAGTCTCTCGAATAATTAGAAGTTATTTTCAAGTGGCTTCTTATTTGTTGGTACTTTAGGCAATGCACATTTTTGTCCGCAAAGATTCTACACTCAATGGTTTGAATGTTTCTCGCTCATGCCCTCGAATCTATGAGTATGGATAGTACTGTCGCTCTCACACCAATGGATAAAAAAAATGAATAAATCAATATGACCACAACCCCCATACCAACGAGGAGAATGGCATTGTCGACGACAAATCAATCTAAAATACGGCATAATTGTTGATGTGTGTGACCAGTACGAAAACCACGCGAAGGGTGTGAAATTTCAAAAGGCACGAAATAATTATCCGTTAGCACCGGACACTTGTAAATTGACATGCTCATCAAATTGAACGATTTTCGCCCGCGCGTTCGGCGGGGTGGATAAAGTCGTGTTTCGGACACGCTGAATGATATGTTTGTGACGACTCGAGCATTCAAATGTCAAAATGAAGGCAGAAAATTAATTTAAAACGAATTTTTCGATTATTTTCATCACAGCTCCTCCTCTCCCGTCCCTCCATACTAGGTAAGGTTTCCGTTTTTTTTTTTTTTTTTTTTTCTTTTTTTTTTCTAATAATAGAGCGACGGTTAGGTCAACACGGTGTCCGTCATCAGGACGAAATTTCTGCAACGCTCACGGGTAATCCCCCTGCATTCGCCGCGCGAACCTCAAATGGATAGCTATTTCTTCACCGAGGATTTCCTCTGGCCCACCTCGGAAATCCAAAGCGAAACAGCAAGAACGTAACCTTCTCAACCCCTATTATTTGCCATTCTATTTCCTCTAAATTCCCGGTAAAAAAGCTCCTTTGTTCGAACAAGGCTTAAAAAAAAATTCGCGAGGATGCAAGGAGCATCCTCTGCAAGCTCAGCTTTGCGAGGTATCACTTGTTCCGCCATTTAAACCTAGAGGAAAGGATCGATTATCAAGGTGTACGTCAATTATCGATTCTTCACCATAGCTTCAGATGGGACAATCGATAGTCGATTACTCAAGTCGCCCCCGCTGGAGCTGTCGTGAATTAGCGTATCCGGTTGAGACCTGCATAAAAAGTTCGCTTCATCCATATTTTAGTGAAGGTGCCAGGCTGCTCGACCGCAAGCCGTCCCTCACAATGCTCCACCCTGTCAGTCCCGCCCATGGCCCTCGTCCCTTGCCCGGGAACGGAAAAACAATCAATTTAATTCGCGTGCTCCATGCTCTGTCATGTCTTCTGCACTTTTATCAGACCCAGTCTCCGCTTATCATTGTCCGGCCCGTAAAGTTTATCAGACCGCCGACTCTGTTGCAGAGCGCGTAGCATCGCACACGGTTGTCGAATCGCGGACGCATTCGACCGAATTATCGGCTGCCTCACTCAAGAGTACGGACATGTCGAGGTATAGGCAAATTTTCGCGAGTAGATTTGGTCGAAGTTTTTAATTTACTGCCAACATCCGTTACAACAAAACGAAATTCCCTACGGACGACGGTGCGCTTACAACATGTGGTTTTGATGTTGACAGCAATATCGGCCACATCCAAAATTTGCGACCCACCTCCCGGGTTGGGTTGAAAAGTGGCTGGATGCAAACGTTGGCCGAAATTCATCAAGCAGCTGAATTAAGTTCTTGACCGCAGCAGAGCATTTTTCTCATTTGATTTGCAATCCTGCCGATCCAGTTAAAAAATTCGACAAATCCACTCGCAAAAATTTGCCTTATGGAGATCTTAGTGCCCAAAAGGGCCGCCGGCCTTCTGACACAAAATACACTAGAAAAATGTCACTGCCTCAATTGTGATTTCGGTCGGATAAATGCCCAGTGGAGGTTTATATAAATCTTCGAGGACGGATAGTCACACACTCAATATTTACCGAGTATTCATCATATTTTCTTTCCGGAATTTTCATCATGCATGTATAGTATACTTAGAGTGTCATTTTTAGGCAAAAAAAAATGAGTAAACATCCAATACCTCCTAATTATTATATGTATTTGGATCGAAATTATTTTACTGATAAGTATTGAAAATGTATACAATTCCTCAAAAATAATGTACGTTAGTCATTGGGCTAAAGTTGAAAGTTTTGGTTTTGATGTTTACACACGAGAGGTAAAAAACTACTTTTTGCCCCAATTGTATCCATGTTGCCATTACGCTTTCTGCCCTATTCAATCTAAAAGTGTGAGAGATTGAGCCTTTGATGTTTTCGCGTGTATTCTGGGTGTAAAGGTTGATTTTCAGATTTGAATATTCAAAGACACGCATTGGCGCAATTCGGGCTAAAATAGGTACTATTTGAGTTGAATAATTTAGAGATAGCAAATGCGGATCAAATGTGTTCAATTGATGTTGGTGCTTTCACGTCTAAAACGTAAATATAATAAGTGCAGAATGTCATTGACGAAAAAATGTTAACCAAACAGTGTGCGCCTTTTCCATCACATTACAGACTACGATGTTCAGCGATCAAGAAGATAGTTTTTCAATTTCAGATCTAACTGCTTGCACTGAATAATAAATATATGAATCTAAAATTTTTTGTATTATTGATATTCTATCTTTTAACATTTCGACAAATTGTATAAAAAATATAAAAAATTGATACCTGCGTATATACGAAGAAGAAATATCGAACGCTGAATGTCTTAAAATTATAATAACTAACTAACTAACTAAATACACGAGAGAAACTAAGTAAAACTTCCAGGAACTGAGAATAAAGTCATACCAATGTTTTGATGTGAAAAACTCGCACTAAATTGTTTAAAACTCTGAGGTACAATTAAATTTAAGATTAAATTGGAAGAAATAATATGAGAGTAATTGAAACACCATGCAAATAACTATTGTGAAAATTATCTAGTAAGCACCCTCGATATAGAGACATCTTGAGGGAGGGACCGTGTATCGCACTTAGCGTAGTTAATGTGATCATCCGGAAACAGGCTTAAATAATTATAGTTGCTCTCTAGAATATCAGCGCCTCCAAAAACGGTTCAGACCTCCAGATTTATTTTACAGTAGTAAAAGTTCAATGAGAGATTGATGGTGGAAGCGATTCAATTTCGCGTAATTGAGCCCGTGGTCCGTGGCACCAGTTCAACTACCGACAACAGATATCAATGATTCGCACACACCAACGCCAATATCAACTGTTGGCCTCGCGCCTCAATGTTTTCAATGCTCCCGAATCAAAATTTGTAGTGTTGCCTTTTTCGCACATTATTAAGGGGTACCAACGATAAGACAATAAACACTGAGTTTCAACGTTAGTTTTTAAAGCAGCTTAAAAAAAACTTTCAAAAAGAAAGCTTCAGAAAGTTAGCTTTCAAAAAATATGATCAGGATCATGTCAGTGAAAAGTAACTCGTGAGTCTTTTGGCAAAATATTTAAACTTTTGAATTGGGTGTTTTTTTTGACAGAATTACTTTTTCCCTGCTGAGGCGTCGATAAGTTTTTCTTTTTGTAATTGATGTGTCTTACTGGCTTACAATCTTATTAATAACTCGTTTAATGAGCTATTTGAATAACTTTAGAGAAATCAAAAATATTTAATGCTCTAGAACCATCTAATTCCTAGAATCCAAATTAATCCCACGTGAAACCAGAAAATACTAAAATGTATCAAAGGCAAGTAAGGTTCCTAAATTCTAAATTCTCAATGCGTAAAACCAATTTTTTTTTTTTTCGTTAAAAGAAAAAACATGTTGAAAACTCTTTAGTGAATGATTTGGCAAACTTCCCGGAAAGAAAATTATGAAACCTCCCACTTTTTTCTCTCAAAAGTAACTTTCCAAAGATTACATAAAACCATCGAGTCCACCGTTTTACAAACAATGCGCACAAGAAAGTAACTTGGTCAGTTCAAAGTTATCCAAATCGATCGCCTTGCTTTTTTAGATAAGAATAGAACGAAAAATATTATGTTTATGCATGTATTGCGCTGGAGAGATGACACATGACTAATGTATTTGTAAACAAAAAAGGCAAATCAGTTTATAATGAGCTTTAGTGGAGCCTGGTGACATGAATATTTATTTGCAACGATGTGAACAACAAAAAACCGAGAAAAATACTATTACGAATAAGGTAAGATATTTATACAACGCTTTTAAACTTGGAAAAATCTGCATAATAAGGAAGACATACTGTAGAAATATCACGGGTAAAAAATAAGTGTGTAAAGAACCTTTTTAATCAATTATTTTGTTACTGCCAATTAACAGGGGAACGTGCCCCAAAAGAGAAATTGAAATAAATTATGAAAGGAAATCAGTGTTTGAGTCCTAGTTTCACTCATCATAACAAGTGTCAATCAAAATGTTTGCTACTTACCGTTTGGGAAGACGATTTGCATCCTGCGTATTTTTTCTAGGCATGTGTTCCGTAAATTCAGGTACCAGTTTTCCATGTCCAAAGCTGTCGAACTATTGGCTGCATTCATTGTTCCGAACCTAAAATAAGAAACCGCACGTATTATTTTCCTGCTCTATCCAATGTTGATAACATCATTTACTCTCGTTAGCGTTTATCGATGAATAATTTTATCAATGAAGTTCATATTAATTAAGAGATATTGTAAAGATATATACGTAGTGAGAATAATTAAGACTTAATTTTTTATTTATTCTCGAATAGTAAATACATGAGTAGATGAATGATAAAAGTTTCAAATTGAGAACTATTAATATATTAATCCTTATAAACGAAACGGACTTTTGATTATTTTGAAATACACGATATTCTATAGGATAAGATTTATATAATCAACAAAGATAATTCTAAATCTCGGATAACATTTTTTCCGTGTCCTGATTTAAATAAAATTCTGCATATCGACGGTGAAAGTCGGCAATCACATAGCTCGGTTTGCAACGTCGCAGACTTCCTGTCATACGTTATTTTTTAAACGGAAAACTACTCAACGGCAATTTTTTAAAACTTTCGCGATGTTTCTTCTTTGTGTGAAAACAATTCTACATAAACTTCAAGGAATGATGTCAATTTGTTCTCTTTTAAAAAAATAACATAGAAGCGGAGATTTGCAGACACCGCAAACGAGTTATGTGATTGCCGACTTACACCGTCGATGTACTGAACACAGTTCATCCCTGATTCTTGCCAATGGTCCATCAGTAATATTCAGCGCCGCAAGCCGATGCGGATGCACCCTTTCTTCTTCCGAACCGAAAAATGAAAAAAAAAACATTCAATAATACTTTCTAATAATAAAATATGCTAGGAGCAGAGACAAGAGACCCTCCACTGGCCTCCTAGCGACAGGTGGAAGCTTTTACTTTCGGGGTTTCAACAATTCCTTATGGACAATTATTAGGGAGCAACAGTCATCACCCTATTTTCGGCTGTTGACTTACCTACATGGTCGATGATGAGCTTCGGGTGACGTCATGAGCCAAACAAGTTTCCTAAACGTCGGCCATTTTCGGCTTGTTTGCGAAACGAAACTGCCAACACGTTGTTAAACATCAACCATGTAGGTAAGTCAACAGTAGAATGCTGAAGTCCCGAAAGTAAAAGCTTCCACCATGACCAAGATACTAGTGGAGGGTCTCTTGTCTCTGGCTAGGAGAGACATCTACTATTACAAGAGGAAAAACTATTCCAGAAAGTATGAGAATGTAAACACATGACAGATGAATTCCGGATGCAGTATCGTACCAAAATGTCATGTGTGGCAGATCGATCTTAATGTCACCCAGGGGGGCGCAACTTCACCCGCGCCGACGACTCTCAAACTTCGAGCTTTTCTTGGAACTCGAGATTATTCAAACGCATCTCCGAGGGAACTCCATAATCAGTATCTCATATTGGAGCCACTGTAAGCAGAGATGATGCGACCTACGGTGGTACTTAGAATTCCCACCCTCATTTCATTTTCATATTTTGCTTTACTTCCTCGAATCCCTTTTTTCACGTCGAGAATCCTCCCCCAATATGATTTCAAGAGTTCATTCTGTACTCTCTTTGAGGACGGGATTCAGTCTAGGGGCTGTCAAGCGCGCAAACAAATTAAGACAGATTTGATGAGCTTTTTTTCTCTCTCTCCCGAGGAAAATATCCATAATTTCATTCCTCAACGGGAAACCCGCTGAAATGTCCTTCATACACGGAAAAAAATGATATACCAAATTTAACAATTTTGTAGTTAAAAAAAGTGTTCGACATGTTTCAATGTACATTTTACAATAAAAAATGGTTCCCATGATCCCATGGTTACATTAGCTTCCCACTATTGTAGAGTGTGCGTTTGAGACGTGTCGGACATATTTTTAAACAATTTAATTGTTGAATCAGCAGTCCAATATTTTCCGTGTATTGAGAGATGTAAAAATAAAAGGTACATTCACAGACATTTTGAAACGGTGAAATTGATATAACTGCACCACCGCTGCTCTCAGGTGGCTGATGGGTGGATTACTCCCGCAAGAATAATTATGTAAAGCACTTTGAAAACTTTACAGCAATGTTGCGTCTAGCACATAGGAAGATTCCACTCATGACATATATTGTAGATCAGTACAGTCTAGAATGCAGTTCATGGACAAAGCGACTTCTTTAAATTACAAGCGTTCCTCTGAGAGCAAGGGAGGACTAGGAAAAGACGACTACAGAATGGCTCCTAGCACATTCCAGGCTAAACTAACATTCTGTCTCGTTGTCTCCGGTCGTGGGTCTAGTTTTATTTCCCGTCTTCCTTTCCGTTTCTCTGTCTCTGTCTCCCTTCTCCAGCCCTTGTTCCTCGGGGGGTTGGTGTTGAAGATTCATTGAAATTCACTCGCCACGAAGCCAGACGGTCCGGGTGTGATGAAAGAGGTGGTAATTGTTGCGACAAAACTTTGCCGTCATTGCCTGTCAAGCTCCTCGGACAAATAAATTAATTTTTGCTTCCTCGGATCCCGAAGAAATTGAATGGCTTTGAGACTGAAAAGCTCTATTTAACAGCTGTGTTCCTTTCCTACGTAATGAACTTATATGATTTCTTATTGATTTCAAACTCCGTTCGGTCGGAAAAAAACTGCTGAAGCTAATGTGAAAAATTACTGAATACTTAATAATTAATCGCCGTAAAACTTAATACCATCCTAAGGACGACAGCCGCCTTAAAATAGTGAAATATCTTCAGAACTTGCGGATAAAATAAAATGTAAAAAATAGTGTACCGATTCGGCAACCCTTTAATGCGACCTCGAGCCTAAGGTAGAGAACGGAGAGCAATAATAGCTGCGATAAAGATAACTCACGAACAAAATATTTTTGCTCCGGGAAAATTAATTCTCCGGTGCTTGTGTTGTGTTCTGTGTCTGGTCGGTTTTAAGTTTTGAAAGTAAACTACTCCATGATTCATTGAGCAAGGGGACGTCGCAAATTGTGTGGAGTCATTGTGAGATCATTTGTTTTTGTAAACAAATATATTAGTTCCTCAGGCTTCGATAAATTACTTTTCCATTTATGTAATAAAACTCTAATTACTTAGTCATGACCGTAGATTTCGCAAAGAAGCAACGCTTTGAACAAATTTCACCGTCAAAGAAATTTTCCTCATAGGTTTCAATTAACTGCGTCATGAATTGACTCCGAAATTTGTCTATTCCAAAAAAATGTTTTAATTTCAGTTTTGATGTCATTTAAACTATGGTCTGCGTCACACTTTTAGAGATATTGGAGTCAATGCCGGAGTTTAAACGCGGTCTAAATTGTAGTTCGTATGGAACAGTAAGATTTATGGTCCAAGTAACTGAAGTTTTCAGTTAAAAGAACTAAACTTCGGTTAAGATAATTGATGTTTATAGTAAAGAATATATGCGTCAGCATGTGACTTACAAAAACTTTTTTTACCTAAATTTCAGCTACAATGACCGAAAACTCCAGTTACCTGGTTTGAAAACGTTAACTTTGCACACTGCCGTGCCATGGATGAACATTCAAACATAGCCAAATTTTCTCAGCTAAAATACGAATTTTCCGAAAAATTTGTAAATATTTGTCCTGAAAATTTTCAGAGAAATTTATCTGCAATCAGATCTTAATTATCTGAAAATTTCAAAAGAACATGTTCACAACTCTACTTAAAATCAAACACTCTATAGCAGGGAAGTTGGCAACTGTCGAATGTTCATACGGCGATTTTCCTTGGCACGATAGATTATGTATGAATCTAATTGTTTTCTTTGTTTATTGCAGTTATTGTATTTTCGTCAACTTTCGCAATTTTAGTTACCTTACACCGCAGTTCAGTTTTTATGATCAAACACATTCGGTTACTCGGACCGAGAACCTTGGCGAGCGTACTTACCAGCAGGGCAATGCGGAGTTGCAGGGGTTATGAGATAACTATTCGCGCATGACGGTCATCAAATTGCATACCCGCTGAAAATGAAGGCTGATCCCCAATCGGAATCAAATCCTCACCCGTTGTTTACGCATGAACCAAATTATTTTTCTTCAAGCGTGAGTGCGACCTGTTTCTGATGCTCGCGTGATGTTTCTTGCGCCTTCGAAATGTTCCTAATTGAACACATGTCACCGGTTCCATACTTTATCGTGCATAGGTTCTTGAACGAAACTTTCAATATAGATATGGTTGGTTTATTTGACGTTATTCATATTTTTTATCCTGATAATTCTAAATGGGTCTGTTGTACGTAGGAGGTACGGCAAAGTGAATAGACTTGCTGCAAGTAAAATCGCTCAAAAATCACGTTGGTCACATCAAAAAAGTCTTAATCGTAACCCTCAGCGCGCGATCTGTGTAGTCTGTAACACGCATTTACAAACTTACCGCGTTTGCGGGCAGTTTTTCATAATAGCCCGACAGTCAGGTTTGTTGAAAGCAAATTTTGAATTTTGAAGTTTTTTTTAATTGAATTCAGTTTCTGGTATTTGTTTCTACCTCGTTTCCTCGTTTTCCCAAAACAGAAGCTTTAAATCGATTGAAATCTTAAGGGAAGTCTAACAGACCGCGAGACTGTTTGTTTATTTAGGTTAGGTTTGCTCGAGTTTCCTCCGAGTAAATCTGAGTGTCTGCCACTATGGAATACTGCCCGTAGACGTAGTAAATTTGAAAAAGCATGTTACAAACTACGCAGATTCCGCACAAGGGAGTAGATTTCAGGTTTTTTTTAAGTGCTCAACGTATTTTTCGTGCGATTTGCCGTGCAGAGAGTCCATTCACTTGGCTGTAGCTCCTACGAGCAACAGACCCATTCTTTGCCTTATCGCATCGAAGCGAGACGTCCTGGACGGCTCATGATGGTTGGAGCATTGGGCGACATCTAATAAATAGACGCTTACTGGACGTTACTCATGAGCTTGAACATTAGAACGCGGACGAGCACACGTATGACCGCCTCAAAGCCCCAAATTACACGATAAAGTCCACGCTCTATTTTCACACGTGCATTAGCAATAATGGACTCGGCAGGCACAGTGCGCCAGAAACGCACTCTCCCTTAAGCCGGAACCGGCAGGGTTGCACCGCTCACGCCGGAACTCCCCCTCCGCCCCACTTGGCAAGAACCGCTCATCTACAATGTTTCCCAATTTGATATAAGTTGTTTTTGCATAGCAGGGCAGCCCTCTTGATGGCACGCTGTGGATTTTCCGATTATGAGCCGAATATGGCACACGCTGAGTCAAGAGCTTCCGTCGAATTAAACGTAGTCCCTCATGAGCGCAAATTGCTGCCAGTTTAGGCCAAAATTACAGTCCATAGGAACGAGGAATGAGGGAGGAAATAAATATGCAAAGGTGGTAGAAGTAGTAGTAGTAGTGTCAGTAATAGTAGCAGTCGTAGAAGCAGTAGTAGTAGTAGTAGTAGTAGTTGCAGTAGTAGTAGTAGTAGTAGTAGTAGTTGCAGTAGTAGTTGCAGTAGTAGTATTAGTAGTAGTGGTAGCAGCAGCACGATTATAGAGATAGTCTAGGATGCAGGAGGATGAATCGGGATAAAAATAAAATGAACTCGGCTAGAAGAAAGAGCAATCTAAGATGCGTAAGACCTATTAGACTGGAAATATGAGCAGTGGCGCTGAATTTTCAACGTGTTGCAATGCATCTAGGCCCCACAATGTTGTTTCGATATGACGTGTATCAAATTGACCACGTCTTGCAATAGGGAACTAGAATTTTTGGCTCATTTAACACACAACGCACGTGTTATTGGTTTCCCTATGTAGACATCTTCTTTTATGAGTAAGCCGAAATTAGTAGTTCCTAATTGAAATGCAGTCCAAATAGAGTACAATTTACATGAGGAACTATTTCTGGGTGCTCCATTAATAGGTCTAGCTGAATGGTAAAATAAGTAACTAATATGGCACGTATGTTGTTAAAAAGGGCCAGAGTTCCTTATCGCAAAATGCAATTCAAAAATATTGCCACGACTTCATCGCAGTTTTTGACTCTCGAGATTCTCGAAAGTTCAATCAAATCATTTCACACGATGAACCTTCGATAAATAAATTTAATCATCGATACCTTGCGAGAAAGAGTATTTTGTTGTTTTCCTGAACTTATTGCATATTCAAAAACAATAATCCAGAGTCATTCTAGAAAAGTAAATTGAAACATTTTGTCACAAACA
Organism: Bemisia tabaci; assembly: GCF_918797505.1. NCBI lineage: Eukaryota > Metazoa > Arthropoda > Insecta > Hemiptera > Aleyrodidae > Bemisia > Bemisia tabaci. The sequence continues at coordinate 44,815,421 of NC_092799.1, read as the reverse complement.
CCTATCTACATGATGATACTCTGGGAAGTCGTTTTCAAAATTAGTTAGAAATAGTTCCTAATCACGATATGTAGTTCAGCTCATACTCACACGTGGCTTTTCAACGAGCAAACACAATTCGAGCTGCTTGTGGAGAACTTTTTCATTGCAATATTGATCAGATTTAAAAATACGGCAACAAAACTCTTCAAATTTTCGCTGATGCCTCGGTTTAATGTGTTTTGATGGGATTCAGGGCTCACTGTGATTTCCTCAGTCAAAATTACTTCACATAGTCTGTCTGAGAAGCCTGAAAAACAACAGGCAGTTAACAAGCAACGTGTTTGCTGTTTTTCAAGCTTCATAAAAAACAAAATGTTATGCCTCGAGTATTTTTCAGTTTCTTTCGGAAAGGAAAATAACAAATTTTAGATCTGAATGAAATATTCTCATAGCGCAGCTATTAGAGTGTTTTTGGTTTCACACGTACTATCAAAAAGTAAATAATTCCAATCTGATTTATTAAGCGACCTAAAATTGAAAAAAAACAGCAAGTTTAGGTGACATTATTTTCCTGATTGTGAGTCAGTATTTAAGACACATTCGGCTCCCGCATATCTCATGTTATTTAGAGTAATCATTGTACCAGAGTTTATGTAAGTTTTTCAAGCATCATTTTTATTGCCATTCATTATACACCGTGTTTTAAAAAATGCAGAGAGTATTAAAAAATTTCAAAGAAAATTTTCTCATCGCGTAGTTCTTTGAATAATTATTTTTTCTCCTATTTGTCTTTTAAAGTATACAATAAAATTCAAATCAAAGACCTGAAATTGAGGGGCAAAAACACTTTCGGATGATATTCACCCAGTTTAAATTTTCTTCAAGGTACAGTCTTTATATCACTCGTGCTGTTATTCAGAACAATTTTTGGGAGTTTTTTTTAACGCAAATGGTCAATTTAAATTCAGATATTAAAAATGCGCTCATAATGGGAACTAAATCAGAGTTCATGGCTGAAAGCACTGGTGCTTTTTCACTTTAGAAGAGAATTAACTATAATCAATCGCTTTTCAATATCAAAGCTTTAAAGCGGAAGGTCTGTTATTCCATAAATCAGTGATAATGATTAAGTTTTTTCCGGCGATTTTTTATTTTACATTCTCGGCGGCATTCAGTTTGCACAGTTGCGCTTATTTTCAGCATTCTATGACCGATAAATGGGAGCCTCTTAGCTCTTCTGCTTTAAGCGTGTGTCAGAACCTCGTCAAGAAATCAGAGCAAACGTTGTTTTATACAGTAGAGCTCCATTCAGATCCTGTCTTTATGCGTTTTGTGCAACTTTTACATGCATCGGCCATTCAAACTATTGTGATTACCCACCACAGCAAATTGACAAGCTCAGTGTCTACCTATCAGAGCAAGAATTTGATATTCATCGTCAATGATATAAATGAATTGTTCAGTTTGATTTTTTATACGATCTCGGAACCGAGCCCGTTTGAATTGAATTGTAAAAAGTCTTCATATGCTGAATGGAATCGACCAGATTGTTCAAATCATTCGGTCGAAATCTTACCTCGCATCTGTCTTAAAATTGATGATCATTTTCTTTGGTTTGAGGAGAGACAAAATTGCGGTAAAATAATAGAAATAACATCTGCTGAATTGGAAGACGGCTCTACTTTAAGTGATCACGTTTTCAATGCAACGCACGGGCTGTACGTCAACAAAATTTGGAATTCTAAAAATCACTTGATTTTTGTCTTGAAAAACGCCCACCAAAAATACAATAAGTCGGAACCATCTCCTCTGGAAACCTTGAGAAATTTGAAATTCGAGGGCCAAACCATCAAGAACTTTGCGCCCGATATGCGCGGAAGAATAGCTTTTTGCTTCAAGTTTTTCTGGCGCTTCTTCAAAGGTCGAAAAACGATTATCTGTCATCCACAAGGTTGCGAGAAGTATGACGCTTTCACAGAAAACCTGATTTCGCTCCAAAATGAAACTGATGGTAATTTTCTTGACTTCTCTTTGAAAAATATGCATGGAAAACCAGTGAAAGTGTGGATTGATAATTTCAACATTGATGATGCAAACAGTCTTCTTTCGAGGTCCACTTCGAAATGGTTTTCATTACATGAAATGGCCATTGAACACTTTGGTTCCTCCGTTAACTGCAGTGTAAAGTACCATATGATACATGTAAATGAAATCAACAAGTGTCACGTTGAAGTAGAGGGTGGCTTAAAATATGGCGTAGATTTGCATTTATTTGGAGCTTCAATTACTTCCAAGATATCTGAGAACTTGAGCATCGATTATCTTGTCAGCCTTGATACCAGCGCTGTATGTTTCGCTGCGCCTCATAGTGGTTTCATGTCTCAAGGGCTTGTAATTTTTAAAAGTTTCTCACCAATGGTGTGGTTTTTGACTTTATGTACGATTTTCACTTTCAGCTTGATTCAATACGTTTTTCAGTACACACAATGCACATTGTTTAGTCATCTCTACTCTGAAGCACAAAGAGAACATATCAGAGGGACATCATCGATGTTAACCATCTTCGCATATTTCGTTTGTGGAAGTCCACCTTCTCTTAACCTGGGCCGACTAACTACAGGGAATATCCTTTTTTCAATATTCAGTTTTTCTACAATCATAATTTCTACAGCGTTTTTAGGTAGTATGACAACATTGCTCAGTAACCAAGTCCAATATCCGGAAATTAACTCTTTGAAGACTTTGGAGGAATCTGATCTTTACATTCAAATCTCGCTGGGTGAAGAAAGCGTTAGTGCATTTGGCTTTCAAAACTTGTCCGAATCACTGCAAAAAAAACTAGTCAACAATTATGCAAACTACTGGTTCCAGCTTTATACCGAGTTTTCTATTGAGACTGGAAACTACCTCCAAACTTTTCTGAACTCTTCTAGTAAGAGACGGGTGAATATTTCAGAGACAGTTGTTCTTGAGGGTATTTACTCGATTGATGAAACTGTTTTAAACAACATGCGGTCGATAATGGCGACTGACGCCTTCGTAGTAAAATTACCTTTCACATCAAACCCAAGAGAGAGTGTCATCATAGGTGATTTTTACCTAGGTACAGTACAAGAATACCACTTGGTAAGAGAATGCGTTTTGACGCACCCAGTGATATTCTTGATCCTAAAGAACTCGTTATTTTTTGACGAACTCAATCGTGTTTACGCTCATTTGCTGGAAACTGGACATGCTAAAAAACTTTTGGAGGATTCATCAGATGACCCCGTGAGGTGGGGTAATTACTCTGGAATAGAAGATAATGGTGAGCCTAGGGTGTACAATTTGAATGATCTACAGTCAGCCTTCATTGGTCTCATTGTAGGTTTATTTTTAAGTTTTCTCGCATTTGTAGGAGAGCTTACGATTGATAAGGGTTACTTTTATAATTGTTCTGTAGTTAAGTCATTTAGACGAGTATAGATGCCCCAACCGTGATAGGTAATGAGGTTCTGCAGGTCATTTTTGTGTGGAAAAAAATTGAATCGCCTGCATTTTTTTCTGGTTTATTTGCTTATGCCCTGTTAAGAACAACCTATGCATATTGTACAGTCATTTTTAGACTACATTTATCGAGATATTGAAAATCATTATATGTAGCCATTTTTCATATGTTTTGGTTCATATCTGTCGCCGAAAATAAGCAAAAACGGCCAATCTCTCATGGGGGGACGGGGGAGTCCAGCTCTGATGAGGGAGGGGGGGAGTACTTGTGGGGGAAAAAAATCTTTCGAGAAGTTAAAGTATTATTTTGACTTTTAGGGTATGTTCTCGCAGACTAGTGGTTTTAGTTCCAGTACTGGTGCTTTGCACTAGTGGTATTATACAAATTATTATTAATTACTAATTAGCTACCGAGTCAGCATTAATTATCAGCCTCTAAAATAACCGGTAGTGTTTAAATTTTTTAACTACGACCCGGGTTCTTTATTATTACGAGGCGGCCCCCTGAGAGCACCGATTGTTTGTCCACGGACACTTTCATGAATCCTGAAATGGCTGAGCCAATCAAAAATGAGCCACTTAGTGTCCATAAATTTTTTACGATTGTACTCTACAAACGAAAGAAAGAAACATGGATTGGATACTGTGGTGAGGCGTGAATGATCGATTATCGATACTTCCTCATTTGAAGTTGGGGTAAAGAATCGATTATTCAAGTACTCGTTGCAAACACCGTATTATCGATTATTTTCCACAGGTTTAAATGGCGGAGCAATCGATACATCGCAAAGCACGCCGCGCCTCTGATAAGATACGATGCTTGACGGAAAATCCTACGGATAGTACCATGATCTAGGAGACTACTTTCGCGAGTGCCGCTTAGTTCCACCGCTCGCGAAACCGTCACGTAAAAACGGATGTAAATAAACGTTGATATAAGCCTTGGTGTCCATATAACTTCATGTTTTCCAGAGGTCACGTGAGAATTGAGTTGCGTCCTATATGCGAAGCGACGAAATATTCGCAGGACAGGCTTTCCCCTTGTTTTTAGCGGTTATACCCGAGTGAAAAATGTTACTCATTACTTGAGTGAAGCGAGGGAGAAGTGCGGACTTGTACGTTCGCCTATCGAATGTCAAAAACAAGCTAATAGTGTGTACATTACGCTCTTCGTCTGTTCTCGTTTAGGGGACCCATGCGTCATTAGGCACATGATTTCGCAAACCGCTTCGCAATTTGGTGCCCACACACACGCTCCTTACTTCTCCGTTGCCGGATTTCACCCTTTTAAAGTTTTTAAAAATTAAAGGGCTGCACGGTCCAACCTAGGGCGCTTTCCGCCTCAGGCATTGCGCGCGTTACGCGTTACTAGTATGAATATCTTGCACTGAAAAATAAATCTCGGTGTATTTACTATGAAAAGGGTAAAATTAACAAGAATTCAGGGTTGTATTTGGATTGCATTTTGCAAAAAGGAACCAAAAGCATTGCCATGTTGCTAAGATTGTGCGACTTCACCCTTTGCAATGAAATTACTGTAATCATGTAAAAATATGAAATTTACATGGTAATTTTGGTCTTAAATTTACAGTCTTTAGCGTGTGAAATAGAAAATGTTTATAGATGACCAGGTTTTGCTTCCAAGACAAGAGGAGTTGCACAATCTCAGCAACATTGCAATGCTCTTGGTTCCTTTTTGCAAAATGCAGTCCATTTGATCCCAGTTTTTTCTTGGTAAAATTACGATTTATGGAATTGGTATTTTTACCGAGAAATCTCGGTGAAGTTATTGAACTTACTCGGTAACTTTACTGGACCTTGGTAAAAACGCCAATATTTTTTATCGACTGTGGTAGAATTACCGAGATAAAATGGCAAAGTAACCGGGAATTGATTACCAATAAAAGTGGTATTCTTACCCGAAAAAAAACAGTAAAAATACCGGTTTTTAGGTAAGCTTACCAGTCTGTCTTGGTATAATTACCAATAATTGGTAAAAAAAGTTAGATGGTGAAGGTACCAACGGATCTTGGTAAGAACGCCGAGAATTTTTTTTCAGTCTGTCACCTTCCGGCCGAAGTATCACAAATGCCCTGCAACGTTTAAAAATTTCCGCAGCCAGTTTATTTTTTACGAAGAAATCGTTTGACGAGGTTGTCCGAAAATTTCACGGAATTTTCTTTGTACTGCCGATAAAATTCAGTGAAATTTTCAAACAGATTAAACCGACAATTTCTCTGTAAAAAAATAAAATTGCGGCGGAAATTTTGAAGCCTAACATGGCGCTTGTGATACTTTGGCCGGAAGGTGACGATATATTAGAGAGTAAGATGTGCGAGAAAGATTGTAAAAGTGAGGTTTTTTGCTCTGTTGGGAGTAAAAAAAATATTTTTCGTCATATCTCGGGAAAGTCACGGCAGAATTGGACGGATTTCTGTCAAACGGAACTAAATGCATTAAGACATGAGCCCTGAGACCCATAAGAATACACGCATAACAGGGCTCACGTCATAATGCACATAGTTCCGTTTGATAGAAATACGTCCAATTTTAAGTGTTCCTATTTGTTTACCCGTGCAAAATAGGCAGTGAAAAACTTGCTATGTTGCAAATTGAGATATGAATGTTTTTTAACTCTCCGTCGTTGGTGAGAAAATGCGTAACTGCACACGCAATAGAGTACAATATCAACGGCTGGGAACGGTGCTGTAGAAGGCGCCATGAGCAACTATTCCACCACAGAGGTATTGCACAGTATCAGACGGAAATGAAGGCGCTTTAACGTTGGTTAATTGACTCGCATCGTTTAGCACTGTGTCGAGTCCTGCTGATCGTACGATCATCGTCGATAACCGGCTCCTCTTCGATAGATTTTTGTGAAACTTGGCACCGGATGGCTTTTTTAAACGGACTTGATTCTTAACTCAGTTTCTCAAAATCCTAAAATCCAAGATGATGGATATGCCCTAAAATGCTATCTCAACTCCAGCACGATCGATTTTTTTGAAACTTGGTATCAATAAGACAAAAATTGTTCAGATTTAAGGTTAATTTGTCAAAAATTTCTTGAATTAAAAAATAAATCGTCACATGACGCCTTAGTAGCTACTCCTTCAGCCTCCTAAAATTCTACCAGTGGCGCTAATTTAGGAAAGGTGGCAATCACCAGATATGAGGCTCCATCTTTTTCGAAGGAAATATTTTTCCTTTTGATGATCCATTCTACGATTTTTTGAAGTCTTGCCCCTATGAATTTTACGTCCTCTCGACTACGTTCATCATCCCTTCTTCCTCAACTTAATTTACGCCTCTGCAGGTTGATTGTTGACATTGATCGACAAAGCTATAGACAAAATAGACAAAAAGGATATAGCGGGATCCTATTGGTGGAAGCGGGTGGTTGTAAAGGACAAAGCAGGTAGTTAATTGACTAATAAACGGCAACCCACGAGAGACCCTATAGTTAGTCCATCGTTACCTCCCTCAGTCTATAGGAACCAATTATTCCAACCAATCCCGCTTCATACTCCCTATGCCTTTTTTGTCTACAGCTTTGTCTATCAATTTCATCAGGATGCCATATAACTAAAACAAAAATCTCCATCCACTCTCGAAGGCTCTTCGAGATTACTTCAATGCCTACAGATATCATCCGAACTAAAGTTTTTGCTGCCTAATTTTTTTCTATGCTATTTGCTTTATAAGAAGTCGTATAAACTGATGCCTTGAAACTTTATGTGAATTTTTCCTAGATTGCAAAAAACACACACGTCCAATTTTAAGGCAGAGTATAGTTTGGTTTTCTGTTAAACAAAATGAAAAACCAAAGGAAAGTGGGCAACATCTGACATGGTTACGCCGATTCTAGTCTCATCCGACTATTTATACATGGCTCTATATGAATTCATTTCCCGGTCACTAACAGTTTTCTGCACAGCCGCAAGAGGGGAGAAAGTTAACGGCCGCCCTAATACTTTTGAACTGCATTGGATTTGCTTAAACTAACACTCATCCGAAAGGCAATATTTGTCATCAGTGACATGGCGTGCTTTGCGATGAATCGATTATAAGCCTTTTAGACCCATGGAAAAGGATCGATCGCTAGGCTGTGCCTTAATAATCGATTCTTTACTATAGCTTCAAATAGGAAAATATCGATAGCGGATGATTCACGCTTCACCGCTTTTTGTCATCTCCCTTCGCGTGCCCTCGTGTCGATTGATTGAAGTGCTGCGGGCCAAATGGACGGATCTCTGCCAAACGGAACTATATGCAGTATGAAGTGAACCCTGCTATGCATATATTCTTGTGAGTCTCAGGGCTCATATCTTAATGCGCATAGTTCCGTTTGGCAGAAATACGTCCAAATGGCAGACAAATTTTCAACCGAACCCTAATTTTCGACTGGATGTTTTTCCATATTCTGCGAGTGTCATTTGACTCGAAACGCGTGGACGTCAAGTTTCCAAGGAATCTGTCTAACCTCTGAATTTTTAAAAAATATCGCGTGATCTGTTGAAAAAGTATGCATTTTTTCACACATTTAAGCTCGAGTGGCTCATCGATAACATGGATTATTGGCAGCTAATTAAAACTACAAAACAACATTCTCCTCTACCAAATAATAATAAGACCAATATCGTCTAATGCATACCAAATCTAGGCTTGTGCAGTCATGTCAAATATAAAGCCTTGTCCACACGAGCACGGTTCGAGGAAGTTCGGGCGGACTTGTTTCAGGAACTTATTATAACTCAGCTATAACTTGTTTCTCTAGTTCTCCAGTTCGCGGAACTAATTTCCCAAACTGCACTCGTATTGACAAGACCTAAAACATATAGAAGAAATTCAAACTTTCACACTAAGGATTTCAAATCCTCCGTGGTATCTGTGTAGCGAAGCTATATCCATTCGGAGCTGGAAACATTATTATCATTTTATTGTTAAGAAAACAGCCCTCTTTGATAATTCGGCATCCGGCGTTAAAACTTATAATTTTCTCGAGCATTCCTACAGAGAGAGCTATGCGTAGAGCGGAGAAGGTGGAGAGGATGGGATGTGCTCTCAGGAATCCCGCGGCAGATGACGGAGAAAAGTCGTGTGAACTTTGGTGATGTAGGGAGAACACGACTGAATATTTGTTAATTTCCTGGCGATATCCGGACTTTCGCTTCCTGTCTTCATCCCTTAACAGTAATGCTGGGCGTAAGGGCGTAAATTCAATTCTAACGTGGGTCCTAAAGAGCGTGGATTTATTCGGAAACCAGAGTTCATTTTAAAATTTAGCCACGGCCTTACGTTAGAGGAGCGACAATTTATTTGGGCGCTTTAACTTTCGTGACCTAAGTCCCGACCTGACATCGGTGCGTACAGGAAACGTAAACCTCGTTACGGTGTAAACTTGCGGGGAAAAACTTAATACGCGTATTAGCTTTTCATGCCGAAAGTTTTCAGAAAGTTTTGGATATTAAACGCTGTCGTTTTTCCGAGGGTCTGCTCTGTATGTTCGTAATATGTATAAGCTATACGTAATGGCTTATCCCTTTTTGAAGGAGTCTCGAAAAAACATATGAAGCCATTTTTAATGATGGGAACTTTTAAGTTAATACAACATGCGCAACTACTATGTACTACGATAAGTGAATTCAAAAGCATTTTACTTGACATTTTTGTGATTTTGAATAACATACCTTTGCGTGTTGGAAAAATTACATTCTGATGATATGGGAAAAAATTAAAATCAATTTATTTCGTCTCATCATAATGGAATGAAATTGAGACGTGATAAGAAACACAATAATATACGGGCCGAATCTACATCAATAATTTTGATGCTAACATTATGGATGGCGTAAGTCCGCAATTAGTGCAATTTTTACAATTAGTGTTTTAAACTTGTTGGTGGATTTGGATCATTAAAAGACTGAAAAAGGGTTTCACACTTAAAATTCCTTATCAGATAAGATTTAGTTGGTCATCGATGCTCCATCCATCCATGCTTTACGCTTTCCTAATGGACCAGTGGTCAAAGTACCTTTTCTTCAATTTTGATTATTCACAGTTAATCAAAGAAAGCTCATTTTATCCGTGCGAAACTTTTTAAATTCACAACCGCTTTTGAGTAAGTTGCGATCTTGTAAACGGCGACTCTTTCAGTTTCGCTAGAGAATACGATGACCGAACCAAGGGACTTAAAAATACACAATGTGATCCAGCCGCCTGCGCTCTCCTCTTTTAATTAAGACGTAGAGACCAAAAACAATCTTATTATTTTTTCAAAATAATATTCCTCGGCATTTTTCGAATATGCGGCTCGATTTGAAACTCAAAATTATGAACTTTTTGGTCAGCATCATTGTACAAGGCCACTCACAATGTATATATAGGAGCGCCTTCAAATCAATCCGTAAACTTAATGCAAAATTCTGATACCACTATTCGTGCGTCAAGGCAGTCATATTGCATACCCGGCCATTTGAAGGCGCATCATTGACTTCAGGCAAAGGGGTACGAATTACAGCAATGTCATTCGATATTCTTAGGGAGAAAAACTCCGGAGGTGACCGACCTGCAACTCAACCCTCGCGGTGCCCCCCCTGACATCCAAAAGGCCCAACCACCCGGGGGCTGCCCACCTGGCAACTAAGAAGCCAAAGCCGGGGGCCGCCCACCTGGCAACTAAGAAGCCAAAGCCGGGGGCCGCCCACCTGGCAACTAAGGAGCCAAAGGCGGGGGTCGCACCCCTGGCCCCTAATAAGTAAAAGCCGGGGGCCGCCCATCCCTTGAAGATTTTGCAAAATTTTCTTCGCACAGAGAAGAAAAATCACGGCAGTTTTAAATAATTTCCGTTGAGTAGTTTTCCGTTTAAAAAATAAGGTATGACATGAAGGATGCGACGTCACAAACCGAGTTACGTGATTTCCGACTTACACCGTCGATATGTTAGACAAAGACACTTAAAAAATTTAGGTACGATTAAGTTGTGAAAAACTCCAACATCTTGCTCCGTTTGGAGACCATTTTTGCGCCGTAATTTTCTTTACGCAGGAAGGTACATATCAATGAAGATCTAGAATTGATTTCCAATTATTATAAAATGCAATCCAAGTAGAAGGGCTCGCTAAGCACGAGTAGAAGCTGTATACGAGTAGCATTAAAAATCGCTCGATCAAAAGTCAAAACCACAAAATAAAACACAAAAAATGGAAAACCAAAAACGGTCCGAGCATTTTGTCATGTATATTAGACAAAAAAGAACATTCCGAACTTTTTGAACTCGCATAGAGTGCCCTCGAACCTCGATGTGGTCGTCGTGATTTTGACGCCACTTTTCATTGGTTGCAACTCAAGCAAAGTTTGCAACCGTCCCAATTTGCCTCCTTGTACTGGGAGGGCCTTTTTCCGGCGGACAGTCACATATACATTTCAAGGAAATGGAAAATAAAGGGCAAGGGGCATCCGAGCGGGAAATTCCCTCCAAGTCGACGACAAGTTCACGTTCGGAAAGGAGACCATTAGGACAAAGCAGCCTGCGCAATTATTCGCAACCTCGTTTGAGCCGAGCGGAGAGCGGCCTGGAACACGCGAAATCAACCCCGGAGAGATCACAGGAGCCGGGAGATAAGGGAAGGTAACTACCAGAGCGAAAGCATGACCAGTCTGTTTAGTTTTAACGAACTCGTTGGAAATCAAGATAAATCGCCGACGAGAAAAAGTGGGAGCTCCGGCGAGAGGAAGTGATTCCATCCTCGAGTCGCTCCGATTTTAATCCTCTCCTTCCAGCAACTGCTGGCCTAATAATTGTGACTTAAAACGATTGTTTGGGGTCCCCGGTCCAGGCGTTGTCAAGTCCGTGAGATTTCGAAGTGTACACGTACACTGGAAAACAAACACATTGGATCTGAATCACTAAATACAAAAAGGGCACATGTCCAGAAAACCAAATTGTTCAGGAGACACAAAAAACTGTTTATTTCGAGGTAGATATTTTTTGGAAAGTCGTTATGTTTAAAAATATCTACCACGAAATAAACGGTTTTTTGTGTCTCCTGAACAATTTGGTTTTCTGGACATGTGCCCTTTTTGTATTTAGTGATTCATCTGGAGTCCTGACTCTTAAAAACATCGACAAGAAAAAATACTTTTGATTCAATCAGATTTAAGCTTGAATCGAGAACCAAGCCTCTTAATTTAAGCGGATTTCGTTTTGATTCAAGCAAAAATCCGATTGAATCAAGAGTATGTTTTCTTGTCAATGTTTTCAAGAGTCTGGACTCTAGATCCAATGTGTTTTTTTTTCCAGTGTATTCTGTCATGCTAAGGAGGAACTTCGTATGAACCTTCGATTCAGACGTTGCCAAATTTCCCTTGATAAAACACGAATTTCTTGGTCAATTTATGAATATTTTTCTTCCAACTTTGCAGACAATTTTGCTCGCAATTCTATCAAAAAGCCCTGAAAATTTCAAGGGATAATATTCATGAGTTTCTTCGGAGAAGGACATTTTATCGAAGCGAATTTGGCAACTCTCGAATGTTCATACGGCGTTCTTCCTTAGCACGGCAGTATTACTGTGGTGCGGTCCTTGTCTCTGGGTCCAGCAGGCTGATTGTTGACATTGATTGACAAAACTGTAGACAAAGAAGACATAGGGAGTATGAAGCGATCCTTGTGGTTGAAATGGGTGATTCCTATAGAGTAAGGGGGAAAGTAATGGAATAACTATAACGTCTCTCGTGGGTTGCCGTTAGTTATAGTCTATTTTCTATTATTCACCTCCTTTGTCCATTACAACCACCTGCTTCTATCAATAGGATCCCCCCATATCCCATTTGTCTTTTATGTCCACAGCTTTGTCTATCAATTTCAACAATCAGCCCGCAAGAAAAAATGTCGCCTATTTAGGTGAGAATGTCTGAGAACAGTCGCCAGATATGCTCAAAGTACGGACTGAAATGATGGACCAAAATCACCACACTCCGAATGCGTTGAAGGACACATCATCGATGGCTAAACACATTATTTTTTCTCTAAGTATACGTTAATAGGAAGGAAGTGGACACTTTAAGATCCATTTCTCATTGACTTGACCATTTTAGGCTACACGGGGCCCAAAAGCAGAGATAAGAAACCCTCTACTGCACTCAAAAAAGGTATGACTCTGAGACCCACAAAAAATGGCTCGGAGATCCATAATTTCTAACCTAAGTGCCTTACCGTCTACAGTATGGCTTTCTGAGCCATACTTTATTGATCGTGAACCTATAAGCATGGCTCCACGAACTATATTTTATGGCTCTATGATCCATAACTCGGCCTGTAAGTCACTCCTCCCATACTTGTTTTTTGAGTGTGGCCTCTTGGCAGAAGCGGATCCAGCAATTTGGCAACATCGGGTTTCCTCCATGTGTTATAGGAATCGATTCTTGTCGGGCACCTGGCCCCTCCAAGAATCGATAAATTTCCATAGGTTTAAATGGAGAAAAACAATGTTGCTAATTTGCTGGATCCGCCAATGCCATTTGGCGACAAGTGGAAAATTTTATTTTCATTCAACACTTTCTAATGGACAATTATAAGGGAGCAACAGTCATCATATCTACCAGATGGACGATGAGCTCGGGTGGCGTAATGATCAACAAGATGAGCAATGAGGTGGCAAACAATTTTGCCGAACCTCGGTATGTTTGCGAAACGAAATACCCTAAACGTTGTTCAACATCCACCTAGTAAGTAGATCAACAGTTGAATGTTGGAGTCCCGAAAGTAAAAGCTTCCACAGAAGGAAGGTCTCTTGTCTCTACCCAAGTATACGTTTTAATTAGATGTACTTTCAAATGAATAGAAATTTGTTCGGGCAGTAATCTTTATCGATGACCAGAACTCAAGGGATCGGACGGTTTCCTCGCTATAGAGAGTCTCTCGTTATCATGATAGTTGATCAGAAAAAGACGGACGAACTCTGACGTCAATGACTCTATAGATAAGAGAGGAAAACAACACAATAGCCCGAATTCAGAACGATAAAATACAGTAAGTAAAAAAACAAAGGGACGCACAAGGCTAGAAAACAATCTGTTTTTTTAGCCTTTTAGCCATTTAATTTATATTTATTGCATTTTATCGTTGACTCTGTAGATTAACTTAATCTGATTAAGGTACCTCTGAGGGGTGTAAAATCTGTACAATCCGTCGAACCTAGGATTGCAGGCTCGCAGTTTGCACTAATCGGAAGTGTTGCACACCACGGTAGTTCCGGCACCGAGAAATTATGCATTTTCACCGATTAAAACGCGCACCGTGGTGAATGCGCAATGCGTGAAGTATTCCCACAGTCTTGTAGGCGCTACTACGCGCCTCACGCTGACGGCTGTCGGTCGGCAGTGTCGGCACTGTGTTTGGCGCAATGCGTGAAGTATTCCGGCAGTCTTGCAGGCGCTCTTGTAAGTTCCGCGCCGATTGCATTGTGTTTGGCGCGATAGTTTAACTCGCCGATTTAGCGTTTTTCAACTACTACCATTAGCTTAACTACTACCCTCTATATGCGGATTACTGTCATTTAAAATGATAAACAAAAATACATATAATCAAAATAATTTTCATCTGTTTCTTAAAAAGCGGTTTGCAACATGCCCGCACCTCTCGCGAAGCTGCACAGATTTGTCAGCCGCTGGCAACTCACGCTCTTGAGAGGGTAGACTACTTCCTTTTAGCACCGTGAATTTTACTTAAAGTAAGTATAATTATAACGTAAACAATAGTGTTTTATTCAATGTAAAATTACTTTCGAGCATTACCTTTAAGAAATTACTCTCTTTTGAATACACCTCATTTTTTTCTGTGACAATATTCGCAATACGTCCAGATGGTATTGTAATTGTCACAAGTTGGCAGTGGCGTGGCGAGCTTTGCGATATATCGATTGATATGTCATTTAAAACTATGGAAAAGGATCGATAAACAGGATGCTCGCAGCGAACGCCTTAATAATCGATTTTTTACCATAGGTTTAAATGGCACAACAATCGATACATCGCAATTCACGCCACGCCACTGCAAGTTGGCAACCACTCGTCCAAAGTCGTCACCATATTTTGACCCCGAGCAGCTCCCATAAGACCGGGTCACCGAGGAACTCGACGATTTCGAAGAGCTCTCATTTTATATATGTTTTTAGTGTTTACTCTTCGCGTTATAGTAAAGGAGGTCAAGGCAAAATAGTGCCAAACGGCCACAGGTGTTGCAAACATTGAACCAAAGTTTAATTTTGGCCGGTTGATGAAAGTCAATGGATTGAGTGGAATACAACGAAAAAGATTCTTCTAGAAATTATAGTAGCTAATTCTTTCATCAACGTAATAAGAACTTGCATATTCATGATATTAATAATAGCAACCACTATACTTATTCTTAAAAAATTATATCAACAATGAATCTCAAGTTGAGTGGCGCATTTTGAGTGTTATTGATAGATAATTAAAATGAAAAGTCTTGCCTTACACGCTTACTGATTTCATTATATTATTGCAGTTTAGTGGATGTAAATTTTGGAACATACGAGTCCATCCTCAATAATATTATCCTGCAATATTATAAAGAATTCAACAAGCGTGTAAGGCAAGAGTTTTCACTTTAATTAAGCGAATTTTCGCGATCGAATGTCATTCATCAAACGAATTGATCAGTGCTGAGTGATGCCGATGATCGGTGATGTCAGGAGCCAATCAGAGCTCAGATTTTTTTCCTAAATGAAATTAAGAAGAAAATAAGAAAACACGAAACACTAAAACACAGAAATTGCGAAAACACCAGACTTGAATTGACAAAACACAACAACAGATAGAGATGACAGAACAAAAATTTTGGTGAGAGATGAAGTTTCTGACATCGATTGCATCAATTCAAAAATTGAATTCAAGTCCCGAGGTGAATTCGAAATTTCAAATTGATGGATTTCAACGGTCTCTGGTGAGACCAACGAAGAAGTCGAATATCATTGAAAAAAAATGCACAATCGTCGAATATCATTCAACGGTGAATGATATTCGATCGCGAAAATTCGCTTATTATCATTTAATCGTAATTGATCAAGTTCTCCAAATAAACAAAGGGTAAGAAATCGAGAATCTCTAGACATAAAAAATTGTATCTTTCAAAAGTTCGTTTTACATAATAAGTTGAATATTATAAATTTTCCCGAAACACCACGGACACAAGTGACGAAGAAAGGCGTTTATCTTAACTGGATTCATTTCGATGCAAAGAAACATGAAAACTAAATACAATATTCGATGGCGCAAGGTTGAATAATGAAGTCTCGCGTGGCATTTTTTCATACAATTAAGAGGATTTTTTTTTTTTTTTTTTTTTTTTTTTTTTTTTTTTTTTTTTTTTTGCGGAAGGATAAACTGCTTCACGCGCCTAGATAGAGATAAGCTACCCCTTTTCGCCCGAATATCCGACTCACCCCCTTGCCGAGTGCCACCCCTTCGCGGCCCAGCCGTCTCGACGCCCGGGAAGATGGATGGTTAAGTTTATGTGACTAGTTGTATTCAAAACAGCCCCTAATTTATTTTTTCGTAAAATGTAGGCTGGTGCTTTTCAGCTCAACTAGATCACATTATTTTGCAATAACTGTAGATTTACGTTTATTCATAAAATCCTCCATGTGAAAAAGGACCTGAGTTTTTTTTTAAATAATTTGAACAAACAGTGAAAGCTTTCTGTAAAATGGTTAAAATAAATGTTTTTAAAAACTTACCACTTTCACTTAATATATTTTATGTCACATATGTCAAGTAATTTTAACCATTTTAAGGACCTCAGTGAATGGAAGCAAATTTCAATGGATTATTTTTCAAATGGGACTAACAATTGGATTTTAGTTATGACAGAGTCCACTCTTAGTCCTGCAAAAGAGATAGTTGGGAGAAATTGAGTTATAATCTTTACGTCAATTAAAGATATTACGGTGCATTATAACTAATCCAACTATGTGAGTGCTGAACATAGTAATTGCAGGTTTGGACTTACAGTGTCTTTTTCTTAAAGTTTTCTAAGCCGCAAACTTAAAGTGTTATACATTTTCGCGGCTGTATTTTTTCGGGCTTTTTTTTTGGGGGGGGGGGGGGTGGAAATTATACGTAAAACAGTCCTGTGAGTGGAGGTTTCAATGTCTCCTATTTAAATTTTAAAAAAAAATATTTCTTGATTATCCTCTCATATTCTTACCATTCCCCTTCGTATCCCGTGTTTGACATGGATTTGTAGAGATAATCAATAAAAGTAAAGTTTAAAAAAAAAAAAAAAAAAAAAAAAAAAAACCGAAATTAGCATGTGACGGCTTAAACATACCACCTTTTGTGTGCTCTCAAAAATTACAGCCTCGGTTTATCCATTTTTAGTTCTCATATATTGCGATGCAAAAATTTACTAATAATGAAAAAGGGAGGGAAAAAAGCATTTACACGTAAGAGGTTATCTTTTTACAAACAGAAGCAGCAACTCTTAATCTAGGTGTAGGCCTGGATAAGTCCTCTGCTTTGATTGTACGTTTTAACTTGAGGAAGGTACATCGATAGAATATAATGATAGAATTATTTCGTCAGCAACGAATATGATTTACAATCGGCTGTAAATGCATTTACATACGCTCATTACCGCAGTTTAATGGTTTGCACCATTGAGCATTTAGGAAGTAATCCGTGTGATTATTAGTCGATTCGGAGGTCATGTTGATTATACTTGCGGTCAACCGCAACCAACAAAATTTTAGCCCGGGTGACGTATTTGTACATAGGAACCGATAGAGGTGTAGAGATAATCGGGCGGTTCTTGGCGGGGAAAAGCGCGGCAACCTGTTTGGCTTGGGGCGTGGAAATTCGGGCGTTCAAACAAACAAGCGTGATATGGGGAGAGTTAGAGGGAGCGCGCTATTTGAACTGCAAACTCAATTAAAAATCCCAGACTCGACCTGGAGCATTGTTCAACCTTTCCACAGATATAAAAGCCTAATGCCACTATTGCCGCTTATTTCCGCGACCTGCCACCGCAAAACTAAGTGTAAGTAGAGTACCTTTTTTAGGGAGAGTATGGACAGCTCGATTTATGTACACTGAAAAAAAAATATCGGTGTATTTACTAAGAAAAGGATAAAATTACCAAAAATTCAGGGTTCTATTTGATCCCAGTTTTTTCTTGGTAAAATTACCATGTATGGAATTGGTAATTTTACCGAGATATCTCGGTAAAATTATCGAACTTTCTCGGTAATTTTACTGGACCTTGGTAAAAACGCCAATATTTTTTATCGATTGTGGTAGAATTACCGAGATAAAATGGCAAAGTTACCGGGAATTGATTACCATTAAAAGTGGTATTCTTACCTGAAAAAACAGTAAAAATACCAGTTTTAGGTAAGTTTACCAGTCTGTCTCGGTAAAATTACCAATAATTGGTACAAAAAGTGAGACGGTAAAGGTACCAACGGAGCTTGGTAAAAACGCCGAGAATTTTTTTTTCAGTGTAGCTCTTAGGACGTGAAAAACGAAAATCACTAGAAAAGTGCCGCTGCCAACCTATGCATTTGAAAGATTAATCAATAGGGCTGACACCGCATTGTAAACAAGCGTTTTTAAAGATTAAGACTTTGAAACTGAGAAAATGTATAAAAATCAAAGTTTTATACGCGCTTTTATAATTTTTGATCATAATGTACCTACTCTCGGAGTTTAAATTAATACCACTGAATAATTCGAGTTCATAGGTTGCCTGCCTTTTTGGGCCGTAAAAGCTACATGACCTGATCAAACCTAACCTCCATGCAAATTTTCGAGTTGTCCATACTCTCTCTATAATGGTACTCTAACTGTAAGTGAGGTGTTTTAAAATGTTTCATCTTTGATATTTCCGCGACTCTTCTTTCGGTAAATCAGCCTTGTCGCTTCACCCTCAAATCGCGCGAGTTGCTTTGCAAGGTTGTAAATTTTCTGCCGCTTAGTGGCGCGGCGTCTTTTGAGATATATAGATTGATCTACCATTTATACGTATGGAAAAGGATCGATAAACAGGGTGTTCGCAGAGAACACCTCAATAATCGATTCTTTATCATAGCTTCGAATGAAGAAATTTCGATTATCGATCATTCACGCTTCGCCTCTTATGAATACGTGTAAACATTTTTGACTATGATGCGATGGAAATAACCGCACAAAGTCGGGCAACACTGCAAAGCTCGAAGCTCAGCTCAATCAGATCGTCCCGATCACGATAGGAAAAACTTTAACAAAGTTAATTTTCAGCTCCAATTTATCACGTGCAGCCTCTGCATTCCTGCAAGGCAGGATTGCATATTTGGACGTATTTATGCTAAAAGGAACTATGTGCACAGGGATTGCGTATGACATAGCTCCGTTTAGCGTAAATACGTTCGTTTCATCGGTTCATCCAGCAATTTAAGACGATTATAAACTTCATTACAAATATGAGATTGAATTTTCATAACAAAGGTTTTATCGACGATTTTGAAGGCTAATAACCAGTTAAATTTGATTAAATTACTGAAAACATACGCATGCAAGCGTCTTAATTGGGTGCACGATCACAATTTAAATCACTAATTTAACTCGTATCATTTTGAGTCCATATTATTATACGTGACCTTAGACGGCAAAACAGAACATCGTGCACTATAGGTCTAAAGGCAATAAATTGTTTGCGCGTACTAGAGCACTGGACGGTGTTCTATGAACAGTTTGGTACAAAATAAGACCAAAAATGGCATGGCAGCTTTAATTTTGACTTTCAAATAGTAGTATAAGAGAAAGTTTCCAGTACAATTCCAGAAATTATCTGGGATAAAACAGTAACTTGGGCTATTTATGTAGGTTTATCTTAATTCTGGGATTAATAGTTAAAACTAGGATATTTCCTTTTCATTTTTGATTTATTTTAATTTGCGGAAAACTTGAATGAATTACATTTTTTACTTTATCCACCCTAATAAATTTAATTCCTTTAATTTTATTATATCATTTATTTTCTATCTCAAGGTTTTTTTTTGTTACAGCTAGTTCAACAACTCTTGAAAGTCTACCTTCATAGTCATTAGGCGAAAATCAAAGTAATTTATACCGCGAGGCAAGTTTTGTCGGCAAACCAAGATACATATCCTCGGATGGATGAAGTGAGCATGTTTTTGGCCTACCTCGACGATTGAAGGGGAGATATCGATGTACGTGACTTTCATAAACCTCCGTGTCAATTCTGCTTCTGATATACATTTTCGGGCAGGAGATGCCGCTGTTGACATCGTTGGCTCGATCTTTGGTTCATATTTTTAATAGAGGTTATGTATTTTCACCATTTTTATATACATATTTTTTTTATTTTTATCTTTGAACGAATCGACGGGCTTGCAAGAGAGGACAGAGGGAGCGAGAGAAACGGAAGGAGTGCAGTTGACTTGCAGTGATAAATATCGGAAGCAAGCTGACATTGCCTAAAATGAAAATCGGCCGCTTGTTTAAAAAAATTGACGGGAGCATTGCATCAACTACCCTTGGATGATTGATCAGGAGGAAATGAAACAGATCAAAGGGGCAAGATATTGCAATGAAACTGAGAATTTGGGCGAAAAGTGTCTTAAATCTGAAACTCAAGCTAGAGACAAATTTGGCTCTCAACACAAGGGAACATTGGGAATCTGGTTCCAATGCATATCTGACGGAAATATTCTAATGTATTGAAAAATTTAAGAATCCGCCTTTTTGCCGACTTTGGTGTTTCGAAATTTCCTTTTCCATTTTTTTTCCGTTCCTAATGACCGATTCATATTTTTGCATGGAAGTTTCAGACGAAGATAACAGATAACATGGATATCACATCACAGATAACAGATGGACGAGAAAAATCGAACGGCCTTGCATGTATTAAAATAGTTGTTGGTGACTTGCACGCGTTCTTAATTGAGTTCTCTTTTAACATCAATCAGTTCGGATCAGCTCGCTGAGATTGAATATCCTTAAAAACTGCGGTTTCAGAAAATTAATAAACCCCTAAGATCTCTATTTAAAATGGATCTTGATTCCATTTTTCTGTTAACCCCTAGATGACCAGGCCGGGTCAAATTGACATAAAACTAGCTAAAAATACGTGGCTCCAGTTTGTATGAGGCCGATACATAGGAGGTTTGGATATAAGTTTACAAATGCATCGTAAAAAAATTATCAGACATCAAATAAATTAAAAACAAGCAGTAAGCTCCAACGCATTCGCGTCGGAAAGCGGCTCTGGCGACAGTAGTTGTTAAACGTTTACGGTTTCCTTGGTAACCTTTGTTTGCTATCAGCTGATATCGAGTAATATGCCTAGGAAGCTCCAACCACTGCATTCTTCCAAAAAACCGCGAAAACTTTAAAATTCAAAATTTCAAATTTTGAACGTAAAGTAGATTTTTTCCATCACGAGATTAAAGCACAGACAAGTTTTGAATTATTGACTGTATCACCATGATTCCAAAAATACACTACACAACATAGCATTGGCTAACAATAAAACAATATGCAATAAAATAATGTCATGACAAGGTACATAGTCGAAAATGGCGCCGATTCCCATCAACCAACGCGCGGTCTCTCCAATGTAACATGGTCCATTGATACTCCCCAGCTGGGACCGTCCGGAATAGCAGCTCTAGTGCAAGCACCAGAGCCGCTAAAAAAGAAAAAAAATTGTATGTCATGGAATTTTCATTGGACAACGACCCCCAGAAATCCCGAACCGGATCAAATCGACTAAACCATCTCTTCTGGAAGGGTCATGGTGCCGGTACATAGGAGATTTTAGATATAGGTCCACAAATAACCCTAAAATAGGGATCAGACCTCAAATTGTTTTTGAAAAAAATCAAAACCAAAAATAGGAGAGACATATTCGGGCTTTGTTTTTCAACTTTTTCTCCGAATCCACGCGACATCTCATTGGCAGCATAGAGCAGAGTATTGCGAACTCACGCCTCGCGCCATCGCGCCTTCAATTTTTCAGATGCAACGCGGACATCCATCAAGCACGAATAGTTGTATCTCTGCGCCGTTGTCAATGCGTTTCCTTTCCTTTGCTCTATTTTCAAGTCGTGTTGAAGGGCTACATAAGCAACAAAGCCGAAATTTGTAGCAATATGCAGTGTCGCTTCATCAAAAATGAATTTGTGGTTGGATCAATAATTCCGTCACAGAAAATTTTCACTGGTAGCTTTCATTTGGACCGAGTTTATACGAAAGGAACCAACCCAAATTTTCGAAATAATTGAGTTAAGAATGTTTTTGAGTTTCAGTAGCAGTAAATTTTCTCCTGCCAAAAACTGAAAGTCCAAAATAAAAATTTTGGCGTGAAAAGAGGGGTGAAAGTTTATTTTTTACATTGAGCATGATGCAGGAATAGAACTTCAAACCTCTTTTTCTCAGTTTCCTTTCTGATGAACTCGGTCCATTTGGAACCAACCAAATTCTCTCGAGACAAAAACAGAGGCACTATTGCTCGCCAGTGAACATTTTCTAGAGAGAAATTCTTTTTTGTCCAAATTTCAAGTGTGTGATTCGCGTACTGAGCCCTTGCGTATAGATCGGGATTTTAAATGCCGGCTTTTTCCTCATCAGAAAATCGCAATAACAGAATTCTCCGAGCTTTTCGAGTACCCACTCTCACTTAAGCAAATAAGCTCCCGGCTCTTTGCCCCTCGTCTCTTGAGCAACTTGAACCGCAAACGAGGAATGTGCATCTGAGGTTAATTGAAGACCCCGTCCTCTTCTCCCCCTCTCATTAAGCCTCTCTCGTGAAATGAGACAGAATCAATGGGGAAGTCATAGGAAGAATCCCTCCCGAGTCATTCGCTAACTTGCAAGTTCAACGGGGCACAGAGTGAGATGGATGAAACAGACCGAGACATTGTTGATATCAAGCTTGCCGAAAGCGATCCTCTTCAGAGAGGAATAGTTCCGGCTCTTACCTAAGTGATTACTGTCATTATACGAAAGGACGAGAGTCGATTTTTGGCCGCGTCGAGGGTCGAGCCTTATTTTCCCTCCGCTCTTCTATTCGTTTACTTTCACCTGCTCCGTGAAAAGGTTTTAACAGAGAGTGAGTGGGTAGGATGAGAAGCTTACGCCGCTTACACGTTTACTTCATTAGGACAGCAAATGGAACCTCATATGCGCGTTGGTCGAGAGATATTTGAAGGGCTTGGAGGACAAGGCGCATAAGTGCAGTTTTTGAAGAAATTGAGGTACTAATGATTTCAAGTAAAACTAGTCATAATACACATTCTATGAAAAATTCGCTACCAAATTCAAATTTTACCATATGCATTTGTGTAATTTCGGAACTTCAATCGCTCATTTCTCGAAATAGCAAAAATTGCATTTATGCCATTGGATGATTTTAAGGAACCTCAATATTTAATCTTATGATTACCAAAAATTTACCGGGGAAAAATGATCTCCGGTGCTATAAATTTGAGCCAAGTGAAATTGTCTTATTTGCTAAATCAACTTTTCCAATTGAGTCAAATTATTAATTTGTAAATTTTTTCAATCGTCTTGTGATTTTCCTTCCTTTTTCATTGTTGCTAATACTGAGTCCATATGTATAGTACCTATCACAATTGCACACGCACTGTATGTAGTGGACTGAACTCTTTTGAAGAAGAACCATAAAAGCACGCTCACATTAAAGACGCATTAAAGACGTTCGCATTCATACTAGTTCCTTGACACTCGCCATCCTATTTCTTAGTTTATATTTTATTGTTATAATATAAGTACAAATATTCTCGCGCTGAACATACATATGTTTCATTTTTTTTAAAAAAAAGTCTGAGCAATGATATTTCTTTGTTTTCTCTGTGAATCAACTCCACTTGCTCGAATTATTTACAAATAATTTTAAGGAGGTATTTTGATAGGTTTTGTTTGATAAAATGAAGTATAATCGGAGATTTTAAAACGCCACAGTAAAGATCTACATGATCGTATCTGACCATCAATATATATGAAATCATTAATCATTGGAAGGGAATGACCTATTCCTAAACTAGCTCAGAAAAAATATTTCATAAAGAAAATCTAAACTCCGAAGAAAACGTTTTCTTTTTTTCTCATAGATCCTTTATTGAGTACTCATACGCGCAGAGCGCAGGGATATAACGATGATTCCGCACATTTGATGAAGAATAATTGAAAATGCAAAATAATGTTTTGCTGCTACAATACGAGCGTCGAGAAGACTAAAGTTCTTTCATCTCTTCTTCTTTTTGTTTTCTTTTATATTCCGTGAGATCAGAGTAAAATGTCGTTAGGTTTGTAGGGAATGAAGAGTATTTGGAAAGTCTGAAAATCGATTAAACTGCTCGCCGAGCGGTGAAGAACACATCAACAAAATTGGTATGTCTACTTCAGACTGTAATTCCGAGAGGAATTCAGCTCGCAATTTAACGTAGACCGAAATCCTACACCTCACTTACATTGTAGATTTCGCTGTAATACACTGAGTTCGGACGAATTGAAAAGTCTTGCCCCTTCCCATCACCTCCAACACGGTTGGTGCCAAACGAATGTTATCAACTTGCTTGTCGTAGGTAATACGTTCTCAATTTGTTCTGTAATTACTTTTCAGTCTCACTTCTGACTTTCTTTATGATTCTGGCGCACGTTCAAAAATAAATCTTAGAGCATGGTGCGCAGGGACTTCTGCTTTCATTCATAATTATAGTACAGCCTGCATGGTTGCCACGTCTACAAAATAACTGCTAAAATGTGTATTATACTCTCGGCTAATGGAAACGGGCGAGTTTTCATAAACAGTCTGACTGGTGGTTGGGTAGGATGAGGCTACTTAATTTACTTCATTCAGTTTCAGCTTCAAAATGCATTTCCGCATGTATCCAGAGGTCTGAACTTGAACATCGTTCTAAGGTGAGGCGCAGAAAGATACAAATACACATAGGCGTACCTAGGTCATTTTGCTAAGGGGGGGCCTTGCCCTTCTACTACCGGGGGGTATGGAATAAACTCCAGAACAGAGCGAAATCCGGGACGCCTCTCCCGGTATATTACAGTTTATTCAGAGAGATAATCATCGCCGACATAGGTCTTTTCTCACCTTACAGAATTTCTGAGAGGGCCAGATGCTACTATTTTCATTTCTAGAGGGGCCAGGCCCTGCCCCCCTCCCTTCGTACACCCATCATGCTAATACATATTGATGGTGAAACTACCAGACCACGTAACTCGGTTTATGATGTTGAAGACTTTCCGGCATAAATTATCTTTTAAATGGAAAACTACTCAACATCAATTTTTAGGAACTTCTGTGTTTCTTCCATCTGTATGCGGAGAGAACTATGTGAAATTTTCAAGAAATGATATCGATTTTTCTCTGTCAAAAAATAAAATGGGAGTGGAGATTTTTAAACATCGCGAACGAGATACGTGGTCTGATAATTTCACCGTCGATATGTAAATCACCAAGCAAGTATGACTATACACGGGAAAAAGGATCTCAGTCCTTAAAAGAGAAAACTTAAGTTATTAATACTAAGGCATAGATAAGATACAGCTAAGTTCATAGGTATAGACCCAGCAATAGGCATTCAAGCAATGTAGACAGATGAGAAGTTAATACAAATTTAAATTCCTCGTACTACACTATTTTTCGTGGAATACTTATGAAGAGAGCCATCTCAATATTTACTGGCAAGGAAATACTGTGCCACTTTTTTATTGAACTTCGAGTTGGAAAGGCACGTCTACAAGCCACTGATAACGACCATGTTTGATGATCACAAATGTTTGATCGCACGAATAATTGTACCAAAATAATCATTGAAAATCTGTAACGATTTGACTCACTGTACATTCATTGCAATTAGAGAGCAGTGGAACATTTTATTAGTCGGTTACCTGAAACAGAGGAAAGAAAAAATTACGTGAATACATTGCTTGCACAATAAATTTATTGGTATTAGAAATCCTTCATCTGAATACATGTTTAAAAGAGAAAATAATTTTTTGATTCGAGCCAGATCGCAGGAGATGGTTTTTTCCCCAGAATATACTAAAAAAATCAGCGAGCTGACATCAGTCATGCTGTTCCGATGACCTTAAGTATTAATTAGTAGAAAGGTACTTCATCATAACAAGAAACCCTAAAGCGACAAATAGATAGTAGGTAACCATTAACAAAATAATCTCCGAGGACGCATCATTTTTCTTTTGATACAATCAAGTTCACTTATAAGTTCAGCCAAAAGCAGTCGAAAGATCCTCTCGTTTCCTTCGATTTCACTTCTTTGTAATTCGTCTAAAAATTGCGTTTTCACACAAAAATTGTATCATAAAAATAAAGAGTAGCCATCACAACCAGTAGCTGGTCGTGACGACTACCCACTTTTTTACAACCTATTTTTTTTTTTTTTTTTTTTTTTTCGTGTAAGCTGTGACCAAAATCTCACTATTTTACAGCGCATTGTAGATGTTCCAGACCAATTAAACGTTACATAAGACTGGATACCTTCTATTATTGATTATTTTCTATTAATTTTAAATAAAAACCAAAAAATATAATTTCTGAAAACTTTACGTTTTGGTGGACATACATATTGTGACCTATTATTATTGAAGAAGTGATAGGAACGTGAGCCAAATATGCATAATTTTTTTACAATTTTATTTTTTACAGATGCTAATGCATTTCAGGAACTCGGTCCCATCTTCAGAACATTACCTAAAGTACAGTTGGTGGCTACATTGTTAAGCTACAAGCTATATATTAGAAATAACTAATTGTCAAGTTAAATATTATTGTTACTCCCAATGAGTCTGAAAAAATCCTAGTCGATCCTACCTCATTAAAATCCAACTCGTTTTTATCTTTCTAAGGTGAAAGGAAGGAAAGAATTTCGCCCCAGGATATTTGCTCAGTATTTCTAAGGTTAAGGAAGCGTTGTGCTATGGAAATGGTCATGAATAATTCAGGCACAAAAAAGTACCTCCTACTTAAGACGAGACCGAAGCTACAAGTTTGCCAATCAGCGGCCAGGTGCACAATGACGGCACACTGACACAATTTCGTTCGCGAGTTTGAAGAACTTGCCTTTTCGTGTTGAGGATATTAGCGAAATTGATCACTCTGCGCGGACGGTAAAAATGACTAGTGATTTACGATGGAACCGCTCGGTGGAGCATACTGGCGATTAATTCTCGCCGAATTCACACCCACTTTAGCTCACTACAAAATTAATATTAAAACTGCTCGGACTTCGTTTTGCACCTGTTGGCTAAAAATAATCTCTATAAAATGAGCATGGCTCGTGCGAATTCTGACACGAAAGGCTCGGCTGACACATTGACCGTCTCAGCTGAAAGAAACCACCTGATCGCGTACAAATCTAATCTTGCATAAAATCAACGGAGCCCTTGCGTGCCTCGGAAACTAGCAGTATAAGTATTTCATCCTGAGAAAAAATGTTGCGAGAAAAATACGATACGGTGCCTTTGGCTTCCTTTGAAACGAGCTCTCAAGCTCGAAAGTTAAGATCTCAAACTTCAGGCAGTAGTGGAGGAGATTCATTTAGTTATGAGCGGAGAGAGTTCACCTCTATACCCAGTCGAATTCTCCATGTACAGATATGGCGCGAATACATTTGCAAGGTTGCCGAGTGCTATACTGCCGTGGTAAGGAAGAAAACCGTATGAACATTCAAGAGTTGCCAAATTTCCTTCGATAAAATGTTTATTTTTTTAGGAAAGTCATGAATATTTAACCTTTAAATTATCATAATCTTTAGGTAAGAGTGCGAACTAAATTATCTGAAACATTGGGAGCAAAATATTCATTAACTTGCCAGGAAATTCGCGTTTTATCAAAGAAAATTTGGCAACGCCCGAAGTTACATACGGCGTTCTTCCTTAGCACGGCAGTACAGCTGTGGAATCTCCGCACAAAATACCAACCCTGCTAATGAATAAGCCCACTAAGGATCTATTCATTATTTTGGAATGGAGTTTTAAAGAGTGGTTTCTTTGAATTGGGCATATTTCTACCAAATGGAACCAGAGACAGGTGGGAAAGAAGGGGTGTGCTCGTTAGTCGAGGGAAATAGGAATGAAAGGGAACTATAAAGCGCCAGTGACGTCAGGGGCGACGACGGGAGCGACGACGCACAATGGGACGAGTCAATGGGAAAAGTCAGACAAAATTTTGAAACTTTAAAAGCTCATAACTCCATATTTTTACAAAATGTGGATGTCTTAAAAGTGATCCCATTGGTTTTCTCGTGAAATTTGCATCAGGCAGCACCCCTTAATATTTATAATTTCACAAAATAAACATCAAAATTTGCAATTCCAGTCACAAAATTCTCGTCCGGCCTCTTTCATTGACTCGATCTATTGTGCGACGCTCCGTTGCCGAATCAATAACTCATGAGCCTTCTTCACAGGGCTCTCGTCACATGCCCACGGCTCATGAGTTAGCATACAGTTGGCACATAGTTCCTTTTGACAGAGTGTAAAATCCCGCTTTTCAATTTTTTGAAGGGAATCACGCCGACCTTAACATTGTTTCTTATACACCTCTCTGGAGCACACCCCACCTTTCCCACTCGCCTACAGAGGCGGATCCAGCAATTTGGCAACACCGGATTTCCTCCATTTAAACATATGTTAAATAATCAATTCTTGTCGAGGCACCTGGCCCCTCCAACAATCGATGTATTTCCATAGATTTAAATTGAGGAAAACATTGTTACCGATTTGCTGGATCCGCCAATGCAGTCGTCTAAGTTCCGTTTGGCAAAAATGCGTCCAATTAAGGTGCATATGCTGAGCTTAATTCCAAAAGATCAATAAGGAAACATTTTCGGGATTAAGGCGAGTTGTTCGACCATGCCACTACATGAAAGCAATTTTTATTTCAAAAATTCATTGAGAGAAGCATCCGTGTGAGAAAGGTACGTCCTTAATCTTACAATCTCAAGATTTGAAGTTGGGATAAAAGTTGATAAAATTTCTAAGTAAGTCCATGAAATCATCGGCAAACAAGGCATTGATCAGCGGGCCGATTATTGAAATTGATGGACAAAGCTATAGACAAAGATGACAAAAGGGATACGGAGGGAACCTGTTGGCGGAAGCGGGTGGTTGCAATGGACAAAGGCAGTAGGTTACAGACTAACTAACGGCAACTCACGAGGGACCCGACAGCTAGTCCATCATTTTCTCCTTTAGTCTACAAGAGCCACACATTTCAACAAATAGGATCGCTCCATACCCCCTATGTCTTCTTTGTCTATAGCTTTGTCTATCAATTTCAATAATCAGCCCGCAGTCACTGCGTTATGATCCAAAAACAATTTAAGGAGACGAATGACGGTTTATTGACCCTTGAAAGCCCGCTCGTTTTAAACTCCTCTCGATTCGAACTCGAGGAAAGTAGCAAGGGTACGTCAAAATAAAGCTTGGTTCATTAATTAGTAAATGCTATCGATTCCAATTGTGCTCTAAAGGATTAACCGTGCAGCATTGCAGAGAAAGGGCGCAATTCTATTGTTATATTCTAGCTGTCCGCTAACCCCTCTGACCCTCTCCCGACCACCTATTTCAGATGGTTTTAATCGAAGCTTTTCCCACGCCTCTTGGTTACCCCTCCGATTCCGTAAATATTCACATGCCCCCGGCTAATGCAGTCGTCGAATTTTTCAGTGAGTTGCTACGCAAATGGAAAACTATTTCAACTGGATATTTTTACTGCGGAACATCAGGATTGCACTGACCTAATTGCTATGTTGCTTTTTCCCACACCACCGTATTTTAACATTGATTTGAAAGTATCGGTTTAAAAAAGGGGGGGACTTTTGGACCAAACATATGTCCATGTTAGCGTCTCTGAGACCAGGCAACTCGTTCTTTTTTTGCGAGGATCCAAAAAAAGCTTGTCTGCTCATATAGGAGCCATCCAAAAAGTACGTAATGTAATGCTCTAGAAGGGGAGAGAAATCGAGGAAAGCGTTACGCCATTTTTTTACGTGTTAATGGAAAGAGACCTACGTCACAAAAGCGTCACAAGGGGGAGAAAGGGGGTCTAAAATGCCTAAAAAGTGTGTTACGTAATTTATGGATTGCCAAAACACAAACAAACTCTGGTAAAAATTGGCGATAGGAGCTGCGTTTCAAAATACCATAGGAATTCTTATAGCCGACTGAAGAAGGCGATAGAAAATCATATAGCTGGCTGTAGAAAGTGGAAAAAATCATACGGCCGGGCTACAAGAAGCGATAAAAAATTATGCAGCCGGGCTATAGTTCCTATCGCCGGGCTTTACACTTTATCGCCTGACTGTTGCTTTTTCGCCATCGGCTATAAAAGGCTGTAAGAAATTGTGTAGAAATTCGTCTGCTTTGGAAATCCTTAAGTTTGTACGGAATCACCTTAATATTTACAAAACGCACATTTTATTTTCCTTTACTACATATTTTTTGTCATCAATTACAAAAAGAATAATCCATACAGAGTGTGCAAACATTTCAAAGTCATGAGTTGAAAAACGCTGACTCCACGAGATTAAATTTTAAAGCCTAACACAAAGCGGAGCGGCGGCGCACTGGCGCCTACAAACCTAACAGGGATACTTCACGCATTGCGCAATGCGTGTAGTATCCCTGTTGGGTTTGTAGGCGCCAATCGTTTCGCGCTGGCTGCCCGCTCGCCGCGCCGCAGCGTACCACGGCGCTTGAAGCAACTATTTCACCCCAGAGGTATTGCACAGTATCATACGAAATTGAAGACGCTCCAACATATTAGGACTGGCAGGCATCCTTCAAAAGTACGGAGCTTTCCTCGCAACATAAATCAAGATAGCTGCCTCTCAAGATAGAGCTCTCTTTTTGGGCCGTAGGGCCCAAAAAGAGAGCGGTAGTCCAAAAACTTACTAAGTCCTAGCATCCGTAATTAGTAACGTTTAGCATACACTTTATCGCCAGGCTGTTGCTTAATCGCCATCGGCCATAAAAGGCTATAAGAAATCGTGTTGCCGGCTATAGAAGCTACTGGAAATCTTACAGCCGCCTGTAGGTCTATAGTATTTTGGAACACAGATTCTACTGCCAATTTTTACCAGGGAACTTAATCACTGCCAAAATCTATTGGGAATAAAACGGAGAAACATTGATGTAAATTGCAAGAAATCCAGAGTTTCTCTAGAACTTGAATAGTCAAAAAGTTGCCCAACTTTATAGCAATATTTAAATGGTTAAAACCTGTTTATTCAGGAAGGTTCTCGATGATGGACAAAATATCAGAATTAGGTGTTACACTCTTTGATCGGGTGAATGTGCCAGAGGATTTTTTGGCCCCAAAATTGGTCAACAAATTAAACCGCTAAAATAAAATTTCTCAGGGTTAAAATTTACCTTTTCTAATCAATAATTTAAGACTCTAGATCTATTTTGAATCTACATTACGTGATAAATGTAATAAACCTTGTCCATCTGTCATTGATCTGTCATTGTCTGCCATGTGATTTAGACCTATGGAAAAGAATCGATAAACAGGATGTTCGCAACGCACACCTTGATAATCGATTCTGTACCATTCATTCAAATGGGGAAATATCGATAATCGATCATTCACGCTTCTACACTGGGTATCAAGAGTAATGTATTCCTTTGCTTTTGCCTGAAGATAGCTTTAATTGAAATTAGGGATGTTTTGCTTTATCGGGCGCGATACTCAATATTTACCTCCTTTATGGTGTTAGAACCGCAAAACAGACTGCTTTAAAGTAATGATGATAAAAAGAATAATTTACTCTTAAACACTTTGTTTGCTCCTTAAAGTTTAGGGTCACGAAAAGGCCCAATTTCCTTATGAAGATTACGTGGCTTTCCTTGATTTTTTGTGAGGAACATTCGATTCTTCAATATTCTCTACGTAAGAATCGATTCAACTAGGAAACTGTGGGTGCATATTTATGAGAAAGAGAATATGTTTGAGAATGTGTGCGTGTGTGTTCATTATCCTTAGTATTCCTGCTCAAAAATTGGGTCAGTCTTTGATAGGGTCTTTCATGTTTAATGATTTCATCCGGCTTGTTGACGCATGTTTTTTTTTTTCTTTTTTCTTTTGCGTCCTTCCTTTTCTTGTTTTGTTTCCTTCATCAAAGATACGCCACGGATTGCACTGCAATTTTCCATAATCAGAAAACGTCTCGAAATCAAGAAGCATTTCAGCGGAAGCACCCTCGACGCAAAGTCTATAAAGTCTTCGTAGAATTTTCTGCTTCTTCAGAGGTAATAATTTTCCTCGTGGCTTGTTTCCGCACTAAACTCGACTTTCAGAGGATGAGGAGTGTGACGAGTGCGTCACAGAAAGTTGCAGTAAAGAAAACATGCAGAGAACATCGATACTACAGAAACTGAGCGCTGCTTGTGCGAGGAACAACTGGAGCACCTTGCCTCGTTTTGACAGTAATACGCTTATCCTAAAACAACATTAATACTTTGTCCGCTCCATTCGAACTCAAAACAGACTGTACCTCTCTCTACAACATACCTTAGATCCCTCGTATGCATCCGCTTAACCACCCATATCTTGTCATCACACTCCGTAACGAAGCAAAATCAAAATAGTTGCTCTAAGATTTATGCTAAAAGGTAAGATTTATGCCACCATTGCCAGCTAAAA
Source organism: Bemisia tabaci (assembly GCF_918797505.1). Classification (NCBI taxonomy): domain Eukaryota; kingdom Metazoa; phylum Arthropoda; class Insecta; order Hemiptera; family Aleyrodidae; genus Bemisia; species Bemisia tabaci. Next base: position 44,783,218 of record NC_092799.1, on the reverse strand, counting down.
AGCTATAATTCCATTTCTGGGTTCGGTAGCATTCGTTTATAACCATACTTTTTTTCAATTCTTTTAAAATTGCGATCTCACGAAAAAATTCAACTCATCAATACTGCTAAGAAACAATCCGTTTTTGGATCCATTCTTTTGTTTTATTCGACGGGGGAGGGGACACAGTAAAATCCATTTTTCAGAATTCCAAGATATTAAAATGATGTAACACGCTCAACGAGCTCATTTTTTAAAACTATTTTAAATCGCTCACACATGAAAAAATAGCACATTGTTACCACTGAAGAGAGATTTTTTTTATTTTTTGGCACATTATTGTGGCCGCATCGCTCGAATTCTGAGCTTTTGCGAACTTCATTAGTTGCATCATTATCCACGCCAGATATAAAATAATATAATAAAAAATAAAAATTTGAGCTACCATGCATGCAGGATGACCGCGATGCACGCTCGCATGCTTATACACATTTCCATCCCCCCCCCTTCCCTAGCAGTCGACACGCCTGTTAATCGCTTAAAAAAGCAACTTTGAGAGGGGGTGTGGAGAGGGAATCCGGCGTTCAAATCCCCTCAAGCTTCGTTAGTCCGCGTTCATTCGTAAGTCGGGCCATCTATTTTATATAAGCTTGCTCTGTAAAAGAGGTTGCCAAATTGTGCTCAACATAAAACATACCGGCTAAGTATTACTGATACAGGGATTTTTTTATTTAATTTTTTTTTTCGGGAGTGGGGTACAGATGTTTTTGTTAGCGATCGAGCGGAGTTGAACCGGAAGTCCACCTATCAAAGGTTTACGAGTAAAGTGGAGCTCAAAGTATTGATTTTGGTATTTTGTGCATGTTCCCATTTTGTTTCTTAGGGACAATGACAGAGGCTGGGCAACAAGTGAAACAAAAAAAATAAATAATTGAAAATAAAAATGATATAAATAAGATTTCTCACAACCATTATGCGGTCATTTTTTGTTGCTTTATTTACATTACCCTGCGGCCTTTCGTTTTACACGCCATCATCAGAAGGGTGGGTGTAAGCCGAAAGGCCTCAGGGTTTTGTAAATATAAACCAACAAAAAATGGCAGCATAATGATTGTAAGAAATATTCTTTTTATTATTTTTATTTTTATAATTTCTGCTTCTCCAAGCATGTTTAAATAACAAGTGGAACGGAGGGAGAGTTAAGTTTAACACGGGGAATGTTGGATGCTCCGCAGCCCCTAACGAGACATGCATTTAAAAACAATTAAAACTGCGGGTAACAAGGTTTTTTTTAATATAATTGACCGAGACATTTTTGCTGAAAACACCGCAGCCTTTTTCAGTTGAATAAGAAATATAAAAAAATTTTAAAATTTTAAAACTCAGTTCTCAGTTGTACATTTCCTAACGAGATCATTCAAGTTTGACATTATGACTTCTAGGAACATTTCCAATCATTTTTCTTGGTGATATAACCTCCTCACAACCTTTAATATTTTCATTAGTTTTCAGAGTTTTCTGCATTATTATTCAAAATATAAATTTTTCTACGAGTATATAGTCGTGTGCACTTTTATTTTTCAGCATACTGATCAAAAATATACTTTTTTTTAAAAAAAAATTGGTATAATTCCCTGCCGCAACAATGAATTCCTACATCCCTCGATTTATTTAACTTAGTTTCTATTTTGCTAAGGAAAATGTGGCAACAACGATTTGGGTGTACATATATCTCAAAGTGTCTCCTTTGAAAATAATGAAATTAACTTTTCGGTCTTCCTGAAATAGCAAACCATTCGCTCTATCGCAGCATGATTCTCCGGACCGTCTTTGAAAAAAAATCTGGATTCATAACTCAAGATTTCAAAATGTCGCCAATGCGTAATACCTTGCTGAAATGAACTCTGTCGTTCACATAAATTCATGCGGTCTAGGTCTCATGAAGAAGTGGAGATACTCCTTCACATCAACGGAGCATTGGTATTTTGCAAAGCTCATAGACACAATTTTTCTGTTCTATTCCATGATACGGAGCGTTTTGGTTCCACTCCGCCTCCAAACAGAAAATAAACAATCATTGAAATTGTGGAAACTAAACAAAAATATTATTTCTACGCCGTAAGAAAAACAAATACATTTCGGTGCAAATAGATTCAACCCAGGATGCTAGTGTGAATCGTTTCCTACGTACAGATTTTCAGGGGAAAAATAAATGACTTTTTTCCAGTTCAGACCTTGTCTGATGACCCGTTTTCACATTCTAGATATTTTATCTCGACTTCAAATATTTAACAGGAAAATATTCGTGCGTCCAGTCAAGCCATCTCCTGACTCAATTTTTCCAAAATGTGTTTAATTCGCGCATTAAATAATCATTAAAGCTCTCCAGGGCCGGATTTACCTACTTGCCGCCCCCTTATTCTCATTTGTTTTGAAACATCAATAAAAACCATCAAGTGAACGTGCAGCGGGGAGGAGTGTATAAGACGCGTTTGTTTACTCGTGTTAGACACATTTTTTGCGAACCCTGTCAACATTACTAGCAAAAGTTCACGGAACTTCGCGCGAAATTTAAGTTCCGTAAACCTATCGCTGTCTGGACGAGACCTCCCATTTATAAGAAATGAACGAAAAAATTATGAAAGAACAAACTGACCGCACTGTGTTTGGCGCAATGCGTGAAGCATTCCTACAGCCTTGTAGGCGCTATGCGTTTCACACAGACTGCTGCTGAACGCACTGTGTTTGACGCAATGCGTGAAGTATTCATGCAGTCTTGTAGGCGCTATGCGTTTCACGCCGACCGTTGCTGACCACACGTCCACACTGTGTTTGACGCAATGCGTGAAGTATTCATGCAGTCTTGTAGGCGCTAATAAGTGTTACACGTCGACCGCCGCGAAGAGGGCTTCTCCTTTTCATCTCAAGTCCTCGTCATCATTGCTCTCTGCGCCGCGACGTTCCAGGCCAAATTGCGTGTTTGGTTCCTCTTTTTACTCGACCAATTAAAGGTATTGTCTCTTATATTGACATAAACGATAAAATTAGAAATTACTTTACTCTCAAGAAGTGGAGATTTTGTTGCCTTTCCTCGTTTGTAATTTTTTTTTCAGAATCCGATATTTTTTTATAACTACTTTTAAAAAAATTGCAAAATTTATGGGCTGCGGCCCATGACCCTGAATCACTCCCTAAATCCGCCCCTGGTTATCAGTAATCAATAATCATCCCGTGTTGAGTAAATGTCTAATAGATCGACCAATCGCAAACTTTACATTACCAGGAGTCTGGTATTTCCTATCAGAGTTTCTGAGTGTCATGTATACAAACAGACACTATCAGACTGTTTAGTGTAACCACCATCATTTTTCCCATGTTGAAAACTAAACCGACTAAGCAGTATACAGAATTCTGTGTTACGATGACGAATCGATTATAAGATCCGATCATCGATTGATCCTCCAAAATTTCAGAGCATGATGAGGCAATTCCCGCGTGAAGACGCATTGATCTATAGAAATGGCTCATACATGTATTGAACGAACGTTCAATAGATAAATCGATGAACACCACCATCTAGGAATTCCGAATTATGTTAGATTATTTTTCATTTTTTGTTAGAGCAATTTTATCGGTCATAAAATCGAGGTATTTTTCTCTGCGCGAATTTTCGTTTTCCGGATGAAGAAATGTAAATCCACTCCAAGGTTGTTCAATTTTTTATAAGAATAAGATCGCACGATTCCTGTTTCCTTTGCAGATTTTTATTTTAGTCAGAGAAAAAATTAGTGAAATTTTTAGTCAGGAGTGTTATGTAGTCCTCCAGTGAAAGTAAACATGTGAGTGGAAATACTGCAACGTTGACAAATAGTCACGCTTTTTTGGTGAGGAACGACAAAATAGATATAACCAACCCATTTGTGTTGAAAAATAAAAAGTAAATAAATAAGAAGAAAAATCGCGTGTATTTACGAGATGTTCATTTAATTACAGATTTTGCGGAGACGTTATGTTCATTTGATGACGGATTTCGCAAAAGCACTACCAAAAGTTCATCTTCCTCATCTTGATAACATTTGACACGTTGTTACTGATATTGGACACGTCCTTCGTTGAAGTTCTGGGGAAAAAAATCATCTCGAAAAAGAGGATCCATTCGATGTGAACGGAGAGGGTTAAACTCGGCAACCTTGGAGAGTTCTGACGGTGATTTTGAAAAGTTAATGAGAAAATTGTTGAGCTTTTCTCACATCATTCGCATGTGTTGCCAGTCGCACTCGCATCCCGTTCAAACGTCTTTGCACTCTTCAACGAGGGGCGCTGCCATGTTTTGCATGTTTTTGTATCATTTTCTTTCCAAAATAGGTTTTTTTTTGGTATGGCTCTGATTAATTTACAGCGGTTTTCATGATTATGGTTAGCGATTTACTGAAAGTAGTCATCAGTAGTAATTTTTGCACTCTCGCTTGTGTATATTTCAAACTTATAGTGTGGATAACCTACACTGAAAAAAAAATCTCGGTGTATTTACTAAAAAAAGAGTAAAATTACCAAGAATTCAGGGTTCTATTTGATCCCAGTTTTTTCTTGGTAAAATTACCATGTATGGAATTGGTAATTTTACCGAGAAATGTCGGTAAACGTATTGAACTTTCTCGGTAATTTTACTGGACCTTGGTAAAAACGCCAATATTTTTTTATCGACTGTGGTAGAATTACCGAGATAAAATGGCAAAGTTACCGGGAATTGATTACCAATAAAAGTGGTATTCTTACCTGAAAAAAACAGTAAAAATACCGGTTTTTAGGTAAGCTTACCAGTCTGTCTTGGTAAAATTACCAATAATTGGTAAAAAAAAGTGAGATGGTAAAGGTACCAACGGACCTTGGTAAAAACGCCGAGAATTTTTTTTCAGTGTATGGCTAGCGTTTTACTGAAAGTAGTCATCAGTAGTAATTTTTGCACTCTCGCTTGTGTATATTTCAGACTTATAGTGTAACCTAGTCTTATAAACATAAAGGAGGGATTGAAACATTGGCGGATCCAGCAAATTAGCAACATTGTCTTTTCTCCATTTAAACCTATGGGAATGTATCGATTATTGGAGGGGTCAGGTCCTCCGACAAGAATCGATTATTTAGCATAGGTTTAAATGGAAAAAATCCGTTATTGCCATCTTGCTAGATCCACCTCTGGATTGCAGTAATAAACGCTTCAGTCGAAGAATTCAGTCTTTCGTTCGTCGCGTCGGTTCTACCAATATCAGATCGAAATTTGTATTTTTATGAGCCTTGAAAGTTTCAAGTTTCCTTCCTAATTGCTTCATTACATCAATACATCTCTCGTGACAACTTCTCTGTATTTCTGTTCCTAAGATCTTTCGATACGGTCTCAGTTGCACTTACAATTAGCGAGTTTTAATTACGTTCATAATTTCAGTGAAACTTCAGCACTTGCAGGCAGTTACAGCCTCGGAAACCCTGCTTCAAAGAAAATAGTTTTCCTCTTTATTCAGTCTCTCCCACCCCTCTCACAACAAACAAATTATTCCTCGTACACGGAAAAGAAAGTTCTCCGCGAAGAAAGACAAATACAGCGATTTTCAGCGAGCCACTTGTTGCAAAAAGTGCCAACTACGAAACATGTAAAAAATCCCTCAGGAAGAAAAAAACTGAGTCCAGCCGAATATTTTTGGTAAATTAGCAAATGTTTTTAGGTCATGTTACTCAGTTCCCAAAAACAGCCTCGTGACCAGGAATGTCTACGTTGAAACTGCCAAATTGTGTGTCTTGATTGCAATGTATCAAAATCTCCGCTCCCATTTTGTTTCATTAAAGCAGGACGAACACTTAACTCTTGCTTATTTTTCGCAGTTATTATTGTCGGCCTCCTGTGGTGCAATGGTTAAAGCGCTTACTCTATGATCAGGACGTCCCGCGGATTCGATTCCCGGCCAGGTGAATTTTTGATGGTCTCAAACAACGGTTGCCTCGAGCTCGAGCTGGCTTGCTTATAGGAACCGAGGAAGATGGAACTGTAGGGACTGTAAGCGTGAGATTATATCCTTAAGGATATTTGGACTATTTATTCTAAAAGGAACCAGAACCAGGTGAAGAAGAATGAGTGTGCTCGATAGTTGAGGACCGTAAGCATGAATGATAGTTACAAGTCGCCAATGACGTCACCGGCGACGACGAGCCATTCGGTCTGTAACTCATGAGCCATGTCCACACACAAAAAAACACAAACAAAGCATATTCGTCACAGAGAGAGGAAAAGTTGCGGAAAGACGCTCATTGATAAACATTCTTGACCATGTAGATCTAATACTGGAATCTGAAAATGGAGATGTTGCATGTGTGAGGAATTTACGATTTGACTGTTGATTCTTACGTAAAAGTTCGCGAGAAACGCAACAGTCTAATTATTAGTCGTTTTCGACTGATTTGACACAGGAAGAGAGGGGGAGAGGGGAGAAAGAGAATTATTTGCCACCTGCCGTAGCAAGGAACTGCCGGGAAAATGGTCTTCTTGGTTTGATTACATTTTACAATAAGGAACTACAATTTCTGGCTCATCAGTAAAAACACTTAAAGGCGTCGGGAAACTAATGGTACATACGTTTTCTTTGAGCTGAGCCAGAAATTATAGTTCCTGATTGCAAAATGCAGTCCAGTTGAGATAAATGGAGATGTTGCATGTGTGAGGGATTTGCGATTTGACTGGTGTTTCTAATGTAAAAGTTCGCGAGAAACACGATGGTGGCACTGGTTTTCTCTAAAATCATCTCCCAAGCTCAAAAAAAGCTCTCAAAGTGAGGCCAAAATGGAGGGGATATCCCGCACTACCCTGAGAGTCCACCTCTACATCAAAACAAACTCTCCGTGCAAAGATAGGGAGCAAATACAGTAGCAGGGTCGCCACTTCATTTGGGGACTCTAAAACTGAAAACACGGCATCACTGCTAATGTGTTTGCTCCCTATCTTTGCATGGAGAGTTTGTCTTGATGTAGAGGTGGACTCTCACGATAGCGTGGGATATCCCCTCCATTTTGGCCTCAACTTGAGAGCTCCTTGAGCTTGGGAGTTGATCTCAGAGAAAACCAGTGGCACTATCGTGTTTCTCGCGACCTTTCACATAAGAATCCATAATCAAATCGCTAAATCCTCACACATGCAACATCTCCATTATGACAGCGGGATTGTGTCTGGTGGCTGGCTGCCCTTTTGGGCCCTATGACCTCCATGTTTCGACATGTCCATACTCTCACTCCGGGCCCGGACTGAAACTAAGCTAATGTCCAAACGGCGGATTTTGTTGGGGGCCATAAGTCGGAACGAATGGCAGTACCTTCCTAGGAGGCGCTTGTCATTATTAGAATCGCCGTCACTCACGTTCATTGATACCGCCGCCGCCGCCGCCATGGATCCATGGCCATGTAATCACGGCCCCAAACTGTCTGCTCGTCCTCCTCGTTCTCCAGAAGGGCGCTCCGGATGAATCTCACGATAAGTGCCTCATATTTACCGCTGTAATCACCCTCGCAACCAACGTCCGGAGTGGTCCATGAACGTCGTTGCCAAAATGAGCTAAAAAATCACCCTTTTTTCCCTGTGTTGATGGCGTATCTTGGTTTCCAACTTTACAGATTCTCTAGTGTCATATTTCCATTTTTAACCCTCTGTGGCATGGTGTTGCTTATTTAGAGCAACTCATTTTTTTGTTTTTTTAAAAAAATCAATTTTTATGTGGCATAATTTTGCGAGTTTTCATCGTTCCGTTCCTTTTTGAAAAAGTAAGTTTTAATTCATGCCACAGGGAATTAAATGATAATTGGATGGCGTCGAGCAAAACTGTTGTATCCTCATTGAGACATTTGAAAAAGATGTGTATGTCGCAGGAAAATAGTAAAATTAGGCATTTTGCCAAGTGGCTATACACACGGAGAAAAAAACTTCGTGCGTGGGACCCGATAAGTTTAGGTCATTTGGATCTCTGAAGTTTTCGGATTGAGCATCTGAACACTTTAGGTCCAGCTGCTGAGTTCGGATCACACATCTGAAACTTCAGTTCTTACATCTGAAGTACTTCAGATGTGAGAACCAAAGTTTTTCGGATGTGTGATCCGAACCTCGACAGCTAGACCCAAAGTGTTCAGATGCTCAATCCAAAAACTTCAGAGATCCATATGACCTAAACTTCGGGTCCCACGCACGAGGTTTTTTTCTCCGTGCAGGCAAACATTCAAAGATTGTTACTCTGATTGAAATTTTGATACCTGTCCTAATTTTAGACAAAACTATTCCTTGCCCTTGTAAGAAAAGATTCTCTGGAAGAATTATTCATCTTACAATATCATTTAAACGATTCTTGGACGAATATTTATGCAAAAATTCGCAACATACATAATACACAGACTTTTTGAAATTTCAACGTTTAAATGTTTGAGGAGCATTTAAAGAAGACGAAACAAGGAGAGTTCGTAAATTTGATGAAATATTTGTCCCAAAATTAGATTGACATGTAATTGTTCTGCTTTAAAAAAAAATAGGAGCGAAAATTGTTGAAGTTTGAGAAGTTCACCGGCGATGTGCAAATAGTTACATACTGATGCATGTAAATGTTTTCTCAAAAGTCAAAACTCTCATTGCACAATTACTAGTTAGTTTAACCTTGGCTGATTACATTACAAATATCACAATCCTTATGCATCGGAAAAAGTAACACTTTTCTGAGGACGATCGCGCATAATTCGACAAAAAAAAATACGCACATTTTTTCGCATAATCTGGCGCGGTTGTCTCGACGTGAACGTATAGCGCACCGCATCCCCCGGTCTCTGAACCCCCGCTTTCCTTCCGTTGGAATGCTCAACATCCAGCTAGATTAAGGTGAAGGAGCCTAGATGTATCCTCGTTTACAACCTCCCAAGATTACGCTTGTTTTCAGTTAAAAAAAAAATTCCGAGTTTTTATGAGGAACCATCAAGTCTCTTTTAGCCCTTTCCTTCGCAAGATTACGTCTTAGTTTGCAAGAAGGAGTTTCTCCTAGGACACACTATTTAACTTTACCTACTTATTTAGACCCTATTTATGGCGTGCAAAAAATGTTAATTACGAAAAAAACAGAGTTTTACATGAATAAGAAATCATAAACGTGGATCGGACGTATTTGAATAAAAAGAAACTATATCCATTGTGACATCTAAGCCCTACCATACATGTATTTTTATGGATTTCATGTCTCATGTTAGAATGAAAATAGCTCCTTTTAATTTAAAACGCTCAATTGGGTGGATAATTAGCAATGAGGATACTAATAGAAATTAGGAGTTTTGAAGAACGGCCTATTCATATATGCTACATAAAGGCCAAGAAGACGTAGAACTTTGCATCATATGTTAGATAGGTATCATACGAAATTAGATTGGCAAGCCCAAAAAAAGATAACTTTTGAAAATAACCAAGGCTTTATCGAACCACGTGACCAAATGGCCCATGAGTTTTTGTGCTTCTGGTAAACATGCACTGAAAAAAAAAGTTATGGGCTTTACAGACACACCATCCGTTCCGGTCTCAGAGGCCGAAAGTTCCGGGTGCTGGAGCCGTAGTTTCAATTTCTCCAGGTGCTGCGCCCGAAACTTTCTGCCTCTGAGCCCAGAACAAGGATAAATAGCCCGGAAGTACGGATTCCAAGGCCAGAATTTTTTTTTTTTTTTTTTTTTGCAGTGTGTCCTGTTAGCATACCGCAATTTTATAACATGGACATACATCGACAGTGAAACTATCGGACCACGTACCTCGGTTTGCGATTTTGCAGACTTCCTGCCGTACTTTAATTTTTAAATGGAGAACTACTCAGCGTCAATTCTTTAAAATTTCCGTGAGATTTCTTCATGTGCGGAGGAAACTCTGTGAAAACTTCAAGGAATGATATTGATTTGTTCTCCTTCAAGAAAATAAAATGGTAGTGGAGATATTTATATATTGCAAAGAAGATTCTTGGTGCGGTAGTTTCACAGTCGACATGTAACGATGCTGAAGAAATACGTTAAGTACACCCAAGACCGCCTCCCAGCAAATTCATTGTTTGCCTTTAATTTTTTAAAAGACTTAATCTTTGATTTATCTGAAATTTGGTTTCCTTTCGAGTAAATTTTAAACCGAATTCTTAGACTAAATAACTTAAAAAATACTAACGGAACGATTTAAATAGGTATTTCTACTGGGCTGTAAAATCTTCCTTTAAAAAGAAGGCCTTAGGAGAGTAAACATTTTCTGGAAAAATGTTTTTATCAAGAAAATATAATGTGGCAAACAAATTTGCTACGTCGCTTTCGCATGTGCACGTATTTTTAGACTCTCAATTTCTACACTTTTGATCTGATGATTTTTTATCTAATTGTGCAGATCCTTAAAAAGTAGAAAAAGTAATTCGTAGAGTCTATAGTTATCGATACTAAAGCATGTTGCGCGCGTGGAGACCTTCGGAAACGTAGCTTGAAAGTAGGAAATCCCTAATTATACGCCATTCTTCATGTTTCCGTTATTCGCCGTAGCGACTGAAATGCGATGCTTTGCGTAAGAGCTGAGAAAAACGTGCTACTGGCAGGGCTGAAAAAATTACTGCAGTTTTAATCCTAACTGCACACTTTAGGAACAAATGAGGGGTGAACTTTGCCAGCCACGGCAGTGACGATCATCGTAAAAAAAATCGAATGAATTGCAGAGCTTGAGAAGTCATATCTTATTACGAATGTGCTAAGTTTTTCCGCGTGCGGATTTGTAATGAATGCTTTTAAAAGTATCTTTTATAATTGAACGTGACTTTCCACCAGAATTATGCTGATGCAACCCGAGGTCTGGTTCTAGTCCCACATGACACCTGTAGCGGCCATATTTATGCAGGAAATGGACGTGCGTTGATAATGGCGCATATATGCGTTGATAATGGCGCACAATTTTCGCTCCATGCTGCCAATGAGGTGTCGCTCAGATTGCCAAAAAAGTTAAAAAAACGAGGCCCAAATACGTCTCTCCTGTCTCCGACTGTGCTGCCTACGTAACCCTTAATGCACCACTACAGATGAGACAAACGGAACCAACACAACATGGAAATAGCACAAGGAAAAGGGTGCGCGTTGAGGACGGCGCAGAGATACAACTATTCGTACTTGATGGATGTCCGTGTTGCGTCTGCAAAATTGAAGGCGTGATGGCGCGAGTCGTGGACTCACAATGTTTTGCTCCATGCTGCCAATGAGATGTCGCTTGTATTTGGGAGAAAATTTAAAAAATGAAGCCCGATTACGTCCCTCCTACCTTAACACTCGATTTTATTTGTTTCAATTTAATGTCTGATTCTTCGTTTAGGGTGCGATGGTTGACCTATGTCCTATACCTATAAATATGTAAATACCGGTCCCGCACATCAACCTGCAGGGCACATGTTTTTAGCAAGCAGGTTCGGGTCAATTTGATTTGGCTTACTAGACCGATTGAAAAAAAATTAAGTAAGACTGGAAGTCTGAAACGTCGGAAATTGGTCAATATACGCGTTTTTCAATTTCAGCGTCAATCAATGAGCCGATCTGCAATGGACCACTAGACAAGGTACGAATTTAAGCAATCTCATACATGTTTTTTAACCAGAATTTCACGTAGAACACGATTAGCGCAACGAATATCACTGAAACTAACTCCTAACGAAGATTTCAACGTTGTTATTTCACATTGATTACGAGGAATTTGAACTGCCCGCTCACAAGAAACTCAAAGCTCTACTCGAGTCAAATCGCGCGCTACAACGGTTTCAGCAAGCTTCTCCATCGAGCAATGTTCAATTCCCATCATATGTTGTTCAAACCACAAGAAATTTGCTATAGCTGAGCCAAACCGTCAAGATTGAGGTTTCCAGATTTTTATATCGCAGAGACTATCATGATGAACGTTTAGCGCGCGATGTGAATCACGTAGAGCATTGAGTTTTCATGAGCGGGCGGTTTGAATTCACGCATCATGAATCATTAAATATCTTCGTAAGGAGTTGATTTTGGTAACTTTTGCTATGCGCATCTTATTTTACGTGAAATTTTGGTTCAGAAACATGTATCAGAATGCTGAAATTCGTACCTAGTCTAGTGGTCCATTCAAAAGTATTTTCTTTCACATTCATTTTTAACACAATTTTCTCCGTCTCTTCGTAATCTCCAGGTAATGAATATATTTGGTTGCTGTTACTTCCAAGTGCAACCGCCGCAAAGTTAACCCAAATATGAAAACAGTAGTGGAACCCCCAAGGAGGCATAGATCACACAGTGACTAGCGGCGGGGCGTAAATGGTCGGTTACCGATATTTCACATTTGAAGCTGTCGTAGAAAATGGATTATTAAGGTGTTCGGTGCAAACACCCTGTTTATTGATCCTTTTTCATAGGTCTAAATGGCAGATCAATCGATATATCGCAAAGCACGCCACGCCACTGACGGTATAACCACGGACTTTTAATCGTCACTACGAATGAAATCCTGTGGGCTTTGACCAACCCGCGCGCGTCGCAATGACCCCATGACAACTTTACGGTATGACCACAACCACACTCCACACAAGTGGAAGTCCTGTTTGGAATTTAATTTACGACTTACAAGCTTTCAGTCGTTCAAAGTAACCATTCTGTCCCTCCATAAGAGAAGATCCTTACAAACGGAGTTTAAATTAAAATCCTGAAGAAACGAACGGAACGCATGAACCTCTCGGGTCTCATGTGGGAAGCGAATCCATTGAGTGTGGCGCCACTCAATGTCGCGTGCAGCCACTGAACTTTTATCTCATTTTATTTCTGTTTTATTTTCAAATTACACCTTGCCAAAAGCAGAACAAAGCCTGACGATTTACATTTAAATTACTCTTCGATTCGTCCCAGGGAGCCCATTTTAAGGGGGACGAAGCTCACGACGTCGCCCCCGTGACGTAAGGGCGTATATCAATTTTCACTTGAGCCCTGTTTTACATAAAAATACATGCTTCCTGGGGCTCACGCGGAAATCAAGATACGCCCTTACGCCAGACGAGCGACGACAATTGCGGCGGGTTTGATGTTATTCAACAACCATCGGCTAAAATTTAACTTGTACCTTACCACATGTTTATTGAGATATTGTCAAGTGATGAATGTACCTCTTTTGTTTTTGAGTCGACATAACTAATTGATGCCTTAATAGCAAAGACTGTTGGAGGTGGACTGAAAAATCGTGAAACAAATATTTGGCACACGAGATATAATTTTCCAAGCTCTTGAAAAATCTTGTTAAATTACGTTTCAGGAAGACCTTCGTGGATACTTTACTGAGTGAAATTAACGTCCCGTAAAATTTACATAAAGATACATTGAAAAATAGCTGTTTTTTTTGTTGTTTCATTTTAAAGAGCTTTTGAACACTTTTTTTTTCACTTGCAGATTACCTTCTGTAAATTTTACTTCAAAGAAGCCCACAAAAGGTTCGCTATAAAACATGAATTTGTACAGTTTTTCTTTAGAACATTATGTTTTTAGAATTTACAAATTTTGTGATTTATTTTTTCTTTCTTTCCTTTTTTTATGTAGTCGTTGGCCAAAGTTTTGGCCAAGTGTTTCTTTCAATCGGAACTTCTCGTGTTTAATGAGACCTAAATTAACTAATGACCTATCAATGACGAAATTGTATTGAATTAACACGATTAACTCCCACAGGATTTGCCCATGAGGTTTTCTTATTTGTTCTGACTAGCACCACTGTGTCCGATATTATATCGAACGACATAGCGACGGTGAAACTACCAAACCACGTATCTCGTTTGCGGTGTTTAAAAATCTACGCTCACATTTTATTTTTTTGAAGTAGACCAAATCAATATCATTCCTTAAAATTTTCACGGAATTTTCTCCGCACAAAGAGGAAAAATCACAGAAATTTTCAAGACTGGATGTTAAGTAGTTTTCCATTTAAAAAATAAAGTATGACAGGAAGTCTGCGACGTCGCAAACCGAGATACGTGGTTTGGTAGTTTCACCGTCGATAGTTACTAAATCTGTCTATTGACGTGGCGACACGGCAACGTTTTGATCCGTTCATTGACGTCACATCCAGATCTCGCGAATTTAAGGGGAGCCAAGACTCATCCCAGTGGCGATACTTGAGGACTATCTCTGCGCGCTAACGGCTATGAGGTCCCGGCGGAGGAAACAAAGGCAAAGGCGAAACGGAGCGTGAAAAGACCTCCAGTCACGAGGACAAGCTGACACCCCTGCTGACGTTTCAAGATGGATAACCTTCAGCTATTGACATTGCCCTTCTTACGCGGAGCCGGCTTTTTTTCGCGAACGCGTCTCGCCGAAGTTGTCGGGGCTCGGACAAATACTTCCTATCCGTCTTTCAATTCTCCGCTGAAATTGAGAAATTTCAGCTCTTCAGCCAGAGATGCATGATGAGGCGCGTTATTGTCGTTTCTTCATTTCGGAAACCAATTCTTGTTTTTTCTTCTCCCTAATATAAACTGATTTAAACTTTTACACTGGAAAAAAAACACATTGGATCTATAGTCCAGACTCTTCAAAACATTGACAAGAAAAAAGACTCTTGATTCAATCAGATTTAAGCTTAAATCAAAAGGAAATCCGCTCAAATTAAGAGGCTTGGCTCTTGATTTAAGCTTAAATCTGATTGGATCAAGAGTATTTTTTCTTGTCGATGTTTTTAAGAGCAATCTGGACTCTAAATCCAATGTGTTTTTTTTCCCAGTGTATAATACTATTGAATTGGAAGCTGATCAGTGACTATCTTTCGACTGTTCAGACGGCCAAGAAGAAGACCCTAGACGATTTTCAACCCGATGGATGCCAACAGGCAAATTCCGAAATCACTAACGTGTCTTGAGATTCTTTCTTGACCAAACTTTATTAGGTAGTCGTTCTCTCAAATAGCCCCCTTTTTCCCGCTTACAGTACCATATTGTCTTTCTGGTGTTTTCATGTATACCCCTTTTTTTAATTGTTAGGAGTCTCCTGTAATCATGTAAATTTTAGTATAAAATAAACAAAACACACTCGAAAAAAAATTGCTGTTTAATAGCGATTGATCTGACTTAAATTAAACTCTTACTTGACATCGAGACTGGACGCCACGTAGTAAGCAGATGGTTACTGAATCGTGATATTCGAGATAAAGTTATAGTATTTTTTTCTGCGGAACTGTGGTTAAAACAATGATGTTATACAGCGACATTTAAAGCCTCAAAATTTAAATTTATTTAATAAGAAATTAAAGAAATTTTACTGTCCGTCCCAAGTCCAAACTCAGATCGATAAAGGATACGATCGTCACTACGTACCACAGTCAGCAGAGACAGAGTCAGTTATAGTAGATGTTGTGTTTTTGGCGCTGCACTTCGATTTACAAGTGTTTTATCTTCGTTTTCTAAAAAATCGATTGTTCCCATCCAATTTTAAAATCGAATCGATTTTTTACCGAAAGTCAAATGGATTTCCCGAAGCCGACTTGTTCGACAAAATCGCCATCCCTACCTCGCGGTCAAATCGGCAACCCTTCCCGGGCGACGTTCCCTCCGGCTGACCCCTGACCCGTCGAACTTGCGTAGACCTGACGGGAGATCTTTCACGCTTTGTTGAGCTTTCAATCATCGCCGGGCTTCGTGCAAAACCCTCGCCCTGACCCGCGGCACGGAAGCCGCTGTCGCAGAAAATGGTCGCCCCGCTGCGAGCTAGCTCTGCGGTCATTTCCATCTCGGGGACGAGTGTATTGCGGTCGAGACGAGCAAAGAGAAAATTCGTTTCTTCATCCGGGATGAATACCCCGTCGCGCAGTGGATCAAGTCGAAAGGAGATGTCGGACGAAAAACGAAAGCTTCAAAAGCTTATAACCCCACCTATACAAAACGTTGAGGTTTTCAATGATGGGCTTGGAGGACAAGGCGCATAAGTGCAGTTTTTGCTATTTCCAGAAATACGTGTTTGAAGTTTCGAAATTACGTGGATCCTAATGGCGGAAAGAAAGTTCAAACTGACTTTTTGATGCTTAAAAATTGGAATTTGGTAGCGAATTTTTCACAGAATATGTATTAAGACTCGTCTTACTTGAAGTCATTAATATCTCGATTTCTTATATAACTGCACTTATGCGCTTTATCCTCCAAGCCCTTTAAATGTGGTTCCATTGGTTTTCTCGTAAAATTTTCATCTCATAGCACCCCATTATATATAAAACTAGGAAAGTATAGTTGGATTTCTCCTTCTTTCCATCCCCCTCGTGAGACTCGGGATTAACAGTTAAAAAACTTCTTCTACTAGCCTATCACGCACTAGTCGAGTCTCATATAAATTATTGTATCAATACTTGGTCATGCGCGAGTAATAAACAGATAGAGAAAATCTTTATTCTCCAAAAAAAATCAATCAGAACCATTCTGAAACTGAAGCAAGACACATCATGCCGAGAACACTTCATAAAAAATGAGATATTAACATTACCAGCCAAAATAATTATGAGTCACCTTAAATTACTGGCTAAAAGGCTGAAGGGAGATAAGGCAGAGACACGTGGGTATGGCACAAGATATCACCAACTAAGCATTTTATCAAAGAACGACGCATACCTCACAAAGGCATGGAAGTTCTTTGATAAATTGCCAAATATCATACAGGAAAGCATATATAAACCAACATTCGGTAAGCTGGCCACAAGACAAAATAGCAAAATGCCCTTACTCAGTCAATGAATTTTTGAATGTCAATGAATGAATAATTACCTTAAGACGAATTGTATGTAAATATGTTTATATCAATATCTTTATTTAGAAAATGACGTTTTTGTGAAGCCAAATGTGCAAAAAGCAGAATAAAAAAATAAATAAATAAATAAATAAACAGGGAAGGCAACTATAGACCCCCCTCTCTCTCCTCCCTTCACTCCTTCCCCTCCCTCCACTCCCCTCCCTATCCTCCATCCCCTTCACTCCCCCACCCTCCCCTCCCTCCTCTCCCTCTTCTCCCTCCCCAATGGTTTGAGTAATAATTGAATAGTCCTTGATGAATAAATTACATCAAAAGTCCTCCCAAAAATTGAAGAAAATTTTAACAAGTTTTCAAAATAATTTCTGTTTTATTAGAGGAAAATCGGCGTGAAATGTTCATAAGGCGTTTTTCCTTAGTTTGGCAGTATTGGTAGCTTTGTCTCTCGACCGTTTCTTCGTACTCGTTAGGAGAGCAATGTTTCCTGGGAAACAGTACTTCTCAGTGAGCGGTGAGGGAGTGTTTTAGTTTCATATTATTTTTTCTTTGTTCATGACCCTTCTCGAGAAAAGGGACCCTTAGTCCACGAAAATTCAAAATTGAGTCGTTGGTGAAGGAGCATTGAGGCAGGTTCTAAGAACTTCTTGGTGCAATAAGTGGCCTAATATGTGATGATTCAAGAGGAAAAGACCTTGGTCAAATTTTTCAATGGAGTGATTTATGCCGGATTGGGTCGAAAAATTGGAATTCTACATAGATTTCAATGCGACAACTATACGGGATTACCCCCAAACTTTTCAGTCTAATTTCATTTCAATAAATGGCATAATATTGCAATCTTGTAATTTCCTGTACCCTGAACATAGTAGTTCAGAATTTTAAGTGGCTTTTCCTCGCAACTGAGTTTTTTGACCTACAAAATTCAAACCACCATAACTGAATAGCTGAAACTTGAGATGTTGATGCTGCTGCTCATGGGAGTGTTACAAACGTTTGCCTCAAAAACGGCTAAATATTACGAACAATCCAGGAGTCCCTACGGTCCCAATTTTATGATACCATAATTTTTGAACAAAATCTTCATCAATTTAATGAAACTGATTATTTTTTTCTTCAAACGGTATACTTGAATAACTTAAATCGACAAAGTTGAGAGTTTTGCGAGAAAACTGATTTTTCGACCTACCCTTACAAAAATCGCTCTCTTGAAAAATTTCCACCATGAAAATTAAGATGAACTAAGTTAGCATTAAAAGTTAAGGTCGAAGATCAACTTGATGTAAGTTTTTTAAGAAGTGTGATACCTAGAATACACTGGGGAAAAAAAAACCCATTGGATCTAGAGTCCAGACTCTTGAAAACATTCGACAAGAAAAAATACTCTTGATTCAATCGGATTTTTGCTTGAATCAAAACGAAATCCGCTTAAATTAAGAGGCTAGGTTCTTGATTTAAGGTAGATTCTGATTGAATCAAGAGTACTTTTTCTTGTCAATGTTTTCAAGAGTCTGGACTCTAGATCCAATGTGTTTTTTTTTTTTTTTTTCAGTGTATCAATCACCGCACGAAATACGTATTTTCCATGTTTCCTAGAAGACTGAACCAGCAAAATCAACAGCTCAGGGACTTTCCTTAAAAGTTTAGAGAGAGGTATCTATGTCTGCATATCCTTTCATGTGTATTGGCTTTTGAATCGTAGGAGGCATTTTGACTTCATGACCCGAAATCAAAGCCTTGGCGTGCAAAGGGACTATGTAAACATTTTTAGCGCCAGTCGAACTCTTCGTTCTCAGCAGTTTCTCATGAATTTGGCAGGACTCCAAGGCCTCGTAAAAATCGCCTGTCCCATTGAATATTCACTCACCACCGTTTATGCCCGCGCAACTTGAGAGCACCGCAAAACGATTTTGTGACCTTTCTTTCGCAAAAAAATACGAGTATGTACCTCGTCTGAGGTGAAGTGTCCTAATCTTTTCACATGTTGATTAATCTAAAAATACATTTTGACGCCATATTTGCTTTTCCTTCTCCACTGTTTGTAGCAGAGCAGCCAAAAAATTCGATTGCTACCCGGATGGCAGGGTATATTGATCGACTAAAATTTTCCTATATCTGTTTGCTATTAACAAAACCGATACCGTAAAATACGCCTTCATTTTTTTATATAATTTTTGCTTCTCTATCCAACGGGACAACGCAGGCACACGGATAATAATTGGCCTTCAGGCTTTCAGAGTCTCAATTTCGACGAATCTCCTCTGATTTGGATGATATCTCTGCCAATATGACAATCGCGAAAAGGTCGCTTCCCGGAGACTTTGTATGAGCCTAGAAAAATGGGGCACGATTGGCTTTAAAATCTATATGAATCCTCCCGATTGACTTGCGATTTTCATTTTCGGTCAATTTTGAGTTAAGTCGAAAATCGTAAATGGATTCGGCCCTCATATGAATCAATTCTACCTATACGATTTATCCAAAACGGAAATAAATCTGAAAAATTGAAGATAAAATTTGAACTTAGGCAACATGACAAGTCACCCTGCCTAAGAACTCATAATACCAGAAATCTTTCAGCCTTTCTGCTTGCTTTTGATTTTGCATAATGAAAAAAAACGGCAACTACAGGAGGAATTTCCAAACCACGTTTGTACATCGGCAAAGCACTCTTAGTTCTTGATTTAGCACCGATAACTTTTCTATTACTTTTTTCCAATTTGAGTCAATTAGTTTATTTGGAATCCGTCCCACAAAGATTTCTTTTATCCCCTCTGTTTTATACCTGCTCGTATTAGGAATATAATTGTTTTTTGAAGAACAGTGTTTCCAAATCAGGAGCATTTTAAATCATATTCTGACGGTTTTAACCAGTGTCAGCCTGACTTCGTCATCCATTGCCTAACTTCATTGTATAGGTTTTATTTTTCAACTGTCGACTGCAAACATCCTGAATTGAAGTTTTAAGAGTATATTCTTCAAAACTTATGGAAAATTCACAGAAATTTTCAAGGTTTTATGTTGTTTGAATTTACGTTGAAAGATTAAAACATGAATAAAAATTAGGCAACGGTAAATGAAATTAGAGTGATTCTCGTTGAATCCGTCCACTTTTGTTTTAAATCCGGTCATAACGCATGGATTGCACGCTTAATGGTGCTTATTGCTTGTAATCCATTCAATAATTCCAGTTTTTTCGAAGCTCTCCCTTCAACATGTTTGAGCTCAGATTTTACAGGCCTGCAAAGGAGTTGTCCCCAAAAAGGTTTTTTTTTACCCACCTCCAGATTTTGACCCAATTATGTATTTTGATAGAGCTCCATGCTAAAAGTCACTTCCCAAAATTTCAATTCCCCCAGACATTCCGGGACAATCCAAAAAAACTGTTACTCAGGAGTGGGGAGGTTCGTTGGTCATCAATGGCGAGACGTGAGAGATCGATAATCGATATTTTCCCTTTTGAAGCTATGGTAAAGAATCGATTATGAAGGTGTTCGTTGCGAAGACCCTGTTTATAGATCATTTTCCATAGGTTTAAATGACAGCGGACTGATCATTGAAATTGATAGACAAAGCTATAGCCAAAGAATACATGGGGGGTATGGAGCGACCCTATCGGTTGAAATGTGTGGTTCTTATAGACTAAGGGAGAAAATGATAGACTAACTGCCGGGTTTCTCGTGGGTTGCCGTTAGTTAGTCTATTCCTACTGCCTTTGTCCATTGCAGGTAACCACCAGCTTCCACCAATAGGTTCCCTCCTTATCGCTTTTGTCATCTTTGTCTATGGCTTTGTCTATCAATTTCAATAATCGGCCCGCAGATCAATGGATATATCGCAAAGCACGCCACGCCACTGCTGGTTATCTCTTTCTTTTATCAACGTTATCACATTCTTGAACATACTGTGGATACAACTCGGATATTACTTCGAAGCGCAATAGAGGATTGTTGTAGATGTACTTCGGAGACCGCTAGTTTTATTCTAAAATCGTACCATGTTCAGAATTATTATTGATGTGAGCACTGTATTAAAAAAATCACTCCCAAATAAGTTCATTGCAAAGTGTCTGACCTGCGGCCGTTGTCAATGCCCATTGGCTTCCGTCCAAAGAGTTTGGGACATTAACCCTCCATTAGGAGCGTATTTAATGCTCTTTTTTGGACGAAGTTGCTCGCGTGGGGAGCAGGTGTAGTGCAATTGACAGTTTCAAAATTTATCACTCGTCCGCAGGAGTTGACTGGAGAGTTTATTGAAGCAACGAAGAAGTTGTCTGAACCGGAGTTTTGAAGCATTCATTCCGCGGCGAGAAGTAAGTGCATGCGCACATGTACGCGGCCGGTGAAGTCGACAAACTCGTCGTTTTTCAAGCGGAAAACGTATCTACATTGAGTGTAGAATGAGTATCTACACTGAGAATTTGTATAATTATACAAAGTAATGAGTAAACGTATCGGAAGCCACCGAAGTGAAAAATTAAAAAAAAATTGAGATCAATTACACTTGCCTTTGAAATAGACTTAGGCCACTGACCTCGGTACCGGACGGCTCCATACCAGTGGCAATTTTGCAAATTGGCAACATTGCTTTTCTTCCATTAAGATCCACTATAAGAATATCGATTTTAGGCTAGGCAAGCTACCTCACTGAGAATATATCGACTGTTTTACATACGCATAATGATTTAAATAAGTGCGTTAATTTGTGGCAACTCCGTTTTCTCGTTCTAAGAGATATAATTTATTTTCAGTTCATTTTAGTTTAGATATGTTTCACCATATTTTTATATCAAAGTCAGCGAACATTGTCAAGCAATGTGTGGAGGTAGTAGCACTATATATATATGGGTTTGTGTTGGTAGCCGAGTGCTAGAAATAATGCAAAAAAATGTTTTCAAAAAAACACTTACATTTTATTAATAAAGTACCGAAGCTTTTCGAGGCGGATGCCTCATCGTCAGGGTAACAACAAAATTAATATCACAAAGGCCGTTGTCATACTTTAAATTTTAAACTAGGTAACAAGTGATAACAAGCTATTGGATCAGTCTTACTAATCAAACTGGATACTACTTGACTTTGTTTTGATTAGTAAGACTGATCCAATAGCTTGTTATCACTTATTACCTAGTTTAAAATTTAAAGTATGACAACGGCCTTTGTGATATTAATTTTGTTGTTACCCTGACGATGAGGCATCCGCCTCAAAAAGCTTCGGTACTTTATTAATAAAATGTAAGTGTTTTTTTGAAAACATTTTTTTGCATTATTTCTAGCACTCGGCTACCAACACAAACCCATATATTTTTATAGCATTTAATACATTTTATAAAATGTTTAATGGAAGAAAATCAGTGTTGCCAGCTTTCAATAATTTTCATTGTTCCAGGCTCAGTGTTTTTCAAAATAAAATCAAAGAGAAGTGGAAGAGGATACGGGGATAAGCATCCTGCTATTTTGCCTTCAACTTTTCAGATAGGCTAAAAAGCATCCCCCATGCAGGAAACGTTATCTAGTCGAAGATTTGCGTCTTGCGTCTTATGCACAAACGTCTTGTGATAAATTGTGTTGAATTTCCTCTGTCGATTTCGATGCGTACTCTGCTTTTCGATCCACACATTAAAAAGGAATAATGAACTATTTAAAATAAAATAACCACCCAAAAATGCCTAGGGGAGGGGGAGTCATATCTACCTTAATAATATATTCAGAAAATACCCTTGAAAGGCGCTGATACCCTCACTTAATTTCACTTTCTTTTTCTTCTTTTTTTTAAAGTGTAAAATAAGAGCTATTTCAAAATCAAGGTTTAAAATCAGCAATCCTTTTAGCAACATCAAGAGCCTTGTAAAATCAAATGTTGATAGCCTACATTATTATGAAGTGCCGAAAACTCCCCGAAGTCACATCTGTTTGAAGTGGCGTGACATTAAGGACACATGGATGCTGAATCAAGATAATGCTTAGACCCACGCGACAGACGTCACTCAAGAATTCATGTGCCGGAAAAGGAATCACGCTGATCCACCGTTCTGCATACAATCCCGGCATCGCATCACGCGACTTTTCACGTTTCCCAGAACCGGAAAAAGTCTAAGAGAAAGGGGATTTGATTCATATGAAGAAATAAAGGCGGTAGTGCAAACGTTTCTCAAGGCACTCGCGGAAGAAGGTTCCGGAGGACCCTTCTTGAAAAATGGGTTGAGAGAATGCGCCTGTGTGTGAAGTATGACGGGCAGCACTTCGAAAAGGAAACGGCACTTGAATTGTCGGATGAGGAGTATACGTTCTCCTCGTTTTATCGTTTTTTGGTTAGATATCCGCTTGAAGTTTGTCTGATAAAAATTGTATGGTGAATTTAGATTTTGAAGTCACTTTTTTCCTTAAAAAACGATTGGAAAATACAGGAGGGTAGTTTTTTTTAAATACATTTTAAAACAGTGTGCTCTTGATATCGAACGACATTTTTTTTCAGTCGGAGAATGTTTGCGTGAAATATTCACTCAAGCCCTAGAAATCATTAAATGCATGACACTAAAATGAGCCGTCATGTTACCGAGATATCTCACCTACGCACTAAAAGTATTACTTGCAATTAATTTCGGCTTTTCGTAAAGTTATTTTACACATGGAAAAAAAAACCTTCCGATTATGAGAAACGATAAAGTTTCCGTTGTATAGGTAACTCAGGTTTTCAGTTACGAGTTGAACTTCAGCTCAGATGGCGCACGTTTTAGTCAGCCATATTTGCCAATGCTAAGAAAAAACGCCGTAGGTATAAGCCTTCAGATGTTGACATATTTCCTTCCAACATAAGTCAAATTAACCGGAAAATTTGTTACTTTTTTTAAACTTGTAGGTAATTTAGTTCGCGATGTATTATAAAATATATGCAAATTTCAAGGGAAACTATGCGAAACTTTCCTCACGAATACATGTTTTATTCGAGGAAATGTGGCAACTCTCGGATGTTCATACGACATTCGTCCTTAACACGGCAGTATTACGGCTCGTAGTACAACTAGACTTGCCAAAAACCTCACGTTTGAACAGAATTTTGGTATCCATGATCGGAATATTTCATTTACCTACACTGGAAAAAAACACATTGGATCTAAAGACCAGCCTCTTAAAAACATCGACAAGAAAAAATACTCTTGATTCAATCGGATGTTTGCTTAGATCAAGAACCAAGCCTCTTAATTTGAGCGGATTTCCTTTTGATTTAAGCAAAAATCTGATTAAATCAAGAGTATTTGTTCTTGTCAATGTTTTCAAGAGTCTGGACTCTAGATCCAATGTGTGTTTTTTTTTCTAGTGTAGCCCGAAACTCGGGTGTCCCTTATATTGGTCCTGTTTAATCCCAAAATTCATTTTTTTTCAATTCGCGCTAAATTTCTGATCTTACTCACTGGTAAAAAAACACATTGGATCTAGAGTCCAGGCTCTTGAAAACATTGACAAGAAAAAATACTCTTGATTCAATCAGATTTAAGCTTAAATCAAAAGAAAATCCGCTCAAATTAAGAGGCTTTGGTTCTTAATTTAAGCAAAAATCCGCTTGAATCAAGAGTATTTTTTCTTGTCGATGTTTTTAAAAGTCTGGACTCTGGATCCAATGTGTTTTTTTCCAGTGCTTTTTACGTTCGGCAGGCGCATAGTTATTGGAAATTAGGCAACGTTGACTGAAACGTCAATGGCGGCGTTGAAATATCAAGAGGCAATCGTGTCTGTCTATGAACGGAAGGCTCTTCAACTCCAAAATAGTTCATGAATTTTTCATAGTAGCCCCGCCGACTGACTACATAGTTAAAACGAGCCGCCGAATTGGCTCCTCCAAAATCATATTTATTTCAAACGCCTCGACGCTTCGAAATCCCGATACCCCTGTTGTGATATCAGGCGACGCCTCTCCCTCCGTTCGCTGTCCCAAAAATAAACCGTAAAATATTTTGAACGCTGACAAAAATCATTTCCCTCCAAATAAAGCTACAGGACGGATTAAAATACGGCCGCTGAGTGGGGTCAAAAGGGTGTATTATTATTAATATTTATTTGACGTCAGGACTCCCGATCGCCGCTTTATGCGACTTTTGGACCGATTGGGCGGATTTAACTAGAATCAGCCTAACTGCATTTCACGTTGCCAAATTTCCTCCTCGGTTAATTTTTCACTTCCTATATTAACCAAAAGCAATATAAGAACGCAAATATTTTTATCAGTGTAGGGAAGCACAGTGTCCCCGAATACATTTTTTGAATGAATTATTTTTTTCATCGTCATTCATTTCGGCTCCCTGATTTCTCAAATTTTTATTTTTCGCCATGGTTCGTTTAAAACATCCACTGGGCCGAATTCCACTATTTTAGCGACTATCGAAGGGTAAAAGTAAGATGGAGAAAACAATAAAAAATCTGCCTTTGAATTTCAAAAAAAATTTAAAAACTGTTTTTAAACATTAAAATATTATAGGTACATACATATAAGTCGCTTTACAGCACTCCCTCGAGCTCTACGACTCCTAATCTCCACTGCTCTCTTTCAAACCACAAATCTTAGGGGATTGAGCACCTTAACATTTCCGCTTCAATCCCTTCCCTTCAACCTTTCTTTGGGGACTTTTCATTTCAAAATATTATAGGTACAGTTACAAAAACGAGGCCTGTTTACGTCTTTTCTATCCTCGGTTGCGTTGCTCGCGTGGCCTCAGGCCCCTGAAGCACCGCTATAATAAGAGGACAAACGGGGGAATGGAGCTAGGGTAACGGATGCGCGTTAATGACGGCGCAGAGATATAACTATTCGTGCTTGATGGATGTCCGTGATGTATCTGCAAAACTGAAGGCGCGATGGCGCAAGACGTGACGCGTGAACTCGCAATGCTCCACTATATGCTGCAAAAGAGATGTCGCTCGATGTCGCGCTGAGTTGTTATACGAGTATCCATAAAAAATGAAAGTGCGCCTTTAAAAATCCCACGAAATATGGTGATGTATGTCACATGACCAATTTTTTGCTACCAATAAGTCCAGGATTTAACCAGAATTAGCCTCTCTAGACCATGGGGCTGATAATTGAGATTGATAAACAGAGCAATAGATAAGAAGAGAAATGGAAAATGGAGCTATTCTACAGGTTTAAAGGAGTGTGTGTTATACACTAAGGAGGAAAAATGATAGAATAACTACTGTCTCTCAGGGGTTTCTATCAGATATTTTGTTGATCCGAAGAGTCCCCTGAGAGACAGTAGTTATTCTATCATTTTTCCTCCTTAGTGTATAACACACACCCCTTTAAACCTATAGAATAGCTCCATTTTCCATTTCTCTTCTTGTCTATTGCTCTGTTTATCAATCTCAATTATCAGCCCCATGGTCTAGAGAGGCTAATTCTGGTTAAATCCTGGACTTATTGGTAGCAAAAAATTGGTCACGTGACATACATCACTATATATATTTCGCGGGATTTTTAAAGGCGCGCTTTCATTTTTTACGGATACTCGTATAACAACTTAGTGCGACATCGAGCGACATCTCGTTTGCAGCATATAGCGGAGCATTGCGAGTTCACGCGTCACGCCTTGCGCCATCACGCCTTCAATCATGCAGATACATCACGGACATCCATCAAGCACGAATAGTTGTATCTCTGCGCACCGAAAAACCTGGCCAAAACCTCAATTTTAAATTTTTTTTTATTGAAAAACCAATGTGATATTCGAAATCTACACTGTTTTTTACCCTGGTAGACATGCATGTACCATTTTTCGAGTGGCTCAATTTCCCGCGAAGAGACCACGAAGTCACCTAATTCTCAGCGATTGTTTTGATATGTTTTGGCGCGCTACTCGTCGATCAGTTTACTTCAACTGTGCGGCCATAAAAGGGACCTTCGGCGATATGCAACACATTCTTAGGGGTATATTCTACACAACTAACCACAGTATTTTCGAAATTTCCTTTTTTAGTGATTTTCACAGGAGGTTGAAAAGTGATATAAAAGTGTGCGTTTTTTTCGAAATTCAGAGTCCGATTTCTTTTTACGCTCAACTGCGCTCAAGCGGTTTAGGGCGGAATGTTATAGTCCAAAGTGGGTACTTTCAGGATTCAGGGTTGACAGACTGAGGAAAACTGAGGAAATTGAAATTTTTGACCTTAAAGATGGACTTTTGAGCGATTTTCATAAACACATGGGAAAAATTATGTCGATACTAACGACTGAAATTGTATTTTTCCAACAGCTCTGACCCATTTAGTACCAAATTGGGTGATATTTGGTCACGCAACCTGTTTCTCTGGCCTCTACGCCCTCGAAAGAGGGATAAAAAAAATAATTTGAAAGCGGATGGGAGGGTCACTTTAAAGTCTTGCAAAAGTGTTTAATCCGTTATCTAACAATCTCTTCGTGCATTATCCTTGAGTATAGACATATTTATGCCACGTTTTACTTCTACAGACAAATTTGAGTCCATCCGGCCGCGGGGTGGGGCTTTAAAAGTGACCCTCTGGCACCATGAAATTACGCCGAGAGGCACATTATTTGCAGCCTCTTAAAAGTGAGATATGTGGTTTTGTTACGAATTTCGCAGTGAAGTGCCCTCACTTTGAGATGTGGGCCATGGGTTAGGAAGGAACCCATCAAAATGTTGCAAACTTTTGCTAGAGCAAAACTAAGAGTTGTTTCCTGCAGATAATGCCTCAAAAATCACGATGAGCGCATCGGCAAAGTCTGAAATGCACTCATAACTTCACAATCTGCGTAAGATATTTGCGGTTTTTTGAGCTTCCCGCTTCGAAAACGATACTACGGTACAGGTGAACATTTTGTTAGAGGAGTCCGCCGTCATCAACGCGCATCCGTGCCCTTGCCCCTTTCCCATATTATGTTGGTTCTGTTTGTCTTCTTTTTATAATGGTGCTTCAAGGACTATGTGAGCAACTTAACCGTGGATAGAAAATACGTAATCAGGCCTCGTTTTTGTAACTGCACTTATTTTAATATTTAATTTTTGAAAAGAAAAATTTAAAAAATTATTCAAAATTTAATGGTAGAGTTTTTAATTTGTTTCTCCATCTTAGTTTTACCTCTCGAAATTCGATAAAATGGTGGAATTTGGCCCAGTGGTTCTTTTAAACGAACCATGACAACAAAATTAAAATTTGAGACATCAGAGAGCCTAAATGAATGAATAAGAAAACAATAATTCACTAAAAAACCTTGGGAACCATGGTTCCTTGGGAAAACTGTGCTTCCCTACACTGATAAAAATATTTGTGTTCTTGCGTTACTTTTGTTTAATATATGAAGTAAAACACAAACCAACACAAATTTTTTGTTGATTTTGGTACAGTCAGTTTGCGGTGAAATTAGCGCAAAAAACTAAGGAGAGACTTGGAAAATGCATTCCTCTGATTGCAACGTTAATTGGTATTCTCCACTCGTTTTTTTATAAAATTCCCTCAAGAAAACTAGCTGACATTTTCTCTTGAGATTGTCAACCGAGACTATGGTTATTTTATGTTTTATTTCCCGTATTAACCAAACTTTTGTGTTAGAATTTCGCTCTGTGCATGGCGTCGACCCAAGAAACGCCTGTCGTGTAAGTACACCACTTCATCAACCCCGAGCACTGATCGGGAAAACAATTTGCCCATGGACAGTAGTTTATCGGGAGGAAAACTTGAGTAATACGGAGAAGACCTACGCCGGGCCGGATCAGATTGAGGTCTCTGGAGACACATTCGGGAGTGAGAAATGACGTCACCAGTCTCGCCCCCCCTTTTTTTTCACTTTTCCACGTCCGTGTCCGTTCATGCCACGTACGCTTTGCCGCGCGACCGAAAACGTGATCGGGGTCCATCAATATGAAATGCTGCCCCGTGAGCCCCGAGTGTCAGTTTAATGTCCGGCCCGGCCAGTAAAATGAATCTCTGTTGATTTATTGAAGGGCTAGTTTAGTGTTTCTCGCGGTTCGGTAGATTTCTCGCGAGCCCACGGACACGGAGTGCCGCACAGTCTGTTATTGAGATTTGTTGCGTTGTGTGATGTTCGTACATATTACTGCTCCTGCTACTCTGTCATACGTAGCAGTGGCGTGGCGTGCTTTGCGATATATCGATCGTTATGCCGTTTAAACCTATGGAAAAGGATCGATGAACAGGGCCTTCGCAGCGAACAATATAATAATCGATTCTTTACCATAGGCTTAAATGGGAAAATATCGATACATCGCAATTCACGTCATGCCACTGCTCCGTGGGAAAAACGCCGTGTGACTATCCTGTTGCCAATTTCCTCCCCGATCAAATCGTCACCTTTCGGCCGAAGTATCACAAGCGACATGCGACGTTCAAAAATACCCGCCGCTTTTTTGTTTTTTTACATAGAAATTGTTGGTTGGATATTTTTGAATATTTCACTGAATTTTATCGGCAGCACAAAGGAATTCAGTGAAATTTTCGGGCAGCTTCGTTGAACAATTTTCCCTGTAAAAAAATAAAATGGCGGTGGAAATTTTGAAACGTCGCATGGCTCTTGTGATACTTTGGACGGTAGATGACGAAATATTTATTTTTAATAAAAGTTTTAAATCAATGATTAAAATGCGAAAAAACTTAATTTCATTGCAGAGTTTCAAAATGTCCGATTGAATTTTATTTTTTCGAGGAGGAACAAGCTAACTTTATAGCTTGAAAGTTTTACAAAATATTATGCTAACGGAAAAAAAAGATCAAGGAAGTTTTCGATGAAGACTAGTTTTTCGAGGAAACGATGAAGTATGACAAGAAGTCTGGAACGTCAAAAACGAAGATACGTGGTTTTGAAGTTTGGCCATCGAAATGCCTTCTCAAAAATAATTGCAGGTACTTTGAATTGAAGTACGGAAAAATTATTTACAGATTTTGAAGAGAGAGTGCTCAAAAAAGTTATTTTTCATCAACTATAACCCTGTAACAATTGGTCCTTAATCAACTGTGTTCCAACTATCTGTGTGTGTGGTGTGTATGGGGTCCCCCTGGGTGATCTCGAAACTTTCTCTCTGTTTATACTCTGTGCAATCTATGACCAGGTTTGGATGCTCAAGAACCAAGATGACCGCGGAATACATGATTCCAGCTAAATAAGAGTATACGAAGTGGTTGTTCCTGAAGTCAGCATGATCCAAATCTGAGAAGATGACTTTTGGCGGTGAGTCACAAAGCATTTAGTTATGGAGATGGCAGCAGATCAAGAGCTTGCGGACTTTAAGTACATGGGATGCGGTTGACCCCAGATGGAAGGAAAAAAAAAACCGGATCAATCTAATCAGGGAAAGTAAACACATTAGCAAAGGAAGGCTATAGCGATGTATAATGGAATCCTTCAGGGATCAGCGGATTTTCAAATAATAACAAGAGGAGGTATATACAACCCTGTATCCAAAAGAAAAAATAACCATACTGATGTGAAGTTGGCAGCTGAAGAAACTGACACAGTGGATATGCTAAGAGCACACGGAGAATGCTTTCTGGAGAAGGTCACAGGAAATTTCTAGGAGAGATCGGGTCTCGTATGAATATAAGTGCGTCAATAAGAAGTCAAAATTACATTCGTGTTCGACGTAATAAATGACCAAACAACTTTTTTGGTACTGGTTCATGTCCAATAGGATGACGTAAAGAATCTGCCAAAATAGATGCTTGATTGGGTATTCCTCCTGGGAGAAGACTCGGGGACGCCCAGTGTGAGAGGTTGGCGACAGGGGGTTACAAGAGATCAGAGTATTGTGGTCAACTCCTGATTGAGAACTTGAAGACCTTTGGTAAGACCTGATCCTTTGAGCGATTAGCGCTCTCACAGCCCAAAGAGCGCTATAAAAGCGACTCATATAAATGATCTGTGTTCCAAAAACCAATATGCCTACAGCCGGCTGTAAAATTTCCAATAGCTTCTAAAGCCGGCAACACAATTTCTTATAGCCTTTTATAGCCAATGGCGATTAAGCAACAGCCTGGCGATAAAGTGTATAACGTTACTAATTACGGCGATGCTAGGACTTGGTGAGTTTTTGGACTACCGCTCTCGTTTTGGGCCGTAGTATCTTGATTTATTTTGCGAGGGAAGCTCCGTACTTTTGAAGGATGCCTGTCATTCCAAATATGTTGGAGCGCCTTCAATTTCGTATGATACTGTGCAATACCTCTGGTGTGAAATAGTTGCTTCAAGCGCCGTGGTACGCTGCGGCGCGGCGGGCGGGCAGCCAGCGCGAAACGCGCATTGGCGCCTACAAACCTAACAGGGATACTTCACGCATTGCGCAATGCGTGAAGTATCCCTGTTAGGTTTGTAGGCGCCAGTGCGCCGCCGCGCGCCGCTCCGCTAGGCTCTAATATTTAATCTCGTGGAGTCAGCGATTTTCAACTCATGACTTTGAAATGTTTGCACACTCTGTATGGATTATTCTCGTTTTAATTGATGAAAAAAAATATGTAGTAAAGGAAAATATAATCTGCATTTTGTAAATATTAAGGTGATTCCGTACAAGCTTAAGGATTTACAAAGCACACGAATTTCTACACAATTTCTTGCAGCCCTTTATAGCCGATGGCGAAAAAGCAACAGCCAGGCGATAAAGTGTAAAGCCCGGCGATCGGAACTACAGCCCGGCTGTATACTTTTTTATCGCTTCGTGTAGCCCGGCCGTATGATTTTTTTCCACTTTCTACAGCCAGATACATGATTTTCTATCGCCTTCTTCAGTCGGCTATAAGAACTCCTATGGTATTTTGAAACGCAGCTCCTATCGCCGATTTTTACCAGGGTATTTCATATTTTTCGTTGTTATTAATATTTATTATTTTTATCATCTTATTTTATTTTTTATTTTTATATTCATATTGATTATTTTTTATGATTTGTTTTACTTCATAATTTTATCACTTTTTGCTTTTTTCGTAAATTACTGATCCTGTTACTCTGCCATACGAATGCTGAACACCGTACGTATGAACACTCGAATGTCGCCAAATTTTCTTTTGTCCTTAACGCGGTCCAAAAAGGTCTACTGCACACATGAGATACAGAAAAGTGCGTAAGCTATGAAGAACTCCTAAAAAAACTACTCAGAATAGGATCTGCAGTCTGAAAAGGCTATGCGAGCCCCTCGGCTCAATTCTTTGATCTAAAAAATGAAGATAGGAAATAGACGTTGATGTTAGCGTTGAAAACTCGTGGGCATTCATTGGGTCTCGTGAGCCAGTGAAAGCTCGGTTCTCTGATCAAAAAGATGAAGATAGAGAGGGAAACACGACATTAACGATAAAAAGTCGCGAGCTTTAGGCCCCATGAGGAAGAGCAGGCTCCAAGGGGCCGCGAGCTTACGACGGTTACATAATTATTCGCTCCCATTCTCCGAATTCTCAAACCGGAAAAAGAACATGGCCCGAATTCGGTTTTCCTTGCCTCCCACGCGCAGGAAAATGGTTATCTCGTCGCTGTATTAACGAAAGAGCGAAAATCCGTCGCTCGTGAGTCCTGGAGTTTATGAGAAACGAGGTGGCAGTTGCGCGTTTTCATAATCGGAGGGACGTCTTTAAGGCGCGATGTAATACAGCGGTTACAATTTTTCTCACTCGGCGTGATTTGACCCTTTATTTCCTCCTTTCCCTCCATTTTTTCCATTATTTATTTATTTATTTATTTTTTCTCCGGCACAGAATATTTTCTCCTTTTGAATATTGTGGGATACACTCTTTCAAAATTCCCTGCACAATTATCCGATTTATTTTCGCAGAATTGACTTCGTCCGGAGGCGGATTCTTTACTCTGCCGTGCTAAGGAAAAACGCCGTATGAACCATTAGGCGTTGTCAAATTTCCGCAAGTAAATCGCGAATTTTCTGGAAAATTTGTAAATATTTTTCCTTCAATTTTTTAGATCATTTTGTTCGCAATTTCACCTGAAGGTCCTGAAAATTTCAAGGAAAAATATTCATAACTCTCTTCAAAAATAACTATTTTCTGAGAGGAAATTTGGCAACTCTCGAATGTTCATACGGCGTTCTTCCTTGGCACGGCAGTACCGTGCAACCCTGTTTGCTCGGTGAAATGTCTGATCAACGCCGGGAACTTCAAGGGGTAAAATCCACCCCTCGGCACTCTCTTTTGCCTCGGTTGAAAATATGAAGGAGATGTGGTCATGCAACGAGGGCGTTATTCCGATTTTTCTCTCTCGTCGATTTTTATCTCGAACGATAATGAACCCCAAGGAATTCCTAATAATTTCGTATTTGAAACATTTTTTCCGAGATAATAACGAACATTCCTTACAAGCTCAGGCTCAGTACGTCCCTTGAGGAATACACGAAGAGGTCGTCGATTTTCTATGAGCTAGAATCGAAACGAAGGTCAGTGACGATTTTCGCAGATTGGCAACATTGGGCTATGTCCATATGAACACGTGGAACACTGCCGTGCTGAGGAAGAACGCCGTATGAACATTCGAGAGTTGCCAAATTTCCTCTCAGAAAATAGTTATTTTTGAAGAAAGTTATGAATATTTTTCCTTGAAATTTTCAGGACCTTTAGGTGAAATTGCGAACAAAGTTATCTTAAAAATTAAAGGAAAAATATTTACAAATTTTCCAGAATATTCGTGGTTTAACGGGGGAAATTTGGCAACGCCTAAAGGTTCATACGGCGTTTTTCCTTAACACGGCAGAACTCCTCTCACATATCGATGGCTAAAAGCGGATAATGAGAGGCTCAATCGCAACGTTCAGAAATCCCCAATTATTATGCTTTATTTTCCCCAAGGAAAACTGATCAAAATGTTTACTTGCAATTTTATTTAGCGCGAGGTTTTTAAATGATCGAGGAAAATTTACATACATGTTTAATACAGAATTTTAGTTGGTTTTCGTTTAAAGAAATAAAATATGAGTGGACACTTACAACATTGCAATATACGCTATGCATTATTAACTCTAGACATCGATATGAGACCATCCGCGGTAAAAGGAACATTAGCTTACAAGAAATCAAATTGTATTTATTAATAATAGGAGTGCTCTAGGAATATTTGGAGACAAATAATTCCCCCAAAACGTCAATCCGAACCGGAAGGATTTTCGACAAAGAAAATGCCGATTTTTCTTAGAAAGGAATTTTCGTTGTTTGAAAAAGAAATGGAGATATCTATCCATGGTTGTTTAAGAAGAAGAAAAAGAAAAAAACAACTTAATTTAGGATAATCTCTTTTGCAGGAAATATTCAATAATAGTATCCTCTGATTCTACAAGAAATTCTTCTGAGTGTATATGTAACTATCACTACAGTTGAAATAAATTGTATTCTTATCCCTGGATGAAACTTTGGCTCACAACCCGTTATTGGTTATCCCTGATGAAAAGATTTACTTGATCTATTTTCGATCAAATTTTCATGAAGTTCTCCTCTCTCTTCATGAATAGGACAATAAACGAAGGATGTAATGACTGGAGAGGAATGGTACTTCAAATCACGGTAAATAACTTTCAAATCTTATAAAGTTGTGTCGAAATTTCCTAGGAAACCCATAGAAATATCCGGTTTACCGCGAACACTTCACTTATTTTATTTTTAGTAATAACATCGCTGGAGGGTACCGGTTACATAGTTAAGCCGGGCATAAGACCTGGAAAGTTCATTAGCAAAAGGTTGGGGGTAAATATTCTTACAACGCAGTGTTGCATCGTCTAGAAAATCATAATGGTGCACTACGAAGAGCTCCCGCATTGCAAAGCACAATTGTGTGTCATGGCATGGGTTTTCTGCAAATTGTTGCATGACTAATTTTCTTTCGGAAGTTCTAGAAGTAGTTTGAAGAAGTTGAGATCAATTTCCACCAGACTATCCGCAATTCAGAGAACCGAATGACTCAAATGCCAATTTTTCCCGTTGAGGTTGCAGTCATGTTCAGCACTGAAAAAATTTCGCGAATAAAATTACTTTTTCGAAAGCTGAAAAAACGAAACATATTGAGATAGAAATCCTCCACGCATTGTAAAGTTCATCATTACATTAGACAATCCATTAAATCAAGTTTTGCTTAAATCAACTGAAACCCTATGTTACACCGAGATTTCTATGGATGAAGAAAGTGCCCTGCTAAAATAATGTACTCGTTCTCACACTGCTACTGCTACACAGGGGTTGCAACTTATGAATGGCTGCCACATTGGACTATCAATGATCTAGGTTTGATCTCGGCGGGAAAGACCTAGTTTCCAACGCGATTGCAATGTTTCAAATCGAAGATTTGGTTAATGTAACACAAAATAAAACTGACCAAAAAAGATTTACCACAGGTTCAAGTAATTTGTGCTCTACACGTCTCACATTTAACCAAAAAATCGATTACTTTCTATTAATGTGGTAGTCGCTCTGAACCATATCGACGTTTAAACCTGCAAAATTCGTATCTTGGTAGTTGGTTGCGATGTATGAAATCTCCGCTACTATTTTATTTTTCATAGACCAAACTAACATCATGACTTGAAGTTTTCACAGTAGAAGTTATCCATGTAGAAAATAAAGTATACTAAGAGGTCTGCAACGCCGCACAATGGATCGAGTCAATTAGGGAGGTTGGGCATGATATCTTTGACAAAAACTAAGAATTTTGATGTTTAGACAATTTTACGAAAAATTTTTTAACCTTAAAATTCTGTATAACCGGAGTTATAAGGGATTAAAGTTTCCAAATTTTTTCCGACCTCTCCTATTGACGCGACTATCTGTGCGTCGCGTCGCGAACCAAGACACGCATTTCTGCAGTTTCACCATCGAGATGCAGGAGATCACCGTTGAGGATCGATGGGCCCTTTTGAGCCCCCCACCCCCGAAAAAAATTTCTAGGTGCACGTGAATTGGAGGTTCCAGTATTTCGTGTGCGTGCGTGTTTTAAGAGCACTGGAAAAAAACACATTGGATCTAGAGTCCAGACTCTTGAAAACATTGACAAGAAAAAATACTCTTGATTCAATCGGATTTTTGCTTGAATCCAAACGAAATCCGCTTAAATTAGGAGGCTTGGTTCTTGATTTAAGCTAGATTCTGATTGAATCAAGAGTACGTTTTCTTGTCGATGTTTTTAAGAGTCTGGACTCTAGATCCAATGTGTTTTTTTTTTTTTTTTTTTTTTTTTTTTTTTTTTTTTTTTTTTTTTTTTTTTTTCCAGTGAGGTTGCGCACTTTAATACTCGGTTTTAATGAGATGAAAAGTTATTAACGTGTGTTTCCGCCACCTGAGCGCCCTCGCTTATCGGCCAAAATTCAAATTATACGAGGGGAGAGACCCGGCGGTTTCACGGTGCGCTCCAGCTCATCGGGATGCACCCTGTAATAACGTCAAAATGACAAATATTGAATGGAGTAACGCTAGGCTGACGAGCTGCGTCAACATCAATCCCGAGCCAAGAGAGGATCCATCGATGCTCCGATAGATCGAGTGCCCGCCTTTTTCGTGCTTTGCGACTCGAATTGTC
Organism: Bemisia tabaci; assembly: GCF_918797505.1. Taxonomy (NCBI): domain Eukaryota; kingdom Metazoa; phylum Arthropoda; class Insecta; order Hemiptera; family Aleyrodidae; genus Bemisia; species Bemisia tabaci. The sequence continues at coordinate 44,746,954 of NC_092799.1, read as the reverse complement.
GACACAACTCACAATATCGCACACTCTCCCTTCGCCGTTTTGTGGTAGACTTTAATTCCGGCCGCCGCCGTTCCACGCGTGTCAACGCTCAACGAACGCGCCGCGGCGAGGAAAAATGTCGCAAGAGCATTCCAATGTTGCTAGATTTCTACCGATGGCAGTTTTAGCTCTGATGATAAGTATGAATTTGTGACCGTCTGTTGTGAGAGAGGCTTTTGTTCGAATGAATACATAATTGGACCGAGTTTAACAGAAAATAAAAAAGCCACATCAGCTATTCCCAAGTTTAATTGGGCAATTAAATTTTTTACGAGAGAACGTTTGTTCGGATTTCTTTGAAAATTTTAAGAAATTTGCTTCGCACCATGGAGAATTTTCACTGAAATTTGCATGAAAATCCGCACAACCGTCCTTATGTAAAAAATTAAATTGTCCGATTAAATTTGGCAATAGCTGATATGGCTTAGTTCCTCTCTGTTTAACGCGGTCCAATTGAGGGGCTTGGAGGACGCGGCGCATAAGTGCAGTTTTTGATAAAATTGAGATATCAATGATTTTGTGTAAACTAATCTTAGTGCAAGTTCTGTGACAAATTCGCTTCAAAATTCCAATTTTTAAGCATCAGAAAGTCAGTTTAAACCCTTTTCGCCCTGAGAATCATGTAATCACAAAACTCTAAACTTATTTTTCTCGAAATAGCAAAAACTGCACTCGTGCGCCTTGTCCTCAAAAACATCGATGAAGTCAGTAGACCACGCGTGAATCTATTGACAGTTACGTATCTTCAACTAGAGGTTCGCCTTCAATTTCATCGCGTAGGCAACCAACGTATCAAAGAGCGCAAATCGTTATCAGTTCAAAAAATCCACACATATCTCGCTCCCTCAACTGCAATGAAGCCAATAAAGAATGCGTAAATCGCTTGGCAGATATCGTCAACCGGAGGTTTGACTTCAATTTCACCGTATATGCAACAAACTCACCAGGGTTTTGTTCGAAAAATCCATTTATATTTCGCTCCAAAAGCATCGATAGAGCTAGATTACGAGTAAATCTATTGGCGGCCATTATCAACTAGCGGTTGGCCTTCAACTCTGCCGTATAGGCAAGAAACATACCGAGAAGTGTGAATTATTATCCCTCTAAAAAACGCTTGTATATCTCATTAAAATAATGGAGATGTTGCATGTGTATGGAATTTGCGATTTGACTGTTGATTCATATGTGAAAGTTCGCGAGAAACACGATGGTGCCACTTGTTTTCTCTGAAATCAACTCCCAAGCTCGAAAAAAGCTCTCAAGTTGAGGCCAAAATGGAAGGGATATCCCACGCTATCCTGAGAGTCCACCTCTACATCAAGACAAACTCTCCATGCAAAGATAGGGAGCAAATACATTAGCAGTGATGTCGTGTTTTCAGTTTTGGAGTCCCCAAATAAAGTGGCAGCCCTGTCAATGTATTTACTCCCTATCTTTGCATGGAGAGTTTGTATTGATGTAGATGTGGACTCACAGGATAGCGTGGTATATCTCTTCCGTTTTGGCCTCAACTTGAGAGCTTTTTTTGAGCTTGGGAGTTGATTCCAGAGAAAACAAGTGGCACCATCATGTTTCTCCACCATTATGTTTCTCCAACATCATGTTTCTCGCGAACTTTTACATAAGAATCAACAGTCAGATCGCAAATTCCTCACACATGCAACATCTCCATTATGGAGAACCGCATAAGAAAAAGTTCAAAACCGCGTGAATAAGTACTCACTTGTGCGTAGATTATTTAAGTCACATACGCGTTTCGCCGGACCCACACTCCGGCATCTCCGGAGAATTTTATATCCCAAAGGGTGTCCGTGAAACCCAGTGTCTACATTCTCTCCGTGGAGGTATTATACTCTTCTAACGACACCCACAGTAACACGGTATCCGCCCTGAGCGTTTCGAAAATCATATTTACGTAACTTCTAGACGTTGCACCTAAACTCCAGAGAAAATTTCTGTCTTTATTGCGTCTCGTCCAAAACTGACTGAATTCTCCTCTTCGATATACAGGACGGAGAATCACTTCGGTCAAAGGATAGTTCTCCATTAATTCACCTAATGACGTTATGAAACTATGCGGGCGTAGAAATCAAACTTCTCCGAGAAAGTTGGGCGCTGAAAACAGGGAGGGAATTCCAGTGGCGTGGCGTGAATTGCGATGTATCGATTGTTATGCCATTTAAACCTATGGTAAAGAATCGATAATTAAGGTTTTCGTTGCGAACACCCTGTTTATCGATCCTTTTCCATAGGTTTAAATGACAGATTAATCGATATATCGCAAAGCACGCCACGCCACTGGGGAACTCTGCGTACTTTTCGATGGAAGATTCCTGGTAGCTTAGGAGAATTTCTGGAAATCAAACAAACTGCACAACGGTGCTCGAGGCGCCTTCTTTTGAGCACGTTCGGGTTGTGGAGGGCACTGCATCATCGGTCGGCGTCGTGAAAGGGGGACAACTTTCATCAAAGGGATGAAATTTGGTCACCAAAAATGGATGACAGAATTCCATATTTTCGGTGTGGTGAAAGTTTTGGACGCAGAGATTTAATTGGATGTATTTACCTAGAATCAGCCTAATTATATTAGACGTTGCCAAATATTCTCAGGATTTATTCAGTGGTGTGGCGTGCTTTTCGATATATGGATTGATCGACCATTTAAACCTATAGAAAAGTATTGATGAACAGGCTGCTCGCAGCGAACATCTTAATACTCGACTATTTACCACAGCTTTAAATGGGGAAATATCGATAGATCGCAAAGCACACCACGCCACTGGAATTCTTGTACCTGTCGCATCAGGCATTAAGTCAAATGACTGAGCAAATAATCGAATTTCATTTTTGACGACCTGTCTTAGCATTTTATCAAATAGCCAACTTCGTTATTTTCTTTAATTTTTTATACTATTTGCCTAGGTTGTCTTAATGCCTGGCTTGACTAAGATGGACGCCGCCCTGCGCTGTGCAGCCATCAACAGCACGCATGGCGCACGACCCGCCTTTCATTAACACGCACTTCATCTAGCGTTGAGAGTTCACTAATTACTTCACACGACAAGCGTGTAATTTTAAAAATCGAAAATTTAAAAAAAAAATTACACTATAGACGAGTTTCTCCGTCAGGGAGCTCCCCTCTCAAAAAATCGTTCACCACCCGCCCGCCGAGAGAGCCGCGGCGTGCTGCCAACGCGAAACGCGCTCCGACGCCTACAAACCTAAAGGGCTACCTCACGCATTGCGCAATGCTTGAAGTATCACTTTATGTTTGTAGGCGTCAGTGCGCGTTTCGAGCTAGCAGCGCGCCGCGCCGCAGCATGCTATAAACTTGCCCACAATTAATAGGTCAGGGTGTTAAAATGTACGCAATTTGACATCAAATTCGAAATTAGCAACTCAAAAAACAGCAGTGACGAAACTTTCGTGATCTTTCAGTCATTTTCCGACTTATTCCCTCCTATTCTTGAGTTTTGACTGTTTTGGACCATAGCGCGCCGCGGGCGGCGGCACTTATGAAATTCTCCCCTGTGCTCGATCGGGTAAATGAAGTGTTCAAGACTAATTGTCAGTATTTTTCGTTGCGAAAATTGTTTTTTACGTACAATTTTGAAGAGGGGATATATGTCAGAGTGTTTAGATTCGTACCTTGTCTAGTGGTCCATTTGATCAATATCATACAGGGTGATCAAAAAGTCCCGCGCCACCTTTATAACCGTGTAGTGTTTTTCTTCCTTCACAGGGTGGTCTCTGTAAGATTTTAGGGATCCCTCAAAGCCGTTTTCTTTGACTTAAAAACACTCACAAAATTTTAAGTCTCTACATCAATTTGTTCAGATTAGATTCGCACCTTGTGTAGTGGTCCATTCGATCAGTATTATACAGGATGAGCCAAAAGTCCCACCTTTATAACCCGTAAGGGGTTTTGCCCCTTTACAGGGTGGTCTTTTTAAGATTTTGGGATCCCCCAAAGTCGTATTCTTCGACTTAATAGCACTCACAAAATTTCAAGTCAGTCTCAATTTGTTCAAAAGTTACAGGGGTGATGCCTGGTGCTAGGAGTGTGGGACTTGTGGATCACCCTGTAAAACGATCGGGTTACCCCGTGCAATCTGGCCACGCTGACCAGTGGTAATCGAGTTTTCGTAGCTTCGAGATGCATCTGTGTTTACATTTCATCTATGCCTCGCCACCGAGTTTAGGATTCGATTTCCCGGCCCGCATGAATATTGTCAGATCGACGGAATCCTCACTCAAGAGGTCGAGGTGGAGCGTTCGAGCATTTTTCAGTTCCTGCCGGCAGCTGTCTACGCCGCACCGGGTCTCCAAGATTAAGCGAAGAACCGTCCACTACGTGACGACCGCCACCACTTCGAGATTGAAATTTCTGAGTGGATTTGCATCGTATACGTTTGAAGGCGCAACATGACAACAAACGTTAGTGATAGGGACAAAGGCACAATTAATTCAGAGCCTATTTTACTGAAGAAAATTTCTGGAGCCCGCCAAAGGGATTCCTAACATGGACGTATTCAACATTTTCATGTATCTCGTGATGCTAGAATTTCAAGTCATCGTTAAACAGTAAAGTCATAAAGAGGAATACATAAACTTGAAAACTGTTGCAGTAATTTAATCTTCCGGGGGCGCATCTTTTCTGTAATTACGCACAGCAATAAAACATATAAATTGAACATTATAATTTTAATGAATTAATTCAGGGCCTATTTTATTGACTAAAACTGCTGGATCTTGTTAAAGGGATTCCTTACATGTGCCAATTCAACATTTTCATGTATCTCCTGATGCCAGAATTCTAGGTAGCATTGCTAAGCAGTAAAATAAGGAGGATACACAAACTTGAACAATTTCGCAGAAAAATCTTATACCGAGGGCGCATATTTTCAGTAATTACGCGCAAATAGCAAGCCTATGTCCAATAAATAAAACATTATAATTTTAATGAATTTTTTGAATAACTTTTGGTGGAGAATTCATTGGGTATGTTTGCTGTTACCTTCACTTTCAGTGGCTACCTTTTCTCATGCTGTATATTTTTCTAGATGCATTTACAACACAAATACATTGCACAGGTTTCCAATACTAAAACATTACATGAGGGGCTTGGAGGACAAGGCGCATAAGTGCAGTTTTTTTTTTTTTTTTTTAAACAAAATAAGATATTATTGATTTCAAGTAAAACTAGTCTTGATTCATATTTTGTGAAAAACTCACTACTAAATTCAAATTTTCAAGCATCAAAAGTCAGTTTAAACTTTCTTTCAACCATAAGGAGCCGTGTAATTTTGAAATTTCAAACACGTATTTCTCAAAATAGCAAAAACTGCACTTATGTGCCTTTTCCTCCAAGCCCCTCAACTAGACAAAAAAGGAAAAGAGAAAGAAAGGAAAACAGCGTGGCATAATGGTTTGTGAAGATTAAGTCGGCCTGACAGTAAAAGCATTTCGGTGACGGAAACAGGTGCGAGATCCAAAAATCTAAATTTTAGAGTGACGAAATTAATTCACGAACGGGCCCCCTGATAGTGCAATTCGATCCTGGGAATCTTGATGCAGCAGGCACGTTCGCCTCAATCAGCGCTTATTTGTAGCCTCCCACGAATCAAGCTCTTTGACTATAGCCTTTTACGCGACGAGTTGATGCATCGTCAATTTTAATAGGGGTATCGTCGCCATGAGTAATACCTCGATAAACTTTGATCGAAAGCGGCTCAACTTTAATGAGGGATGCTCCACAGCTCAAACCTCTACCATCGCAGATATGAGCAATTTCAGTAAGTAGGTACTTAAAATCTCGTATTACGTGTGGGTGCCAGTAGCGTGGCGTGCTTTGCGATATATCGATTGTTATGCCATTTAAACCTATGGAAAAGGATCGATAAACAGGGTGTTCGCAGCGAACACCTTAATAATCGATTCTTTACCATAGGTTTGAATGGCAGAACCATCGATACATCGCAATTCACGCCACGCCACTGGTGGGTGCGTCTCGCGTGGATTACTGCCCGAGCTCACTTTCAGTAATATTCGTAGTGATAATTGCACCGCGTTAAGAAGGAAGGAACCAAAGCACTTTAGCAATGGAGACGTTGCATATGTGAGGAATTTGCGATTAGACTGCTGATCCCTGTGTATAAGTTCGCGAGAAACACGATGGTGCCACTGGTTTTCTCTGAAATCAACTCCCAAGCTCAAAAAAAGCTCTCAAGTTGGGGCCAAAATGGAAGAGATACCCCACGCTATCCTGAGAGTCCACCTCTACATCAAGACAAACTCTCCATGCAAAGATAGGGAATGAATACATTGACAGGGCTGCCAATTTATATTTGGGGACTCCAAAACTGAAAACACGGCAACCCTGCTAATGTATTTGCTCCCTATCTTTGTATGGAGAGTTTGTCTTGATGTAGAGGTGGACTCTCAGGATAGCGTGGGGTATCCTTTCCATTTTGGCCCCAACTTGAGAGCTTTTTTCAAGCTTGGGAGTTGATTTCAGAGAAAACCAGTGGCACCATCGTGTTTCTTGCGAACTTTTACATAAGAATCAACTGTCAAATCGCAAATTCCTCACACATGCAACATCTCCATTGGGTAGTTTAATTTTTTACATGAACATAGTTGTGAGGATTTTTGTGCAAATTTCAGTAAATTTTCTGCATATTGTAAAGCAAATTCCTTGAAATTTTCAAAAGAATCTGCACAAACGTTCTCTTGTAAAAAAAGTAAATTGCTCGATTAAATTTGGCAATAGCTGATAAGGCTTGGTTCTTTTCTGCTGGACGCGGTCCAATTAATCATCTCCAACAGGCGTTGCTAGGAGTTCAGCAGAGAGTTCGCAGTGAAACGTACCCTGACTAAAAAAATTGAGGAAATGGAATAGATGGCAAGATGGTGGTACGAACATTGCACTAATCATTATTTAGCCTTTAATTTTCGAGGTGGGTCAGAAAACGTTTTCCACGCAGGAGTGGTTTTCTTTGTGAGGGGTTGTAGCTCGCGTTGTTTACATACCTTGCCCCCCCCCCTCCACTTCGTAGTAAATTATGTCAAACTTTAATTAGACGATTTTTAGACTTGCTCAGTTTTTTTACTCAAGTCTCTTTTTTCGATGTTCAGTGTATAATTGAAATCAATGAATTTCTCTAAAATGTTTTGCAGCAATGCCTCCTTGAGTGTAAGTAGAAAATAGCACTGCAAAGTTACCATGCATGATTTAAAATTGCACCGGCAAAATTTCATTTACACTGCACTAAATTTTTATCAGTACTCTGCACATTTATCGCACCATCATTCTTATGATCACCGACAAGATATTATAACCATCATCAACCGAAGTATTTTGAGCGTGATGTTCAATGTCGTAGATATGTCTTAACATTCTAGCCAACTATATATTTCATAATTTGTCCTTTGAGAAAAATAGATCTAAAGCACGGCCCTGCAATTTATAAATACAGATGAATCAGTTTCGCTTGGCAACGTCCATTTTTGCAGTTGACAATAAATGAGGCGTGAGAGTTAGTTATCGAATTTTTGTTACGTGCAGTTTTTTTAATGAGAAACTCAGAAAAATAATAATGTTGAATAATACTCTGTCTAGCAAAGTAACTTACACAAATAGATAAAAATTATATAATTCTGCTCAATTACGTGATCTAGATAAAACTAAACATAAAATTCTGATAAAAGAAGTTACCCAGTTGGACTTATCAATGAAGTCGATAGGCCTCAACTAATCAACTGCATGTGTTTTCAGCCGCTATAAATAGCGAGATGCTATTGCTGCATCGTCACCTCTTTCAACGCTCCCATTTTGATATTTTTTGACATAAATAAATATCGGAACGTCGGTCTTGTCCATTCATTTGGTCCGTCACCTCAAAAAAATGGTAGCTCATTTAACATCTTCTCTTTTTTTTAGATTGACACGATATCTATGCTTGCCAAACTTGTAAAAAAATTTCTGTCATCGGGACACCGCTTTGGTCAACGAAACGTGTCTTCTAGCATTTTAACAGATCCGGCAACAAAGGGGTAACACTGATTCACTGATTGTTTATTTACATCGACACTTTATTTGCATTTTATTGGCCGAGTTCGAATGAGTTGATCCTATTAAGTTGTCACGCGAGGTCTGCAGGTCTGTGCATCTCCGCACGGGTCCAGTGATCGCACCGTTTCCGCGGTCTAGAGCATTCATGCCACGGTGCACTGAATAAAAGTTAGTTTTGAGTTCTTTTTTGATTATTTAGTTTTACTTCGAAACCCCGTTTTATTAAAGAACATTGACAAGCGCTAGGAATTCAAATTAAAAACCACTGCTTGCATTATTTTACTTTATTCAAACATACTTTTAGCATTGTTCTATTTGCGGATTTATTTTTTTTTTTTTTTTACTTGATGCATAATTTTCTTTTGGAGTAAAAAATAATTTTTGTTTTTTATTTTTGTCTCTAAAAAGTATAAATGAATGAGAAGACAAAACAAACTTCGCGTTAAATCAAAAGTACATTTAACCTCGAGTTAGGTTGAATTTAATTTTATGTCTGATCCGGCAGAATAATTGAGTATCCCAATTTGCCGGGCACATTAATGTTGTTTTTTATTTTATGTTTCACATTTTGAAAAAATATCTTATCTTGTCTTTCTTAATTCTCCGTTGTTTGTGCATATTTTGCACACTCAGCCACTGAAAATTCTATAAAGGTTCATCAAACTTTCTTCAGCGATGAGATAATCAATTTTGCATTTGTGCTCATGGGCAGTGTGAATTTTCTCCGTCTTAATGGGTAACTCACACAAAGAAACGAAGTCTTTCATTTTCAGAATATTACTTTTAAATTCGTTATTTAACCAAGGAGAGTGCAAATGTGCTATGCTCGATACTGCCCTACTCGGCATCGCATTGGCAGAGGGTAATTTATCTTCATAGATCTAGATAGCCTTCCTAATTTCGTAGATTTCACATCTATTTCACTCTGTTCCATTAGTAATGCTCGTTTACACTCGCATAGACGACTCCGAGGTTTTCCCAGTCACTTTCCTTGTGGTACGGTTGATTTACAGTATAATTCGGAGCAAGAAATAATATTCAGAAAATGCTCATAACCCTGCCATGAAAGTGTTTCTCTTTTTTCTTCTTCTTTTTTTAAAGAAAAACACCGATAGAACGTCAAATTAAGAATGAGAACTTAAACCGGAACCTGAGAACCAAAGCAGAACCATCTCATACACGCAGAAACAAAACCGGATATGGCAACGTACCGTAGTAACTCTCGTAAACCGGAACCAGAATCCCCAAAAATCATGCCAACCGCGTGGTATCCGCGAAATTTTCCATAACCACGATTTCTCTGGTTCAAACGGTATTGAACATTTCAGAGGTAAAATTCAGATTTTGTTCATTTTTTTAGTCAATTTTCTCAAAACGTATGTGATGTATTCTGAGCTTTGAGAAAGAAAGGAGGGGGAAAACTTCTCAGGGTGTTCTCTTTTCATTGATTTGCCGTCTCTGGCTCATCTCAACTCGGAAACCTGAATGACCTAAAACCCATCGAAACTTTATGAACCTCTATCTTCGGAAATAAAAGACGTATGCGGGTTCGACAAACACTAGTTTTGACGTCCCTCGGAACTCCGTGCAAGTATTTTTATCAGCGTCGGTAGAGTAAAATATCTGAAAACACGAGGGTTTTGCTGACTCTCGCGTCTTCGTCTGAAGTTGGAGTGAATGTGTAGAGAAGTTTGCATGAGTTCCTCAGACGCGCTCATTAAAGATGATCTTCATGGGGAGTGGATAAGTGAAGAAAGTTGATAAAGCACAGTTTGCCTGGCACACTCGTCGCAGGACAAAGTAAACGAACGGAGATGGGGTCGTATTGTTGCTTGAGTTAGAGTATGAGAATTCGCGTCCCTTTTCAACTACTTAAAACTTTCAGTCACAGCTGCAGTAACATGCAGTGCTGCCGGACGAAATAATGCCCCTTTTCTTGGGGGGAAATCGGAGAAGCGGGCAAGAGAAAAATAAATTTTGCTGCGGAGAAATTGATAGACAAAACTATAGACAAAGAGGACGTAGGGAGTATAAAGCGATCCTATTGGTCGAAATTGATGGTACCTAGAAAGTAAATGATGGACTAACTGTAGGGTCTCTCGTAGGTCGCCGTTGGTTTGTTATGTCTATTACTTACCTCTTTTCTGCCGTTAAAGGCAAAACGCCGTATGAACATTCGAGAATTGCCACATTTCCTCCGATGAAATGTTTATTTTTGAGAAGAGTTATGAATATTTTCACTTGAAATTTTCAGATAATTTAGATCTAATTACGAAGAAATTCCTCTGAAAAATTGAAATGTAAATATTCTTAAGTTTTCTTGGAAATTAGTATTAAATTGAAGCAAATTTGGAAGGTTGGAAGGTTCATACGGCGTTCTTCCTCAGCACAAAAGTTTTGTCCATACAACCACCCGTTTCTACCAATAGGATTGCTTCATTTCCCTTTCGTCCTCTTTATCTATATCTTTCTCTATCAATTTAGATAATCAGCCCGCTGTTGCCATTGCTTCCACCGTGACGCATTTTTCGACTTTAACCACAAATGCATTCAAATCCAACCGGCATATGAGCACGAGGATGACAACTGATGGAGAAATATTCCTATTCGCTGGTTCTTTCAAACGCGAATAGCGTCGTCATCCTTTGATAACAAATGAGATTGGAAAATTCGCATTTCCGTCTGTAACTTTGTGAAGTGAAGGGACGTTAAATGAAGTCAAAGGATCGGAGGGTAAAGGGGGAAGCTTGCATCGGAACTACATCCGGAAATAGTTATTGAGGTCCTAGAGGACATTACTTCAAAATTGATCGATTGATTGATCCTCCGTTCCCGACGCGACGGACAGTAGATAACGAAACAAAATCAAAGAGGCACTTCTTTCTGGGAAAGAAATTAATGACTGACAGAAGAAATTCACATTCTGAGTAATTAAAACAGACATACGAAATTCGATCTGTGGAATTGTCGGAATGAATATTTGGAAGAAGCAAAATTGAGACAAAGAGAGTACGGAGACTACGCACATTGAGGAATATTTCGCCTTCAATGTTTGAGATAGGCCAGAGCACATCCTCCGTGGAGCTATGGCTATCTATCCAAGGTTCATCCCTAACGTACAAATCACCTTCAAGTAAATTATGTGCGCAACTCCGCCTGACGATTCTAATGTAACTCTACTCTCATATTTAAATCTCCATGATTGAAAATGAACTAATAACACTCTCAGTAGCGGCTAAGCCTCCTTCTTAGCCTTTTTGTAGAGGGGCCGGATTTACCTACTTGCTGCCCATTGGCCACCTGTATTTTGCCGCCCCCTTCTCATTCGTTTTGAAACATCAATAACAACTATCAAGTGGACGTACCGAAGAGGGAGGGGCGCATAAGACGCGCGTTCACTTGTGTTGGACACATTTTTTGCGAAAGCCCTGTCAACACTACTAGCAATAGTTCACGGAACTTCGTGCGAAAGTTAAGCTCCGTAAACCTATCACTGCGTGGACAAGGCCTTCCATTTATAGGTGTTGAATGAAAAAACTATGACAGAGCAAACATAAATGTGGTTTAATAATTTTAAGTTCCGCTTACTGCGCTGCATTTGGCGCAATGCGTGAAGTATTCCTACAGTCTTGTGGGCGCTATGCGTTTCCCGCTGACCGCTGCGCTGGCTGTTGACCGCACTGTGTCTGACGTAATGCGTGAAGTATTTATGCAGTCTTGTAGGCGCTAATATGTGTTAAATGCCGACCGCCGCGCCGAGGACTTCTCCTAATCATTTCAAGTCCTCGTCATAATTGCGCTCTGCGCCGCGTCGTTCCAAGCCAAATTGCGTGTTTGATTTCTCTCTTGACTCGACTAATTAAAGATGCTGTCTCTTATCGTCGAGATACGACAAAATTAGAAATGACCATACTCTCAGGAAATGAGAGATTTTGTCGCCTTTTCTCGTTTGAAATTTATTTCTGAATCCTATTTTTTTTATACCTACATTTAAAAAATTTCAAAATTTGCCGCCCCCCCTAAATTTGCCGCCTAAATCCGGCCCTGTTTTGTAGTCCCATTTCTCAAAGGACGATTTCCACGCTCGAGGTGTCACTTTCTAATAATTCCAGGTCATGATTCAAAAACTCAATCAGAGCGGGCTTATCTAAAGGTGATTGAAATCATAAAAATATGGATCGTATTTCAAAAAATTAAAGAAAGCGGGTTTATCTGCAGTTTAATCGTAAAAATCATAAAAATCCACATGGTAGATATCTAGAATGGACTGAAGCCGGAATCACACGCTGAATATGGGAGCTAAATGTGGCTTTGTGGATGTCATCGGCCCGATGCCTGAATTTTGCGCGTGACGCAATATGGAGGTCATCGGTCCGATGGCTGAATTTTGTGCGTGACGCCCAAATTTCAAGGCACCGATGAGGATCAGAGCTCAGCGGTTATCAGTTTCTCTAACCTATTCGAATGAATTTGATACAAATCTGAACGAAAATAACGCAAATTTGCGAAATAGCTGTTAAGAGATGACTGTTGACTCCCACATTTAGCTGTCAAAACCAGCGTGTGATTCCGGCATAAGATATAACATAATTTTTTGGGGGAGAACCAGAGAGCTTATACGTAAGATACAATACAGTTATGAATTCACTTTCCTTCGGACCAGCAGTACTTCCTATGACGTATACGCAGAGAGCACCTCTGACTTCAGGATATGGAATATGAAATTTTTATACTTGACGTCGCGACTGCTTGAAGCTTGTATGTAGTTTGGCAAGCAATGCACAGACGATTCATCGCAATGCCTTCGAATGTGCTCTATTGAATTTCATTGTGCTGTTCAAAGGTTCGCATCCTTTGAATAGATGCCCATTTCTGGACGCGGAATACTCGTTTGCAGCCTTCGTAAAATGGTTGTATTAATCTACGTATCCTTGTGCGCGTTCCATTCAACTGCAATTCATAAAACTCAATTTTCTTGTCGAGATGAAACGGCATGTATTCTGCCCGGATATGCGAAAGCGCACAGTGCCAGTGAGGAATTGGCTTTCAGAGAAAATCGAATCCAATCTTGGCTCGACTATATGGCATTGCATGGACCAAAACAAGTTTATTTTACAATTGAGGGCTTTTTAGGACAAGGCGCATAAGTGCAGTTTTTGAAAAAATTGAGGTATTAATGAGTTCAATTAAAACTTGCCTTTATGCGTATTATGTGAAAAATTCGCTCTCAAATTGGAATTTTTAAGCATCAAAAAATCTGTTTGAATTTTCTTTCCGACATAAGGCTCTATGTAATTTCGAAACTTCAACTTCAAGCATGTATTCCTCGAAATAGCAAGAACTGCACCTAAGCTGCTCAATTAGCTTTCCGTTCTACACTTAACACACATTTTTTCACACTTTATCATTCATTTTATTCTTAATTTTTGCAAAAAACGATCCAATTGCGTATAGCAAGAATTAACAATGAAGATTGATGGTTAAAAGCATATTTTTCCCGACATAGTACCTACTCTTTTTTGAAAGGGAAGTGCTCCTAAAGTTCTACTGAAATAACTTCCCTTCCCTCCAATAATCAACCGACAAATAATGATAGGGATTATCCTTACATTACTTGTTGCTTCAGGTGGTTGATGGGGGTCTCTGCTAGGATTTCGCAACGATGAAGGGAGGGGGAAGGGGAGGAAGTTATATGCGAAGCATTAGTCTATCTTGAAATCAGATTTTATGGCAAATCCCACTTATTTCAAATACACTCGTACAGGATGAAAATGATCTCGTTTTCTCCTGTTTTAATATTTTATTTTGAACCCACACAAAAAATGAAGATGAAAAGAAAGAAATTAGAGGAGAAATGATAAAGATCCGTAGCGGTCCATTCAAAGTCGAACCGACCGTTGTAGATTTGTTTGCTTCCCGCCTCCTTCTCTAATGATTTCTTTTCTCACGGAGCGTGCCCTCAAGGATGAGACCGACTGCGCCACTGTTGTACGGAATCCACCCATTTCGCGCGAACAATTCGTCGAGTTTAGGGATAAGGCTCCGGCCTGGCATCGCGGCTTGTGGGAATTCTTTTGAGCAGTCTATTTGCACAGCCGAGTGAGCAGGTTTTCGTTCAGAGCAGACATTACAGGGCTCGGTTAAAATGATACACTGGGATACCTTGATTTTCAAAGGTGAGCTGCCGCACTTCAATGTGAGACGCGTCGGACGGAGTCTTGATGCTGAGTGCAAGAAAGTTTGCACAGCCACAGAATGGTGCTCGATGGTGTAATGGAGGCTCCTTTTTCTTCGAAACTCGTCGCTCCCTTCACAAAAGGACGTAACTATACTTCGTTACTGCCAAAATCCCCTTTCGCAAGTAGCATTTTCACTGGGAGAATTATCAGAAAATGTGACGGAATTCTTCACTGATTTTTTATCTGATCTCATCAGGGTCGGACTGGCTCGCATCTGAGGGCGTAGACCCTTGGCTGGTTCAAGGGGCGTAATGTGACGTTTCCGGTAGGGCATCCCCTACGTGGAGAGGGGTTCAGAAAATTTTGGCAAAGCAGCACAAGTTTACGCTATTTTCAGGTTCAAAGTTTATTAATCGCACAGAGTAAAAATTGCAAAATTGAACGCATCGAAGTAACCGACAGACTTCTGAATTTTAAAAAAACATAACTAATTAAAGCCACTAGACGCATCCAGGCACCATTATTTCCAAAAGGACCGAGCCAAAGCTGCGGTTTACACGAGCTTAGGGCGTGGGTCTGCAAGTCCATCCTAAAAAAGAATCAGACAAGAGCCTGAAAGAAGAAGAAAGAACGAGTATCAACACAGCCGAAGGTAGGAGAGATGTGTTTGGGCCTCTTTTTTGACTTTTCTTCAGAATCTGAGCGACATTCCATTGACAGCATAAAGCAGTGCATTGAGAACTCACGCTTCGCGTCATCGCGCCTTCAATTTTTCAGATGCAGCACGGACGTCCATCAAGTACGAATAGTTGTATCTCTGCGCCGTCGTAGACGCGCATCCTTTCCCTCGCTTTATTTCCATATTTTGTTCGTTTGCGTTTGTCTTATTCGTAGTGGAGCTTCAAACTAGTACTCTTAGCGTAGAGCAGAGTATTGCGAGTTCACGACTCACGCCATCGTGTCTTACATTTTTCATATGGAATGTGGACATCATTCTTGTGCGAATCGTCATATCGCGTTTACACTTTAGATGCCTCTTATTTTTGAATTTCGAGAAAAATGAAGGTTATGTTTGCCTGAGATATGCTATGGTATGTCCAAATCAATAGTCATTTTGAAAAGGAAGAAATATGTGTAAAGGTCTCTCAAGAGGTCTACAAAGGGTACGTATGTCTAAAAATCGAAGAGACCTTCGCTTCTAAGAGAGCTTCAAATGAAGGAGGGGGATGATAAAGCGCCTGTATGTCGAGAAAAAGGTGAAAATTTCACAGAAAAGTATTTATGCTTCAGAAAGTAGTTCTTGGACCTCTGTTCACTACTATCATGCGTGAAAGCCCCTTCCTTTACTCCTAACTCTCTTTTCTTCCGTTCATTTAAGAAATTTTCCGCATATATTCTCGGTCGTAATTTTTTTTTATCCTCTTATTTTGCTATCTGTCAGGTGGGCGCGTTTTTGGCGCACCAAGGGGGCGTATCTGCCGATGGAAGATTGGCCTTATGGCCAGTCCGAGTCTGGATCTCATGCGAAAATCAAAAAATTGTTGGCTAAAAATTGCACATAAACTTTCTTGTAAAAACTTTAATAGTTCGAGTCAAAGCAACTTTTGGATGGAGTTACATTATGTTTTCGTCCAGAGGACGACGAACTGTC
Organism: Bemisia tabaci; assembly: GCF_918797505.1. Lineage (NCBI taxonomy): Eukaryota > Metazoa > Arthropoda > Insecta > Hemiptera > Aleyrodidae > Bemisia > Bemisia tabaci. The sequence goes on along the minus strand of NC_092799.1, from coordinate 44,731,011 downwards.
AAAACGCCGGACTGTACTGGATGTGGCTTACTGACATCGATGGGTAAAGCTAATAATTGCGTTCCTCTGATGCAACTCTCCAAAATTCGCAATTTTTGAGAACGCAAATAAAATCCAATCGACCCATCTTGTCTCATGCGGTAGCTAGCTGGGCACTGTAGAGCACATTTTTCCTGCAATTCATAAACTCGCTTTTCAACCTGTGATGAATTTTTAATTTAAATGGAAATTCAGCGTCTCCCTTAGTCTCCTCTGAATATGATATGAGCTGTACTCATCATAAATGATGACGCAGTCACAGAGGTGCTTGCACAACATCATGGATATATGGACGTATTTCTACCAAACAGACCTATGTGGAGGTGAGAAATATGGGGTGTGCTCGTCGAAGCTGCATAAGAAGCAATGTAAACGTGGGCGTGATTCCTTTTGTAGAATTGGAAAAGCGGGATTCTACATTCTATCAAACAGACCTATGTGCCAACTGAATGCGGAACTCATGAGCCGCGGGCATGGCAAGAGAGCCTTGTGGACAGGGCTCATGAGTTAAAGACACGGATCCGCGGCTCGGAGTCTCCATCGTCGCCGCTGACGTCACTGGCGCTTTATTATTCCCATTCACTCTTACGGCCAGAGAACTAACGAGCACATCCCATATTTCTCACCTCCACATAGGTCTGTTTGGTAGAAATACGTCCATATAACAAACTCTAACCGCGAATCCGAATCCGATTTTTGAGCGAGGGTCCTCGGACTTTGCTGATTTTTTCGCACGGCTAGAAATGCGATTTCCGCCCAGGTAGGTAGTCTGTGAAATATCAGTTCTTAAAGTAATAATTCAATTGCTCGTATTGTACCATGACTTGAAAAATAAAATTGATTCCTTAAAAGTAAAGGAGAAAGTGTGTGCCGTCGCACAGTGGATCGAGTCAACAGTAGAGGTCGGACAAAATTTGGAAACTTCAAACGCTTACAACTCCGTTTATACAACATTTTGTGGTTCTAATAGTGGTTCTATTGGTTTCCTCTTGAAATTTTCTCCTGGAGGCACCCCTTAAATTTTTAACCGTGACGAGATAAACATCAAAATTTACAGTTTTAGTCAAAAATTTCAAGTCCGACCTCTCGAATTGACTCGATTTACTGTGCATCGTTTTCCGGACGAAGGATAATATAACTCCATCCTACGGTCGCAAAAGTAACTCAAACATTTCAACTTTTCACAAGGTCGTACCTGCATAATTTTTGTCCAATTTTTGTCCGATTTCAGCCGGAGATCAAACGAAAAATCAATGAGCTTTTCAATTGAAAATGCCCAAGACTTTTCCGGTCATATTGGAATTAACGAAGAAAATTTGGCAATTGAAATGTAGCTACGTTCTTTCGTAAGGGAAACGGCGATTAGTGCGAACACCTGATTCGGACGCGCGAAATGGAGATCATGCCATACCTAAAGTTCTGACGTGCTAGAGAAGAACGCCGCGCCGTATGAACATTCAAGAGTCGCCGAATTTCCTTCGATAAAATGTTTATTTTTGAGGAAAATTATGAATATTTTTCCTGCAAATTTTCAGACGTTTTAGATCAAATTACAAACAAAACTACTTGAGAAATTGGAAGAAAAATAATCAAAAAAAAATCCTGAAAATTAGTGATTTGCCAGGGGAAATTTGGCAGCGCCTGAAGGCTCGCACGGCATACCTTAGCACGGCAGAGTTAAGCACCGCTTCGATGAGCTGTAAAAGCCTGCGATGAATACACAGGTAATAAAGTTTTGCTGTGTTAATAGCTTACGAGTAAATAACACTTTTTTCGATCACCCAGTACAATATAAAGTCACCCGGACCGATCGGAGCGGTTAAGATGTCCATGATTGACCTCATCTCATCATCAATCGACGAACACATCCACGGCGGTAGAGTACCTGTATTGAGAGAGTATGGCCACTGGGCCCCATGGAGAGGCTTAGGACCCAAAAATGGCGGTGCTTTGTTTTGGTTTTTGTGGATAGGAGGGGGGTCATTGCCAACTATTGACGGTTATCACCAACCGCACTTGCTGCCAACTTTACTACACCCAAGATAATTTTTCTCAAAAATTGCACACGATTAGCCTTAAAAATATGTAAATAAGTCGCAATAGTGCATTTGGGTAAATTTCTCGTTACGATAAGCAAAGAAAACTACATTTTGAGTCATTTTGCATTACATTAATTTATAGCGACCTCCATTTTTGGGTCCTAAGGGCTCCATTCAGCCTAAGATGGCTGAGCCAATCAGAGGTGGTAACACCAGTGGCCATACTCTCTTAATATAGGTACTCTACACGGCGGGTGATGGGTGATGGATGATGGATGTTCGGATTTTTGTTTTCTGCCGATGCCGGCACAGATCACAGATTGATACGGTTTGAGTTACGGCTGGATATGACGTTGCAGAGACGATCCTCCCGTAATGATCGAAACAGTGTGTGTTGAGGAAATGTCAGAGCCCCGCCTTCAAAGCTTCTGTCAAGCCAGCTTGTCCAAGATGTTGACGAATCCATCGCGTTGAGATAAGGCGATTCATTAAGTCGAGTCATTCATTCATTAAGAGTGCGACAAGTATAAAGGAGCTCGTAACTCGATAAATCAAGACATCAGACGGGAAGGTTAACGGGTGCGGGGGGGCGAGGGGGCTTTTGCGGAGAACATCGAGCGTGACATTCACGGAGCACAACAGCGCAAAATATGACGAACGCTTCGAAACCGGCGTGAGCTTTTTTTTTTTTTTTTTTTTTTTTTTTTTTTAGCGACCTTTATTATCGGAGAAGAAGTAATTGCAAAGACTGCAAGTAATTACAATACATAAGTTAACAAAGAATCCGGTGCGAGTTTAGGCATGCCAGTAATATTAGTAAAGAAGTATGATATCGTCATTTTGCTGATGCCTACAAAGATGACAACGAAGTCTCTTGAGGAGGTAGCGAATTTAAGAATGAAGAGGATATAGATATAGACGCTGATCTGCCGTTCTTCGGAGGGAACTTTTGTCAAAACTGCCTATAGATTCGTTTCGGAAGACCGAGTCAATTTTTTAAGCGCTTAGTCTGCAATTCATGTGAGCCTTTCGGGAAAAAGTTTCTTCTAACGAACTTAAGAACTCCAATTCAAAAATCTGATCTATTCCACCAGGAGACGGTTTATTTTTGAAAACTTCAAATGTAAATATGTACGTATTTTGCAAAAACGCGTTCAACTTTGTATTTGTGGATAGCACGAGGAATAATTGAAAATTCAAACACCCCTAATAAAGGGAGGGGGTGCAAAATAACTTACAAAATAGTAAAATAATCTGCTAATTTTTATCACAGCAGGAGGGTCAGTCGTCCGATCTATTTAAATAGCGGGATTAATACCGGTGCCAACGGAGCATTTTATTTCCCTGGAACCCATCCTGGCTACCCCTACAACTCGTTTCACTATTCTCAAAATCCCATTACAAAGTTTCCTCGAAATTCGCCCGAGCTAAAAGTTGCATAAACGTTTTTTCATCCAAATCATTCGAAAGGGCCTGAAAAACAATTTCGCGAGGCGTTTTTTTTTTTCTCAAATTACCGGATACAAAGAATTTTCATTTTTTTCATGACTCTTAGCGAGACTAGTATGATGCAGCATCAGATACACCTCTCATGCCCCACTTTAATAAATAATCCTCTCGTAGCCGTACCTTTCCTCGCCGGTTTTTTTCTCCGGTCGGGATATCTTCCACGTACCCGGCGGCATGCGGGTGGCGAGGGAATATTTTAGCAGCTCCTCAAGTAGCTTGTGATGATCTTCTTTCCATCTTTCGTCCCCTCCATACTCGCGGGACGCGCACACGCTAGTTTACCCTAATAGCATTTTTGAATAATTCATTTTACACTGAATTACTCCGTGCCTCGTACCGCCCGCGCCGCACGGTGGATCGAGCCAATAGGCGAGGTCGGACATAATATGAGAACTTCAAACGCTCATAACTCGGTTTATAAAAAACTTTGAGGTTCTGAGAGTAGTTTCATTGGTTTCCTCGAAAAATTTTCTTTGAAAAGCACCCCTTGAACTTTAAAATGTGACGAAATAAACATCAAAATTTGCAAAAATTTCATGTCCGACCTCTCTAATCGACTCGACCCAGTGTGCGCCGCCCCACCTTTTGCATGGATATGCAGCGCATTATTTATCGACGCCGCGCCAGGGAAGATCATACGCAAGGAGCATCATACTTAAGTGATGCGTTTGTACAGAAACAATAAATTACTTCAGCACCTCGGCTTGTTGCGTGGATGATGGAACGTCTGCGTTCCCCCTGACGGAGAATTAGTTAAAGCTAAAAGAAGGGCTTGTTGAGAATCACTCTTCAGACTTTAATCGGCTGCGCCGAATTTCAATAAAGAAGAAATTATAATACGCAGTAAGCTCTAATATGTAGGTATGAGACGCGCTCAACAGTTGGTGGGTATTTAAAGTAAGAATTGTAATTTGTTACAATTTAATTTTTACCGACGGGGATACGACCCTGACCGCTTCGCGGTTCAACCCTACGAAGCGCTTCGAGCCTCCCTCGTTATGCGTTACGCGTTACTCTCACGAAATTGCCATCAAGAAGTGGTGATACAAAATTTATATTACCCCTATGTCTATAACTACCATCCGTTTCAATCTAAAGGATCGCTCCATTTCTCCCCTGTCGCATGTATCCATCGCCTCGTCTATACACAATTTAGTTAACCCCTAAGTCTACATCAACCACCCGTCTCAACCAAAAGGATCGCTGCATTTTTCCTGTTTTATTTGTCCATCGCTTTTTCTATCAATTTTAATAATCAGTCTGCAGGAGTGGTGAGACAAAATTTAGTTCACCCCTAAGTCTACAACAACCACCCGTTTCAACCGAAAGGATTGCTCCATTTTTCCTCTGTCTCATTTATCCATCACTTTGTCTATCAATTTCAATAATCTGGCCGCAGGAATGGTGATACAAAATTTAGTTTACCCCTTACTCTACAACAACCACCCGTTTCAATCAGAAGGATCATTCCATTTTTGGAAGAAGGATCGTGTCGCACTTGTCCATCTCTTTCTCTATCAATTTCCTTCTTTCAATTTCTCCTATAGCTTTTTCTATCAATAGAGTAGTGTTACAAAATTTACTTTCTGTCCTACAACATCCACACAATCGCACCTTCATCCCCCTCCCTTGAAGCAAAAATTGTTAGCGTCTCCTGATGGGCCATATTTTACAATCTCGGTTACGAGACCCGGAGGCGGAGATCGGGGGAGCCGGGTCTGCCCTCGGAAAGTTTCGGGAGAATTATCCTTTAATTGAATGAGAATTAGGGCCGGATCGACGGGAAGCGGCCGGAAACCTTGTTCCCGCTTTTGCCCGGGCCCCGGCATAACGTCGCTCCCCCGGCGCAAAGGGCGTATCTCGAGTTACTCATGAGCCCCAGAAAGCATGAATTTACATGTAAAACGGGGCTCAAGTGGAAATCGAGATATTACGTCGTGGAGCGACGATAATTCACCCTTGTAAAGGCCGAAATGTGTCGGATATCGTGGGATAAACCGACGGACGACCGCTGTTTCACCGACTGAATTCGTACGCTCTACTTATTGCTTCGCCCCGCTCTTTCTCTTTCTGTCCCTTTTTATCTAGGCTCCGATCGGAATGTATCGGTGCGTGATTCTTGTGCGTCGCGCTTTTCCTTCGAACGTTGCCGATACATTGTGAAAAACCTCCTAAGTTCGATTTCCGCCTCGGTTTCCTGCGGCTCGATTGTTGAATCGATGTATCGAATTGCCTTGATCGATAAAAAGCATCGCTTGGATATGGATAGGGATTTATCGATTGGTATCTTTCGATAACGATTCAACAATCGACTCGCTGGACCCAAAAACTTCAGTCCACATGAAACGTATTCCAGTTGAACCGAAGGTTTTCGGTTCGTTAAACCTAGTATTTATTTGAGAAACAAAATTTTACGGATGGCCCATGACAAATCGACGATAAACATGCGAAAACGCGTGAATCGGTTGCGATGCTGTACACTTCCTGTCTTTATTTATTTTTTAAATTGAAAAAAAACTCACCGTCATTTCTTTAAAACTTCCCTGAATTTTCCTCTCCCATAAAGAATATTCTATGTAAATGTCAAACAATAGCGTTAACTCGTCGTCCTGTGTTGAAAGAAAATGGGGGAGGGGATTTTGAAATGACGCAAACGAGTTATGCCTTTTTGCAATTTCATCGTCGATTTACAATTCATGCACAGCGGAAGCGAAGCACTTTAATAAATTGCAGCGTGGCGTTGTGATGATGGCAATAGCTTAATGCAATTATTCCTGCTTGGGAGTTGTCCATTGTGCATACACGGAAACTTGAAGGCGTTTTGCTTTCATACCGCTCCTGGAGATGCTAGTGCGTCCGTGGCCGCGTTGTTATCTTGCAAGCGCTCGAGACTTCAGGGTGCCTTCACTTATTTATGTCTGCAATGCGGACAGCCTTTGAGCACGTTTAGTTGCATTCAGACGTTGTTTCATTTTATAGCATTGAATGGCGTGCACTTTTTCACGTTACGAGATACAATATGCACGTTTTTGCAAATCACCGTCGACTTGCAATACGATTACGAGACTAAAACTCAAGCAACAAAACTAAAATGAAATGGACTGGGCGTATGGGGAAAGAACCACGTTACATCACGATCGAAGCGAGTACGAGAGATTTGCGTTTTTATTCTTCCGTAAAACTCCATAGTAGGGATGCAATTCAAAGGCCGGTTCAGCCATGGTTTTTTTTTGTGCTTAATTAATTGCAAATCCACTAGAACCTATATATTCGACCGACATCTGGGATCAGAATTGCTTTCTCTATTCTACAAAGATGTAGGTTTGTATATTGATTTTAAAATTTAAATATTTTGTCGTCCTCAATTCCAATTGGGAAAAGACGAGTAATCTGGCCGAATAATGACCAAAATTTGTTCGTTTATACATTTTATTTCATCCTTATTTCTCGTGTGTTTGACTTTTAATTGTACAAAAAAGAAAACTTTTAGAGGAAAATTTAAACTGTAACTGTAAGACAAACGGATATGAAACAATTCAAATATGATGGAATTATATGAATGCGTAATTTTGACGGCGGTATGACGAAACCAAGTAAAGTTGAGCAGAAACTCGTCCGTAATTTGTGAGATTGAAAAGTTTCTAAAATGTACGTACTACACGCGTTTGCCCTTCCGTCCTCATTTTGCCTTCTCGTAGATGTTGAGATTTTCATTTCATGATTTCACTGCTGGTCATCTCCATAGAACTTATATTTTGAAAAAAATCGAAGTTAATGGAGATGTTGCATGTATGAGGAATTTGCGATTTGGCTATTGATTCTCATGTAAAAGTTTGCGAGAAACACGATGGTGCCACTGGTTTCCTCTGAAATCAACTCCCAAGCTCAAAAAAAGCTCTCAAGTTGGGGCCAAAATGGAAGGGATACCCCACGCTATCCTGAGAGTCCACCTCTACATCAAGACAAACTCTCCATGCAAAGATAGGGAGTAAATACATTGACAGGGTTGCCAATTTATTTGGGGACTCCAAAACTGAAAACACGGCAACCCTGCCAATGAATTTGCTCCCTATCTTTGTATGGAGAGTTTGTCTTGATGAAGAGGTGGACTCTCAGGATAGCGTGGGATATCCCCTCCATTTTGGCCTCAACTTGAGAGCTTTTTTTGAGCTTGGGATTTGATTTCAAAGAAAACCAGTGCACCATCATGTTTTTCGCGAACTTTTACATTAGGATCAATAGTCAAATCGCAAATTCCTCACACAAGCAACATCTCCATTGTCCTTGTATTGGATACATCAGTGAATTGTTTAAAAGTTATCGTGATATAGTCTGCAGAGACACATTTGAACAACAAAATTGCAATATCATTATGGCGAAAATCAATTATGATCTACGTTGAGTTTAAAATTTGTTATATTTATTAATTGAAATATTTTCTACAGAGAGTTTCAATCATAGGCTGAAAATTACCAAAAATAATGAGAAAAATATGTCAGTCAGTATCTGAAGCCCTTTCGAACGATGTCATCGAACAGAACAATGGACCGCTGAGCTCAGTAAAAGTTAAGCATTAATCCACTGTTTATTAGAATTTCATACAATGCACACATTGAATATTTGCAAAACCTGGTTGGGGGAAGAATGATCTTTGTTCGATGTGTATTAATTAATCGCCTTTCAGACTCATACGTCTTTCTTGCAAAAAAACACTTATCCCACTAATGTTAAACCACCCATGTGAACTATTTTCGGCATACACCGATCGCAATTCAAGAGGTCCTTTCGAATGCAGTGATTTTTTCTTGACGATCCAAAAGTTCCGACAGGAGAAGAGTGAAAGTAATGCTAAAGTGAGTAGTATAACTAGACTTGGGTAATTTTGAAAATGTATTCATTAATTGTTGATAGCTCATTTGGCCCAACCTCCATCACCCCCAAAAAGCGGGACCAATAAAAGGCGATTGCCCGAATACAGTTGCGATCTGAAACTCGTAAACTTTGTACGTGGTCTGTCCGGAAAGGATCAGGACTTTTTAGATTTTGAGAAATCGAGCTTAAGTATGACATTGTGGATTTAATCTCCTTCGAAGTACTCTCCGTAAGACACAACGCACTTGTTTCAGCGATTTTTGAGCTTTTCAAAACGGTCCAAAAAGCACTCCTTTGGGATGTCCTTCAGCGCTCTCGTCGTATTCTCTTTGATGTCATTGATGTAGTCAAATCGAGTCCCTTTCATTGGAGATTTCAGCTTTGCGAACAGCCAGAAGTCGCACGGAGCTAAGTCTGGACTGTATAGAGGATGTGGAACCAGAGGAATACCGCACTTTGCCAAAAACGGTTGCACAAGACAGAAAGACCTGCCACGAGGATTTCGCTGCCACTCTACGGAGCCCGAGTTTTGCAGTTAAAATTTCCGCAACGATGGTCTTCGGGATATTTAGCTGCTCTTCCAGTTCCCGCACGGTTAACCGACTGTCTTGGGCAATAGCTTCCCGAACTTTTTCCACGTTATTATGGGGAAAATTTGTCGACGTAGGTCTCCCGGACCGCGGATCACTAGCGACTGTTTCACGACCCGATTTAAAGCGATTATACCACTCATAAATGTTGCTCTTGCTCATAGAATCAGTGCCGAAAGCTTTCCGAATCATTTCCAGGGTCTCCTTGGCAGTTTTTTCTAGATTAAAGCAGAATTTAATGCAAATTCTCTGATCTTCACGCTCGGTCATTTCACGAGGAAAAAAAAAACGCGACGATAGCACTTGACACACACACTTTGATCAGTTGATTGCAATCGACTGATTAAAGGTGTGAAAGCCCGATTGTGTGGCTGCATTGGAGAGGGCATGGGCAAAGGCCAACCCAAGTTTCAGCTCATTATCTGCATTAAATTCCGAGATAATCAAAAAGTCCTGATACTTTCCGGACAGACCACGTAACTTGTAGGTCATTGATTTTGGTAGTAGCGCCACATTTCAGTTAGTGACCTAATTTATTGGAGTACTGCCCCAATTAATTGGGAGGGTTCATATCATCCAACAACCCATAGCTATATACCTCTTTTTTACCGTGTCACAAGTTGGCAGCAATGGGTTTAGTCCGTTTAATGTGTGTAAAATAATTATTATATGTCGATACAGGCTACCTCAGCTAAAATCGGCATTTTCGACACATTTAAATGAAGGAAAAAGAATGCTACTAACTTACGAGAATCACACTAAGCCTTCAGATCGAACGCTGTTCGCCTCGAATCCAGTTCGTATAAGGTAAAAAAGGAGATGTAAAGTTAATTGGTTTTAGAAAATGGAATTACTCTCAAACTTTACTGAGGGTTAAAAGATCAAAACGAGATTTAAATTTTAAACTCCTGTTTACTAATTTTGAGCCCGGTTTTTAAATTCGGTAAAAAAATCATATTTTTCTTTTTGGTTATTAGGCGAAAGAACTGCGCACAGAGATTAAATGCTATTATAGGAATCGAACCGAACTTTGGTTCATACTAGTTCAGATAACGAATAACGATAGTGCGGCTACTTAAAACTTAAGTTACCTGAACTGAAAGTCTGCTCTTAAGACCAAAAATATGAACCGAAGTTTTTCCTCCATGTGATTTTTTAATTCTTACTTTGATGGAGAATTTGCAGGTGTCTGAAATTTGATGAATTTCGTGTTCGAATGGACGCTACCAAGAGAGATAAACACGAGGATGCCCTTGGTTCATAAATTGAACAATTATTAGAGGAGATATGACAAAATGTTCTAATCTGCTAAAATACATGCGTTTAAATGGGAAATGCCGCCAGATGACGTCACTAGGCGGCGCATTTTCTCAATTTTAAATCTATTTATATACAATTTCCATGGCCGAAAAAAATTATAAAAAATACTGCAAAATCAGCTCTTTAGGCACTTTCAGATGAAGCAATAAAAATTTGCATGCAAATTCTCCATTCTCACCAAGCGGTCCAGTCCGATGGTTTTAGCACAAGAAATTCCTTGTCCTTGAGGCGGATACTTGGCAACTAGTGTCCCAAATGAAAATAAATTTCTGAGCAATCCAGGAGAGAGGGAAATGGCCGTTGTTTGGAGGAGAGGGTAAGAAAAGCAATTTTTAAATTCTTCGCAGTCGTCGGGCCTCGGAGGTGTAGATAAATGAGAGGCAAGATAGTGTGGACTATACGCCGTGCAAAAGATAAGTGTTTATCGAGAATGAATTACTCGTTAATGAGAAACGTTTCCTCGAGGAGATAAATTGCCTCCGATCAACCGGGGCCGAAAAAAAGGGGGCTGAAAAGCTGCGAGTTTAATTAAAATAAGTTAAAACGCAAAGGGTTGAAAGCCCGAGAAATGAGACGGGAAGAGAGACGGCGGCGTTCGATAAAAACGAGCAAGATTTTTTTGTGGTAAGAGGTGTAACAAACGAATCCTTTTGAGGGCTCTCTCATGTCCATTAACTTACGACTCTTAAACTTTTTAACAGAACTAGGCCCCTTCGCTCCCTGGCTGCTCCGCGGCCCAACCCCCAATGGGTTCATAAAACCGCTCTAAAAATAAAAACAGAAGAAACAACTTAATCGGCCGGTTATAGGACATTTAATCAACGATTTTTTTGTCCGCGCACCCGTTTTTTCCAGTACTTTACGTCCACGCGTTTTTTCGGCACGGGAGTTTTGGTCCACGTGCCAATTGAGACCCAAAGTCAATTGGCCCACATGTAAATACAAACGACAATTGCTCACGACGTTTTTGGATGAAAATGTAAAATGTCTTGGAAGAATGAGGGTTTGCTTGATTTTTTGTTTTTTTTGTTTTTTTTTTTGTCTGTTTGGTCCAACGGAGAATAATATATAGTTGAGAATTTTGGTAAAAATGGGGGAGCGTCAATTGCATGATACAAAATTCACTAAAACTCTCTACACCTCTTTGATGTAACTGGACTTAATTATCTTTCAAGATTTTCCCACCCGCTATACCTGACCTTGCTATACCTGAACCGGATAAACCTCTATAGTTGCCTCAGCTAAAGGCTCTTAGATTTTTCCAGTGTACGATAAATATCTTGATTTATTTTGCGAGGAAGAGGAAAGATCTGTACTTTTAAAGGATGCCTGTCATTCTTAATACGTTCAATTTCGTATAATACTGTGCAACACCTCTGTTGTGAAATAGTTGCTTCAGGCGCCGCCGCACGGCGGGCGGGCGGCCAGCGCGGAGCGCGCATTAGCGCCTACAAACCTAAGTGGATACTTCAAGCATTGTGCAATGCGCGAAGTATCCACTTAGGTTTGTAGGCGCCAGTGAGCCTCTCGCGCTGGCAGCACGCCGCTCCGCTTTCTTAGGCTTTAATATTTATACTCGCCTAGTCAGCGTTTATTAACTCAGGATTTTGAAATGTTTGCACACTCTGTATTGATTATTCTCATTTAAATTGATGGGAAAAAATATGTATCAATTTAACAAAGGAGAATAATAATATAATGTGTGTTTTTTTAAATATTGGTGATTCCGTATAAAATTTAATAATTTCCAAAGCACTTTAATTTTTTCTTTTACATTTTGTGCTTTTATTGTGCTGCAGCGAGGTGTTCGCGCAACCAAATGCTCAAAATTTGACGTATTTGACTCTAAAAGATCGGTGCGTTAAAACTAAAGATTGCGCGATTCTTGGTTTTTTTTTCCTCTTTTATTCATGTTTGCAGTTTCTGTCGGCACAACTGCGGATTATTGAGATTAATGTCGCTTGCAAAAGGTTTTACAAATATTTAACACGTTTTAAAAATATAAATGTTTTCAAAATGAAGTAATAATTTCGTAAATAAAAAATAAAAAAAAGTACCTATACACATAAGGTATATTGCACATCGAATATTTTAAGGATAGAAATAAACATAAGAACAAAAAAAAATAGGAAGAAAGACACACTATGAGCCCCACCGCTGTTATTGTGAGACTGATTAAAACTAAAAACCTGACCCAGCAGGTTAATTTGGTGACTATTAGTTGTCGATGGCCAAAACGCATGTTATGCGGCTCTGTAGGTTTCCAGAAAACTGTGACAATAATAACAATTTGAGGAGTTATAGAGCGTAAAACTAAATTGCATCGTGCGAGAACCGCTAATGTCCATTTTTCCAATTTTGAGTTTTTTGAAAGCGGAGAGTACGGAATGGAAGCGGCTCTTTGGAAAGATTTCAAACGGTCAACATTTGTCGCTCCTCAGAGAACAACTTAACTACATTTCAACGTTGCAAAATTTCTACTCACTAAAATGAATTTTTTATAGAAAACTTTTGGACTTCTCTCGGTAAAAATTTCTATGATTTTTCTTCTGATTACACGCATAAATCGTGCAAAATAATTGTATTCTGGAAATGCGCTGGAAATGGAATTGTTCGAGCCAATATTGGAACCTTGAAATAGAGTTACGTTCCTCTTGGTTAAAGGGCCATTCATAAATTACGTAACGTACTTTTTTGGCATTTTCGACCCCTCCCCCTCCCTCTTGTAACGCTTTTGTGACATAGGACCCTATCATTTAACGCGTAAAAACAAGATGGTGTAACGCTCTCGTCGACCCCCTCCCCCCCCCCCCCCTGCGGGCTGAATGTTGAAATTGATGGACAAAAGGATAGACAAAGAGGACATAAGGAGTATGGAGCGATCCTATTGGTTGAAACAGATGGTTCTGATGGACTAAAGGGGTAAATGATGGACAAACTATCGGGTCTCTCGTGGTAGTGTTTAGGTAGCCGTTAGTTAGTCTATTACGTACGTCCTTTGTCCATTACAACTACCCGCTTCCACCAAAAGGACCCCTCCATATCGTTTCTATCTTCTTTATCTAACGCTTTGTCTATCAATTTCAACGATCAGCCCTTAGAAGCGTTACGTTATTTAAGGGTGGCCCCTAATGACGATTGGCTCTTAACTCGATTTTTAAGATCACAGCTACTGCAACTCAAACCAAAACGCTTTTAAAAAATACCGCAGCGCTCCCGTACATTCCAGCGCCAGTAGACAGGGGGAGATAAACAACGTGCCCTTTCCTCCTCGTTCCGCTCAATAAAAGTTTTGCGGAAGTTTTTAAACAGATACGTTCATATGTAACTGTAAGCGAGCTTTTTCAGGGAACTTTCAACTTGTTCTTGTAAAATAGCTCCCCGAGGTGGCTTCGCTTCATTTGTTGCAGCCTCGCCGTCCCCCACACAGTGGACCGAGTCATCCTGAAAGGTCCAAAATGAATCTCTTTGCTGAAACGGCAAATGTTTATCCAAACTGATTGCGTTAGACGCACGGGTCTTGAGACAATAGGTTGGAATTTTTTAGCCAACGTGCGTTAACAATCAGCATATAGCTGAAAATCTCAATACAGAGGGAAAAAGCTCATCCGAGATCAGAGAGATACGCTGTTTGGTGCAATATGTAGTTACGACCATTCAGGAAGTCACCCGCAGACGAATTGCACCATATCTCTTTGAGGGAAAATTGTGCTCATACGAACTTTTTCCTCTGTGTTAAGATTTTCAGCTTTATGCTGATTTTTAACGCACGTTGACAAAACAATTCCAACATACAAATTTTTATGTTAATTTCGTCAAAATTTTAAAGTCAAGGGGTGATTCTTGAAGGTAATTTAAGGAGAAAACGGATGGAACCACTTGCAAACTTCTATATGGACGTTTTTCTGTCAAACAGAACCATGTGCATTAAGACATGAGCCTTGAGACCCGCAAGAATGCATGCATAACACGGCTCACGCCACGATGCACATAGTTCCGTTTGGCAGAAATACGTCCATATTATGTATTAACAAAGCTATGAACTTGCATAATGTTTCCATGTCATGCCAAATTTTCTTTTTTTTTTCGTTCCCATTGTGCGCCATTCTGCATCATCCGAGTCACGACGGACTCCCGCTGAGACCAGCTCGGCGCTCCGTCATAATCTTTCCGATCCTTCTTTATCCTGCTTCGCAGAGGAATATACTTAGGAGGCCAAAGAGGAGGAAGCGGGTAGTTATCATTGCCGCACAACTTATTTTGAATCGAAAAAAACCGCTGCGTTGCAGCCACGCGGTGTCACGAAGCCGGCATTTTTCATGAATGTAAATTAAAATCTGTCCTTAGCGCTACTTAGTGTCAAAAAGAATACAACACGTCAAGCTGCTTAAGGTGATTCGATGGACGCCATATTTTGTGCCAGAACGGCATGCGATATATCGCATCAATTGGTTCCATATTTTCAGCTACTCGTCATTTTTCTCCTATTTTGAGATCGCAATTCTGTTGTCAGGAGTCTAAAGCACTCACTTACCAATTTTAGCAGAGAAATTCAACGTAATAAAGGCGTGGTTTTTTCAGAGAGAAAATATCGCATTCGAGTGCAGTTTCGATATCAGTATCGAATGCGATGTTTTCTCTCTAAAAAAAACCACGCCATTATTACGTTGAATTTCTCTGCTAAAATTGGTAAGTGAGTGCTTTAGACTCCTGACAACAGAAGTGCGATCTCAAAATAGGAGAAAAATGACGAGTAGCTGAAAATATGGAACAAATTGATGCGATATATCGCATGCCGTTCTGACACAAAATATGGCGTCCATCGAATCACCTTAAACCTGACTTACAGCGGTTATTTTAATGATGTGACGGTTATCATTACTCAAAAGATGTGACAGCATGTCTCTAATACGTAGTAATACGTACAATAAACTTACAACGAGCTGTGAGATGAAAGGTCAGAAGTGGCTGACTTAATTGAACTGCATTTTGCAATTTGTACCTATAAATTCTGGCTCATCTGAAAAAACACTTATGTGCATGGGGAAACTAATGGCACTTACGTTGTTTTTAAACCGGGCCGGAATTTATAGTTCCTAATTGCAAAATGTAGTCCGATTGCACGTTACTAACCTATTTGACGGCGGAGAAGGGGAGAGAAGAAGTCCAACGTTGCGAGAAATCACCAACAAATGTACGCAAAGCATCGATTTGTAAAAAAGATACTTTCGGTAAAAATATCGACAAAAAAGACAGGTTTTTACTACAAAAAAGGGGAGGTTCATCAAAATGTAACTTGATTGGACTATACTTTGCGATTACGATCTACAATTTTTGGTTCATCCGTAAAGTCACTTATGTGCACAGAGACACTCATGGTACATTCAAGAGCTTGGAGGACAAGGCGCATAAGTGCAGTTTTTGCCATTTCGAGAAATACAAGTTTGAAGTTTCGAAATTACATAGATCCTTATAGCTGGAAAAAAAGTTCAAGCTGACTTTTTGATGCTTAGATTGGAATTTGGAAACGAATTTTTCTCAGAATATGTATTAAGACTAGTTTTACTTAATTAATATCTCAACTATTTCAAAAACTGCGCTTATACAAATTGTCCTCCGAGCCCCTCATTCGTTGTTTCTAAACTGAGCCACAAACTGCAGTTCCTAATTACAAAATATGGTCAAATCCTTCGAAAAAAGGGGGGGCATAAACCCGCGTGAACAAGGGGGAGGGAGTCTAAATGTCAGCATGACATAATTCATGGACGGACCCTTACCTTTCCGACGACTTGGTCGACGAGGACTTTTATCTAGTCATCTACCCCGAAGCTCGGCTTGACGGAAAGATCGCGGCCCTAGCGACGTCACGGCGGGCGCGTCGGAGGTAGTAAATGATTTGGATCGGAGAAAATTAGCCGGTGAAGCGGACGAAAGAGAAAGTGCTTCCCTTCCTGGTCATCAATCGGCTACGGTCCCCTGGCCGACTCGCTTCCTTTACTACGCGATAAATCACATTATTGAACTTACTTGTTTCAACTTTTCCACCCTGTCCGACCCCTAAAAGTTTAACCCCTTCCCGCTTCCCCCTCCACGGCCGGAGATAAACTCCGCCAAGCGAAATATGTCGACCTGCATGGTCGGGAGTGTGGCGCCACGACGCCTGTTTGTTGGCAAATGGGACGTCGGTCTGTAATCCCAGACGTAACGAGGCCTCATTTCGCCCGCGGGGGCGTCGATTGGGGGTAAAGGCGCAATTGCCCTCCTCTTGTTGAACCTTTTTTGGGAGTCGTTTTGGTTGGTCTTGATCTTGGGGCATTTTCAGAGATTTTTTTCAAGTTTTGCAGATCACTCCCTCGCAAAGAATAGTAAAAATTTAAGCATCGGGTAGCAACAGCTCTAATTTGCCAAAGATCCTTTTGAAATCATTACAAGTTTTCCTTCTTTCTTTCATGCACAGGAAAAAAAAACACATTGGATCTAGAGTCCAGACTCTTGAAAACATTGACAAGAAAAGGATTCTTGATTCAATCAGATTTAAGCTTAAATCAAAGGAAATCCGCACAAATTAAGAGGCTTGGTTCTTGATTTATGCTTTAAATCTGATTGAATCAAGAGTATTTTTTCTTGTCGATGTTTTTAAGAGTCTGAACTCTAGATCCAATGTGGTTTTTTTTCCAGTGTATAGTGACACGCTGAGGTAAAGAGTTTACACTTTTTAGAGTTCTTTTCTATTCTCTAGAAATCCTAGAAGGTCCAGAATTTTGGTCGATGTTAATTAGTCCGGGGCATTTCCGAGGTTTTTTAAAGTTTTGCCATTCCCCCTCACAAAACTACCTCCTCTAAAAAATGTTTTCCCCTCCCTCCAAGGCCAACTATCTATCAAACAAACATAAAAAAGGGAATGGTCTTTATAAGTGGCGTGGCGTGCTTTGCGATGTATCGATTGATCTGTCGTTTAAACCTATGGGAGAGTATCTATAGACAGGGTGTTCGCAACGAGCAACTTAAGAATCGATTCTTTACCATAGCTTCAAATTGAGAAATATCGATAATCGATTATTTAGATACACCTCGCCACTGACCTTTTGTACTCTCTCCCCCTCCAGTATTTCGATGAGATGACAACACAGTTTTTAAGTATGGAGGCCGTGCAGATTGCGCACATGCTCACCGGCAATGACTCCAGGGCTCATCAAAAACTTAAACATGAGATATCATTGCCACTTCATTGAGGTGAGAACATGTTGGCGAGAAGCCGCGCTTAAAAATGTCCTATCACACAGAAGCTATGACGATTTAAAATTTGCAGATTAAGAAAATCGAAGTTTTGAGAAGAAGCTACTTTAACTTTCCATCCGCTAGGTTCGGGGATGGAAATTTCCGTTTTTATTTATGTTATCTTAAAAATAAGCTAAGTCGCTCAAACACAGACTTCGGGATACTAGAGCGTGTTTTAAATCGAACACTCAAATTCCAATTTTCCTATCCAACAAGACAAGAATGACTCTCCTCAAACATTTGTAACTATGCAATAGCGAAGTCCTTGCTTATATTTTCCGTACACGATTACATATCGACGGTGAAACTACCAAACCACGTATCTCGGTTTGCGACGTCGCAGACTTCCTGTCATACTTTATTTTTTAAATGAAAAACTACTTAACGTCTAGTCTTGAAAATTTCTGTGATTTTTCCTCTTTGTGCGGAGAAATTTCTGTGAAAATTTCAAGGAATGATATTGATTTGGTCGACTTCAAAAAAATAAAATGTGAGCGTAGATTTTTAAACACCGCAAACGAGATACGTGGTTTGGTAGTTTCACCGTCGATATGAGTTGACACACTTTTCGGAGAGTTGTAGACAATCCTCTCCGTAAAGATTAACATATCAGGAGAGCCGACATGACAGACAAACCGGTAGGAGCACTGCCTTTCCTCCGAATACGAGCGACATCTCAAAAGTTGCTATGGGATTGCATACTCAACTTTTTGAAGGCAATCCGGGCAAGCGTATCAAGTAATGAATTCTCCATTTGCGCGGAATAAGCCTTGCTGTGACCTGTAAGACAAATTCTGGGTCACGCTCTTATGCACCGGTATAAATTATATATCCATCGTGGAAAGCATATTTGTGTGCGGGGGAGGGGACTTAGGCCTCCTAGCCCCTCGCAATTTGACCTTTTAGCCAAATATTTCATATTTTGTTCGCGCTCTTCAGCGATAAATGGGGGGAAAATTTTTTAAAAAAAGACCTGCACAGAACAAAATCTCACAATTATTATGGTCTCTTCCCTACCTAACCGCTAAACGGATAAACCTACTACTATAGCGTTTTGCGTCTCTGAGGGCCACTATGCAGCATGAAAAATCTGGTTCATAAGTAGTGACTTTCAAAACAGTTCCTTTGATTGATACTTGGAAAATAATGTAATTTAACTGGTATGAAAAGTCAAAATTTAGGGAATCTGGAGCGCCGAAACTATTCATTTACAATTCGGTGAGTTCCGCCATGAATATTTGAAAAATAAATGATCATCCATAGGCGAAACGATTTGGGTCGAAAAATCATATTTTAGATTTCAATGAAAAACTATCTTTGTTGTACTAAAGAATAAGTTGCAAGTATATCACCTCATTCTGGCGCCAATAAAAGGTGCGTTGTCGCATTATAATTTGGTCATTTCATACTTCGCATGAGACGGACTGAAACTTCAAACATCTTTTTCTCGAACTCATAACTTCAAACTACCATGCCTCTGCTTTGATATGATATTTTGAAGTCTTTTTTCTGAAAATGTAAGTAAAATACTCCTGTATGATCTGGTACTTATAACTCAGTCTTGAATGTTTGTGGATGAAGACTCCTTTTTCGAGGACGCTCACATATTTGTCCACACTATACAATACAGTGGCGAGGCGTAAATGATCTCTGGTAAAAATTGGCGATAAGAACTGCGTTTCAAAATACCATAGGAATTCTTCTAGCCGGCTAAAGAAGGCTACAGAAAATCATATAGCTGGGTGTAGAATGCGGAGAAAATCATACGGCCGGGCTATACGAAGCGATAAAAAATTATGCAGCCGGGCAATAGTTCCTATCGCCGGGCTTTACACTTTCTCGCCTGGCTGTTGCTTTTTCGCCATCGATTATAAAAGGCTATAAGAAATTGTATAAAAATTCGTGTGCTTTGGAAATCATTAAGTTTGATACGGAGCCACCTTAATAATTACAAAACGCACGTTATATTTTCCTTTACCACGTATTTTTCTTCATCAATTAAAATGAGAATAATCCATACAGAGTGTGCAAACATTTCAAAATCATGAGTTGAAAAACGCTGACTCCGCGAGATTAAATATTAGAGCCTACCACAAAGCGGAGCGGCGACGCACTGGCGCCTACAAACCTAACAGGGATACTTCACGCATTGCGCAACGCGTGAAGTATCCCTGTTAGGTTTGTAGGCGCCAATGCGCGATTCGCGCTGGCTGCCCGCCTGCCGCACCGCAGCGTGCCACGGCGCTTGAAGCAACTATTTCACACCAGAGGTATTGCACAGTATCATACGAAACTGAAGGCGCTCTAATATATTAGGAATGACAGGCATCCATCAAAAGTACGGAGCTTTCCTACGGCCCAAAAAGAGAGCAGTGGTCCAAAAACTCACTAAGTCCTAGCATCCGTAATTAGTGACGTTTAGCATACACTTCATCGCCTGGCTGTGAGCTGCTTAATCGCCATCGGCTATAAAAGGCTATAAGAAATTGTACAGCCGGCTACAGAAGCTATTGGAAATCTTACAGCCGGCTTTAGGTATATGGTCATTTTGGAACACAGATTCTACTGCCAATTTTTACCAGGGATCGATTTCCGATATTTCCCTATTTGAAGATATGGTAAAGAATCGATTATTAAGGTGCTCGTTGCAAACATCCTGTTTATCGATCCTTTTCCATAGGTTTAAATGGCAGATCAATCGATGTATCGCAAAGCACATCATGCTACTGATACAGTATACAGAAAGATCATTGCATGGCGAGCGACTTGGCGTCAGTGTTAAATCCTACGGGAGAGAAACCGAACAAACGAAAATGTACATATACGCATTGAGTTAGATGGCAATGCATACAAATTTAAAAGATTCTATGAAATGATAAAAGGAGAATGAGGAGTGCTCGGATAGTTCAAGATCACATAAAACGGCAAAGCCCGTCGGGGGGTTTTAAAATGAAACTTTTGCGAAAGAGCAAAACCATGTCGATGGAGCTCCTCTAGCGTGGAATAGTGGCACACATTTTCATTTTTTAAGTTCCTATCATAATGGTATTCAGATATCTAAAACTAGCTATGACAACCCAGGCATAGTTTCCAGACCGAAAACCAGATGTTGCCAAATTTAAGTGGCCACTAACGAAAACAGGGTAGGTAAACACTACAAAAGACATTTCTTTAAACCTTTGAGGCAGTCGGCAAATTCGTGAGTGAAATAAATTTTCTTTTAAATCTGGCGACGAATTTATTCCCCTCTGGCGCGATACCACCCAATTGATTTCACTGGAAAAACACATTGGATCTAGAGTCCAGACTCTTAAAAACATCGACAAGAAAAAATACTCTTGATTCAATCGGATTTTTGCTTAAATCAAGAACCAAGCCTCTTAATTTGAGCGGATTTCCTTTTGCTTTAAGCAAAAATCTGATTGAATCAAGAGTATTTTTTCTTGTTAATGTTTTCAAGAGTCTGGACTCTAGATCCAATGTGTTTTTTTTTTCCAGTACTGTCTTATTCATCAACCTACCAATTTTATTGGATTGGATTTTTTAGAGATAAACGAAGGCGGATTTAGCAACTTAGCAACACCGGATTTCCTCCATTTAAATTTATGTTAAATAATCGATTCTTGTTGGAGCACCTGACCCCTACAAGAATCGATACATTTCCATAGGTTTAATAGGGGAAAAACAATGTTGCCAATTTGCTGGATTCGCTAATAGCAGATAAAATTATATTATCAACAACAGTTCGGGAACAATGTTGCAACATCGTTCCCTAATTTTTCACTCTTCCACAGGTCGAAACCCTGTTTAATTATGATACATTTTAAGCTATGTGCGCATGTTTATATCTATTCATTTCTCCTTTCTAAAGATAAATTTCCATGAATTTTCTGTCATGAAATTCAAATCTAACTTGGAGGGACTTTACCAACCCGTTTATTTTTGCGACAAGTTTGATCGTCCTCCTCCGACTGCGGGCAAATCTGAAGACCTCAATCGATGGCTTATCGAAGGAACCAGTTCAAAAAAATGATGGATAAAAAAAGCCGTTGAAGCTTTGAAGGCTTTTATAGGATAAGATCAGTCGAGAGATAAGGTGCAGTTTTAATAATCCGCCTTTCTTTTTGACTCGGGTCCCGAAACTCGTTGTGACAGAACGACCAACATCTCGTCTCGTCGTCTTACACTCAGCGCCCCCTCTGCTTGAGGAAGAGTGTTCTTTTCGATGACGCGGGTAAACGAGCTGTTTTCTCTTCTTTGTCTCACAAAATTTGATACCAGTATCAAATATTCATTTACCAGAGCGCGCGCGGGTAATAGAGCACATACAATATCGTCCCTGCGGACCAGCAGCGCAACCCGCGACCCTCCATCCGTGCCCTAATGATAAATGGATGGATTTAACTGGAATCGGCCTAACTGCATTTCACGTTGTCTGATTTTCCTCTTCGTCATGTTTCATTTTTTGCTATTTTTCTTATTTTTTCCATGGAAAAACTCAGCAATATTACGTTGAAAGTTTCCATGAATTTTCCCTCGAGTGTGAGGAATATACTCGAAGATTTTCTTGGCGTTTATCCTTCTTCCCTAGATTCCGATCTCCTGAAACTTCACAGTTAATGAACGATGCAAGTTTCGTGTCTCTGCAAGGACCCATCCTCGGATCGTAAGTTAGAGGAGTTTCTCTACACGTCATGTTACCATGAATAAAATTGTCACAAAAAATCGAAACAGGAAATAATAAAAATTAAAAAAAAAAAAAATCCAAAACAGGAAATTGAAAAATGAAAAAACTCCAAAACGAGAAATTTTAAAATGTACAATAAGCGTAAAGATACTGAGTCTTTACGTTATAATTACCATGATATTATAGCCCTGGTAAAATTTGGCAATGGAATCTGTGTTCCAAAATGACCATATACCTAAAGCCGGCTGTAAGATTTCCAATAGCTTCTGTAGCCGGCTGTACAATTTCTTATAGCCTTTTATAGCCGATGGCGATTAAGCAGCTCACAGCCAGGCGATGAAGTGTATGCTAAACGTCACTAATTACGGATGCTAGGACTTAGTGAGTTTTTGGACCACTGCTCTCTTTTTGGGCCGTAGTATCTTGATTTATTTTGCGAGGAAAGCTCCGTACTTTTGATGGATGCCTGTCATTCCTAATATATTAGAGCGCCTTCAGTTTCGTATGATACTGTGCAATACCTCTGGTGTGAAATAGTTGCTTCAAGCGCCGTGGCACACTGCGGTGCGGCAGGCGGGCAGCCAGCGCGAATCGCGCATTGGCGCCTACAAACCTAACAGGGATACTTCACGCGTTGCGCAATGCGTGAAGTATCCCTGTTAGGTTTGTAGGCGCCAGTGCGTCGCCGCTCCGCTTTGTGTTAGGCTCTAATATTTAATCTCGCGGAGTCAGCGTTTTTCAACTCATGATTTTGAAATGTTTGTACACTCTGTATGGATTATTCTCATTTCAATTGATGAAAAAAAAATATGTTTTAAAGGAAAATATAATGTGTGTTTTGTAAATATTCAGGTAGTTCCGTATCAAACTTAATGATTTCCAAAGCACACGAATTACTACACAATTTCTTACAGCCTTTTATAGCCAATGGCGATAAAGTGTAAAGCCCGGCGATAGGAACTATAGCCCGACTGTACACTTTTTTATAGCTTCGTATAGCCCGGCTATACGATTTGCTTCGCTTTCTACAGCCACCTATAGGATTTTCAATAGCCTTCTTTAGTCGGCTATAAGAACTCCTATGGTATTTTGAAACGCAGCTCCTATCGCCAATTTTTACCATGGAGTAATAACGCAAAGCCACGGTATCTTCACGTTATTGGTTCGTTAATTTATTCCTTGTTTTTGGGGGGTTTTAGTTTTTCGTGATGATTTTATTTTTTTGACGTATGAAGGAGCTCTACTGATTTACGACCTGAAGATGAGTCTATAGAGATCCAAAATACGCTTCGTCAATAACTCTCATCCATCAAGTTAATGGTTAAATACACGCCGAATTATGAGTACAATGTTCACGTCAAACAATTTCAATTTAGAATCTTGCTTTATGCTCTTCTAGAAAAATGAAATACAAGAAAAAAGTCTTATGCACCGATGTTGGCGAAGCCGTGTTGGTTAAGCCGTCCAAAAAATCGACGAAGTCAAAATTGCCGTTCAAAGAAAGGACGTCCTGCCGGACCCCTTGAAGAGGGCTAGAATTCTGCCGTGCTACGAAAAAACACCGTATGAACATTCGAGAGTTGCCAAATTCCCTCTAATACAATGTTTATTTTTGAGCAGAAATATAATTATTTTCCCTTGAAATTTTCATATGATATAGATCCAATCATGAAGAAATTCTCTGAAAAATTGAACGAAAAATATTCACAAGTTTTCCTGAAAATTCATATTTAATGAAAGGAAATGTGGCAACCAGCGAAGGTTCATACGGCGTTTTTCCTTAGCACGGCAGAATTTTCGGTTTACTTACGTGAGGGCGTATCCGCGTGTTTCCATATCCATCCGAGCCTCGAAAACCACGGAGTTATATGGACAGCAGGACAAACGTAGAAACCGAAATTCACCTCTACGCCAAAAGAGTGACGGAATAAGAGGAATAAATTACGGTTCCTCATCAAAATTTCACGCAGAGTAGGTTAAAAACAATTAAATAAATCAAGATTAACTCGAAAGTGAGAGATTAGCGTTTATAATTCACATCAGAGTCACTAAATTCAAACTCTCCACTCGCACAGAAACCAAAATCGACTTAAGTCAAAGTGGTCATTGCCAACAAACTTATACTTTTAGCGATTAACTAAGGTGTAAGTGTATCCTACTTTCTTCCTGTGTTGTAAAGTTTGTTTAAAAAATCAGCATATTGAAAGCATTATTCTTTCGCAAAGTACATTGATATTTTGTTGAAAGCTCAAGTTCAGTTTCTTCACTCGCCTGTCTTAGGCTCTGATTCTATTGTGGATTTGTCAATTTTTCTCCGGGAAAATAGAGTTTTCACACGGCAGTTTAAAGTGATCCACACACTACTATTACTCCTATTTCCAAACCATGGAGAGATAGGGGTGGATAAATCTAAAATAAAGTAACGGCATGCTTATTTTTGTAGGCAAGGGGCCTGTTGCAAACTTTTGCTAGAGGAAAAATAAGAGTTGTTTCTTCTAGATAATGCCTCAAAAATCACGATGAGCGCATCGGCAAAGTCTGAAATGCACTCATAACTTCACAGTCTGCGTAAGAAATTTGCGGTTTTTTGAGTTTCCCGCTTCAAAAGCGATACTACGGCACAGGTGAACATTTTGTAAAAGGAGTCGTTCCATCGTCGGCAATACTCATCATGGCCGACGCCAATCCGCCAAAACACGTGTGATGGGACGAGAAATACCTGAACTGGACTAGACCAGATAACAATCGGCGTGTTTTAACGTTCATGTTTTCCACGCCCGAATTGATTGACCTTGAACTCTCCTCGAATTACGCGCGGAACTGCGCGCAAGCGTCGGCCATGATGAATATCGCCGACGATGGAGCGACTCCTCTAAAAAAATGTTCACCTGTGCCGTAGTATCGTTTTTGAAGCGGGAAGCTTAAAAAAACGCAAATTTCTTACGCAGATTGTGAAGTTATGAGTGCATTTCAGACTTTGCCGATGCGCTCATCGTGATTTTTGAGGCATTATCTATAAAAAACTACTCTTATTTTTACTCTAGCAAAAGTTTGCAACAGGCCCATTGTTCGATTTAGAAACCAAAGATATTCTCGTACTCAATTGTCAAGATGTAAATCACAAAATTTAAGACACCTGCATATTCTCTATTGAAGCTTATTATGTGAGATAAATTTGCTCTCTTAGAATAGACAACTATTCGAGCTTCCCGGTAGGTTTCCATCCTTATGCGGAAAATTGAAGGCGAACTCTCAGGTGGACTAAGAATTGATGCGCAAGAGATTGCATACTTTCCAGGCTGTCTTTAAAAACCACGCAATATGAGTGCTTCCGAGCCACTCTAAAACAAGCAGTAATCTCCGGGTTTTCCGGACCTGCAGACACCCTGATCTAGGGAGAGCGGGTTAAGCTGGAGAATGTCTCTCATCGATAGCCGGAAAAATTAATCGGCAGAAAAAATGTTTGAGGTCGATACTCAAATCCCGTCAGACCGAACTCTGTCTTGCGAGAGAACGTCTTAAGAGCCCTCGGACGTTGCCAAAATTCGTGTGATAAAACGGAAATTTCATGGGAAATTTGTGATTTTCCCCCTAATGGAGAATTTGCACGCAAGTTTTTTATTGCTTCATCTGAAAGTGCCTATAGAGCTGATTTTGCAGTATTTCTTACAAAAATTTTCTGCGATGGGAAATAGTGTAAAAATAAATTTAAAAGTGAGAAAATGCACCACCTAGTGACGTCATCTGGCGGCATTTCCCATTTAAAAACATGTATTTTAGCAGATTGGGTTATTTTGTCATATCTTTACCAATATTTGTTCAATTTATGAACTAAGGGCATCCTCGTGTTCAGTTCACTCAGTAGTTTCCACTTAAAAACGAAATTCATAAAATATCAGACACCTGCGAATTCTCCATTTGCCTATGAATTTTAATCGCGATTTCATCAAAACTATCTAAATATTTCAAGGAAAAATATTCATACCATACCTTACCAAAAAATAATATTAATATTATCGTGATACGCACAGCTTTTGTTTGTGGAACTACGCACTACGTAGTTCACTCAGAGACTTTTTCTGTTCTTTGCCCCCCCCCTCTCTCTCTCTCTTTTTTGTAGTTCAGTATTTTTTGATGTTTCACTATAACGGACGTCTCCGAAACAATTTATTTCCGTGTTCTTTTTCCTGTTCACAAAAGTTAACCCTCTTTCATTGTTTCGCAGCCCGGAGGTTCCCTGACCGGACCGCCAAAGAAACAAAACAGGGGATTTCCATGTCCTGATTACAATGACGCACGTGAGGTCCATGATCCACCTCGCAGTGGAACAAAGGACCCCTCCCTACGCACCACCTGACTAATGATGTTTACGATGGGATGCTGCACCCCTTCCTAAAATCCGTAAAGTTCAGGTTTCCCGCCACTGGAAAACAGGAAAAAGTTTCTGGAATACACCCTAATTGCGAGAGGGGTCAGCAAGGGAGGAAGGGATGGGATCGTTTGTGGTGGATACAGACAAACAGGATACGAGCTTATAAAAGAGAAACCCCAACCCCTAATTTCAATCAGTTTGGGTTCAGCAAGTGAAGTAGTTCAATGGGTGAGCAGGCCAGTGGGTCAGTGATGTTGTGTTGTGTTGTGTTGTGTTGTAGTGGTGTAGTGCAGTCGGATACTGGAATTGCAACACTTATGCTGCAGGTTCTAATCCGTGAGTACACCGTATGATATCTTATTCATAACTTCTACTGTCACAAAATTTAATGTTTAAAAATATCCTCTACAATTTAAAAACTAATTTTTTAATTTTTTTTCATTTCCAAATGTTTATCTTTCAAATTTTAGATTTAAATTTTTACTTTATAAATTTTAAGATTTTAACTTTTCAATTTGATTTTTATTTTAATGTTTCACATCATTTTTCCAATCTATTCATACTCAGTAGGTCAATAGTACACATATATTACCACTACCACAACAATATACTTACTTACTACTCATACTATACTTATTTACTTACTGTACTTACTATACTGATTTACCTACTATACTACTCACTATATACTCACTACTACTATGTTTATAGTATATATACACTATTGATCTATTGAGTCTGAAAAATTGTTGAAAATGATGTAAAACATTAACATAAAAATCAAATTGAAAAATAAAAATTTTAAAATTTAAAACGTAAAAATTTTATTTCTAAAATTTAAAAGATGAAATTTTTGAAATTAAAAAAAAATTAAATTTTAAAAATCGAAAATAAAGTTTTTAAACTGTAAAGACTGTTAACTGTTAAACTCTTCTTAAGGTCATTCGATGGACGCCATATTTCGTGTCAGAAAGGCATGCGATATATCGCATCAATTGGTTCTATTTTTTCAGCTACTCGTCATTTTTCTCCAAATTTGAGATCGCAATTCTGTTGTCAGGAGACTAATGGAGCACTCACTTACCAATTTTAACAAAGAAATTCAACGTATTAAAGGCGTGGTTTTTTCAGAGAGAAAACATCGCATTCGATACTGATATCGAAACTGCACTCGAATGCTATATTTTCCCTCTGAAAAAACCACGCCTTCATCACGTTGAATTTCTTTGTTAAAATTGGTAAGTATGAGTGCTTTAGTCTCCTAACAACAGAATTGCGATCTCAATTTTTTTAAGTTTTATTCAAGATTTCGCCTACTACAAAAGTATTAAGAAATATGATCTCAATATTGGAGAAAAATGACGGGCTAGTAGCTGAAAAAATGGATTGCCAACCAATTGATGCGATATATCGCATGCCGTTCTGACACAAAATATGGCGTCCATCGAATCATCTTAAGCCGTATATTTCCCCTCTTCAAAAGCTTCACAGTTACTTTTCTTTCTCATTTGTATGAATCTTTTCAGAATTTACGAGAGATGCGGTTAGATGATTTTCAGCATTTTAATCACAAGGAAAATTGGACAGCATTTTGTAATTTGCAACTTTAATTTCTGGCCCGGTTTAAAAACAACGTATGTGCCATTAGTTTCCCTATGCACGTACGTGTTTTTTCAGAATTTACAGCTCCAAATTATTAATCTCTCGAATGACCAACTAGTCTTAGGTACTCTGTGTGTGTGTTTTTTTTTCTTGTTTTTTTTCTTCTTTTTTCTTTATTCAAAATATAGAGAACTACAAAGTATTATCTCTAGTCTCGTTTTACTTTCATTTATTTTTTATCAGATTAGTATGAAACAAACACAGTAAAAAGACCTTGTTTTATTTAATGTTTTTTCTTGTATACTTTAAACTACTTTTCCTCTTTTTCCATAGCTTCCGACTGATATCAAAAACAGTTTTTCAAACTGTTCAGCTTAGTTTCATTTTCCGTTTTATATTCCGTAAACCTCAAACTACCTAATTTCTTTTTGTTTATCTTTTTTTTCAGATCGGCAAGAAACGAAGCGCTCACAGTGAAAGCTGTTTTACTCGCATTTTGATTATTGAATTTCACATTAATTATTTTTAGTGTTGCAAATATAAACATAGATTTTCGCATAATTTAGCACGCTCACAGTGAAAGCAATTTTAAACGCATTTTGATCATTGAATTTCACATTCATTACTTTTAGTGTTGCAAATATTAAGGTGATTCGATGGACGCCATATTTTGTGTCAGAACGGCATGCGGTATATCGCATCAATTGGTTCCATTTTTTCAGCTACTCGTCATTTATTTTCTCCAATTTTGAGATCGCAATTTTGTTGTCAGGAGACTAAAGCACTCGCTTACCAATTTAACAAAGAAATTCAACGTAATAAAGGCGTGGTTTTTTTAGAGAGAAAATATCGCATTCGAGTGCAGTTTCGATATCAGTATCGAATGCGATGTTTTCTCTCCGAAAAAACCACGCCTATATTACGTTGAATTTCTTTGTTAAAATTGGTACCTAAGTGAGTGCTTTAGTCTCCTGACAACAAAATTGCGATCTCAAAATTGGAGAAAAATGACGAGTAGCTGAAAAAATGGAACCAATTGATGCGATGTATTGCATGCCGTTCTGACACAAAATATGGCGACCATCGAATCGCCTTAACATAGATTTTCGCATAATTTAGCAGGAAATACTAAGGCATTTTTAATTACTTATCACTTTTTTATCATTTATAATCACTTTAAAATGAATTTTATTAGTCGCTCACATCATCGCCTACCTGACATAAGGGCGTAACTACACTCTGCAGTGAACCCTGACACAATTCGATGCTTTTCCGGGCTCATCTCAATGTGTAGTTACGCCCTTCTGTAAGCCAATCGACGAATTATCAGATAGCGAAAGAAAAGACAAAAGTAAAAATTAGCTTCATTACATTCCAAATAAATTATTAATTTTGTATTAGAATAAGAGATGGGTATCAGCTTTATCAAATTTATTTTATTTATTTATTTATTTCTTATATTTACGTGCATGAGAACCCCATTATTGGAGCTATGGCACAAGTCAAAAAACAATAGCTGATTTTACATGAACAAAACTAATTCTCTAATATTTTTTTTTATTTTCAAGTTAGGTTAAGCTCCAACTAATCATTCTTTTTTTTTATTCTTAATTTGTTTCAGGCCTGCAAAAAACGAAGAAAATGCTCCGCATGATGAGCCATTGAAGACGGAAGTAGTGCCCTCCAAAATGTGCACCTATTTGTTCTATCGTATCCTTAACTTGAAAGAGATGAAAAGTATTTGCAATTCCTTTCAGTTCTGCATGGCTCTCTTGTGATACTATCGAACAATACTGCATTCAACTGAAAGTAATTAGACTGAATCAGTAGAAAGTCATATTGTAGAAAGGAGTTAGCTTTTTCGGTTTATTGTAGCAAAGAAATAAATGCCATAAATTTTTCTAAGTGAGCCAGAAAAATTAGTTTCTTTTCGCGTGATGCAGTTCAGTTACTTTACAGATGAATGCAAACTTGGTATTATCGAGAAAAATAAAACCGCAAAGAAACGTAGCCCGGACGCATTTTCGCTCCTCTGGCGTAAGGACGTATCTTCATTTCCGCATGAGTCTCAAAAAGCATGGTTTTATATGCGAAATAGAGCTCACGTGGAAATTGAGACATGCCTTTAAGTCAAAAGGGCGACAGTATGTAAGAAGGTGGTACAATAGTAATTAATAGTAAAATAGGCCAAATGGTACAATAGTGCTGCGTCCACACAATTTTGCTGGGAAAACAAGGCCAAAAAGTTCGAAAAAAAAAGAAATCAAACATTTCTCTTTGGCCTCGTTTCCCCCGCAAAATAGTGTGGATGCAGCATTTTTTTACCACCTCTCTGCAATTAACGCTGCATGGTATAGTCACAAAGCAACACGGAACGGCAATTTTAATTTGAAAAAGTAATACCTAAAATTTGGTACATTTTGGCATGGTGCCTTGACTAGAATTTTGACAAAAGATAAATGGACAAATGGATATCGGACCTATGCACGCTAAAAGGAAGTATATTGCATGCAAATAGTTCTCTTTAGCATCCATAAGTCCAGCTTAATAATCAGTGGCGTGGCATGAATTGCGACATATCGATTGATATGCCATTCAAACCTATGGTAAAGAATCGATTATGAAGGTGTTCGCTACGAACACCCTGTTTATCGATCCTTTTCCATAGGTTTAAGTGGCATAACAATCAATATATCGCAAAGCACGCCAAGCCACTGATGATCATAGAACAGAACTTTTAACAACGTGGATGAGGGATTAAATAGAAACGTAGAAGCCAGTTTTGTCACCTATTGCTAATCATGCTAATAATTCTTGATTTGCCTTGTTTGTTTCAGATGCGGCTGAAGAAACGGGCTTGGGGGGAGGAATCGCTGAGGGGGGAGGTTCCCAGGGAAGGGGGGTTCGTGGGGTTGGGAAGTATCGCGGATTGAGGATTCCCAGGGGGGAGAGTCCCGGGGAAAGGGGGGTACGTGGGGTTGGTGCGGCATCGCGGGCTAGGGTTTCCTAGGGGGGCTCCCGGGGAGAGGGGGGGATGTTCGTAGGGTTTAAGTAGGATCGCGGAGTAGGGTTTCCCAGGGGGGAGGGGCCGCGGTGTAGAATCACGGGGGGAGGCGTAGGATTTTTTTTTTTTTTTTTTTTTTTTCTGCGACTGGCTTGCTGAGATCCTCCGGGGCGTTACGTCCCGGGGTCCGCCGTCGCCGGCAGGGGCGCCCGCCGGGACCCCGTGGTCCGTTGGGTGTCCCTGCCCCCGACCCCCCGCGAGGGGGGTCTTTGCCCCCCCGCAAGGGGGGGCTTTTTCCCCCCTCGCGGGGGGTTGGGGGTGGGGGCGCCCAGCGGACCCTTATGGGGTCCCGGCGGGCGCCCCTGCCGGCGACGGCGGCTCCGGGGCGTTACGCCCCGGAGGATCTCAGCAAGCCACGAGTGGAAAAAAAAAAAAAAAAAAAAAAAAAGGGAGGAGGTGGGAAAGGAACCTGGGGCCGGAGGCCGGGGTTGGGGGAGGCCGTCATCGTGACGGGATCGTCGTAACGGGATCGTCGTAACGGGATCGTCGTACCGGGATCGTCGTACCAGGATCGTCGTACCGGGATCGTCGTACCGGGATCGTCGCATTTTTTTTTTTTTTTTTTTTTTTTTTTTTTTTTTTTTTTTTTTTTTTTTTAGGTGCTGCTGCTGCTGCTGTTCCCGCAACCGAAGGTAAGATACCGTTTTATTTCGCCTCATTGCTAGATAAGGGTTATAATCGTTAATCAGTTTTAGTGGGCACTACTTCCGTCTCACGAGCAGAGCTGATTTTTAGCAGAATCAAAAACGGCATGGAGCAGAGGAAGCTGGAGCTGCGTCAGCGTTGGTAAGTGTGCTATTTTGTCCCCCCCCTCCCCCTCCCCCGTGGATTAGGGCTCATGGCGACACCACGTTAAAAAAAACGCGCCGAAAGCTCTACCTCCAGGAGCAGTACCGTATCATTTTCCTTGATCGGACTCACCTAAGGTGGTGTGGAAATGAGCCTTTCAAAAGTTGTTTCCCCCATTCCTTTTCGAGTTGTGCTTTCTAGTTTCTAGCTGTACACATGAAAAACATAAATAAGTAACGTCAAAACCTGAGAATCTTTTTATTGAACCGTGCGAAACTGAAATTTTCAGGTGAGAGCAACACGAAGCTGTAGAAGTGTGAATTTTTTTATATTTTTTTTATATATATTCAGAGTAGAAATTCAAAATCTTGTAAGTGTTATCAGGTGTTGCTACACCTAATGATCTAAGTTTCTAATACTTGTAGACCAAATTTAAAGAAAATTTCCTCATGAAGACAGGGCATTTAGGATCTTTTACGCTGAGGAGCGACATGCATATTTTAGCAATAACCTGATGACGCTCGCCAGGTTTTGAATTTCTGTTCGTCATGTATCGATGGCTAAATGCGAAAAAGATGTATCTCAATTTAAGCGTTTTAAAAACCTCCGATTATATGTTTTATTCTCTGCAAGGATTACTAACCAAAATGGTTCCTTGAAGTTTTCTATGATTTACTTAGAATATATGATTATAAGTATGTTGATTGATATTTACTCAAAAAATAAAACATGATCTAACTTGACAAAACTTGATAAAACTTGACTTTTCGTCGCAAACTGAAAAACGCACTTTTCACTTTTCGTCGCAAACTGGAAAACGCATTTTACGAGTTCAGCTATGAAGATGTGACCGTCAAAGGGCCCCAAGTAGCACAGATTGCAATACGTAGTAATCTATATTATACAGCTACAAGCAAAATCTTGGAAGCACTATTTCTGACGAACTACCGGACCGATAAGGATGATCTTTACATGTATGTCATCTGTAGTAGATGTAGATGTGCAAAAAATTATGAAACCCCGAACTTTTATGTTGTAGAGCTTTTAAAGCTCATGTCACTTAAGTCCAATGTTAATAGCGTGAGAGATATGTCGTTTCCGCTAGAAACTTCAAGGTGTGGGATTCTACCTGAGTGACTCGAATGAACAATAAAACAATGGAAAAGCTCGTGAAGGGCTCCTCATTTGAAGAATTGAGGAACGGTGCATCGCTCAGGGTTCAAGGTTCAAGGTCCAAGGTGTAAGGTTTAACTCGATTTTTCCTGCATTCTTCCGTCTTCGATTTGTGGCATTGGTCAATTCACTTGATTGCTGAATTTCTATTAATATTTACAGCAAATAAACAGCAGCTACAAAGTGAGACGGCATGCGCTGCGTCGCGTCGGGACGGACCAAATATTATTAATTCTTAACGGTCGAAATCCGATTTTTTTTTTTAAATCAAGTATTTAAAAATAACATAATAAATGGAAATTTCTCCAGTAAGTGGACTGTGAAATTATGTACATCCAGCTATTCCTCATCATTTACAAATCTGAGTGTTACATCAAAAATTTTGAAATCGATGCAGCTCGAACACAAAATGGTACGAGTATATTAAAATGGAAGAACATTTTTGCCTAAACATATGCGTATAGGGCCCGCGAAGCGCCCTCCTGGGGGTTGGGCCGCGTAGCGGTCAGGGGGCAGGGCCCCCTAGTTACATAATGTAAATATTGCTACATTCAACTGAGTGTTGTGTATGTTGCCTAGCTCCTATTTGAAGGGGCCCCATTTACTGAAACTTATTGCAATATATCGACGGTGTAAGTCGGCAATCACATAACTCGGAAAACGCGATTTTTCAGGAGAGGGAAAAAAACTCTCTACAGTCCTCATCTTTGAAGGTAGAGGAGAAATAATTCTTAGAGACAGCAAGAATAAGATGCTTCATACGACTCTATCATCATTTTGAATAATATTCTTGTCTGTCAGGAGAAATGACCGAAAAACCGAGTTACCGCTGGGAAGCAGAAACAATAATTAGTATAATGTTTGTAAATGGTAGGTACCTATTTATAAGCGTAGTTAAGTTTGAGTCCACCGACTCACCAGCTCATATTTTAATCTCTCTTATTTTTATCAATAACGTAAAAACGGTTAATACTTTTGTAGTTCTGTTGTATTTACAAAATAAAAAAAAATGTTCACGATTCTTCCCGGGAGAGCGCGCGTTGTGTACAAATGCGGCGCGACGGCACGAGTTATGTGTTATTGGAATTAACGCCGAGATATGTGTTTTGAGTTTTACGTTTTCTAGATTTTTTTCGACTGAAATATTTTGACAGCAGGTAAAGGGCATCTACTACACTTCATCTCTGCAGCTAACTCAAAACCGCCAAAAATCGAGTTATGTGATTTCCGACTTACACCGTCGAAATACAATACAGATAAATAAAGGCACTTTGTCATTCTTTAGGAGACTTACCTCGAAAACTTGTATCCTTGTAAAATCACCTCCTCTTCTTTTCGCCGAAAAGAATCAGGAATATACGAAATATCTCAACCACAAGTTACGTGGAGCAATGTGCACTCGGTTCATTCAAAAACTAGTTTCAATTTTTGCATTTTTCAAATCTGTTCACTGTTATCGAAAATAAGTTCATAAATAATTAATCCAGGACATTTCGCACTCTCGACTTCCGGCACTGTGTCAGCGGTTCCCTCCGATGCTTGAGAAACAAATATTACTTCCACCCCTTAAAATTTCAGTCGAGAAGTTATGCGGCACTCTAAACTAAG
The DNA here is from genome assembly GCF_918797505.1 of Bemisia tabaci. NCBI lineage: Eukaryota > Metazoa > Arthropoda > Insecta > Hemiptera > Aleyrodidae > Bemisia > Bemisia tabaci. Next base: position 44,696,069 of record NC_092799.1, on the reverse strand, counting down.
ACTGCTGTTAAACGACTTAGTTTAGAATCTTAGTTGTCACCCGATTAATTGTATTCATTTCTCATACTGGACCGTCGCACACTGGACCGAGTCAATAGGAGAGGTCAGACAAAATCTGAAAACTTTAAAAGCTTATATTTTCAAAAATATGAAACTAAAAAGTTTTAAAGTGGCCTTAATGGTGTTTTCATGAAATTTTCCCACAGAAACACTCGTTGAAATTGGATTTGTGACTATGTAAACATCAAAATTTGAAATTTTAGCCCGAAAATTTATGTCCGACCTCTTCTATTAGTTTGTTCCACTGTGCGAGAGACGATTCGAATGAATTCCTCACTGTCAATTCTTCCCTCACCTCAGAGGCATCCAACAGAGGCACGCGTTATGTATTTTTAGTTTTAGAAATTTATCACGTCGCATGAAAGGCATTAAGATTACAATTTTTCTCGACTGAAAAATATCCCAAGATGGTTTATCGGCGTGCATTAACTGATGAAAGAAATCAAAAGTAAAAGAGAAACGTGGTAATGAAGACAATTCAAGAAAATACTTCAAGTATGTTTGCTTTTTTTCTTCAACACAAGTGTTCAGACACATTAGGAAAATTTAAGCCTGAAAAATCGTTCGATTCCGTGTAGGTAAGTTCGATGTCCTGACATCTATATTCGATTGGACTGTTTGCAGAGGTGATTTAAAATAAGTATGTTTCAATAAAGCATGGAAAAACAAGAAGCACTGTGCATAGTTGAATTTAAAAAATGGTTCAAAGGTTCAATTTTATTTAATTCAATTTGTTTCGATCCCTACTTTACACTTGCTTAGAGATGGCTGAAACGTTATAAAGCGTTATTTCAATCGCTACAATTTTATCATTGTGCGTATACTTTTTACTTGCCCGCTCCCCTAAGGTATTTTTAAATGAAAAAAACAAAAAAAAAGAAACATGTTTTGTTTCAAGTTTGAGATTGGCACCGATAAATCGTTTCCCGTACGAAGGACCGTAACTTGATTCCAAAGTTGCAACACTGAATCTTACAATTCAATTTTTTACTAGAATGTGCCTTTGTAATTTGTGTCCAAAAATTTTCTGTTTTTTGCGTGAGATCAGTGAGTCAGTGAAATTTTCAGTTGGAAATGTCCAAGGTTTTTCTCGGAAAAATGTATTACGCAAGAAGAAATTTGGCAACATTGAAATTCAGTTACGTTCTTTCGCAAGCAAAACGACAAAATTCCTCGTTTAGTCGTTCCTTTTTTTACCTCGTTCTCAATCCAACCGGAATTTTCTCCGAAAATGCCCAATGTATATAACAGCACTATTTTCCCCTCAAAATGATTCCACTCGTCCCATCACGAGGAAAAAGTTCACGCACACTACACAGATCCAATTTCGTGTATCAGTCACAGATTATTTCAACAATTTCAAAAACGACTCTTGTGGCGGGTGCACGGAGAGCATCACGCACACGCGTGACTCGAAGCCCCAAAATTCCACGTTCACGTTGACGCGACGCCAAACTCGTCGAGCCCGCGAGAAATGCAACAAGCGTGAGAGCGTGAGAGAGCAAACGCCGAGAACCGAGGGCAAAAGCAACACTGAGGGCACGGGCCAACCACGCGACACCGGGACAAGACAAGACTAGGGACACGGGATCTAGACGCGCGCACCCCCCCCCTCCCCCCTCCCATCCGCATTGGTGGGGCCCCCCGGCCTTTAATGTCCCCGTGCATCTGGCCGTGTCAATATGGGGATCAGCGGCAAGGCTACTCCGGCTAAAAGTGTTACCGAGACGCGAGATGTCCGACTTGCGATGCTGCCGAGCTAAGCTTCAGTTACACGATCAAATTGAGCCATCAAACTAAAGCTCTGATTGGTGGAAAAAGACCTGAGGTGAGGATGCGAACAATGAGAGGCCCGATTTGATGGCTTAATTTGATCGTGTAACTGGACCTCTATGGCGAAGAACGTCGTGCGATCATTCGGAGGTTGCCACATTTGATTTCCTTCGGAGATAAAGGGCCATTCAATTATTATTACATGACGCACTTAGGGAGAGGGGGCTCGAGCCCAATGTTACGTAACAAATCCGAGCCAGGGGGGAAAAACGTGCGTCTTTTTGAACAATCTTCTCCTTTTTTATTTCAATATTATTTTTGCGTGATATTTTTTTCGATTGTAGTCATCAGCATATACGTAAATTTTTCCTCATCAGTGGCATTAGGCGTTGTTGCGGGAGGTTGTAGATTCCGCCGATTTCATTTTTCTGGAGTGTAAATTCCGCCGATTTATCATTCCCCCGATTTGTGAATTCCGCCGATATGACGTCCACCCAAAATGTAAATTCCGCCGGTCAATGTTTTTGAAACAGGATTTGTAAGTACTGCAAATTTGCTTACCTCTATGTCTATGAGTTGAAGTCGGAGAGGAGAGCGTAGAAAATAAACATTTAGGGTGTAGAGAGCCCCACGTCAAAAAATAAACAAAAAAGAGACCCATGTCGTAAGAAGACCAACAGTTTTTCACTTTTTCACTGTGCTGAAACGGTATGAAACTGTTTTAACAAATTTGAAACGGTCTTGGTGAATTTTAAATTTCATAATTGCATTGTCTACGTGTGCTTTTTGCCTTTTGACGTCTGACCGAAGCTTGGCTGAGACCCGACACTTTGAATCCGGACGTACAAATTTTCCACGATTGCGTGTGCCTCGAACTTATTTTTCGGCAACACCGAATCCGATTTTCGCCGCGCATTATAGCGATCGCAGATCTACCTTCAAACAGATAACATCTTAACTTGATGCTCTTGCCGAATATGAGTGCCGTTCCAAAAACATTTTCCTTTTCCTCCATCGGCGGAATTACACTCGCTCGGTGGCACCTATCGGCGGAATTTACACTTTCGGTGGATGGAAAATCGGCGGAATTTACCCATTTTCGGCGGAATTTACTAGCGCCCGTTGTTGCTTGAGTTCAACTCTTTCAAACGGAGAATATCCATAGTGACGTCGCCACTTATTTTAGGGTCTATATGGACGGTATATTTACATGGACGGTGAAACTACGAAAACACGGATCCAAGCTCAAGGAGATGCATAATTGCCGATTATATAAAAGGAAAGCGGCGAAATTCTGCCCTAAATTTGGCTACGCTGCACTCGTCGTAATTGCAGTTCTGCTTTCTTTGGCACCGGAAGCGTAGGGCCTTTATTGAGACATTAGACTTGACTCCTGCAACGATACCACTATTCGACCTCTTAGGCGCGCATTCTGCCTACTCTCTTAATTGAAGGAGAATCCACGACGAAAAATGAAATTTGTGATCACTCTATTTTTACGCTTTCGTCGCGTTTAGAGAATCGTTAATCAACATACTGGGGAAAAGGTTATTTTAGTCGCCTTACGTTTTAAACTCAGGACACTATAGGCCGGATCCATAATCGTTCTTTAAACAGTTTTTTTTCTCTCTCAAGAAGGCTCAACCGTCATATTGATGGTTAGGTATCATAAATACCATCTCGATTGTAACTGTGCCAAACCTCACTCATGTACGTTTTCTTTTTGTATTTTATGAAGAAGTCAAACAAGTGTTTTGCTTTCCTCTGCATTTTTTTATGATTGTGGTGGCAAATCATTGCAATCCCTTTGCAAAGATCTACTTTTAAAGTCGCGCAGTAGGATTTTACAGAAGATTTGTGGGAATTGTCATATTTAGGATGCTGTGTTAACGGTCTCATTAAGCCTTTCTCAATCAAAGTATGGAACCTGCCGATGGAAAAGAGCTATTAATAAAAGAACGAGGATAAATATGGCCTGCGTCTATTTAGTAAGAAAATCAATCCAACAATAATATAGACCAATCGGAAAACTCCAGGATATTTTTTGAAACGGGCGATCAGAGAATGATAGTCCCGAATTCAGGAAAAGTGAATATACGGCCTGGAATTTTCGGCATTTGGGATGGCTCAGATCAACTGATTTGAACGTGCGTTCTTGAATGGGTGAAAAATTGACCGGAAATGAGGCAGCGGCATTTCCCTTGTAGCAAAAGCTGTTGATAAGTTGGCCTGTGCATCATCAATGCCCGGTTCATTGGTGTATTTCCGCATTTTTTCGTTTCCTCATTCCTAAAGGGCTTGTGATTTTTTTGTCATGGGAACGGAGTTCCCCATGATATTACAATCGTTCCGTTGCTATCGCTATGGGATTCCCTGTGCCTCTGCGACCTTGAGCGTTTCGCCCAGTCTTCGATTTTTGGTTGATTTTCCGATGTATCAAAAACCGTTGTATTTTTTAGCCAATCATGTCTCTACGTCAAGTTGTGTTGATTTCTAAAATTCGCTTTCAGCGAGTTTTTTTCCACCTTGAGATGTCGTGTCTGACTGGTAAATCTGCGCAGAACCACGAAGTTCCGATTTTGGGCAAATTCTTTTTCTTGGGAGGTTCTGATTGGTTATTTTTCGCCATCAGTTTTCTGTTCGTTGGTGCAAAAGATCGCCTACCTCGGTGCTCTTGAGAAGCCGCCATTATCCCACCTCAAATTTGACAAATAGAAATAAAGACATAATAACCATCGTACAAGGTGGAAAATTGCTCTGGAGGACTCGTTACGGACAAAGAAGTCAAAATCAGAGCTTGATTGATTGATTTAATTCATGGATACGCAAATATTGCCTTAGCTCAACTGCCGCGATCGGAATGCATGCTGGGATGAACCTCGAGACACATTAAAACAGTGCGAACCATGGCTCCTACATGCAGCAATGCGCTTAGCTGATTTCTCTCATATCCCAAGCGTCAAGGTCCCTTGTGATAAGTCCCGCCCATTGCCCGAGTCTTTTGTATGCTATTTTTACTCCCTCACACACCGATTCGTTATAGCCTAGTTGACTAATCCGCCTCATATTTTTGATTAGGTGCGGGCAATAGGCGATCGGGAGTTCGATACCCGACGATGGGTGTTACTTTTTAATGGTTGTATTGAATGTTTTAGACTAATCATCAAAAAATAATTAATACTAGATGATAAATGTACGAACATTTTCTCGTGAGTTAATATGTTAAACAAAAATACTGGAATATACCTCCTTCATATAATCAGCCACATGTTCCCCCAAATTAATGACGTTATTTTCTTTTTTCAATAAAGTTAATTTGCATTCAACGTTCGTAAGTTAAGCAAAAAGTACCTATTGATACAAATAGAAAGACATGAAAATAGTATGTCGAGCATTTCAGTTGTTTTTTTTTATTTATTTTTTGTTTTTTTGTTTTTTCAATCAAACAAATTGACTGGAACTAGAATCATTGTATCTCTGAAGACAAAAGCTAAGTTTTTTGATACAGAAATACTAATATATTCATCCTTTATACAATCAGGGAGATGTTGACCCAAATATTGATGTATATTTGCTCTGTTCGCCCAAATTAATGATGGTATTTTCTTTTTTCAATAAAATTAATTTACATTCCACGTTCTTAAAGCAATATTTTCTCCGAAATTCAGCAAAAAATAACAATTTATACCTACGCAAAAAGTAAATAAATAAATAAATAAATAAATAAATAAATAAAGCAATGACATGAAAGTAGTACCTATAGGTAGTACACATTTAACATTTCAGTTACATCTATTTGAATGAAAAAAATGGCAACTTAGGAAGCACATAGGTCACTTATGATGCGTATTCGGGCATATGCGTAGGGTAAAAATATCATACTTTACGCCGAAAAAACGAAACTGAAAGATAAATGCGTTAACTTCCGAAAACCATACATAATCCAACGAAAATAAATAATTGGTAAATAACAGCTTTCTTGTATGCAAAGAAAAAAAATTAAAAATGTTAAAAAAGAGATGTCGACACAAAATTACATAGCCCCTTCAATTCTGAAGATACTACAAACGAACTGTACCTTAACATTTTCATATCCCAGAAGCAAAAGTTCCCATGACGAATATTGCTATCGCTAGCGATTGCAAAAACCAACTTGTATCTTTTTTATATTCTTCCCTCCCTCTCCCCTTTCTTTTTTTCTTCTTTCCTTCTTTTCTTCTTCTGTTTTTCGTAAATCATATGACTCACTCTCCTCCCCAATACTACGCTACTCATGCCTCAATAGATGTTTCTCAGAGAATAGTTTCGCGGCAATGAAAAACTTGAATAATAATTCGAAATTCTGAAGCGGAAATTTTCTAATTAGTGGACTCATCCAGAGATCCATGCACGTGCTGGCAGCCAAAAAATCATATATATCAGTTTAGGAGATCTTTGTGAAGTGAATTGAGTGGCATCAACCATAATGCAGCCTAAATACATTAAAAGTTTTCTAATCTTCCAGCGCATGTTATTTTCTTTAACCGAAAACTTAGCAAAAGTCTGCCTCAAAATTTCATCGAGTACAATCTTAAGCTAAAGAAAATTCACAGAGAATTATAAATTATAATGGTGTTCGGTTTTTGGTAAAAGAAAAGTAAATAAATAAAAATGTTGGAGGAATTTGCCAACATGAAATATAGATAGCATCAACCAGAATGAAATTAACTACATCCCACGTTGCCTAGCCCTGGTAAACATTGTCGATAGGAGCTGCGTTTCAAAATACCATAGGAGTTCTTATAGCCGACTGAAGAAGGCGATAGAAAATTATATAGCTGGCTGTAGAAAGTGGAAAAAATCATACGGCCGGGCTACACGAAGCGATGAAAAATTATACCTACAGCCGGGCTGTAGTTTCTATCGCCGGGCTTTACGCTTTATCGCCTGGCTGTTGCTTTTTCGCCATCGGCTACAAAAGTCTATAAGAAATTGTGTAGAAATTCGTGTGCTTTGTAAATCCTTAAGCTTGTACGGAATCACCTTCATATTTACAAAACGCACATATTTTCCTTTACTACATATTTTTTGTCATCAATTAAAATGAGAATAATCCATACAGAGTGTGCAAACATTTCAAAGTCATGAGTTGAAAAACGCTGACTCCACGAGATTAAATATTGGAGCCTAGCGGAGCAGCGCGCGGAGGCGCACTGGCCCCTACAAACCTAACAGAGATACTTCACGCATTGCGCAATGCGTGAAGTATCCCGGTTAGGTTTGTAGGGGCCAATGCGCGTTCCGCGCTGGCTGCCCGCCCGCCGCGGCGCAACGCACCACGACGCTTGAAGCAACTATTTCACACCAGAGGTATTGCACAGTATCATACGAAATTGAAGGAGCTCCAACATATTAGGAATGGCAGGCATCCTTCAAAAGTACGGAGCTTTCCTCGCAAAATAAATCAAGATAGCTGCCTCTCAAGATAGAGCTCTACTCTCTCTTGGCCCTACGGCCCAAAAAGAGAGCGGTAGTCCAAAAACTCACTAAGTCCTTTTTTTTTTTAAAATTTATTCTTGAATTACGCCTACATAGAGTATCATAGAGTATTAACAAAAACTCACTAAGTCCTAGCATCCGTAATTAGTAACGTTTAGCCTACACTTTATCGCCAGGCTGTTGCTTAATCGCCATCGGCTATAAAAGGCTATAAGAAATTGTGTTGCCGGCGAAAGAAGCTAAATTGGAAATCTTACAGCCGGCTGTAGGTCTATGGTATTTTGGAACAAAGATTCTACTGCCAATTTTTACCAGGGAATTTTTCCTTTTTTTCCAACAGAGCACTTTTCCTAAAGAAAGTCCCTATACTTCCTCTTCTCCTCCTTCTTTCATGTAAGTGCGTAACAACCGCAACAACAATAGGCCTGTTCCAAACTTTTGCCATAGCAAAAATAAGAGTTATTTCCTGTTGAAAATGCCTCAAAAATCACGATGAGCGCATCGGCGAAGTCTGAAATGCACTCATAATTTCACAATCTGCGTAAGAAATTTGCGTTTTTTTTTAAGCTTCCCGCCTCAAAAACGATACTACAGCACAGGTGAACATTTTATTAGAGGAGTCGCTCCATCGTCGGCAATGTTCATCATGGCCGACGCATTTCCAAACTTACGCAGATTGTGAAGTTAGGAGTGCATTTCAAACTTCACCAATGCGCTCATTGTGAGTTTTGAGGCAATATCTGTAAGAAAAACTCTTAGTTCTGCTCTAGCAAAAGTTTGCAACAGGCCCATTGATGAATAAAACGATGAAATCATTCAAAATGAGAGAGGACAGAAGAGAAATAAGTCGGAACCTTTACCAACGATGGAAAAGTTCCACTCGATGTACTCCGATTGAAAATATACTCCTCGAGAAAAAAGCATTTTCCAAACCGAATCCTCCCCGACCATGAACTTCAAAATAAGCGACGGCGAGTCGGCGAGAAAGACAAATTATGCGTGCTTTTCGCTCCGCATTTACCGCTGAAGCGTCAAACGTAGCTTTAAAACGGAGCGTATCGTGTTCCGTATCCATTCGAGAGGAGTAAGAAGACCAGCGACATAATCCTCGGGTGCGATTATGAATGATCACGTTACCGCCTTACTGAGGAGAAACGCCGTATCGACATTTGAATTTTGCCAAATTTCCTCTGATAAAATATTCATTTGAGATATTTTTAAGGCATTGCTCTTGAAATTATCTCGTGCACTATAGTATAAATGCAAAGATAATTCCCTGAAAAATTGAGAGAAAATATAATTAAATCTTTCCCTTTGTATTTCATCAAATGCGATTTGTCAACGTTAAAAGGCTCTTGCTGTGTTCTTCCTTGACACGACGGTTCATCGGTTTAACACACGGTAAAAGCAAGCGGTTACAGCATTGCAACTTCCAACAACCACCATAATTTTAACGATTCAAAAACGTAAATATAACTTTCTAATCATTATACCCCAGTACCATTAAATTATGAAGGTTTTTTATTTTTTTTTACAAAAAAAGAAGAAGAAGAAGGAAAGACTCATATGTGAACCAAAATTATTAAAATATAAGAATTAATAATTAAGAAACATTTTATGTTCTTCTTCACGCATTCTGTTTAAAATAATTTAATGGACAAGCTTAAAAGGCTCTCTTCTTTTGCCACAAAAAATGCATGAAACTTTCTCGCGAGAACGAACTCTTCAAAAAAAAAAAAGAAAAAAGAAGAAGAAAAAAAAGTGCTTGGAGAGAAACCCTTCTTGTGCATTTTTAAAATGGACCTCATGAAAAGTAAAACATAGATGGAGAAAATGATGAAAAAATCTGCCTTAAAATTTTGAACAATTTTTAAAACTTTGTTTAAACAATCAAATATTCAATAAATACAGTTACAAAAACGAGGCCCGATTATGCATTTTCTTTCTTTGGCTGTGTTGCTCACGTAGCCTCTGAAGCACCACTACAACAAGAAGGCAAATGGAACCAACACAATATGGAAATAGAGCAAGGGAACGGACGCGTGTTGACGGCGCAGAGATACAACTATTCGTACTCGATGGATGTCCGTGTTGCGTCTGCAAAATTGAAGGCGCGATGGCGCGATGGCGCGAGGCGTGAACTCGCAATGCTCCGCTCATCTGTGCTGCCAATGAGGTGTCAGTCGCTGTGATTCGGGAGAAAAATTAAACAACGAAACTTGATTACGATTCTTCTATCTTTAGCTGTGTTGACACTCGACTTGTTTTATTTCTTTTTCAAGTTGATGTCTGGATCTTTTTTTAGGATTTATGAGTAGACCTTCATCTGAAGCTCGTATGTACTGGCCCCATACGTACATTACAACCCAAGGGCCACATGTTGTTAGCAAGCTTCGAATCCATTTGACCCATCTCGGTCATTTGAGGGTTAAAAGACGTTTAAAATCACCCAACATGTTCTTACATTTTTTATTACTTGAAAAAAAGGTAAATGAAAACGACACGTCACATTTCCGACCTTTGACCGTCCTCGGTTTCTTTGAGATCTCAGGTAAGTAATTTCCTGTTTAGGTTTGGAGCTCCTCGATTTCATGACAATTAACATTCGATGCTTGTGCAAATTTAGCTTACTCTGATTAGATTTCTTTTTATTTACATAACGAATTTCGAAAATAGCAAAATTACCAAAAGTAGTTATTCCTCCTCTAGCTTGAGTGTAGCTTTCAAACTGGCAAACTGGCAGTCCTGGCCCAGTAAAACCTCGGCTTGCATCAATAATTTTAATCTGTAATCGAGCTATATTCTGTCCCTTTCTTTCTTTTGACCGTATCTTCCACTTTCTTTCTCTCATTGTAAAAGAACGATCTTCTGTACCCCTTTTTATGCGATAAATAAATAAGAAAATTAAAAAAAATAAATGAATAAAAAAAACTGGCAAATGCGTATTTTGTCTCGGAAGGTGACGAACCCTCTACTTTAGATTTGAAATCTGAAACCAATGATGGATCCACTTTTGACACGCGAATATTTTTCATGCTCAAGGATTGCAAAGAGATTTCGATTGATTGTAAAAATGCCTCGTCTGAAACCTTCCCCATACTTATTATATTATTTTTTCACGTCGGGCAAAACATATCGAACTATGAAACCAGAGCTCCATGATTTCCGTATGTAGTTCACAGTAACACTTGGTGGGGATTTTACATCTCATATTAATGTACCTGTACTTATAAAATTTACCTACTTCTTGCCAAATCGTGCTGAAATTTCTTAAATATACCAAAACGTCTCTTGGATCCAGAGTCCTCTTAAAAAATTTGACAAGAAGAAATCTTCTATATTCAGTCAGATTTTCGCTTTAACCCTTGGATCCGCTTAGATTAAGAGGCTTGATGGCTCTCGATTGAAGCGAAAGTCCTATTGAATTAAAAGTATTTTTTCTCACCATTTTTTTTTTTTTTTTTTTTTTTTTTTTTTTTTTTTTTTTATTTTTTTTTTTTTTATTTAAATCTGGGCTCTGGATCCAAGAGACTTTTTTTTCAGTGATGCACGACTATCGGTGTGGTGGCTTTACTCGTAGTAAGCCTTAAAAAAGCTGAACATAAATCCTCGCAGTTTATGCCTGAAAACTGTTGACATCCGAAAAAAAATGTGTACGTAGGTGTTATTTTTTAAATAAAATTGAACTGAGCGCAGTTTTCCATATTTCATATTTTCCTCGATGTTAACGCTAGAGTAGCATTATGTAAGTTTCCCGCACCAATGAGTGTGAGAGGGGTAGCAATATGTCATTTGGACGTATTTCTACCAAACAGATCTATGTGGAGGTGAGAAATATGGGGTGTGCTCGTTAGTTCTCTGGCCGTAAGAGTGAATGAGAATAATAAAGCGCCAGTGACGTCAGCGGCAATGATCGAGCACACGCGCGAGGGGGTAATCGTCGTCGGGGCGCTTTAACTCATGAGCCCTGTCCACAACGCTCTCTTGCCGTGCCCGCGGCTCATGACTGCCGCATTCAGTTGGCACACAGGTCTGTTTGATAGAATGTAAAATCCCGCTTTTCCAATTCTTCAAAAGGAATCACGCCCACTTTTACATTGCTTCTTATGCAGCTCTCTAGAGCACACCCCATATTTCTCACCTGCACATAGGTCTGTTTGGTAGAAATACGTCCATTTTTACTACCGCTCTTGCAATGTCACGAGTCCCGAGGGTGTGTTTTTTTGCGAGCGTGTGAGTGTGGACATGCATAGCATGCCTCCTGAGCAGTCCTTTGATGAGCTGAAACATGCCACATCTAACTGAAGAGTAAGAGAGAAACAGCGATATATGTTGTTCCCTACTATACGCTCAGAAAAATTCTAGAATTTTTTAGTACAAGTATTACTATTATATAGTATGCTTGTATATTCACGTAACAAGTTTGATCTGCACAACATAATAAAAAGAAAAATACAAAAAGAAACCGGGGTGCAAGATGAAAAGAAAATAAATACTATTCTGAACGACACGGCAATGGAAAAGGAAATCCCGAAACCTCTCGAATGGTATATATTTTCTTTTCATCTTGTTCTCCGGTTTTTTTATGTGTTTTCTTTGTATACTACTATAAGGAGCACTAGTATATGTATACTAGTATTTCAGTATATTTCAGAGCGACACCTCATTTGCGGCATAGATCATAGACCGGAGCACTGCGAATTCACGCCGAGCGCTATCGCGCCTTCAATTTTGCGGATGCTACACGGACATCCATCAAGCACGAATAGTTGTATCTCTGCACCGTCATCAACGCACGCCCGTTCCCTCGCTCTATTTCCATATTGTGTAGGTTCCGTTTGTTTCATTGTAATTGGACCACGTTAAGCAGAATGGAACCAAGCCACATCAGATATTGCCAAATTTAATAGGGCGATTTCACTTTTTACAAGAGAACGCTCGTGCAGATTCCTTTGAAAATGTTAAATAATTTGCTTCGCACCATGCAGAAAATTCACTGAAATCACGAAAATCCGCACAACTGTTTTCAAAAAGTTGAATTACCCAATTGAATTTGGCAGTAGCTCTTGTGGCTTGGTGCCTTTCTGCTTAACGCGGTCCAATTTATTGTGGTGCTTCAAGGGCTACGTGAGCGAGAGCTACATGTGTTTTTGCGTCATTGAGCGAGTGACCACGCGATCTTAAATAGACTAGGTACATTTTGCAAAAAGGAACCAAGAGCATTTCAATGTTGCTAAGCTTGTGCAACTTCTCTTGTCTTGGAAGCAAAACCTGGTCATCTATAAATATTGTCTATTTCACACGCTAAAAACTGTAAATTTAAGACAAAAATTACCAAGTAAATTTCATATTTTGCATGATTTCAGTAATTTTATTGCAAAGGGTGAAGTCGCACAATCTTAGCAACATGGCAATGCTTCTGGTTCCTTTTTGCAAAATGCAATCCAAATATCCTTATGCGCGTACTCTCTTTGTAATGAGAGGAGATTATTTAATCAAAGCGTGTACAGTTTCCAATTCAGATGTTTTCAAAACACTGCTCGCGCTATATTCCTGAAAAATAAATTGAGAGGCAGCCGCCTGGGAGGGTTTCAATCCTCATTTGAGTCCTCTCAAGCTCATAGGCAAACATGCCAAAATTAAAAAATCGACCAACTTATTTCTTTCTTATCTTTGCCTCCGAACAACTTTTCAGCATGTCAATTATTATGAGTAATGAAAAATGGTTACGCTTGATCCTATCGCGCGAGGGCTAATAAGTGCCGAGAGGATAAAAGCTGAGACAAGAGGAACCAATCCGTCAAACGGCTCAAAGCCCTTTGCTACGGTTACGCAGAGGAAAGCTCCTTTGCAGTTGAGGGGGACATCTCAGCTGAGTGGTAAGAGCTTGTCGGGGACCGGGTTTTTCAGGAAATGGGGTTAAGATCCGATCATCATTCGAGCTGCTTACGTCATTGAGTGGTCCGTGAGTATCATGTTTCTTTCTTATTAATTCCGGAACTGTAACTCGGAATAACACCGAGGTCAATCTTTGAGGTTTTTTGGTCCAAATTATATGCCCCTATACGTATAGAATCAGTAAGATATTATTTTGACCTGAGGAACTACCTGAGCAAACAAATAGACTAAAAGTATAGCATAAAAAATAAATAAATCTACTATTTATGTCAATTATCGAAGAACAGCACACTGAAACATACCGAGTAAGTCGACAAATATAAATAGGAGATGAAACTATACCAGACTGCGTATCTCGTTTGCGCTATTTAAAAATCTCCGCTTCCATTTCATTATTTTGAAGGAAAAGAAATCATTATCTATTCTTGAAATTTTCACTGAGTTTTCTTCGCACTGAGAAGAAAAAACACGGAAGTTTTCAAAAATTGACGTTGAGAGGTTTGCTATTTAAAAATAAAGTATAACAGGAAGTCTACAACGTCGCAAACCGAGATACGTGGTCGGGTTAGTTTCACCGACGAAATACAAGTACCTATCTAAGATAGTAAACAAGTCTATGACAACATGCCTGACGTTCCGAAGTTTCTCCTCTTAGCTGAACTAGCCGCACTCTTTTTTCAGTAAAAAATTCATATTCAAGAGAAAATATTGTGAACTTGAAAATACTTAGGTGTTGAATGTTAACGTTAGCAGTCTCAAGGAAGAGTAATATCCCAAGCCTCTTTTAATGGGTTCGATCTCGAAAATCGACGTGATTTGATTCTTTCCTGTTAAACTAGGTCCGAGTATCGATAATAGTATTTTTTATAGGCAATGTGAAATCGATTCTCTCTCCAATATTAAGTAAGTATCATCGCACCACCTCTCCACGGCGCCAAGATTCTTAAAATATTGCCGAAGGATGGTCTGTGTGCAGCTTTCAGTGAATGTTCTCTACGTCAAGATGAAAAATTCACAGGGATTTTCATAAAATATCGTTGACGGCGTGTGCCCCCACATTGAAGTGAGTGAAATATTTCAAACTCTCAACTCAACGCAAGACTTGCCTACCTCGGGAGCCTCCCATGACGCGAGATTACTTCGAGGATGCTCCGCAGGCAAAGTAGGACTCTAGCGAGGCATGACTCAATTTTCAATCATAGAACGGCGGAGCGACAGTGCATTTTCCTCCGCTCCGCATTGCGGCTGAAAAATATTGAATCCAACCCCTTAAAGTCTAAACAGTCTCAGGTTTTGGTTCGAATGTAAGCCTCTGCGAATCGAACTGTCTTGGTAAAATTTTACTCGATTAGAGTCTATTGTTGGGTTTGATTACGTGCAGTGTTACCAAACCACATTACGAAATTCGCTCTCTAAAGGAGTAAAAAGAGTGCAATCGAAACGATAGGGGTTTAAAGATTTTGCACATTTGTATTTTGCCATACTCAACTATCGAGAGCGAGGTAGGCTAGGAAACATCTTCTGTAACAATAGGCGTAGCTTGGGTGTACGAATAGTAGCTTGAGTTGTTCATGTAAATAACGCACTTCTCCGACATTTTTGACCCGCTTCCCTCCTTTAACGCTATTCGTAAAGCAACCCCCCGGACCCCCTCAATAATTACGTGATGCTCAACGAGCCCCCCTTCAGATCGCCAAAAATTGTGAAGATTGATATGTAATTCTGGCACGCTGACACACCCCCCCCCCCCCTCCTCGTAATGTAGCGTAACGCAGGCTCATACCCACTCTCTCCCCTAGAGCGTTACAAAATTAATGAACCCTCCCTAACTGTTCGCACAGGGGAGAATTTCATGAGCCGCCGCCTACGGCGCACTACAGTCCAGAACTCAAGAATAGGAAGAAATAAGTCGAATAATGACTGAAAGATCACGACAGTTTCGTATCTGATGTTTCTGCGAATCGTTTATTTCGAATGCGACGTCAAATTGCCTACATTTTAACACCCTGGCCTATTAATTGTGGGCAAGTTTATGGCACGCGGCGGCGCGGAACGCGCACCGACGCCTACAAACCTAAGGGGATACTTCAAGCATTGCGCAATGCGTGAAGTATCCCCTTAGGTATGTAGGCGTCAGTGCGCTTTTCGCGCAATGCTTGAAGTATTCTCTTAGGTTTGTAGGCGTCGGTGCGTGTTCCGAGCTGGCAGCACGCCGCGCCGCGGTGCCCCTGTCGGACGGGGGGTGAACGATTTTTTGCGGAGAGAGTTTCCTGGCGGTGAGACTCGTAAATCGAGGAAATTTTATTTTTTTTATCTTTTTTTTTAAATGTTTGACTTTTAAAATTACACACTGGTCGTAGCCGTATGCAGTAATAAGTGAACTCTCACCACTAGATGGAGTGAAATATTGAAAGGCAGGTCGCAGGTCGAGCGCCGTACGCGCTGCGGTCGACGCAGGGCGGCTCTCATGAAATTCTGCCCTATGCTCTGTAGCGCGCCGAGATTGCGCCGAAATGACAGGAGCGATCATTTGAATTTCCCGCTTGGATATTTGAATCCGGATGCGTGTTTTGTTGTTTGTTTTCCTTGGCAGAGGTTAGGTTTTCCCTGAACTGGAAAATCACGATTTTGATTTCACCACAATAAACATCTAGGAAAATTCAGACAAATCTTGAATAAGTGTAGATCAGTGTCTATTTAACGCTCTTTATACAGTTCTGTTATATTTAAAATTTTTAGTCAATTAAGTATATTAACTTTAAATTAGTTCATGCCGTGTTAATTTCGAAGGTAATTGCTGACAGCTAGTTGCTCTTGTTAATACTCAGTAATTTTTAGCTGTACCAATTTAGAAGTTAAAAAATAGTACGTATTTAGCGGTCTAGCTATCTTCTCTAGATTGCAACCTACGGTGATTTATTATTTTTTTTTTTTTGCTGTTATTTTTGTGGCTCTGCAGTTGCAATATTTGCCAATTCGGAGCGCTCTGCTTTTCTCTCTTCCTAGTACGTATTTTTCACTTGCATGAGTTGAAATTCTCCGTCAAATACGTTTATGCATTTTAAGAGAGTACTTAATAGGTCTCTATCTTCATTTTACCATTGAACCTATATCTTAGAGCCTACTGTTGAACTGATGTCGAAGAATCTAGATGTCAGATCTTCTGTCTCCGAAAGTGCAGGAAATGTCTTAATATGGACCCAAACTTCCTTTCCCATACGTACCAAACATAAAATCTATTCGAGCTTTAAACTTTGCATAGTATTTATCTGCCACCCTTCAGTCCATATGAAAGGGCGGATCGTTCAGCTCACCAAAGAAGGGACTTATCTCTTCCAAGCTCGTGCCAAAGCTAGGAGATTAGGTATAGCTTTCAATGTTTGCTATGTTGTAAGTCCATAACGTTGAGGGTTATGCTTACTTATTGAGACCAGGAAAAATTTTGGCTCAGCGAAATGTTATTGTAGCTTACAGTTCTTCGTAGATTTTAATTTTGAAGCGCGTGTTTGTAATGAAATTGTGCTTTTTTTGTAGGCAGCAAAAAAAACTCTTCTCACAAAAATGGCGGACTATTTTCAAGAAATGGGTTGGGAAGAACTACGTGAGGGAGAATCACCAAATCATTTGCTTCATCTCGCTAGACTCCTAAGGGACTATGGGATGTTTCAAGAACTCGGCGAGGATCAAAGGCTCCCACCACCGGCTGCTAAATCTGTTGTCGATAGCTTGGAAGAGATTACTGTCAGTTCTGAAGGTAAGCTGAGTGGAGTAGTGAAGACAACTGCACATTTTACACTAAAGCAAAATTATAATTTTGCTTGCCAATTAGTTTATGTTTTACTACTTTTGCCACACGAGGCTAGACCTCTTGGCATTTTTTATTTTGTAGTGGCCTTAACTTAATTTGTATTATGTTTTTTCTTTTATTAATAAATGAATCTAAAAAAAAAAAAAATCTAAAAAAATAAGCAGAGTCAACCCAATGCTGCTGCGGAGATATACTCAAGGGCAGGATTCAGGAGGGGCTGGAGCTCCTCAGACACAGCTGAATGCTCCAGGGGTGCAAAATCTGCCTGATCATGCGATCTGCGGATCATGTCATTGCTGAGGAAATTTTTAGGAAAATTAAGAAATTTTTTCCTGAAAAATTTTTCAGAAAAAATTCCAATGATTTATGAATTGACATTTTCAATTTTTCAGAAGACGTTTGCCTTTCAAACAAATGTTCAAAATAGAAAAGAAAATAATAAGTCATCACTATGAAAAAATTGGGGAAGAGAGGAAATTTTTAGGAAATGAGCGAGAAACAGATTCTAGATTGCTGGGTAGAAACGTTCAGCCAAATGACACTTTTTAGTCAGTGAAACTCTCATGTTATTAACTAAACTTAAAGACACTTCAGGGTATCTCCACGTAAAAATAAAATAAAAAAACTGTCTACCATTTTATTCCTCTGAATGTAGGTAAAATGAATGTCATTTATTCTTAATGAAGAGTGTATCTGCATGCGAGGGGATTAAGAGAAAATTCTTTGCCATTAGCCCCTCTTAATAGCCCTTGCAATGTCTCAAGAATCACCCTCAATAAACTCTAACATGTAGTTTAAATTTTTCTCTGTTACGGCCTTAACTTTTTTTGTTTCTCTTATTTCCAGAATCTCAGTGTTCAGTCTGCCTCAAGAATTTTTCTGTAAATGAAATTGCCAAGAAGTTACCTTGCAAACACTTTTTTCATCCATCTTGCATTCTACCATGGCTTTCAAAGGTAAGTTCTTCATAAGACATCCACATATCGACGGTGTTAGTCGGCAATCACTTAGCTTGGTTTGCAGCGTCATAGACTTCCTGTCATACTTTATTTTTTAAACGGAAAACTACTCAACGGCAATTCCTTAAAACTGCTGTGACTTTTCTTCTCTGTGCAAAGAAAATTTTGCATAAACTTCAAGGACTGATGTCAATTTGTTCTCCTTAAAGAAATAAAATAGAGGCGGAGGTTTTCAGACACTGCAAACGAGATATGTGATTGTGAACTTACGCTGTCGATATGTTATATTTTGTTTTTTTATGAGCATTAATGCAAAGCATCCAGTTTCAACTTAAAGTTTACTCTGTGCCAAGTGGTGCCACGGCAGATTGACTTCTTAAGAATTTGATGTTCGGCATTCTTTGTGTATATGCATAATCTGGTCAAAATTTACAATTTCAAATTTCATGAAAGTTATCCTTGTTGGCCAAAAGTTTGGTGGAAAGAGTTCCTCCCAATTTTTTAGGCCCTGTCAGCTTCTTAGTAAAAAAAATTAAATACTTCTGATGAATAAAATAAAGATACTTCGAATTATAAAGTTTGATTAAATATTTCTAAAATTGTTCTCCACTCCATCAAACAATGTAAGAAATAAATTTTCATTGTTTTTTTCAAGACCAATTCATGCCCTGTGTGTCGACATGAGCTACAGACGGATGATGAGAGCTATGAGTTATATCGGAAAGAAAAAATCAGAGCTGTGCAAAGAGAAAAAGATATAGAATCTCTTCATGATTCAATGTTCTCATGATATTGGTGTACTTCCATGGTAAGTTAAAACAAAGTTTTTTTTTCCATTCATCATCTATTTGTTTTACATATCATCAGCACAACTGGAAATTTTGTACTTATCTCGATTAGCGAAGTGGAGGATTACTGTTATACTTCATTTTATAGTTGAGACCCAAGCAGTATATATCTACAATTTTTCTGCGTTGTTCGGAAAAAATTCTGTGAAAATATGAAGCCAGGAACAAAGTTTTACTGTGGAGGAATGAGATAAAGCACTCCACTTAAGATAAGTGTATGGTCTACCAGTTTAACCATACATATTTATGTGCCTCCTGATGTATCATATTTACAGGTTGCATTGAAATTTGAGATGATCAAGATTATAATTCAAGGTTGCCAAGTTGTATGATAAAAATTGGATATTTTACACATGTTTAAATGGAGAAAAGTGCTGGTATTTCAGTTTTATCTGGCAACAATGTTACGATGCTTCCGATACATATTATCTGCCAACTTGTTTTACTTTCTGTTTAACTTTTGCTGAGCTGTGCATTGTTAAGTTGCCTCATGATAGAACAGTTCTGAGTGAACGCTTCGAATCAACTGCTTGGAGTTCAGTTCGTTCATTGTGTTTGGCTTGACATCAGCAAAAACATGTTTGACTGGTCAATCTATCATGCTAAATTCTTGAGCCATGAATTCTTCAGCTAAGGTACAAATGGAGCATAAAAGTAACCAAAAAACATCAGTGATCGTCATCAAATATGCCTTAAAATTGGTAAACTTAAGTCAGGCCAGTTACAAGATTATATTTAGAATCTTTTAGTGTGAGGCTAATTTTTCTGAATTCGCAATTTTGCTATTTTCCAAATGTTTCCTCCGGTTTTGCTGCTCCTTTTAACACATGATCTCACACACTTGATTTTTACTCTTGATCTTTATAAACTGCGAACAAGTTGGGAAAACTACTGGCACCAGGTGGCAAGTATACAGCCATTTAGCAAAAATTGAACTTTTCTGATGGAAGGCCGTAAGTCTTTGAAACTTGTTTGTGCTTGACATAGCATTTTTTTGTTCCAAATTCGCCTTTTTACACGATGATTCAAAATACAATTCCTGTGTTATTCTGTTTCAGATCGTTATGTTACCCATTCCATAGTTTTTTAGCTCATCCCTGTCGAATTATCTATCCAGTTCTCTTCTCAGTATTTTTTTCCACTTGCTTGGATGGATGTAAAGCTTTTGGTGAACCATTTTTTTTTTATATTCGTAAATGTATGTCTTTAATATTAAGTTATTGTGCTGGTATAATTCCTAAGATGAAATTTGGGAAGAATCTTCAAAGAGAAAATTAGATACTCTTTTACGATTGGTGGAGGCTTTAGTATTTACAACAAATTTTTCTTGAAGTATATCATTGGGTATGTAGGAATATTCAAAAATACAAGGACCCCATCTCCAAAGCACCTTCTCGAAAATGATCGTTTCTCAATTTCTGAAAGCTCTAAAACAGTCCAAAATATCTACTGCCTAGTGATCAGTCCCATGATGGAAAAATGAACAGTATTATAATGCAAATAGTGAGAGAAAGCAAGAGGGTAGAAACACGGCTTTGGAAGAGCAGCAGAATCCTAATGTATTTCCTAATGTATGTATGCAGGAAAATTGATCAAATTAGCAACGAGACAAACAATAATTATATTGTTTTAATGTAATTTTTATTCAAGAAAAAATATTTACATTTTGAAAATTAAACATTAATAGGAACTTTTTCAATGGTGATCATGAATATTGAACGTACTTTTACATGTTGTCTCTTGTACGAGCCACTCTTAACTTCAAGAAAAAATTTTCAATGAGGCAGATATTTATGGGTAGGGTCATTTTAAGTTCCCCACAGTGTTTGACATTGAATATGTTTGGTGACCTTATTACGAATTACAAACATAATTTGAATGAATGTGCACATACATGTGTTCCTTTTTAATAAATTCATAAGGAAATACATTCCATTGATCTAGTTGCAAATTACCTGTGCTCTTTTAACGCTATGCAACTTTTATGAAAGTCAAGTACTTATGTACTACCTATAACATTAACAAATTGATACTGGACCACTGGAATTATTGACCGGGGTAAAAAATAATGCATCACAGAACACATTTTTTCCACAAAATTTCACAAAAAACGAAATTTGACTATCAAAAATGTCAATCCTCAAGTCATGAATGAGTAATTGATCTCCAACTTCCAGCTTGGGAAAAACTTGAGTCGATTTGAGTCAAATTGGACGCCAAATTCTGTGTGTGCTCTATTTTGAAATAATTCACTTGACTGATTTTTTTTTTGTTAAGTTTGAATAAAGTAAAGAAAAATGAAGATTTCTGGGAACAAACAACTGAAGTTTTTAAATTTAATTTTTCACTCCAGTCCAGTAGAGACAAAATCCATTAAAATTAGCAGAAAATGAAACGTGCCTAGAAATTTCGGAAAGCAGAGCTCTTTTAATATATCTCTTTGCTCCAAAATACAACCACTAGACTGTTCTTTCATCAGGGGAATTTTTTCAAGTGATGACTTATTAAGTTATCTTTTGTTATCATTTTATACCATTTTCTTTTGTGTAATTTTTGTTTTACTGATCTTTTGGTCCTGTTCTTACAAATTCCTTTCTGTTATTCATATTTAATTACAAAACATTTTTAAAATTTATTTCTCTGTTGATTCAATATCATGTTTGGAAATATTTAAAAAAATAAAATAAAATAAAATTATACACTCTCATTAAATGTTCATTTCTTTGAAGTGTCCCAACACTGGAATCTTGAAAATATTTTGAGCCATCACAAACATAGGAAAGCAAAATTCAATAGGTTCTGGTGTTTATTAAAAAAAGGGTCCATGGAGAGGCGACTATCGATATTTTTCTCTTTGAAATGATGGTAAGGAATCAATTATTGAGGTGCTCATTGCCAACACCTGTTGCTATGACTTTGTAGCAAATCATACAATCAATATATCAATACTTTTAGTAGGTCATCTTGTCTACTACAAATGCAATTGATTAAAAAAAAGTTGTTTTGTTTCACAAGTGTTGCTATTTCTTTAAATAAAAAAACACACCCTTTTTCATAGGTTTAAATGGTAGATCAAAATTGCTGCAAAGCTAGACGAGCCACTGAAAGGGGCAGTTCAATAATTATGTCTCTAATACTGCTTGTGCTCATTATGAACTTTAAAAAGACTCCGCTGTCGAAACAAATTTAAGGGCTGAAAAATGTACCTAATTATTTGTCAATCAGAATAACTCACAAATAGTACAGCACATGTTGTATTGTGAAATGTAGTCCACATCTCGACGGATGATAATGTTTTTTTACGTCATATGGGTTAAATTTAATATGTACTTGCACCATGAGTTGATGAGAATGCTTCAAAAAGTAATTTTTTTTTTTTTTTTTTTTTTTTTTTTTTTTTTTTTTTTTTCCCAATAACTTTTGAATGAATAGATTATAATTTTATTAATATTTTCCGAAAGAATTTGCAGAAACTTTGCAGGTTTGTTTTTTCTGTTCAAGTTTTTGCTTGTACAAAAATTACTCTGAGAAACCTAATGTATTCGTTCTGGTTTTTTTTATAGGTCTTCTGTCAAACAGCTCCAAAATCAGAGCTTTATATTTAATCTGTTCAAAAGTTACTCTTTAAAGCACCCTCATATGAGATGTCATTGTAAAAAACACTCACAGAAAAGAAGGCTCCTGAAAACAAGTGTTCTGGTTTTAATATTCATATTAATGAGGCTTTTAATACAATTTCGAATTCTATTGCTTTGGCAGAAAATTAAATCTTTGATTTAACTTCCTAACATCAGCTGGGACAGCTTTAATGATTCGAATATGTGGTCGCTTGGCGGACTGAGCATTTTTATTTTCTGAACACCTATTTGACACCTTAGGGGCATTTCCTAAATTAGCAGAATGACTATCACACGAAGATGAATAATCCGAGGTACACTGAACTGAGAGCAGTTCCTCAGGAGAAACTTCAGCAAAATCTGTAAAAATCTGTTTTTTCCCTCTCTTGTACTTCCTAAGAATTTGACTAATTTCATCCTCAGCTTTCCAAGCATCTTCTTGGTCTAATTTTTTCAACGTAATTGCAACTATCTTACCAAAGTAATCGTACTCATCAAATTCATTTGATGCATCCTCTGAAGACTTTTCTGCCGGTGTTGTGTCAGGCTGGACTGCTTGAACCCTTATTTTCCGAGGAGGTTCATAGTTTTCAATGAATGGGTTTTCTAGAAATTCGCTATCTTCGTGACTGTTTTCGATCGGAACACACTGCTCAGATTTTTTCTTCAGCGATAACTAAAAAATGAGTCCGGAGGATAAAATTTCAGGAAAATATATTCTTGATGTGATGATAACAGGTGGATAGAAATGCTCAGAAAGTGCAATGAGTCAGAGGCACCAAATTTTTAAATTCATTTTCTGAAAGTATGGAGTGAACTAAGCCACTGGGAATTTTTTCAGTTTTTTAAGTCCTACTTAGCAAATAAATTCCACTTTGAAAATGCCAAAACTAGAACCAGGAAAGAATGTTTTCGGTGAGCTCTGGTGTAAGGCAGGGGAAACAGCTGATTGGCTAAACTCAGCTTCTACCATCGCTTTGCTCTGTCAACTTGAGAGAGAGCAACTATGAACAGAGACATTCATAATTTTTGTTTTAAATAAAGCCCATATAATCTTATCCTATTAATGGCTGAAAATAAAAATATAGTCCTGACTGTAGCTGTTCCATGGTCAGAACGAAAATAAATATTTTAATTTTTAATTAAAGGCTTTGAAAGTCATGAGCACCTAGAAATATTGAAAATGGCCATAGTAAGTACAGGATCAAAATGAGAAAACTTTCCTCTCTCTATCAACTTCATCCTGATTAAACAATGCAATCTGTTCGTAAAATCTACTTGGAATATGAGAACTCACCCTTGAAAGACACTGCTTCCGTGTGATGGAATCTCTCCAAAATGAATCCGCTCTGTGAAACCAAATCAACTTGGGAGTGTAATCTCTGCCCTCTGGAATGATAAAAATTACATATAAAGACCACAAAGATAAATTACACATAAAAATGATAAAAGTTACAATAGAAATACCTCCACATAAATACATCATAGACTTACACCACAATTGTGTTATAAGTCTATGAAGTAGATCAACTGCAGAAATAATTTTTTTTTCCAATTTCAAGCCTTAATATTGTCTGATCTCACTCTAAAAAACACCTGATCGTGCCATTGACTTAGTGCTGGGTTTCCACTTTCCAGTTGCAACTTACAAAAGTTAAATTCTATGTCCTCCATTCTCTATCGTGTCATTGCACATAGTCGGTGTTTGAACCGTACTCAATAATTTATGGGCCAGCATGTTCAGTGTTTAGGGGTTACTCCGGTATTCTTAGGGGCTTCTGATGTTAAGGCACTAGCTTTGGCCACTACTTGAATTACTTATATTATTCAGGCACCAGATAGCAGTATTTAGGCACATTTTGCACATGGCGCATGTCCGACCGCTTATGCTGATCGGTGGTGACATGACTGAGACTTGACTTTTACCTGGACACCTGAGAGTCAGCTCTAGTCAACTAGAAGTAACCTCCATTCTTTTTTCCACTCATGCCGCATTTCATCGTAGCTCCAAGGATGCAAAAGTTTCAAAAGTGAAACAGAAACTTGTGTCAAAAGAGAATAAAAATTAATATCTCTCCTCTGAAACAACAAGAGCCCTGAATAGACGTACCTTTAACAGGAAAGGAGAGAACTTTTTTCATTTCTGAACTGTACGTATCCTTGATGCTTTTGAGTTTCACTTTCAGAGTATTAACAGAATCAATTGCAGGAAATCCATCTTCATTTTCAAGGTCACCTATGAGGTCTCTCAGCGCTTCTTCCCTCAAAAATCGATCCTTGCGATCAGCGTGGCAGGTGTCCCACAGAATTGGGTACTTTTCCAAATGATCTAAAACTTTGAAGATGTCTGCTGTAGACCACCTTTTATCCATTGTTCAAGTCAATCCATAGAGAAAATATCAAATTAAGACCGTATTTAAACAGGTAAATTGGGAAAATATTAAATTAAAATTAGAGTGCGATTCCAATACGTGATTCACATGGTGATATCTAGTCCACCGAAAACTTGGAATACGTTTACATTTCATTCCTTATAACCAGCAATGTTTGAGTAAATGTTAAAATATTTTGCATTCATCAGTATGATTTTAATATAAAAATATTCGAACTAATCACACATGGAGACTGAATTTATTTGAAGTAAAGTTAATTAGATAGAAAGAAAAGAGGAAAAGTCAAACACATGCGTCAAACTTTTTTATTGTTTTGTTTACACACTGATGTCACAAGTAGAAACCAAAATATTTTTGGTTAAATTTGTTCTATTATGTCATCTTCTCATTTTTCGTAACCACCGTGGTAGTATCCTGTACTTTTTCTATAATTATTTTTTGCTGTGTAAAATGATGTTCTCATTTTTTGACGACGTTTAGTTTCATTCAATGGCTAGAAGTTCGAGTCCAAGGATTTGGAGCTACAAGATGAACGTACCTGCTTCCAGCCTTGAAAAAGTTAGGTTAAGATTGTATTTACTTCTATTCACGTGTTCGTGTTCGGTGTCCGAGGGCCAAAATCCGAGCCCTGCTGTGACATTACTTGGACATCAATGAGTGTTTCAGTCTCGAAATATTTTAATTCATAGTAGTGCTGTTCATCGAACAAGAACCTAGCCTCTCTCTTTTTCCATCAAGATGAGGAAAAAAATTGATAATCGACTCAGAGTTCTAATTGAAAATGGTGTTGCTACAGGCCATCGAACTATGTTTGTGGTCGTTGGAGACAAAAGTCGTGATCAGGTCAGTATTAGTGCAATCACATGATTTTTAGGTACCACAAAGTCTTCTTTGGAGACACTCCTGTTTGGTTCATTTCTTATCAATTCATGGCCAAAGAGCAATTAATTCTATCACCTCAAACTTCGCAGTTACGCACCCTTTGGGGGATCCCAAAGGTTTTTTCAAAGAATTGTGAATTCTTCTCCGGGAATCCATCAGCATCATCTTAGCTACCCCTACAGTCAGGAAGTATCAAGTTTGGTGAAGGGTTTTTCAGGCGTAGGTACCATGTATTGAAGGAATCGTCAATGCATTTTCATTGACAGGACAAGCATCAAAATGAGCAATGCCGTCTCAAAATATTTGCTCTCATTTTTTTTTTAAATAATGATCAAACCAGAGCTCCTGCTTGACACCTTTATCGAATGTACTTCACACAGTAAAGAAAAATCATGGATGTTTCCAAGAAAAGATAATTTTTATTTTTCTATTTTTAATTAAAGTCAAACAGGAACTCTGCACCTTTGCATACTAAGCTATGTATTCTGGCTATCTCATGATCAATAAGCCTGCAATCCCATTGATCAGTCAAAAAAAATCAATTTAGTTAGAAACCTGTTCTGTCAGATTTCTGCATTTGTAAAATAAATTCCTAGTCAAGGAACATATCATTCAATTGTAAGTTTCTTTCCGCCTCCACTTGTCTGACTTTTTTTAAGTGAAAGTGTCTGCCGTTTTTTTGTTTCCATCCTCCAAAAAACTGTCCTGTTTTTACATGTTTGGAAAAGGCTTGAAAGCTTCTTCAAGAGTCAGAGAGTATTCAATCATCAAAACCTTTCCCACAGTTTTTCGGCACAGCCCTCGAGAAAAATTAATCGCCAAAAATGTTTCGTTCTAGGTTGTCATCCTGCATCACATGCTCTCCAAAGCTGCAGTCAAAGCTAGACCAACTGTCCTCTGGTGTTACAAGAAGGAATTAGGGTTTACAAGGTAAGTAGTGTAGACCATGAATTTTTTGCAGAACTTTGTTTTTAAGTATGTTCCAACAGAGACACGTGAGGAAAAATTTTCTTCCTATTTTTCAAGAAATCCACACGGCATGTTTCAAAATTTTCCTCATTTTTTTCGGATTTTTTAGAGAAAGTAAAAAAATACATGCTGTCTGAAATCAAAAGATTTGTAAGGAAACTTCAACTATGAATAGAGACTTGAGTCCTTGGTTTCAAACAGCTAAAAGTAGGTACTTAGTACTACTTAGGCATTTAAAAATTTAGAACTATTCAGAAGAAAAAGTGCCAGAAATCTTCAAAAAATTGCTTAAGTTAACTCATTAGAATTTCCTAAAAAGAATTTTGACATGCTAGGAAGTTTACAGAAAATTTGGAAAATTCCAAAACCTCGGCAAAAATTAGTAGGGCTTGAATGCAAGAAAAATTCTGAGCATGAAAACTGCAAGGATTTTGAAGGAATTCAATGCTAACTAAATTTCATTTTTTCCCCTGTAATATTTGTCATGACCTCTTGAGCCTAATTAGCTGCAAAGCTTTTTCTATTGTGCCGATTTCAAAAGAAGTAGGATTGAAGAGTGAACGTTTTAACTCAAGCAGTTTTAAAGACACTCTCCAATAGAAATTTTGCAATAGTAGACTATTCGGAATAATTTATTAATATCATATGACACAAGAAGTTGCAACCTTCATTTTCAACACCCAATTCAGAATTTAATTTTTAACCTCAGTTTCTTTTTCTTTTTTGCATCCATCGTAACATTTGGTTTCTTCTTTTTCAGTCATAGAAAGAAGAGAATGAAGCATCTCCAGCACAAAATCAAAGCAGGAAAGCTGAACATTAATGAAGATGATCCATTTGAGCTATTTGTAGCATCAACAACCATCCGTTATTGCTACTACTCTGAGACCCAAAAAATATTGGGCAACACGTATGGCATGTGCATCTTACAGGTATACCATCAAACTGTAACCAAAGCTCCAATTGAACTGACTCCTTCTTTCTCTCTAGAAGTTGCTGTTTTCAAGAAAAAACAAAAGAGAAATTATTATTATTGAGACAGCAAATAAAAATCAAATTTTCATAAAACAGAAAGTTGTTTTTTCAATGGGCACTTTAATCATTTATGGCGAAAAACCAAAACTTATTAGCCTGAAATTGCCTCTAGCCTTGTAGTCTCTTTAAGGCTTGGTTCTTTTACCTTCATGATTCTGTGAGTCCTTGATATTCACAATTTGCTTCTTTTGTCAGCTTGCAGCGAAAATGGAATTGTTTAGTTAAGAAATACAATTAAGTAAGTAATAAAGCATGAGATGGATTATGAAAGTTTCAGTTAAACAAACAAGAAAAAACCCAAAATTCACAGTCAATTTGGGACAAAAGTGATGTAGTTTCTCGTATGAGTTGTTATTTTTACCTACACCACCTCCACACCAAATCTGAACCAGATCTGAAGTGGATAAGAGGACACCTGATAAATAGAGCTCATCACATAACTTTGTCTCAATTTTAAATTTCTTCTTTTTTTTTAAGGATTTTGAAGCACTGACGCCTAATTTACTTGCAAGGACAATCGAAACCGTGGAAGGTGGTGGACTAATTGTGTTACTACTAAGATCCCTAAGTAGTTTGAGGCAACTGTACACAATGAGTATGGATGTCCACGAGAGATATCGGACAGAAGCTCACACAGATGTAGTGGCTCGTTTTAATGAAAGGTAGTCCAAATGATTTTATTTCCCAAGCTACTTGTCTTCAGTTTCATTGAAGTTCCTCATTTTAATGGTCTCTATCCCTGTATTTCTGAAAGATGAGATACTGTTTTCATATTCCTTACAAAACAAAAAGGAATATGCGTGCAAAATGAACCTCCTCTCACAACATGCTTGTAAAATGACGTATTTGTGCTACCTCAATGAGGAAACCATGTTCACATTTTACATCGGAAAGTACTGATGTGTTATTATTTGTAGTACTTGTCCCTGACAGCAGCTTAATATTTCATGCCACTTTAGTCGGAGGCTCTTTGACTTGATCAGACAAGGCTATCGCCACTTATGATTCCTTAAAAATCTAGTGTCAGAATTTTTGTATTGCATTTCTTACTCCTAAAATCTTCTAGGACCCCCCTCTACTCCTCTGGTTTAACATTGAGAGAGAAACAGAAATGATTGAGTACAATTCCATTGGAATAAAGAATCATAGCTGTTTTGGGTCCAAAAACCCACGTGGGCCTTCCTCTTTCTTGTCAGATTTCACCCAAGCTTTTTACTACAATTGGGTTCCGGTTGGATCCTAATATTTTTTAAGAATATAATAGAACCAAAGTTGGTAGGTATCTGAGCTAAACTTAAGCTCTACAAATAGAGTCCTCCAGTTAAAGTGAAATCTAAGCAATTTTTAAACTAACACAATCTATGTAAAACATATCTGCTCTAAAAATTAGCAGAGAAAATTTAAGTTGATTTCTTGTGTCTGTGGAAGAAATCATCGCCAAAATTAGTGCTACTCCATAACCAAATTCTGAGGTAATATTTATTTTATGGATTCAACCAATATCAATCTAACTGCATCAGACATTGCCTTATTTCCTCTCAAGTGTTGTTTAAGTACATGTCTTTATGCTACAAGTAACTATGTTGCATGCGAAACTATGTACATAGTTCCTTTTATCATAAATATGTCCATTTTTTCAACAGAAAATAATAAACATTTCGATCTGAAATTTTCTGAGCATACATTTTGTAATCCAAGAAAAGTGTTCACGCCGTGAACATGGCTCGGCCAGTACCGGCCTCGCCGTCGGCCGACGCCGCGCCGCGGTCGCTCCTTCCCCGCGACCCGCGCTCCCCCCTCCTCGCCGCCGCGCTCATTTTCTCGCGGCCGCGGCCCCCCGCAACCCGCGCGCCCTACCTCGCGGCGTCGCGACGCCGCTGTCCGCTAGATCGCGTTGACGCACCCAGCTTTAGACGTTCCGCCGCTCTCGCCCGTCGTCTGATTTTGACGGCATCCCAGCGGCGCGGCCCATGCAAAGTGTGATCCACCATTCACTCATCATCCAAGCTTGAGCACCTTGGTAAGTGAATTTTCACCACTTCTCTTTCAGGTTTTCAAGAAGAAGCATCCAGTCCAGCGCCCAACGCTGTCGACTTCACAGTCCAGCTTCCTACGCTGTCGACTTTCAGTCCGGCTTCTAACGCCGTCGACTTCACAGTCCAGCTCCCTACGCTGTCGACTTTCAGTCCGGCTTCTAACGCCGTCGACTTCACAGTCCAGTTCCCTACGCTGTCGACTTTTCAGTCCGGCTTCTAACGCCGTCGACTTTCAGTCCGGCTTCGAACGCCGTCGACTTCCCAGTCCAGCTTCCTACGCTGTCGACTTCTCAGTCCGGCTCCTAACGCCGTCGACTTGCCAGTCCAGCTTCTTACGCTGTCGACTTCTCAGTCCGGCTCCCAACGCTGTTGACTTCTCAGTCCAGCTCCCAACGCCGTTGACTCCACAGTGGCTCCCGTGCCTGGCCGCTTACAGCGCTGCACGGAGCAACCCGCAATCGCCTCATCGCGATATCCGTCCGAGCGATTCGCTTAGGCAAGCCCTGGGGGTATCCCTTGGGGGTCTTCACCGCGCTTCAAGCGCACAAACTGAAGACGCCGCGCCCACTGTCGCGGATTGCCTGCCTATCAGGCGCCCACCGCCTGATCCAGTCCACTCAAGCGCTCGGATGAGCTTCCATCGCCGGCCTTACAACCCGGTGCTGCTCTCCGTCCTGCGCGCTTGAAATTACGTGCCTGCGCGTACATATATGGTCCTCCGAGCCGGATCTTTTGAGGCAAGCACACTTCCTTGAGAGACGGCAGACATCAGTCCTCTGGACACGCCACTTGCTTCCAACTTTCCAGTATGGCAGACGGCGGAGAAAACTCCAATCAGAACGACGGCGATTTGGATATAGCGACGCGCATATCCTCGCTCTCGCTGAAGGCTAAAAGGTCGATGGTGCTCTCACAGCTGAGAGCCATTCACGCCGACCTTACCCGAGCGATCCCAGCGGAAGAAATAGAGACCTTCCGGCCGTCCTTCAATCGTTTAGACGTGCTGAGAGAACGCTTCGAGGAGTTCCAGGATCAAATAATCCTGTTGAATACCTCTCTGCCACCCGAGTCTGAGATCGAGGTGGAAATTCTGCAGGCTGAATTTGACCGCCTCTTCGATGAAGCTCAGCGCTCATTCCTGCGGAAGACGCTGCCCGCCTTAGCAGGCGTTTCCACGCTCAACAATACTTCTTTCTCCGTGTCCTCCATCCGACTACCGAAGTTAGAGCTCCCAAAATTCAGCGGAGATTTGGGTGCATGGCGAACCTGGTATAACCTTTATAAGGCATCGGTTCACACCAGCCCCTCACTCCTGGCAGTCCAGAAATTTCAATATTTGCTCGGCAGCCTAAAAGGTGATCCTCTTGCACTCATCACCGGGCTAGACATCACAGATGCAAATTACGACGTCGCTTGGACGTTGCTCTGTGAACGCTACCATTCTGAGCGTCGCCACGTGTTCCATCACTATAATGGTCTCCTAGACCTTCCTGAGGCCCAACGCTTCGAGCAAATACCCGCGCTGATCACCAAGATCAGGGAACATTCCCAAGCGCTCCAAGCACTCGGTCACCCTCCCGAATCTTACAGCGGATTGCTGACCGCCCTTATAGTGCGAAAGTTGTCCTATCGCCTTAAGCAAAGGCTAGAGGACTACCGAGGTGCTGATCCCTCTTACCCCAAGCTGGACGAACTCCTTAGCTTCTTAGAGAAGGAACGTCGCAGCACTGAGGACAGCCCTCCCAACCGCAAAGAATCCAAGGCTTTGGTTTCTTGCGCCGAGTCCCCTTCGCCTCCTCGCCCCAGAAGCGGGAAAGGAAAAGAGAGGAAGCAGAAGAGCCCTTCAGAAACTGTCTCTCTCACCTCTTCTGGCGAAAAAACTCCTAAAAGGAGTGCCAAAGGGAAATCCACCCGATCCAAATGTCCGTGTTGCCCAAAGAGCCATCGGATTTTTGACTGCGCCATTTTCCGCAGTAAACCCATCCCGCAGCGCCGAGACGTTATAAAGGAAGCAGACCGATGTTTCAACTGCTTCAGTCCTCACCGCGTGGACTCATGTCCCTCCACGCGCCGCTGCACAATTTGTGCTAAAAAGCACAATACCCTTCTCCACGAAGAGTCTCCGGAAAACGCTGACGACCCAGATGCTACCTCTGACAGCCCGGCGTCCTCAGGTTCCTCCCAGGAGAAGGTCCTGCTCAGTACCAGCAAAACTTCCTCTACCATTCTCCTGGCCACCGCAAGACTGCGCATAAAAACTCGCGAAGGATCGGTTTTGGTCCGCGGGATTTTGGATTCAGCCTCGCAAGGCACTCTGATCACCCGCGAGTGCGCTAACAAACTCGGTTTGAATGTCCAGTCTCCTATGAATGCAATGAGTGGCTTAGCCGGGAATCGTGTCGAAACCTTTGGCCGTTTCCACGTCACGCTGGCATCTGTGCGCCACAAGCCTGTGGCCAAGAACCACCCAGTCACTGTGGTCCAGACGATCACAAACTCCACTCCTTCCACGGCCATCGCCGCCTCGGTTAAGGATCTAGTTAAGGAATGGAACCTTGCCGACCCTACCTTCGATCAGCCAGGCCCTATAGACGTGCTGATCGGCGCAGAATTATTCTCTGCCCTCATCGTCGGTCCACCGCACCCGCTAGGACCCTCGCTTCCCACGGTGTTTGTGACACCCCTCGGAGCTGTCCTGATGGGCCCAGCCCCGACATGCGAGAGTGCTCAAACCTCACTGATTGCATGTTTGTTTAACGCAACACCTCCCCGGGCTCCGGTGATCCAGCCTGGATCCCACAAGTCTTTCGATTGGAGAAAAACAGAATCCTCTAAATTCTCGTTACTCCCGAAGAAGCCCACAGAGTGCGTCTCTTGGAGAGCTACCAGAAAGCTTAACTCTGACCACACTTCAGACAAGCTCTCTGACGATAATTCTCTCCGAGAGAATGCAAAAAAAACCGCGAAGCCACGCTTCGCCCCACCCGCCAGACGCCGCCCATTGAAAGGGCCCCTCCCGAAAGATGCTTGTCCCCAACTAGCATCTCCCAACTTTGACTCATGGTGCCAGGAACGATCTAATCTCCATACCGCAGGCGAGACAACCGCAGTCCGGCCTAAAAATACTCGTCGGATGAGTAACAAAAACTCTTCATGTGAGCAAGGACTGACACAAGGATCTACTAAAGACACAAAAACGTCACAGCAATCATGTCTTAAACCGCCAGTTGCTTCTAAATCAAAGGAAACAGTACCTGATGAACGCTTAAAAACTGACCGGGACAAACCCCAAAAACTGATACCCTCTAAAACTAAATTTTGGAAGCGATTTCTCAGCCTTCTTAAATCTTAGTCAGTTCTTTCAATTTCTTTGTAAATATCATTGTTCTCAGCGAATTTTAATTTCTTCTTTATTTTTCCTTGTATGATGAGCCCTTAACGGGCCTCATGGGGGGCGGTACATGTTCACGCCGTGAACATGGCTCGGCCAGTACCGGCCTCGCCGTCGGCCGACGCCGCGCCGCGGTCGCTCCTTCCCCGCGACCCGCGCTCCCCCCTCCTCGCCGCCGCGCTCATTTTCTCGCGGCCGCGGCCCCCCGCAACCCGCGCGCCCTACCTCGCGGCGTCGCGACGCCGCTGTCCGCTAGATCGCGTTGACGCACCCAGCTTTAGACGTTCCGCCGCTCTCGCCCGTCGTCTGATTTTGACGGCATCCCAGCGGCGCGGCCCATGCAAAGTGTGATCCACCATTCACTCCTCAACCAAGCTTGAGCACCTTGGTAAGTGAATTCTCACCACTTCTCTTTCAGGTCTCCAAGAAGAAGCATCTAGTCCAGCGCCCAACGCTGTCGACTTCCCAGTCCAGCATCTTACGCTGTCGACTCTCAGTCCGGCTTCTAACGCCGTCGACTTCACAGTCCAGCTTCCTACGCTGTCGACTTTTCAGTCCGGCTTCTAACGCCGTCGATTTTCAGTCCGGCTTCTAACGCCGTCGACTTCCCAGTCCAGCTTCCTACGCTGTCGACTTCTCAGTCCGGCTCCTAACGCCGTCGACTTCCCAGTCCAGCTTCTTACGCTGTCGACTTCTCAGTCCGGCTCCCAACGCTGTTGACTTCTCAGTCCAGCTCCCAACGCCGTTGACTCCACAGTGGCTCCCGTGCCTGGCCGCTTACAGCGCTGCACGGAGCAACCCGCAATCGCCTCATCGCGATATCCGTCCGAGCGATTCGCTTAGGCAAGCCCTGGGGGTATCCCTTGGGGGTCTTCACCGCGCTTCAAGCGCACAAACTGAAGACGCCGCGCCCACTGTCGCGGATTGCCTGCCTATCAGGCGCCCACCGCCTGATCCAGTCCACTCAAGCGCTCGGATGAGCTTCCATCGCCGGCCTTACAACCCGGTGCTGCTCTCCGTCCTGCGCGCTTGAAATTACGTGCTTGCGCGCACAAAAAGTTCACATGATATTTCAAGGTGTTATGTTGTTTGGTTCTTTATTAAAAAATAAAACATGTGAGAAAAGCAAAAAGCAAAGCGCTTAATATATCTAGAGTAAATCTGGTTAAATCCGTCCAATTTAATCTCCATGTTTTTAATATCCATTTGAACATGTTTGTCAACAGATTTTTGCTATCACTTTCTTGCAATCCTCGATGTCTAGTCGTTGACGATCAACTAACTGTTCTTCCAATCTCATCTCATGCTTTGAATGTCGTACCAGTGGTTAAACAGAATTTGGATACAAAATCTAGCCAAGAGTTGGAAGAGTTAAAAGAGAGTCTTCGAGACACGCAGCCTGTTAGTGCACTCATCAATTGCTGTAAGACATTAGACCAGGTACTACCCTAATTGTTTTTATTTTTTTTCGCTTTAATATAGTAAGTCCATTGTTATTGCATTTTCCGATAGATAAAACTCATCCTTGGGTACAACCAGTGATCAATTATATAAATGTAAACTCTAAGCCCATGACTTTTTACAAATAGGACAATTGCTTCCAAGCTGTACACCTGATCTTCAGCTTCATGATGACTGTTGTCAACCTCACATCTAGATCTTGACATTTAGGATAAAACTGAAGATAGAGCGTCTAGCTCCAAAACAATAGTCCTTTATGTAGGAAGTGAGTGAGCTTTAGAGTTTATTAATACATAATTGACGACTGGGAGTACCCATTGTTTTAAAGTTTGCTGTTTAGAAAGATCCATCTCCATTCATAACTTTCATCCTTTTTTGAAAGTATGATTACATAAAATGTCCAACGATAGCTTAATCTTACGAATTGTGACTTAATTACAAAGCAACTGTAGCTCACTGAAAAACTAAAAGTATGTTACTTTAAACAGACAGCAGTTCCATGTAAGAGTTTTTTTAATGAATGAAAGATGGTAATTTTGCCATCTCATGTTATTAGTAAGTTGGTGAATGTTGTCGATTTGTAAATCTCTCTTTTAATGCTCTGAGCTTTGAAAGGAACTCACAGTTGAACTTAGTACATTTTTATTTGTTACTTTACCCAAAAGAATCCTTGTTCCCCTACTTTTTTGTAAAAAACTTCATTTATGTTAACTCTGACTTATCATATTTTTCTATAATCATCATTTCAACTGTATTTTATTATTCTTGAATCTAATTTCCATTTTTCTTTTCAGGCAAAAGCTGTTCTGAAATTTGTGGATGCCATATCTGAAAAAACTTTACGCTCGACTGTATCGCTGACAGCTTCCAGAGGACGAGGAAAATCTGCAGCCCTTGGATTGGCTGTCTCAGCAGCCGTCGCTTTCGGTTACTCAAATATTTTTGTAACCTCACCTTCACCGGAAAACTTGAACACATTTTTCCAGTTTGTTTTCAAGGGTAACTTCTGCTTCTCTATTTTATCTCAATAACTTTCCAATTCAGAACAGTATAACCCATGTTAGATATGATATCCTGATAAAAATTATCCAATAAAGCTTGAATTTTGTTGAATTAGACCTCATTTTGCAATATGAGGAAGTACGATCTCTGACTCTTTCACAGAAGCACCTATCTGCATAGGGAAACTTATCTATTATGTGTATGTTGTTTCTCAAGCAAGTTAGGAATAGTTTCTAATTGCAAAATTTAATCTATATCTGTAATAAGTAATCAAATTTAGGAGGTCGGAGATGATAGCCTCACCTCATCTTTGCATTAGTTTAGCACCTTGTGTGAGAAGCATTTTTTTTAGAACCAATTTTTTTTTTTTTTATCCATTCATGATTACAATTCACTATTTCAGGAGAATTGCAGAATTTTAATTTTGCAGTCCTTGATCTTTAATAACTTCTGATCCAAAATTGAAGATTTACCATCAATAACAGGTTAAGTGCCAAATAGTAAAGTTTGAGTTGTTAACATTTTTATTTTTGAAAACTGCTGCGGAACACACCATGAACACTATCTTTTGGATACTATACTTACTACTCTATCACTGGTGGCACCTAGCCTATCTTGCAGCCTGTTTTCCCTGGTGCCTAGAAGAAAATGCTACGTCTAATTCAATTTTAAATTTTTTGGCACTTAGCCCATTACTCATTTTAAAAGTCTTTAATTTATTCTTTTATAATGACAAGTTCGAAATCTGGAAGCAGTGTTGATAGCGTGCAAGATTCTTTTTAGTCTATAGCGTTATGAAAGTGCTCCAGACATGATGTTTTGATCACCATAGGTCCTTTCCATTGAATGGAATGTTGAGGTGTCTAAAATCTATTTTTTGCACTTTAATGTGTCACTGCCGCTGAAAATTCTTTTTGCTCATTTCTCAATGTGGAGAGACTGAAGAACTTCTTTTTCTATTCTTTGAATTTTGATAAAAATTTCAGGATTTGATGCCATGGCTTATCAAGAGCATGTCGACTATGGTATTGTCCAGTCAACCAATCCTGATTACAATAAAGCCCTGATCAGAGTGAACATATTCAGAGATCATCGACAGACCATCCAGGTATGAGCGGAAATCTTGTTTTCTCATGTTTTTCTAGTTGCATCATAGTAATTTTTCAAGACTGTAACAATAACCCCGGCCGATGATATACCTGTTGGTAATTCCGGCGTGTCTCGGGACGCAAATACTTAATTGAAGTGAATCTTGAATTAATGATATGAATGATATTTAAATGATAAGACTTGTAAAGTATTTGTAAAATTATGCATTTGTGAGATACAAATAAAAAAAAAAAAAAAAAAAAAAAAAATCATAGTAATTTTGTATAAGTAGAACCAGCAAAAGATCCCTGCATACTAGTGGGGGGTTTACTGGCTCTCAACACACCATGACAAAACTTCAATAGGTTATTATGAAGTTCATCATTAGTTCAAAGCTGAAAAAAATTAGTTGGTTTGGTAGGACAGGAGCCGAGAGATTCACGATTGAACTTGCCAATCATTCTGTGTTCTTGTCTAAACCTCTTGCTCAGTCAAGTGCTTATAGGCCCTACTGCCACAAACACCTTACCCCTTTCTTTCCCTAGCACCTGTTGATTCTGTTTCAGAATTGACCAGTAACGCAACAAGGAGCTTGCCAGCTTCCTTCATCCTGAAATAAAAGGTGCCACGTTACTCCACATGAACTTTTTTTTCAAAGACCAGAGTCTTATAATCTAACTTTAATTTGACAAATTAATATTATTGCGGCATTTTAACTAAATCTTTAAATTATGAACTTACTAAAATTAATTAATTTATTTAACTTCAAAGGTTACTGTTCAAAACTCAAGTTAATAACTTTCATCTAATATTACTTTCCAGTAATCTTACTTTGTTACGACTTCATCTTCTTCTGCCCTACCAACCCTCCTGATTTAGCCTCCCCACTTTCTCTTTACTAAGCGCGTTTCACAATTGTTCGCAAATATCTCTGCTCCCACCCGATCGAATCGCCCAATTGTTTAGCTTTGGCTTGAGCATTATGATAACCTCTTACGTTTCATCAAAATGCACTGAGAGCCATTAAAGCCCCACTAGTATGCAGGGTTCTTTATTAGCTGTCAAATTCTCCTTATGCCTCTACTATAATTGTTTATCAACTCTCTAATCTGCTTGAGAGAATTCAGATTAATGCTTGCTCATCCTTTCATATCTGATTCATCCATCATGCTCGTTTGTACAAATGCATTTTAGCTAAAATCTGATTCAATCTATATGAATCAGTTTTCATTTGCAGCAAAAGCTTGACATCAGTTAAACATTTTTAACTTCACTCTCACTTGTGTTACCCATTTCAAATTTTAAGGTGTTTAAGCAGGCTTCAGTGGCTCATCACTCTTTTACTTTAGCATTTAAACAAACTAGTTTTTTGTATCAATATTAGCAGGGCGGAAATGGAAAACTGTTTTTGGGCGCTTCTGGGTACCAGATGCGCCCTTTCCAGCCGTTCGACTCCCCCGATGTAACATGTACTATACTACATACCGTTTTGCCTTATGGGTAATGACGCCATTCTGGTACACCCGGGAAAATTTGATTTTCTTCTGCATCTGGTATTCGTAAAAGTTTTCGTGAAATGTTTTGCTTTTAAGCATAACAATCTCGCACGGACATATTACCTGGTTAAACTATTTTGGGGCTTCGTTATGCTTAAATGCCTCATATTCGAGGTCGTAGTTTCAGATTGATTCGAAAAAATCACGAACAGTCACGTGATCTCTTCATTTTAGTGACGTATTACTGTGCTATTTTGTGATTGGTTCATTTTCTCGGCGCAGCATCGTCAAGCGTCAGCTGTTTGCGGCTCTGGGTTGAAGGTTTAAGGTTATGTCAGAGAGAATAGAAAGTTAGAGGCCCGACTCGATGCTAGGTAATTGAAACAGATGCGCTCGCAGCGCGCTCGCTGGCAACGTACGCAACTACTATTTTCTATTGTTTTCCAGAGACTAGCGGCGGGTATGTTGCTGCCGGACCACCTTCACGTAGGCAATTTATTATACATCGTCCGTCCGCAATACTCTCGCTTGGCCGTATGAAAACGTTCCTCGCATGCGCAGTGTTAAAGAAGCGCCCTCCAACGCTTTGGCGTTGGAACTGCTTGTTTTTTTTTTGTTTTTTTTTTTTTTTTTAAATTGATAAATGCCATTCTGCAATAATTAGCTCTATTGCACTCTTCTTCACCTCTAGAATTATTAATTTACCCTTCGCTCCCCTTCGGCATGTTAATTGCTAGTGTTGTATATTGTATGTATTTGTATAAAATTTTTAGTACATTCACCCAACTGATCACCAAAGACTTGGACAAGCAGAGTTATTGGTCATTGATGAAGCAGCTGCAATCCCATTACCGTACGTCAAAGCTATGCTAGGGCCATACTTGATATTTCTGGCATCCACTATCAATGGGTAAGTTATTTTTCACCAATGTTTCCCACATTGTATGAAAGTCCATTCATCCTCAAGTAGCTACTACAATTTTTAAAATTTATATGGCAGGTAAACTTTGAAAGTCAAAAATTCAAAGCAAATTAAGACTAAAATAAGAAGGCGAATCAGTGGACTAGGAAAGCAAGTGATCGTTAGAGTTTGTCAAAGACTGCATGTTCAGTATATATATAAAGTCGCTTTACAACGCACTCTGGCGTTCTACGACACCCAAACGCCACATATGCTTGTCTTCCCAGAGGTTATTGGGCAACTGACACCGCAATATCTCTTCGTCAACGCCCTGCCGCCAACCCTTTACGGGCCGTCCCCGTCGCCTCTTCCCAGGTGGTACCCAATCCAAAACTTGTTTGGGGCATGTTCAGTAACGATATTTAAAAACACCTTACAGCTCAATCTGCAACATTGCGGTTTTAAAGCTGAAGCTATTGACTTAAACACTCTTCAGGCCAGTAAAAAAATCAAACCTTGCCAAATATCCAACTAATCAAGATTACTTACCATAAACTTTATTTGATTGAAATTCCTCAGCAAGGTAATAAAACAATCAAAGTCAAACTTTCTAATTTACACTGTGTTTTTCTATTACATATTAAATTTGTATTTGCGTTCCCTAGATATGAAGGCACAGGAAGGTCATTATCTTTAAAACTACTTCAGCAACTACGGACTCGCACAGCTCCAATTGGTACTGCAACTGCAGACAGTAAGAAGAACCAATCAGTCGCCACTGGCCGCAGCTTGCATGAGGTAAACATTTTTTAACTGCTCATTAACTTGGGAGTTTTCAATCAACTTCTTTCTTTTCTAGAACTGTTTATCAATGTGCTGAGAAAAATTTGTGTGTGTTTGGGATCAAAGGAACTTCCATTGATTACTTTCTTCATAAAAATTCCAGTGATTTCAAATAGATTCTGAATGTTTTAAAGTAAAATGAAGAAGTTTACAAGTGTTTTTGGAGGAACTACAATAGATTCAAATGGAATTTCAGTCGATTTCAAAGGAATTTTTTGCCAAACTCGTGTCAGATAAATTTTCAGTTGTTTACTATTGATTTCTGTGAGTAGTCGACAGTTTTAGCAATATTCCATCAAAGAGAGTTATCGGTTTTCAGTATCTGCGCACAGAGGCAGCACGGTGTCGTCGTCACTCTTGGTCAAGCCTTGATTGCTATTGGACAGCTGCAGCGCAGTTGCTCATAAACAGAAAGTGAATAACTCACAAATGCAAGTCACTAAAATGCACTAATCTAATGCAAGTTCTAGAAAATATTCATTGAAAGTTCCTGTTGATTCAAATAGAATTTTTTCTCAGTGTGCTGTTTTTCTTCCTCTTGAGCTGACGAAATAATCATCGTGCTCAGACATTAAACCATCGATTAGAAAAGTGAATATCATTATGCTACCATTGACTTATTCTAAAAAGAACTGACAGCTATAACTGATAGTATCTCTCATTAATGCAAACTAAAAATCTAGTCTGAGTCATCGCTGGATAGTCAACCCCATCATCTAATTTCACCTGAACTATTCATACCATTACTACAATGTCTTTTTTCCAGATCACTCTTAATGAATCAATTCGTTACAAGCCTGATGACCCTGTAGAAAAATGGTTAACTGATCTACTTTGTTTGGATGCCACTTCAATTCAACCAATCTCCTCTGGTTGCCCACCCCCAGATGCCTGTGATTTGTACTATATCAATCGGTAAGGATCTCAAAATACCTATGCATTTGATTGCTGAAAGGGCATATTTTTCTGAGAAAATTCTATCAAATTATGAGCACTTGAAAGATTTAAACTTATTGGCTTTTATGAAAGATTAAATTAACTCCTCTGCAAATTACTGGCTTGATAGCAAGGGTTTTTTTTTTTTCAAAGTTTTCATTACACAACAGAAAGTAGGGGAAGAAAAACGTTCTTCAAAAGCGTTCATTGCAAACTTGTTAACAGGCTAGAATCAATTCAAGGAGGTATAGTTTGCATTCCAGGTCCATACAAAAATATTTGTCTAAAAAGCATACATACATATCAAGCCGCTACCTCAGCGCACTAGAGCGCTCTGCGACTCCAAATCGCCATCGGAATCGATCCTCCCACAAATCATCGGGCAGATTACACCGTCTGATCTCCCCTTCCACTCCCTCCCGCCAACCTTTTACTGGACGTCCACGCCGCCTTTCTTCCGGGAGGAACCCAATCAAATACCTTTCTGGGCAACCTACTATCTGCCATTCTCCGCACGTGTCCATACCAAACCAGCTGCCTGGTTTTGATATCGTGCACAATATCTTCCTCAACTCCCATTATTTCACGCACTCGTTCATTACGAACGCGCTCTCTCTGCGAGATCCCTGCAGACCTTCGCCAAAAGTCCGTTTCGGTCTAAAAAGCTCTTTTTGAAATATTCAAATATGCATTTCAATTTTTTTCAAGGAAATTTCCTTGCTGGACCCTTTGATGTATGTACTCATTTCTTTCTGTAGTATTAAACTTTTCTCGTTCAATATTTTAGGTACCAATTAATTTTTTTTCCCTTTCTTTTCAGAGATACTTTATTCTGTTATCATAAAGCATCTGAAGCTTTCTTACAAAGGCTTGTAGCTCTGTTTGTTGCTTCTCATTACAAGGTAAGTGGATCAACCCTCTTTTATTCATGAAGATCTTTTGATCTGCCAGTATTCATTTTTGAAAATTACTTATTGATACGCATATTCAACATGACTGGACCTTACCATAAATAGAGTGAAAGAACAGTGAGTCTGAGTGTGTGAAAATTTAGATGGTGCTTAACATTTTTACTTGATAAACATTGAAAACGGATCTGTAGTTATAAACTGCGTTTCACACTTTCTCTGGATTGAAGTCCGTATTTACAGTCAACGTGTGTGATAACTTCAGGGAATGACAGATCATTCCAGAAGCTGTCCAAGAATTATTTAACGCTTCAGGGTGTGGGAGAACATAAGTGTGCAGCGTGGTGTTACACTGAAGAAATTTGCTAACGTTTTAAATTTTTCCAATGTATTTAGTTGCTTTAATTGTAAAACCACTTTAAGTGTCAAAATAAATTAAGAACTTCCATAAAAAGGTAAGTTGCAAAAATCAAAAATTAAGTTAGGGGTATTTCTACAAAAACTGTCCAATTTGATCTCCCAAAAACTAAAAATTCAACTATGTTATTTTGGATTGAGAGTTTTTTTCCTTAATTCAGTGTAGTATCATGCCTAAAAATTCTATACGAGTACCTTTTTTTTATCAGGCATTTTTTTTTCTTTTTTTATGAGAAATTGTTTTAAAAATAGATCTCGGATGTCACGACTGTCACATCGATTACTTCGGTCCACCAGAAAGAGAAAAATGGTCAAATATGCAGTTTTATTTTTTTTATACTGTTAGGTCCTATGAAGAAGTGAAACAACAAAAAATAGTGACCCAGTGTATTTGTTCATCATAAAATAGTAAATGGTTTCTGCAGAGATTTTTCTAGCAAAGATTTTTCAGCTTTTTTCTCGGAAAACAAAAAAATGTTTCTTGATTTAAGAATGAAATATCTACATATTTGTTTTTTTCTTAAATACCTGAACCTACACCTCCAAAAAATCTTAAACATTGCGCAAAAATTATGAACTTTAAAAATTGGTTTTTGTTTCATAAGTCTGAAAAAAGTGTGACGATCATGACATGATTCATCCATTTAAAATTTTCGGTCATTCTGTTCTCGTCAATATATTACTTTATGCTTCCTACTTTCTTAGGAGCCCCATCCCCCCCTCCAGGTCACTTGGTATCGTCCAGGTATCGTCACTTGGATCAAATTTGAACTAAAGTTTTGGCCAACAAATTTTCATTTGAAAATTGCACTAAGTGTACCTTGTACCTCGAGGAAATTCATAAATGCATACGCGCGCATTCAGAGACTGCTTCGGAGATCACCTAATGAAACCGAAAATGCTCAATACTTTTGGAAAATAATGAGTGTTTCCGGTTCTCACCAAAAGTAACCAGGAATGCTGAAAATTTCTGGCAATTATTCATTTCATATGCCGCAATCACACGCTGAATTTGGCAGCTGAATATGGAAGTCAACAGTCAGCGCTCAACAGCTAAAATTCGTTTTTTTCATCCAAGTGTGTATCAAATCTATTCTTATAGTTCAGAAAAATTCGACATTATCCGATGGTCGTTGAGAATCGTTACTGAATTTTGCGCAAGTTGCGCAACATTTAGGCATCAGGTTTATGACTTCCACATTCAAGCCACATTCAGCGTGTGATTGCGGCAATAATATGACTTTTGCTCCCCAAGAGAGACTGTTCCGGCGATCACCTGATGTAACCGAAAATGCTCCGATAAATAATCACTTCACACAGACTACAAACAGACCAAGATTCACAATTTCCCGCTTAGTTCAATTCTCTGGAAATTTGAAAGTCCTGCCGATGGAAAATGGTGGGAATTTCAAATTATGCCCCCTTTTTAAGCTTTCAGGTACACTCTATTTTAAAAAAATCTGGGTCATATTTTCAAAATCTGAATAAAGCGTGCTCGTTCAGAGACATTGCCTGTCGATCGCAAAAATGAAGAAAATCGGCCCGGTAGAACGCTGGAACTAAGCGTTACCAGGTATGCAAATTTAGGAGATCTCGGAGCTTATATTTATGATAGATAATCCATAATTCGGAAAAAAAATGGGGAGATACCTTCAGACAAGCTCGTTTCCACACCACCTTAGGATAGCCCGATCAGGTACTGCTCCTGGAGGTAGAGCTTTCGGCGCGTTTTTTTTAACGTGGTATCGCCAAGAGCCCTAATCCACGGGGGAGGGAAGAGGGGAGAGGAAAGGAAGAGGAGAGAGGGAAGGAAGAGAAGAGAGGGAAGGAAGAGAGGAGAGGGAAGGAGGAGAGAAAACAAAATAAAACACTTACCAACGCAGCCGTAGCTCCATCCACTGCTCCATATCGTTTAGACACTGCCCAAAAAAAGCTGTGCCTGCGGGAGACGGCAGTAGTGCCCTCCACAATTGATTAACATGAAGAATCACAACGGTATCTTACCTTCGGTTGCGGGAACCAGCGTCCAGCAGCAGCAGCAGCAGCAGCACCTGAAACAGAGAATAAAAAAAAGAAAAAAAAGAAAAGAAAAGAAAAAAAAAAGTCGACGATCCCGGTACGATGGCACCCAGCAGCAGCACCTGAAACAGAGAATACAAAAAAGAAAAAAAAGAAAAGAAAAAAATTCGACGATCCCGGTACGATAGTACCCAGCAGCAGCTCCTGAAACAGAGAATACAAAAAAGAAAAAAAAGAAAAGAAAAAAAATT
The DNA here is from genome assembly GCF_918797505.1 of Bemisia tabaci. Lineage (NCBI taxonomy): Eukaryota > Metazoa > Arthropoda > Insecta > Hemiptera > Aleyrodidae > Bemisia > Bemisia tabaci. The sequence continues at coordinate 44,651,599 of NC_092799.1, read as the reverse complement.
CGACGATCCCGGTACGATGGCATCCAGCAGCAGCAGCAGCGACCTCCCCCAACCCCGGCTTCCGGCATCCAGGTTCCTTTCCCACCTCCTCCCTTTTTTTTTTTTTTTTTTTTTTTTCTGTTCGTGGCTTGCTGAGATCCTCCGGGGCGCAACGCCCCGGAGCCGCCGTCGCCGGCAGGGGCGCCCGCCGGGACCCCATAAGGGTCCGCTGGGCGCCCCCACCCCCGACCCCCCGCGAGGGGGGTCATAGAGACCCCCCTCGCGGGGGGTCGGGGGCAGGGGACGCCCAACGGACCCACGGGGTCCCGGCGGGCGCCCCTGCCGGCGACGGCGGACCCCGGGACGTAACGCCCCGGAGGATCTCAGCAAGCCAGTCGCAGAAGAAAAAAAAAAAAAAAAAATCCTACTCCTCCCCCCGTGATCCTATTCCGCGGCCCCTCCCCCCTTAGGAACCCTACTCCGCGATCCTACATGAATCCCACGGACCCCCCTCTCCCCGGGAAAACCCCCTTGGGAAACCACCCTAGTCTGCGACCCCCCAACGAACCCCACGGACCCCCCTTTCCCCGGGAGCCTCCCCCTGGGAAACCTTACACCGCGATCCTTCCCAACCCCACGGACCCCCTTTTCCCCGGGAACCTCCTCCCCCCCGAGCCCGTTTCTTCAGCAGCTTCTGGAACAAACAAAAACATCAAGAATTATTAGTATGATTTGTAACAGGGGACAAGACTGGCTACTAGACTTCTAATTATCAGGCCCTCAGTATAGTTAAGAAACTGTTCCTCATTCATTAGAAACGCATTTATCCTAAAAGGAATCATGTACATGGGATTCGCATGAAGTTCGTGAAGTTCGAAGCATGAAATATAGTTCCTTTTAGCATAAATATGTCCAGTACTCTCTCGTCAAAATTTTTGTTAGGGCAACATGCCATAATTGGACGTATTTCTGTCAAACGGAACTATGTGCATTAGGACATGAGCCCTGAGACCCATAAGTATATGTGCATAACAGGGCTCACATCATAATACACATAATTCTGTTGGATAGAAATACGTCCAATTAATAAAATTTACGTCTTATTGTCTATTTGAATTACAGTTACATACTGTCTTTGGACCACACCATGTAGCTTCAACTACAATTTTCCATTCAGTTGTAGTAACTCAACTGCATAACGCAAAAAAACTAACTTTTCTGGTTCTTTAAAAAATCACCTATTTATGTGTAAAATTTGTGGAACATCTGTGTTTTTTACCGTGAATCGGAAAAATAATTCCTTTATGCGTTATGCAGTTTACTTACTTTCAATTGGATGCAATATTGTTTGATAGTATTACATGAGAACTATACGCAGAATTGGAAGGAAATGTAAATATTTCTAAAAAACTGCAGATGGCATCCAAGTCAACTGCTGCACAATGATTTTAAAATAATTATTTTTATAGATTTTAAATGTAATCAATTAAAAATGGATTGAACAATTCAACTATTAAATTTTACTTTTGATGATTTTTACTATTTAAATTTTACACCACAAATACACATTCTGGAGGGCACTACTTCCGTCCTCAGTGCGGAACATTTTCTTCATTTTTTGCAGACCTGAAACAAACTAAGAATAAAAAAAAAGACATGATTAGTTGGAGCTTAACCTAATTTGAAAATGGAAACTTTAGCGGGAAAGTTTCATTGTTGATGCCAAATTTACTCGTCGAATTCGATAGTTTCCAATATTCCCTAATATGATATTAATTAATTATGTGAAATTGAATGCAATTTTTCTATATTTTTGTCATGTTTTCTTTTTTCTTCGCTATTGATTCCATGAGCAATCAATCAGGAATTTTAATGTATTTTTATATAGTTATGCCAAAATCTTTGTTAATTTTATACCATTAATGATAATTTATAATTAAAGAAAATCTGTTCAATTACAAAATTTTCACATCCCCTATGCTGTCGTGCTGAGGAATAACACTGTATGAACATTCAAGAGTTGCCAAATTTCCCCAGATAAAACGCTTATTTCTGAGGAAAGATATGAATATATTTCCTCGAACTTTTCAGGAATTTTTGGTGAAATTGCGAACAAAATTATCTGTAAGATTCAAAGGAAAATATTCATAAATTTACCGAGAAATTTGTATTTTGTCACAGAAAATTTGGCAACGCCTGAAGGTTCATACAGCGTTTTTATTCAGCACAGCATTCCGAAGGGGCACATAGCCTTTTAAGAAAGAGCGATGGGTAACATCATCATCCGCATTGATGCAAACCGTGGTCTTATGTATTTTGGGTCCACAAATCACTGAAAAAGGATTGCATAAAAAAAAAAATGATTAGTCAACGCTTAACGCTTGAAAATAAAAACTTAAGCCAAAAAATTGTTTTGTTCACTCTGAATGGCCTCGCCAAACTTGATACTTTCTAAAAGTACTGTAATCATCTAAGAGTAAAAAATCTGGAATTCATTAATATCATTCAGAAAATAGTGCAATATTGTTCTCTACTTTTGTAATTTTTTCTTCAGCTATTGATTTCATGAGCAATTATTCAGTGTATTCTTCAGTTGTAGATTAATTAAAACTGTACGGGTAGTTTCTGGTGAATTGCACAAACATTTCTGTTAATTTTTACAACACTACAAATAATTGAACATTTAAAAAGATCCATCCAAGTACCAAATTTGTACGTCCTATTGTTAAGGAGTACCATTAAAGTGAGACTGCAAGGTACATAGCAATAAGGCGAGTTTCTTCATCATTCAAATTAATGCACATCACCATGATTCAACTATATTGGTAACTTTAAATCACAGACTTTCCTCGATGGTAGGGCCCGGTGGACAATAGTAAAAAATGAAGTGAAACAGCTTTCATTATGCTCGTTTTTTGCTGATCTGAAAAAAAAATAAACAAATGTAAATTAGTTCAGGTAAATAGAGTAAAATGAAAAGTAAAATGAAATGAAGTTGTACAGTTTTCAAAGTGCTCGTCTCCTACCAGTCGGTAAAAGAGCAAAATCAATATTAGGTATTCAAAACAAAAAATCAATATAAAACAATGTGAAACTGTTTTTACTGTGTTCGTTTCATGCCGGTCTGAAAAAGAACAAAAAGAAAGACTAATATGATTAACATGGAGATGAAAATTAGCATGATATTGAGAGAAAAATAAAAATGATGCAATCAATTTTACTTACAATTAATACGGTGAAAGTAGCTTCCACTCTGACCCTGTCTCTTGTCACTGACGTCCCATTGTAAAGGAGTACCATTAAAGTGAGACTGCAAGGTACACAGCAATAAGGCGAGTTTCTTCATCATTCAAATTAATGCACATCACCATGATTCATCTATATTGGTTACTTTAAATCACAGACTTTCCTCGATGGTAGGACTTGGTGGACAATAGTAAAAATGAAGTGAAACAGCTTTCATTATGCCCGTTTTTTGCCGATCTGAAAAAAAATAAACAAAAGTAAATTAGTTCAGGTAAATAGAGTAAAATGAAAAGTAAAATGAAATGAAGTTGAACAGTTTTCAAAGTGCTCGTCTCCTACCAGTCGGTAAAAGAGCAAAATCAATATTAGGTATTCAAATCAAAAAATCAATATAAAACAATGTGAAACTGTTTTAACTGTGCTCGTTTCATGCCGATCTAAAAAAGAACAAAAAGATAGACTAATATGATTAACATGGAGATGAAAATTAGCATGATATTTGAGAGAAAAATAAAAATGCTGCAATCAATTTTACTTACAATTAATACGGTGAAAGAAGCTTCCACTCTGACCCTGTCTCTTGTCAATTAGGAAGTTAGTATGAAGCGTTTGAAGAGGAGGAAAAAATTCAATTCAAGAAAATAAGTTGAAACCTTTGCACACAGTGCTGGAAGCGCTTTCACAGACTTAGTTTTTTGCCGATCTGAAAAAAAGAAAAATCAAGAAAGCAAAGCTAGTGAAGGAACGTCAAATGTAAATTGGACGTTTCTCTGCGAAACGGAGCTATGTGTATTGTGAGCCCTGTTATGCATATATTCTTATGAGTCTCAGGGCTCATGTCTTAATGCACATAGTTTCATTTGGCAGAAATACGTCCAATTAACAGTGCAGCTCATGCGCAATTTTTCTATTTATTAAAAATTTAGCAGGATGTAGTATATAAATAGCTGAAGTGACGTTTCAAATCAATGTTCATGTCTAATTTTTTTTTTTTTTTTTTTTTTTTTTTTTTTTGCAAAAACCAATCAGCAATTTTTCATGAAATTTTTGAGAATTGTCTTCTCATTTTTGAAGTAGAATAAAAATATTCTACTGATACATAATATTTTAAAATAGGCACGACCGTGAACTAGGAAAGGAAAATAATAGGATGAACCTAGTAAAATTTAAACTTTAAAAACAAAATATTCAAGGATAATTTACAATAACTTTACGATTCAAAAGTAGAGATTGAAAAGAGAAAAATTAAATTTTAAAATTTGAAAAGTAAAAATTTCAAAAACTAAATAAAAATTTCAAACACTAAATAAAATTTCCATAATAAAACATTCAAAGATTAAAAATTTTAAGACTCAAGAGTGGGAATTGAAAATAGAAAAAATAAATTTTAAAATTTGAAAAATAAAAAGTTTCAAAAATGGAAAGTATACAGTTTAAATATAATGAAGATAGAAGGCATGATAAAGCTATTCTGATATACTCACATACTAGGAGCTTAACTCATGTTGCGATTCCGCTTGCTAATTGCACTGCTTCACTAAACCACTGCACCATCAAACTACTGTACCACTAATCCACTAAACCACTGACCCACTAACTCATAGACCTGATCACCCATTTAGCCACTTCGCTCACTGAATCCACACTGATTGAACTTTAGGGGTGGGGTTGCTCTTTTATAAGCTCGATCTGTAGCCACCACAAGCAACCCCCCAACCTCCCCCCCCCACCCCCCACCCCGGCTGACCACTCTTGCAATTAGGATGTCATTTAGAAACTATTTCCTTGTTTTCCAGTGCCGGGAAATCCCAACTTTTTGGAACAAAGGAAGGAAGGGACATTCCTTCTAGAACACCATTAGCCAGGAATGCGTAAGGGCCTTTTGTTTTATTGAGACGACGGCACCTCACGTGTCCAAAACAATGAAAGGGAACTGCCCTGCTAGTGTTTTTTTTTTCCTCGGTCCATCATATCCCTGTGCTAAGGGAGAAGAACGCCGTATGAACATCCAAGCGTTGCCTAACATTCCTCTAAAAAATACCAATTTATTTTTTTAGGAAAGCTACGGATATTTTTCCTTGAAATATTCAGGTGTAGCGTTATCTTACGATCATAGGTGGATCCGGGGGGGGGGGGGGGGGCGTAGGAGTTCTATGCCTCATACCCGTTCGTTCGATTGTAGTGATATTAAAATTAATGATTGACTCAAGTACGTCTAGAAGACACGATCGTCACACTAAACATCTGATGCGGTGCGACGGTCGTGACTGTGACGGTCGTGACTAATTTTAAACAAAAACGGCGGGTGTACTAAACAGCAATTAGGTACAACATCGAAAGTTGGTAAACTTGCAATTAGTATGAAGGACTATAAAGTGGGCACAAAGATTTTTCAGAATATCACACGCTTCATAAAATAAAGGGCGTGACGGTCGTGACGCGAAAAAAGGTTCAGCTAAGTATACTTACCTTTCAAATCGTGGTAGAATTTTCAAAATGACTTTGGGCGATTCCTGCACAACCTTGCACCTCAGGAACACTTCACTTCATTTCACTTGTACCCTTTCAAATCACTTTCGCAACTTTTTAACCGCTCCTAGCGACCGTTTTGACAAGCAAAAACACCTGGGACGGTCGTGACGTGAAACTTAATGACAGCATAATCTCGAAATATATATTGGCTCTCATATTTTGGGTGGATGACAAATTTTTTTCGTAGGTAATCAAATGCATTTTTTACTCAACTGCAAGTATTTTTGATGAAATAAGTACAAAAATCAGAAAAATGTATCAGACCAAAAAAAAGTTATGAGGTTGTAAACATTGCAACCTACCAATCATGACAGTGATGGTCGTGACACTTTAAGCAGTAAAAGCTGAAAATGAAGCTTAATCCATCAATTTACACAATTGTAATGGTTATGATTCGTTAAAAACACCCATTTTCCATTACATTTGGTGAAATGTGAGACTTTTTATCACACATTTTACAAATAAAACGATCATGACTGGAATTGGACAGTTTTCGTAGAATTGCCCTGAGACATGGCATTTTGTTCTAAGCACCTAGAACAACATGCTTTATAGAGGGCTAAGTGCTACCAACAATGAAATAGTGAACATCCAAAAGATAGCGTTAGTTGTATGGTCAGGGGTAGTTTACAGCAATACAAATGTGAATAACTCGACATCAACTTTTTAGCACATAGCCTGTCATTTACTAGTCTTTAATTACGCATACGTTTTTTACCTGTCTTTTTCAGAATACGCCAAACGATCTCCAAATGATGTCTGATGCCCCTGCCCATCATCTTTTTTGTCTGCTAGGTCCTGTAGATGCATCAAAAACATCGCTACCAGAGATTTTATGTGCTGTTCAGGTGAGATATCTGTAAATTCAAAAGCTGAGATATATTTTAAAAAAAATTAGAAAGATCAATATTTCAGTTTAAATGTAAAATGAATGAATGTGAATTATCCTTGAGAATTAATTTCTTGTAATCTTATCTTTCTTTTTTTCTTTTTTTTTTGACCTGAGATTTTTCTTGAAGTTGCATTGCTCACAGGCCTTTAGTAGGCTTTTGAGTCAAAGGAACAACCATACATATTATAACCAGGAGTATTTGGATGCGATGCTTAATTTGTTTGCTACGCATAAAAATACAATAATTTTTCTCAATTAAAATAAATTTTTGCTCCATATGAAAAAAAAAGTCACTCGGACTCGTTCAGATTAGCAACAGAATACTACAGAATGATATTTAAAACAAAACTAGTCGCGCTGTCCATTGGAAGTTGGAGAAACTCAACAAAAACAATTGCCTAGCAATGCTGCAAAATGGTGCGACAGGTGCAAGTTAACTTGCCAGTGCATATATGTCCCAGATGCGCCATGAAGAGTATACTCATCAATACATGCAAATGGGTTAACCCATGGAATAAATTTTTTTTTTAATTGGGTTCATTTCAATGAGACGAAGATTCTTGAAACATCGAACATTGAAGCTTAAACAAGCAGAAATCAAAGTAAGAAATTGTTTAACCAAGTATGCACAAATTGTAAATGTTCAACTTGCGCTATTAGCCTTGTGTTTGCCAGCCAGTTTTTGCTTTGTTTCTTGTGAAACAGAACTCTTATGGAAAACTTGTGTTTCAAATTTTGTAAGTGCTAGATTTTGGACCAGATGCGCATTAAGCATTCAATATTTTTTGATCCCAGTATCCTTTACAGCGTTTTAAACCACTTCTGACATCTTAAAACTGAAAATTTTTGTTGTTTCCAAATTAATTTCAATTTGAAACTTTTCAATCTTAGATCTGCTCATTTCTAAGGCTTCAAAACTCTCCCATTACTTTGTTAAATTCTTATGATGTCTTTTTTACTCATTCGTAGGTTTGCTTGGAAGGACAAATATCAAAAAAATCAATTACAGATGGATTATCCCGAGGGAAACGAGCTGCTGGTGATTTAATACCCTGGACTGTTTCACAACAGTATCAAGATAAAGAATTTGCAAGCTTGGCAGGCGCACGAATTGTAAGGATCGCTACTCATCCAGACTACCAGAGTGTAAGTTACTTTTACCATTAACAACAGCTGCTTGATTTTTGATGAGCAGCTGAACTTTATTCTTAAACTATTTAATCATTATTAAGCTGTCAGCATCCACAGTCCCCAAATGCTCTCAGCAGCGAAGAACACTGAAATACAAATAATTAATGTAGTATCCATAACAATGCAAGCTAATTTTGCTGAAGTATGTTTTTCTTAAATTTCTTACATAAATGCGTACCTACACAGTGGAAATCGGATACATCAACCTTCTAGTGACTGGTCTAATGTGGTCACTATATCCAATTGTTGTTACAATCAATGTATAAATACACTGAATCAATGAGATTTCAGTCATGGAGCCGACCAAATGGCACATCATCTTGACCAATATGTCGTTATAAGCAACGTTGTAATGTCTAATTTCCATTGTAGGTGTACCTCTCTCCTCATACCTTTATTTATCCCTTTTCAGATGGGTTATGGTTCAAGAGCCCTTTCATTGTTGCGAAAGTACTATGAGTTCAAAATGCCAAGCTTAGATGAAGAAATGTTACCCTCTGAAGAAATTCAAACAATCGAAGAGGATGAAGTGAATTTGTTGGAAGAAAGAATCGGCAAGTATTTAGTGACCTCTTTGGTTTGATTCATTTTATAAGCCATCCTAATTCACGTCTAAAAGTTTTCCTGTTTTGTCAGACATGAATTTTTGCTTCAAATTTTTATCATAACAGGGTGTCTACTATACGGAAAAAATAAAGATTTCGGAAGGTTGGTACGGAAGCACAGCAAAGGTACGGATTTTCCGTGAAAAGGTACAGAAATTCGAGATTTTTGTGATGAAGTCTAAAGTAGCCTTAGGGGTATGCAATCTCCTACCTTAATCCATTTATCGAGTCTCTGGTTAGATTCCTCATGTTTTTTGGTTATTCCAATGTCATTCGCTCATTCCACTCTCTCAATCCAAATACTGGTCAAAATGCGTGTAAGATAAGGAAATGGTACTGAAAAAGCAAGAATTTTTAATGGCAAGGTACCAGTAAACTCCCTGCATAAATGAGGTACAACTGAGGATAGTTTACTGTTGTACTTTTCTTGTTCCATGGAAGCTCAACATAGGTTTTTGGGTATTTATCTCCTGTTAAACTGATCAGTCAAATGCAAATATGATCAGAATAGCAAGTATTGAAATTCAATTCGGAAATTGAAGACTAGAACAACTTATTTCAAATCCACTAGTGGAAAAAAATTGTGAATGTCCATTTTTGACTCCATGTTATTACTCCATTTCAAATAACCTAATGATACTTATTCCATTTCAGAGCCCAAGAAAAAGCTTCCTCCGCTGCTTTTCAAATTAAGTGAAAGACCCCCTGAAAATTTGGATTATGTCGGTGTATCATTCGGTCTCACGGCACCTTTATTAAAGTTCTGGAAAAAAGCAGAATTTGTGCCTGTGTATTTAAGGTGAGTTTGATGCTAATGTGTAAGCATTACCCTATCAAAGTAATGTATTGTTCTACAATCAGAGAGATAAGCTAATCTCTCATATTAAGGAGAAAAAAGGAAGGGAACTAGTGTAGAGTATTGGAAGCTATTGCTCTTATGTCGCCAGATCTTCATTTTGACAACCCTCACCCTTTCCTTCAAAGAAGAAATTACAATGTAAAGATGTAAATGATCAAAGTTTCACCTAGCTACTCTGCAAGTCCTTAAAAATTTGTCATTATAATGTGTCGGTTCCCGTGATTTGTGGGCATCACAGCAATACTGCCTAAAACCTTTATTGAACCTTTATCAATACTCAATGAAACTCACCTTTCTTTATCTTTGAAATTTGGCACATAGTATAGTGATACAAACAAGAAAAAAACACTAAGAAACTTTTGGGTTTTCCTTATTTTATTTTGAGAGTTGTTCAGCAGGGACGGTAGATGGCGTCAGGATTTTGTGTCATGCCTTGCGTCATATTCATAATGGAGTTTTGACGCCATCTTGAATTTTTGCGGGATGCTAAGGTGGGCTCATCAACAAGTGTGATCTATTGATGAGGTCTCAAAAGACCCAAAACGTTATAGATCTCCCGGCGCCATCTCAACTTGATATACCAACGCAAGCTGCTTGAGCTGAACACTCTCCCTCCTCAGTCTTGTACTGGCACTCATTAGAGCTCAAAAATTTTTGACTCTAATTGAAATTTTGAAGCTTTTTGGCTGTGTTTTCCCTGCAAAATAGTGTGGACCCAGCACTATTTTACCACCTTGTTACTCAGTTAGTCAACACTCCCTCCAAAATCCTGTACAGATTACAGTAAGACCTCGATTTATCGGATTTTATGGGGCCGGAGGATCGATCTGTTAAATTGCGGAATCCGTTAAATCGCGATCCGATAATTCGAGGTCTTACTGTAATAAGTTATGGAATTTTCGCTATTGATTTCTTTGTTTTTTTAGGATGTAAAGAAAATTTGAAAACACTGAGGTTCACCTGCAAATTCCTTAGTAAGCCGGAATGAGCCTGCTTTTTGGAGTTTTTAGCTTCATTTATTAACAACCTACTTGCACTCATAACTTTCTTCCAAAAAATTATCTACATCAATCACCCCCCCCCCCCCATTCTTTTCCTTTTTGAAGAATTTTTTTTCCCCCTGTTTCTATTAGCTTTTCTATTTACATTTTATGTATTCAACTTTCAGGCAAACAACAAATGAATTAACTGGCGAACACTCTTGCATCATGGTGAGCACTCTTAATCATGCAAGTGCTTGGAATGACAAAAGTAGTAAATGGCTTGCAGAGTTTTGGTTCGATTTTAGGAGGCGGTTTAGCTCTTTACTTGGTTATCAGTTTAGAAAATTCTTGCCGTCTTTAGCCTTAAGTATGATTTCAAACAAATCCATACAAAAAGAAGACAGTTGTGGTAAGTTTTATACAATCTTTATTAATTGTATTAATTTTTTTAAGTCGTACTCCTATGTATCTATGTAAAAAAAGGACTGAAGTGTTAATTAGAAAACAGGTGGAAACTTTTTTGCAATGCTTGTTTCTACACTCAATTCTCCCTTCTCGGTTTTCTATGAAACTGACAACTGAAAGCTTGGATTGGGTGCCCTCACAATGTAAAACCAAAATAAAAATGAAGAAACTATCACCATTTTAAAACAAAAAATGCGAAATAAAATTATTGTCGGCTCAGCAATACCATCTGCACTGAAACATCAAGAGTGCTTTGGCAAGCAATCAGATTAATCGAAACTAAAAACCTGCTAGAAGTTTTGGTCTTTTCTTTGAAGAATATGAGAGTAAAAGTTATTTTAGTCCCCAGCAAGACATTTTGTCGCTTATTGAATGTATCTTTGCACAGAATTTCAATAACTATCTTTCAATCAGCAATAACATGGTCAGAAAATTTTACAATCTTATCATAATTTTAGACAATTCCAAGACTCAATTTTTTTTGCTCTATTTTTCTGTCTATTTTGGATGAAGATTTGAGAAACCTGAAGGATGAGTTCAAAATTTCAATTCTCATTACACTGTTAAAGCCAGACGCATTGATTCTGCTTCTATCTCTTCCAATTTATTATGTATTTCTATTCATTCTATTTTTAGACTAATAGCAATCATCGTTAATTTTGTTTTCAGTCTTGACGAGAGAAGTGCTTGATGTGTATCTTACCTCCTATGATGTTAAACGACTAGAAATGTACAGTAATAACTTAGTTGATTATCATCTTATAATGGACCTTTTACCAACGTTAGCTAAATTATATTTTCTGAATAAAATGGGAGATGTCCATTTATCTGCGCTCCAGAGTGTAAGTTTTCGTCTCATCTTTCCATCTTTGCTATAATCATAGACTTCTGTCTTGAAAGAACGTTCGACAAAAATCGACATTTTGAGGAGAGCTGTATGAAAAAACGTGCATTTTCATGTATTAGAGCAAAAATATTTTGCTAGATGCATGATGATTTTTTTTGTTTCTTTTGCCATCTCATAATTGGTTCAACTTTCCACGTTTTCATCTCTCTCAAGGAATATCGGAGTTATCAATCAAGAAAAACTCAAATCTTAGAATATTATTTTTATTGGAATGAATTTCATGTCATATTTAAATACCTAGTGACTAAAGTATCATCAAACGTACAACTACATAGGAATGTTCCTGTAGTATGAAATACTGTGAGAAGCGTTATTGAATGTATCACACACTACTACATATACTTAAAAGAGGAGTCTTTGTTGCAGGCTGCCGTGTAACAATTTCTTTTCAATTTATTTTCAACACGGTTGGCTTCCAAAAGTGGTGGTATGATGACCATACATTGCGTTCAAAAAAAAAAATGATGTAGATGAAAGTAATGAGACTCTAGTATGACATTCTCATCTCCTGTGGAAACAGTTTATTTTTATAAAATATCCAGTGCCAAACCATTATTGGAAAAGTGACTAGAAATACTGGCATGTCAGTGCTGAGAGTGGCCTATTTTAGTTAGTTTTTTCTGTGTGAATGGAACTTTGTTTAAAATCACCCTAAATATCAACTGACCCCATTGAATTTTTCCGGGTGTACCCACTAATTTATTTGCCCCTGTAGTATCAGTTTACAGTATTTTCCTGAGGAACTATGACAAAAAAAAGTGAACTACATTTTGCAATGAGGAATTACTATTTCCAGCTCATTTCAGAAACGGCATATTGTACCATTATTATATCAATGCTGATAGATGCTTTCAAATGAGTCGAAAATATTAATCTCTTGTTGAAAAATCCAGTCCAAACCTACAAAATGATTTTTGTATTTTTAGGCTTCGAGTCTACACTCAAATGTTTTAAACTCGTCATTGATCTTTTTATAATGGACGCGTATGATATTGTTTCCAGGCAATTTTGTTAGGACTTGGCTTGCAGTACAAAACAGTGGAAGATCTTTCCACTGACTTGGAGATACCATCGATGCAACTTCTCGGTTTATTCAATAGAGCTATAAGGCGAATAACGCAGTATCTCTCTGGAGTGTTGGAACAGGCTGTTGAAAAAACGCTGATAAATCCATCAGCACCTACAAATATGAATCCAACATCTGTAACTCTGCAGGATGAATTAGAAGAAGCCGCATCTGTAAGTAAATTTTGTCAAAACTTGAGTAGAATTTTTGTTTTTTCTTTTGGTGCAACCAAGTTGGAGTATAAAAATCTATCCTTGTAAATTTAAATCAGTTTACGGAAATGTAACTCAGCAATCAAGTTTTTGACAAAGTCGTGCCAACAGAGTGAGTAGTTTTGAAATATCAACAATTTAGGTTGTATGTGCACTCAAACTTTCTTGTCAAGTAGCTATTTGTAGCTTAAATAGGCAGGTTTTCGTCCTAACCGGTTTGTACTACCCACAGTCTCTGAGCTTATTGTCACAAACCTTTATAAGTTCCCAATTAAAACAGAGGAAAAGTTTGGAAGCACATGTGCACCAGTTGTACTCATTTTGGACAATTCTAGGGTTTGAGGCTTCAAGACTTTGAGGTGAGATCCAGTTTTTAAGTCTAAAATATAGAAATTTTCATGTGCAAATTACCTTCTAGTGTAAGGTAGAACTGGAAATATCCAAAATTTTCTTGCAAATGCAACTTCTGTCTCTAGTTTCACTCCCAAGGCTTTTTACCGATTGTTCAGATTTTTTCTGTTTCCAAAATAAGTGCAAAATGAAAAATCCTAGGAACGCCTCTGTATAGAATATCTTAGTATCCAGTATTGCTGTATCTAGCAATTACTCTTTGACTTGAATTCATCTTAGGTACAAATATCAAACAAGCTTTTACAGGCTCGATGCCAACAAATTCTCTCTCGTAACCCAGAAATCCTAAAGTTACTTGAGCTACTAGCTGCTACTAACTAGCTACTAACTACTTTAGCTGCATTTATTTCTTTTATTCAAGTTTTTTAATGCTCATAATTTTGTTTTCTCTCTCACAATTTATCTCTAGGAATTACAAGCCACTCAAATGAAAGAGCTCGCAAGGTTGAAGAAGGAAGATCTTGGTCAATTCGCAATCAAAGGCTCAGAGGCAGAATGGGAAGATGTTCTCTCCACAGGGCCGCAAAATCTCATCTCTGTTAAAAGGTCTGTCTGGTGGCTTTTCCTTCTTCTTGCTCTCTCCGTATTTGTTTACAGCTCTAATTTGTGTACCTGGATTTCTAGTCACGCTCTAAGCAATATTCTTTAAAATTCTATTTATCAGAAGATCATCAAGATTTATATGTCAAGAGCAGAGACATCCGCATTTGTTTATTTCTGTCCAATACTTCAGATTGCCTTTGGTAAGGGCCCTCTTATCATTACTTTTTCTCACCGGAAGTGTTTCGGAAGCTCACCAAAAACCAATCGGACAGCCCTAATTTGTACCTTATGTCGCAATCACACGCTGAATGTGGGAGCTGAATGTGGCTTTAATGTAGAAGTCATCGGCCCGATGCCTGAATTTTGCGCGTGCCGCGTAAAATTCAGCAACGATTCTCAGCAACCATCGGACTAATGTTGGATTTGTCTGAACTATTGGAGTAGATTTGATGATACACATCTGGATGAAAACAACTCAAATCTGCAAAATTTCAGCCGTTGGGCGATGACTGTTGACTTCCACATTCAGCTGCTAAATTCAGCGTGTGATTGCGGTACAAAAGTAACACTTGCAAAATAGTTGCATTTCAGTTTAGAAGAAGCACTCATCAAAATCAAATTAAGCAGGTTCAGAGGCGGTCTAGCGCAAGGGCGATTGCTCTCCACACTTTAGTCAGAAGGAGCTTTTTTGGCAAAATTTGTGGGCCCCACCCAGCAACTTCCAAAGAAATCTCACAGAGCTGCTACAGGCTCTTTTGAACCTTCCCTTTATTAAGAAGGCTACTGTGCTAAGCAAGAACACTGCAAATCCAACAAGAATTTTCCCTCGTTTTTTGGAACTTACCACTTTCTTGTTCTTCAGTTCTTGATAGTATTTAATTTGCAAAAGAATTCTGTAAAAACATTGTCCCAAGGTACACAAGTTTTTCTGCATGATACATTGCTTCCATAAAATGTAAAATGGCATTTACGGCGTTTTTGCGTTGCACGGCAAAAGAGCCTTCCATGTTCTTTTGGCAGATTTTGCCTCCAGGAAAATTTGGAGCCAGTCTGCTCCTAGGCAGGCCTTAAATTTAATCTAAGCAGGTGTTTTTCTTGTAATTTTCTTAAAATTTTCTAAAAACATGTTTGTTAAAATTTTTCTCATTAATTTCCTGTGGTTTACAGTGGCATTAAAAGAACGATAAAAACTCAAGAGGAGGAGCAGCCTGAAGAAGAACCGGAAACAAAGTTCAGTAAAAAAAAGAAGAAGGAACACAGTAAAGAAAAAAATAAAAAACACAAAAAATTTAAAAAGTAAATTTCCCAGGGATATTCGAATCCTTTTTCTGTATTTCAAAATTAAGTTCTTATTTTTTTGGACAAGTCTCATTGCTTACATATCATACTATCAGTATGATGCTTACACTTGGGCGATTCTGCTTGTACGTCTAATCGATTGAAGAAACATATCTATTCTCTCTGATTATGTATGTACTCTCATGCACTTCTATTGACTCCCTGTTATCTCCAAAGTATGTGTCACTACAAATAAAATAAATGTACATACTAATTGTTGTATCACTGTGATCATTATATCTAATCATTTCAGGCAAATTAGATTTCTAATTGGTTTTCTTGTTTGAAAAAAATTCGCCAAAATGTCAACTCTTTGAAGTGTTTTATTCATACATAGCTTAGTATGAAGGGACTGCGAAAAGGGTATCAAGAGGATTTTGTAATTTTGTTTTATTTTCTTTCATCTATTAAAATAATGATTTTAATCTAAAAGCTAAGTGTCCTAATTTCCTTCCCCTTTTTTTGCTCTTTTTGCAAGACCCAATGAAGTGGTACCTAATATTGATATATTTGGATTTGGAAACTTCAGATATCCTCCTTAATTTTTTTTTTTTTTTTTAGGTGTAAAGGTGCAATATGAGTCTTTACTAAGTTTGTATTTCTTTTTTTAGTCTGTAGGTACTCTGTAAGATTATCCAGTGAAATTAATTTGATCCAATGCAATGATGAAGTTAAGTATGTGCCCAAAGATAGCATTGAAAAATAGCTCAAAAGTGATGAAATATTTTAAATTTCACTCCAGCACCCAGGAAGCTCTCAAAAAACTATAGCTATTTTGAGATCCAATTCATGAAAAGACATTTAAAAAATTATGGTACCTCCGTATTGTTTCTTTCACGAGGAACTGAATCTTAACTGCTCCTCTGCACATAGACTTGTCAGTCATCAAATGGACGGCGTTTAGCGGAAAGAAACCAAGCCACATTAGCTTTTGCCAAATTCAATCGGGCAATTTCATTTTTTACATGAAAACGGTTGTGCAAATTTGTAAGCAAATTTCACAGAATTTTCTGCATAGTACGAAGAATAGTAAAAACAGTAAAACAGTGTAATTCCTCCAAGTTTTTCGAAGGAATTCACTTAAATGTTCTCTAGTAAAAAATTAAATTGCCTTTTTAAATTTTGCAGTGGCTGTTGTGGTTTGGTTCCTTTATGCTCAATTAGTGCGGTCCAAATAACCCTCAACCCATCAAACTCCCCTTAAGATCAAAAGGTTGATGACAGGTGCCAGAAAAATGTTTCAAATTTAATACAAACCTACGTTTCTACGTTTTGGAAAAAATTCTCAAAAACTTAGCGACCCTAAAGTGTAACAGCAAATCTGGCCCCTGATGTCTTTTCATGCTGACCTTTTCAATGATTGGCTCGCAAGTTTTCAACTCCCTTAAAAATCACATCAGATTTTGAGAGACTCCCTTTCAATCATTGATAAGCATCACATTTTAGTCATTATTTTTACCCAAACATTAAATAATAAATAATCGCTATTTGCACCGAATTCCCCCTCCCCCGCCCTTCCCTCTCGGACAAGATCCCAAAGACATTGCAAGATCCTCATTTTCCCAGATTGCGACTTAACAACTTATGAACGTGGTAGAGCACGAAGTCGTTGTCTACGGAGTTCTCTATAGTATTTCGTCTTTCAGCTAATCCAAGCAAAAATAGGAGCATAAAGAAAAGCGCAAAATGCGTTAAGTATTTCTCCTCGGTATGTGCAGGTATGAAATAATTTTTACCGTCTACCTCTCTCCCCCCCCCCCCACCCTCTTTGTGTATTCTTTACCTCGTTCGTCGAGCAACGCTACTGATGGTTCCGAAAACGGCCGAGGGTCTAGAGTGAGTGCGCTAGTGTCGCAAGTGCAGCTACTTGTCACGGAACGCAGCATTCCCATTATCACGCAGTCGAAGGTAAATTCATCTCGTGATCGTGATCGCCGAAGTACGAATAAGTGTTTTTAATTGATCATGTGTTTGTGATTTCGGTGTGTTTTATTTTTTTTATCCTAATTTCATAACATATGTGGTGTGAAAATGGGTGTTGGATTATTACCCCTAGAGTTTACCGACTGTCTGACAGATAGTCCGTACTTTCGTGACAACTTACATGCTCACGAGAAAGAGCTCGACAAAACCAGCCAACAGATCAAAAGACTGATCAAAGAAGTCAAAGATCTTCTAACCGCGGCGAAACGTAAGTACTCGTCAAACGTTTCAATCATTTCGTACATCTGTGAACTTGCTAAGTTTTGCACTTTTTCAGAGCGTTTCCTCTAAATTGTATGACGTTTTCCGTCACAGCCATCAAAGGCTGTCAAAAGTCTGAGGTTATGTTTATATTTGGGAACCTTGAGCTTACTTTTCTGATTTTATCCGACGTTTAGTCCTTTTAAGTTACTTGATGAACTTTCATTCATGTGTGCCTCCCCATCTAAATGCTTGATTTATTTCCCTCCCACTTATAGTCATGTTACCAATAATGATTTCACGGCTGATTTCAAGCTGAGAATCAGCGACCTATTTTCAAAGTTCGGCTGATTGTCCCTAGATTTTCGAGTCCTTTGTAGTTTATTATAAGACGATCAATTCTCTTCAATGTACTGAGTCTTGAGTTTGTCCTAAACACTTGTTGCATCCTGGAGTAACAATGTGACTAAACCTGCAATGCAAATGCAGCAAGTGTCAATGAATTGCCTTGCACTGTTTCCATGTTGGAACATTTTGTTTGCATATTGCATGAGTATGCGAAGCTCTCTCAGTTTTACGTGTACCGCATCATTCAACTCAATAGGTAGTCCATCAATGTAAGGGATGGAAGGGGCATGTGTGATGTGGGGGCTCTGTTTTGCCCTGATGCATTTCACACATAGCTTCAAAGGTGTAAGGAATGGTTAAGAGCAAAAAATATTTGCTGGACTTGAATATTGCTCTTGTCTCTCTGCCAAGAAAATCTGAAACAGTGCATTTGCATACCAGAACCAGTCTAGATTAGAAGGTATCCCCCCAGTATAACATTTTTTTTCATACACAGCGCTTAAGTATTTTTAAAGCTGCATTACCTAGTGCGTGTACGCACTGTTTCTCAATGTTAAAAGGGAGCAAAAGAAGTGTCCTAAATCCTGAGCATGATAATGTAATGAGTGGTTTTAAAATTTCCTTATAATTCAAATTAATGTTACAGTTCCTTGATCGTCATTTTTCTGTAATAGCAACTATTTTTTACATCAAGAATTCTAAGATGTATGCAGAAATTATTAATGTATGTTCATTGGAGGCAAACTCTAACATTCTTGTCTTCATCCTAACAACTTTGGATATTAAATATTTTAGAAGAGAATGGCAGGCCTTGGTATTATGATTTCTGGAAATGCAATGCAAAGGAACTACAGCAGTTATTTATTTCTAAAAGTTACCCCTAATTTATCTTGGGTTTGCCTCCCCCGAAAGCCTCCCTTCATTGCCACAAAGAACCGTGCTTTTTACCTTTTATGAAGTCAGAAATTCTTTGCTGTTTTTCTTAGAGATTCTCCAGTGGTTTTTTCATTGAATAAGCATAAAAAAATAACCTTTTAGCCACTAGCTCTACTAACATTACACAATTAAAGAAGCAATAGAAAATACAAATTTCATAGAAACGGTGTCAATATCTTAAATTTTAGATTATTGATTTTCACTAGTCATGCCTATTTTAACCCTTCAGAAATATGTTGCATGGTTCTCCCTTGTTAACTGCATTTTTGCTGGCTCTGATCTGTGCTGGGTTCTTGCAAATGGGCTCTTAAGGTGGGATCAAACAATACCATCTACCCATACCTGGCCATGGGTTTGAGGTTAAATGTTCGTAACTCCCGAGAATACACGGGATTGTATAGGGCGAACTTACAAAAATTGATTCTTTTTACATAAAAAGTGCTTGAATGCGGGGAAAAAAATTTGTTACGAAGGCTCTAAGCAAGGTAGACCGATTGAGCTAAATATATGCGACCGAATTGCGTTTTAATGGAAGAAAAAAAATATTTAATAATGGTGGTGGAGTCATATGGGGAATACAAACAAGGCAAGTGATCATCCACAAGATTTGGTTCGTGAAGCGAGATGTCTTCCTGACGCTGAGTGATGCTAGTTTAGGTCCCAACCGCAAAGTAGCGAGTAAAATAGACTCCTAAATACATGCCCCTTTGAGAAAAATTGGTTTTTTCACCTTATTTCGGTGCAAGTTAGTATTTATTTGAAGGAGGGGGGGGGGACCACTTCAACTCTTATGATTTAAAGGTAGAAATTTTATTTTGTAACACATTTTGTTACATTCCATTCAAGAAAAATTTAGAATGGGTAGAGATAAAGAAGCTGAATATAAGAGTATCTCTTGGATTTGCTAGAAGAACTATAATGTCTATGTAGAACCCCAGAGCCGTTAAGCAACTTTTTGGGGTGTTGTCCTTTACTAAGACCTGACAATTTGCACATTTTACCTTAAACTTCATGATTCCATAAGTCCTGACACCAAAATAATGAGAAAAACTAAAATAATTCACATTTCCACGTGATGTTGAAGTGGAGCTCGATGAAGAAACGACCGTTTGCGCTATGGCCGCTATGTCTACGTCGGGAGCTATTACTCACACACTCTCACACGTATTCTCCAATGGCCAGGTATGGGTAGATGGTATTGGATCAAATTAGAATTTATTTAATTTATGAGAGCACAACGTTACCAACCTTGAACCGGCATTTCAACTTACAACATTTTGTGACTGTTAATTTTCGATTTTATTTGCCCTTTATTTTAGTTTAAATCAATTTTATTTCTGTCCAGTACGGCACTAGAACCAAGATGTTATGTCCCAGAATATATTTGTAGGTATTAGGTTAGATTAGACAGGGATGGATGGGGGAGGGTCAAGAGTTTCCAAATCCAGGCATCTATGTTTTTATGCATTTCTCCGCCCCCTGACCCAGTGTACACCCCCAAAAATTACTTCATATTTTTTAAACTCTGATGCAAGTTAAAGTCATGCTTTTCATCTTGATCCATGAATTCAAGCTCATTATCGCTTTTCATCTGCCCAATTAATTCCATTTCAGTTTTTCTCTGCATTCAAGATCTATAGTAAGTGCATAATGGCACTCTACTTGAGGTTGACGTTTTAATTTAAAATATTTGCACCTATTTTCCCTATTTTTTTTGCTTTTCCAATCGAATGCATTTGGTCATCTGGTCAAGTTAGTAAATGAGGTCTACGTTTCGATTTTGGCTTTAAATTGCTGTCTTGGACCCTGGAAAATAACATCATTCAAAGATCGTGACCATTATGCCGCGAACTTGTGATATTCGGGGAGCTTTTCTCGTGTTTCGCAGATGGAACGACCTTGCCTCGCCTCTGACTTGTCGTGTATTTTGTCTCGCTACCTTCGCGCCGTTTTGTCGCGGTGCGGTGTACTCTGTATGCACAGTTCGATTAGCCGTAGATATTCAAACGGCTGCCGGCAATAAAGTAAGTCATGCTAAGCAAAGCTCGTAGATTATCCGCGTTATTTACTCCCCCACCCCCGCCCTCCTTCAGGGGGTGAACGTCTAAATAGAGTCGTTGTTGTCGTCTTCCAGATGTAGACATACTGACGTCACTCGAGAAGTTTTCTTTCGATGATCGACCAAGCAATCGGTCGCTAGATACAATTTTAGAGCACAGTTGTCTCATGGGCGGAACAAGGGAGAGCCTTCCTCCCCCCCCCCCCCCCAAAAAAAAATAAAAAAATGTAAAAAAATTACCCGGCCCCTCCCAAAAATTGTGAGGAATTTCGCGGAAGTCCGCGCCGAATAAGTTTACGCACTTCTAGACTGCGACAGAAGATCGTCTGATGTCACTTATGCATGCACTGGAAAAAAAACACATTGGATCTAGAGTCCAGACTCTTGTAAGCATCGACAAGAAAAAGTACTCTTGATTCAATCAGAATCTAGCTTAGATCAAGAACCAAGCCTCTTACTTTAAGCGGATTTCATTTTGATTCAAGCAAAAATCCGATTGAATCAAGAGTATTTTTTCTTGTCAGTGTTTTCAAGAGTCTGAACTCTAGATCCAATGTGGTTTTTTTCAGTGTGTAAAATAAAAGGAAAAATCGAGATTGCGGATCTTCTGCGTCGTAGTCTTAAAGTGTGTGAACTTACTTTGCGCACTTTTAGACTCTTTTGCGGAAGAACGCTCATTTATGAACATTCTTGGCCATTTTGGTTTGATATTAGAATCTGAAGATTGACGGTGACATTTGTCGTTTTCAAAGTTTTCCACTCTTTTGGGCCCTAAGAGCTCCATATTTTCACATGTCCGCACTCTCCCTATATCGGTGCTCTATCGAGAACCACCGGGCCGAAGACATTCCCAGACGAGGGAATGTAACTTTATTCAGGGTTGCCATAATTTCGAAGCAAAAATGGGCTTTCCTCTAAACTGCGTTATCAAAACTGCTAATTTAAAGCACCGTAACTCAGCTTTGGCTTATCATTTTTGAGCGTTTCTCCTCACAAAATTATCGTGGCGCGTTTTTCTATGCTCTGGTGTTAATATTTCAATACCGGTCACTTGGGGACTAAGGAGCTAAAAGCAACTGCGTGGGCGAAATTAGGGTCTGGACGGGCACTAAAACTAAAAGACACCCACCAGTTGGGATCTGCTCTGATTGAAGAAGTTTTCCCAGCTCCAAAGAGGGGTCCGAGCCCAGTAAAATTTGAAAAATTGAGTCGTCTCGGGAGCAATTTTTAACTGCTCGCATCGTGAAACTAAGCGATTCACAATGTAAAGGATGAAGAATACGCCACGCATATACCGAGAGTCCAAACCAAGTACAGCTTCCACGGCCGGAGTTTTCTTTCAGTGTCGTAATAATGAATCACTCTGCATAATGGAGATGTTGCATGTGTGAAGAACTTGCGATTTGACAGTTGATTCCTATGTAAAAGTTCGCTAGAAACACGATGGTGCCACTGGTTTTCTCTGAAATTAACTCCCAAGCTCAAAAAAGCTCTCAAGTTGAGGCCGAAATGGAGAGGATATCCCACGCTATCCTGACAGTCCACCTCTACATAAAGACAAACTCTCCATACAAAGATTAGGGAGCAAATACATTGACAAGGCTGCCACTTTATTTGCGGACTCTAAAACTGAAAACACGGCATCCCTGTCAATGTATTTACTTCCTATCTTTGCATGGAGAGTTTGTCTTGATGTAGAGGTGGACTCTCAGGATAGCGTGGGATATCCCCTCCATTTTGGCCTCAACTTGAGAGCTTTTTTTGAGCTTGGGAGATGATTTCAAAGAAAACCAGTGGCACCATCGTGTTTCTCGCAAACTTTTACATAAGAATCAACAGTCAAATCGCAAATTCCTCGCACGTGCAACATCCCCTTTCAAGTTCATAGAAAACTCTGAGAAAGCTCCATGACCTAACCTCAAAATACCGATTTGATCGTCCTCTCCCTACATCGGTACTCAAGAAATGAGCCGAGGAAAGAATGAAAGTCTGAGGAGTAGGAAAGCTTATCCTAAGATGATACCGGACGGTGTGGCGGCGGTGGATATCCGCGGACGAGAAGAGGAGCCTGAATAGTGACTGCATCTATATCTGATGCTCATAAAACGCCCAATTAAACAAAACATGGGGTTATTTTTAACCCTGGATAAGTCCACGGCAAATCAAAGTCGAATTTGGTTTCAAAGTAGAGGAGCGCCGCCCCGTGGATTCACCGCACCAGCGCAACGCCCCCGCGCGAGCACGCTCCAGTGCCGAGGCTTGACTGATCGATTATCGATACCTTACCGCATTTGAAGCTGTGCTAAAGAATCGATTTTAAAGGTGTTCGTTGCAAACATCCTGTCTATGGATCCTTTTCTGTGGGTTTAAATGGCAGATCAGTCGATCAGGGTGTCTACAAGTCCGGAATTTTCGGAAAGTCCGGAAATAGTACTGATTTTTTAAGGGCGGTCCGGAAGTACTGAAAAAGTGCGGAATTCCGTATGAAAGTCCGGAATTTTTTCATTTTTTCATCACTTTGGTCGCAATTTATGCGGGAAATTCAAATTTTTGACATTTTTTGAATTTCGCCAATGGGCCTGTTGCAAACTTTTGCTAGAGCAGAATGAAGAGTTGTTTCCTATAGATAATGCCTCAAAAATCACGATGAGCGCATCGGCAAAGTCTGAAATGCACTCATAACTTCACAATCTGCGTAAGAAATTTGCGGTTTTTTGAGCTTCCCGCTTCAAAAACGATACTACTGCACAGGTGAACATTTTGTTAGAGGAGTCGCTCCATCGTCGGCAATATTCATCATGGCCGACGCTTGCGCAGTTCCTCGCGTAATTCGAGGAGAGTTCAAGGTCAATTCAGGCGGGCGAGGAAAATATGAACGTAAACACGCCGATTGTTATATGGTTTAATCCTGTTCAAGTGTTATCTCGTCCCATCACACGTGTTTTGGCGGACTGGCGTCGGCCATGATGAGTATTGTCGCCAATGGAACGACTCCTCTAACAAAATGTTCACCTGTACCGTAGTATCGTTTTCGAAGCGGGAAGCTCAAAAAACCGCAAATTTCTTACGCAGATTGTGGAGTTATGAGTGCATTTCAGACTTTGCCGATGCGCTCATCGTGATTTTTGAGGCATTATCTGTAGGAAACAACTCTTAGTTTTGCTCTAGCAAAAGTTTGCAACAGGCCCATTGGAGGTACTGAAAAAGTACTGAATTTTTCTGGTGAGGAGGTACTGAATTTCTTGGGAAT
The DNA here is from genome assembly GCF_918797505.1 of Bemisia tabaci. NCBI lineage: Eukaryota > Metazoa > Arthropoda > Insecta > Hemiptera > Aleyrodidae > Bemisia > Bemisia tabaci. Next base: position 44,627,593 of record NC_092799.1, on the reverse strand, counting down.
GTACCGAAAAAGCACTGTAAAAGTACTGATTTTTAGCCAACCTGTTTTAGTAGACACCCTGGTCGATTTATCGCAAAGTACGCCACGTCACTGGCACGTTTTGAACCCTCTTTAGATGAGCCATACATTCGAACAACGTCAGGTACAGGGATGACGCGGTGATGCTACAGAGCATCTCGCACAGTAAGAGAAAGTAACCAAAGTCTGGTGTTAATATATTAGAAGCAAAACACAAAGTAACACAAGCTGGGAACACTATTTTGAAATAATTCCGTTCATTCTTAAAGAGACCTAAGCGCAGTTCGTTTTTCCCCTCTTTTTCCGTCTAAATCGTACGAAAATTTCTGAAACGACCACAGTCTGAATTTAAATTGCAATCCTCTTCTCGCACATCCATTTTTCTCACTTTCGAGATGTATAACGGTGTAGGTTGAAACAATTTCCACTGTTTCCATTAAATTCTCATTTTTCACTTAAGTAATTTTGAGAACGCCCAATTCGGTTGCATTTACGTTTCCAGTATGTGCATTTTACATGTTTAGGAAGTCCACCGACCTTTTTACCGCGAGACGCGACTTCTCGTGAAAGTACGCCAGTAAGAGTCAAAATTCTGCCCACCTTTGAAAAATTTCTCCGAAAAATGATTACATTCCAATGAAGACCGTGACCTCTACATCTACGACATTGGCAACACCTTGCCGTGATTTCAACGGATTAAGGGCGAGCATGATGGCAGGATTAGCTATTCGAGCAACGTACTCACGATTCGGAGCCATACGAAACGTGAAAACACGATTACTCCTTATTTTTCACATCATTTTTTCGTCGTGCCTTCTCGTTTTCTTCTTCCACCGTTTTTCCGTCCCATTTAATTTTTCCACGATCGGTACGAAACCGAGAAAAAAACTAAACGGGAACCCGGTCCACCTACCCGCACGATAAAGAGGGAAAAATTGAAAGAAAATTAACCGTTTGAAGTTTCGAAGCCTAGTTTCGGGTGATTTATTATTCTCAACAGTGGCGTGGCGTGAATTGCGATGTATCGATTGTTATGCCATTTAAACCTATGAAAATGGATCGATAAACAGGATGTTCGCAGCGAACACCTTAATAATCGATTCTTTACCATAGGTTTAAATGGCACAACAATCGATACATCGCAATTCACGCCACGCCACTGATTCTCGAGGCTGGCACAGTCATTCGGTGGATCGAATTTTCCTTCTCCTCGGCGTGAATTACCAAGCAAGCAGGCTCAGGATCGTTTTTATCGGCTAAGTGAAAAATTCAGATTGTAATATACACACAGCATGCAAAATACTAGCGGTTTGAGTTTCTATACTGTGCGGGAAAGGTACGGCACACTTCAGATAGTATGCATTTTCTGTGGGCTGATTATTGAAATTGATAGACAAAACAATAGACAAAGAAGACATACGGAATATTGAGCAATCCTATTTGTTAAAATGGGTGGTTCCTATAGGCTAAAGGAGAATTTGATGGACTACAACTTTAGGGTTTCTTGTGGGGTTCCCGTTAGTTAGTCTATACTTACCTCCTTTGTGCATTACAACCACCCGATTCTACTAACAGGATCTCTCCATACCCCTTTTGACTTCTTTGTCTATAGCTTTGTCTATCAATTTCAATAATCGGCCCGTAGGGTCCAAGCGGAAGCACGAAATACCAACGGATTTTTCACGAAGAGGTTCAAGAACACGGGATTTTCGACTCCTGTATATGCCTAAAGTGCCTCCTGATGATTGGACATTGTCACTTCTTATTTGTCTGCTCTGCTTGTCATGCTAAATAGATTTGTTGTTCTTTTTCATAGTTCTCATGTGCAGGCTTGTTTTGGCCTTTGAAGGTGTGCGACACATTTTTTATGTTTATTATTCTAATGTAAAGAAAAGGAGGGAAAAATAAAAATGATAATTATTAACCTGAAGTCAGTGTCCAGGCATTTTTATATGAAGCAATAAAATGTCGCCGATAAAAATTTAACTTTGAAATCAGTAGATACCGGATTGAAAATGGCTACCGCAAGGAAATGTTTCTACGGATCAAGGTGCGTTTCCTTGGAAATTTTAAAACCACCTAGTACGACACACAAAAAAAAGAAGACAGTTAATCACACCTCAATTGGTTTTATGAACCATATCCTCGGTTCATGCGACCGAGCTTTTCATACCAAACCGAACTATAGAAAAAACTCGGTTGCATAAACCGAGGGTACATTGAACATCTTACTTACGGTTTAACCACTGAAATTCTTTCTCAGTGAGATGGTACTAGGGAAGGAGACTCTATGGAAATGACTCAACATAGGGCGTAAAGTTACGTGCCTAGATAATTTTTAGGAAGATCCCAACTCCAGAAAGCAAGCGGAAGTCGGTTTGGTGGGTGTTCGCTTGACTCCACCACGACCTCCTGATTAATCGTCATCCATTAATTGATCATTAATCTTATTTTGGTGCATCAGTCACCCTTCATTTTCCGATCGTGGGCGCAACTTGTAAGATGCAGCTCTGTAGTGATGTATCGCACGACGCTTAAGTGTTTCTCAACCCCAAAAATATTATGCACTGGAAAAAAAAACACATTGGATCTAGAATCCAGACTCTTGAAAACATTGATAAGAAAAATGACTCTTGATTCAATCAGATTTAAGCTTAAATCAAAAAGAAATCCGCTCAAATTAAGAGGCTTGGTTCTTGCTTTAAGCTTAAATTTGATTGAATCAATAGTATTTTTTCTTGTCGATGTTTTTAAAAGTCTGGACTCTAGATCAATGTGTTTTTTTTCCAGTGTTGCCTTGGGTATGGATATTATTATTTTCAGTTTTTCTTTCAGAAAGAGTCCATCTAAAAAGAAAAACTCAAATGGTCCTCTTCAGCGCCTCCCTTGAACGCGCAAGAGGAGGGCGGGCGTTTCCTCAACTAGAATTTAGATGGGCATTTTGACGTTTTTGAAAAAAAACGTTCTCAGAAGATGCACTGGTTTTAGACTTTATAGTCATGATTCCGGTTTTAATCCTAAAATCAGCCGCGTACGCCTCTTGCACTGGTAGACGCGCTTTCCAGTTGAATAAGTCAGCCCAAGCGTCCAAGTTTCGCGATTAGCATTGTAAACTGAAATGAGAGACGTGATTACAGCCCGTTCTCTCTAATTACTCTTATCTCCGCCAGCGTTTTCATAGCTGTTTTTTAAACATGTCGCTATGGGTGTTATTTTTTTAGTGCTCCCAGCATGCGCCGGTGTTGCCTAGCGCACTCCAAGCGTCGAGTGCTTTTACGGTTTACGATATTTAACGCCCGAAACTAAGTGTTACTTCGTGGGATTAACAAAAACGTTTGAGGTTGTCAGATTTGTCTAGGATTTGTTTTGTGGCATTTGTTGTTCCACAAAACAAGGAAGTTAATTCTACTCCAAGTTTGCGAAATTGAATTAAACATTTCAGTTTTTACTTAAAATATGACAGCGCGATTTTTGTCCAAAATTTTGCTGATTTTTGGTGTAATCAGAAAAAAAATTAGTTCTTAAAAAACGACTAAGAGTGCCCTCGTGAAAGCACGGTCTGCGAGTGAAAATTTTGCAGTATTGGAACGTAGTTATGCTTTTTCGTCTAGAAAGCGACGAATTTTGCCGTTTACAAACCACTAACCAATGGTGAAACTGCAGAAATGCGTATCACAGTTTACGGCGTTGCAGACTTCCTGCCATACTTTATTTGCTGTATGGAAAACTACTCAGCGTCATTTTTTGAAAATTTTAGTTATTTTGCTTCTCTTGTTTATACAGAATATTCTGTGAAAACTTCAAGCCACACTGGAGAAAAAAAACACATTGGATCTAGAGCCCAGACTCTTAAAAACATCGAGAAGAAAAAACACTCTTGATTCAATCAGATTTAAGCTTAAATCAAGAACCAAGCCTCTTAATTTGAGCGGATTTCCTTTTGATTTAAGCTTAAATCTGATTGAATCAAGAGTCCTTTTTCTTGTCAGTGTTTTCAAGAGTCTGGACTCTAGATCCAATGCGTTTTTTTTCCAGTGCATGATATTCAGATGTTGGTTCGGTCACCTTTTGATAAGTCAAATAGTAGCGACGATTTCGAAACACCGCCACCGAGGTACGCATTTTTGCAGTTTCACCGTCGTAATAAAATTAATCGAGCCCCCAAATGACTTGAATAAATCGACGTTTTATCTTCGATGAGTCAAGCCCTCAATACCCGATCCAATTTTGCCAATTGAAGAGTCATTATTAATTCTTAGACGCACCCACCCATACGCCGACTCTTTACCGTTGGCATGGTTATTACCGTTTATGAAGAACTTATCAGTTTATTTGCTCAGTCTTTCTCGATCTCGGAGCAGGTTTTCGTTCAACTGAAACACGCGAATTCCACTTTCACCAAGATTTGCCTGCTTGGGATAGAAACTGAGGTACAGCTGCTTGAATAGATAGGTAGATAATTAAGTATGTATTAATTTAAAATCCTCATGCTATTCAAAACATCCAACACTGCAACATGTAAACTAACGTTCAAAAATTAGCCATAACAGAGATATTTAAACTTGCAGCTTAAATTGATCCAACGGATAACGTGCGATTCTCTCTGGAACCGAATTTAGTTGATCCTTCCACCGTGCTGTTACTTAAATATACTTGAGGGAGGGACAGACGTTCAAAATGAAGCTTCAAAGTGGTGGCTGTTTAGCCAAAGTGTTGCCATCGATTAAGCATCGATGCGTGCAACACTCAACTAAACAGCCACCGCTTTGAAGCTTCACTTTGAACGTCTGTCCAGGGCAATAGGCAAGTTTCGATTGCACCTTGGTTCGGCTTAGCGCCTCTGATTGGCCGGTGGTGCGGTTTGGACCCATCGATGGATGTTGCATTTCCACGTGAAAGAGCAGACAAAATTCGACCCCTGGTTCTACGATTTCACCGCACATCTTGATTCATGCATCAATCAGCGATGAATACTATCCGTGCCGGTTTAGACACGTGCATTACGACTGATAAGATGCACTGATGTTTTTAAGGCATTTTTCAGTCAATCGTAAATGTAAAAACTAGTCCTTTCACGAGGGGCTAATTGCATTACATTTTGCAATAAGGAACCACTATTTCTGGCTCATTTTAGAAACAACATACATGCCATTGGTTGCCCTATTCAGATAAATGTGCTTTCATAGGAGAGCCAGAGATAGTGGTTCCTTATTGCAAAATGTAATCCAATTCAGTCCTTCCATTCGCATTCCTCGCACTCCAGTAATCCTGTTGTCCTTGTGAAAAATACGTATACTCACTTGTAATTGGTCATCAATCGAGTACTTTTCCTGTTGAGGGCTCATTGATCATAGGAACAACACAAGATCGATTATTACTTACGTACTAATATCAAAGCTTTCCGTTTAGTATTCTTTGGTTTGGCGGATGAAGTTATTTTTCACGTATCGAGAGGATTCGCATAATTGAAACCCACAATTTTTTTCGCTCTCGCAACTGTAGTGTCCCATGCCCACTATGATTTAGGGCGAAGTCATCATTTCCGCGGTTCATTGCCCTCGGCTGCCGTTATTTGTATTTGGATGAATTTCATCATTTTATTCATGCATGCGTTCTGTTTATCGAACTTGGTGGAGCGTTGTGCTGTGCACGGCACGATGGTTCCCGCGACGCCTCCGGCCTACAACTCCCCCCCTCCCCTCCCCCCGGGCTCATATTTTCGATTGTTCGGCGCGTGCAAACCTAATTAATATTCGCGAATTTAATAACCCTACCGTCGACTTGCGTTCAAGTCCCTCAAAACTTCGCCAACAAGGCGGTTTAGCGTTTCACTGCCAAATCACCCGCTTATTAGACTACACACTGGAAAAAAAAAACACATTGGATCTAGAGTCCAGACTCTTGAAAACATTGACAAGAAAAAGTACTCTTGATTCAATCAGATTTAAGCTTAAATCAGAAGGAAATCCACTCAAATTAAGAGACTTGGTTCTTGATTTAAGCTAAATCTGATCGAATCAAGAGTATTTTTTCTTGTCAATGTTTTTAAGAGTCTGGACTCTAGATCCAATGTGTTTTTTTCCAGTGCAGACTACACTCTTGATGCCTTAATCAGGGTGTCCACAGTCAGCAGGGTTTCAGGCAGTCAGGAAAGCCGGAAATGATCAGGGAGGCTGTGTTGGGAGAAATTTGAGGTTAGAGTGTCGACTCGAAAACCCAAACTGACGTCGTTTTAGAGAGCGCGAAAAACTTACCGAGTGCCTTTTTCCATAATTCAGTTTTGTAGAGGTACGAATTTCGTGCAAAGCTAAGCAAAAATTATCTTATTTAAACTTAAAATTTAATTTAATTTTTTTTTTTTTGAGGGGGGGGGGGGCTTATCAATGGTGTCTAAAAAGACTCCCTTAGCTCTAAAGCAGTAGAGTCAATGCAAGGGGTCAAGGCAAGGTAGTCAATGCAAGAGGGTCTCCTTAAGCAAAAATTTGATGAACCGATTAAATAAAGGTATTAAAAAAATGTCATAAATTCCACACCCTTATTTCGTAAAATTCCTCGCAATTTTTAACAGAGGCCAATCAAAAGTTTAATGAGGTTATCCGCCCGGTCCCTCACATTCGCTCCGCCAATTGTGGACGCTTTCGACTAACCCGCTTGTCTGAACGATTCTCTCATAGATCATATTCAGTACGTCAGACAGGTGAGATCGTATCGATATCGATTGGTTCAACGTGCAAACATAGCCTTAAAAGTCAATTGAGTAACCTGAGGGAACGGGCTTTTTTGTGATAGATTATTTATTCTTATTAGCGCCACATGGCAATGAAAAGTGATATTGATAGGAATATTCTCACTCTCAGCTTTTCCAAGTGGAATCCTAAAATTTTGGTTTGAGTTAGGTTCTGCTGTTTTGAACCGAACGATACCTAGAATCACAATCGAATACGATCCATTTAGAGCGAAAATCAAGATCGGAAGTGGTATGCTCGAGCGGGGAAGGCCGGAAATGGCTGGGAGTCAACTGAGCGCGAACCGTCGCGTCGCGCCGGGCTGCAATCAGCTGACTCGTCAGAACCAGTGACTGCATCAGTGCATCTGCTTCGGGGAGACTAGCAAGGTCGGCACAGAGCGAGGTAATGCGCCGTCACTTCATTTACGCAGCCCTGCGTGTGCGCACAGGTCGCGCGATGCATTGGACTTCATTCTGCAACGAGGAACTACAGTGGAGATGTTGCATATGTGAGGAATTTGCGATTTGACTGTTGATTCTTATGCAAAAGTTTGCAAGAAACACGATGGTGCCACTGGTTTTCTCTGAAATCAACTCCCAAGCTCAGGAAAAGCTCTCAAGTTGGGACCAAAATGGAGGGGATATCCCGCCCTACTCTGAGAGTCCACCTCTGCATCAAGACTAACTCTCCGTGCGAAGATAGGGAGCAAATACATTAGCAGTGGTGCCGTGTTTTCAGTTTTGGAGTCCCCAAATAAAGTGGCAGCCCTGTCAAAGCATTTGCTCCCTATCTTTGCATGGAGGGTTTGTCTTGATGTAGACGTGGACTCTCAGGGTAGCGTGGGATATCCCCTCCATTTTGGCCTCAACTTGAGAGCTTTTTTGAGCTTGGGAGTTGATTTCAGAGAAAGCCAGTGGCACCATATTGTTTCTCGCAAACTTTTACATAAGAATCAATAGTCAAATCGCAAATTCCTCACACATGCAACATCTCCATTTCTGGCTCCTCCATAAAAACCCTTATTTACGTATAGTAAAACTATTGATACATACGTTGTTTCTTAACGAAGCCAAAAATTTCAATTCCGAATTACAAAATGTAATCGAATTGGTAAATTGGGCTGGTCACAGAATATAGCTTTGATGCTTGATTCTTGTGGATTTGCTGAAAATAATAAGATCCGTCCAAACAGCAACTCTCTTGGTCTAATATTAACCGAGACATCGCGATTTGAAACCAGTTTGCCCTCAATAATCAAGGTAGGCAATGTGAGCGGCTTGGGAGCAGTATTAGTTGCTTGCACCAATGTAGAACTGAAATTCTTCAAAACAGTAAAATTTTTCAGTGTCGCGTTCCTTCAGACCAAATTGCCTTCAATAATCGAGGTAGGCTATGTGAGCGGCCTAGGAGCAGTGAAAGTCGCGCTTGTAGGAATGTACAACTTTTTTTCCTCAAAACAGTAGAATTTTTGACGGTGTTTCGCTCTCATTCAGACCAGTTTTCCTTCAACTTTTGAGGTAGGCAATATAAGCGGCTTTGGAGCAGTAACAGTTGCTCGCAGCAACATGCGTGCAATTTTTATTCTTCAAAACGCAAACTGTAGAATGAGGCTCCAATGAAATCTTTAAATCCGACTTGTCAACCCAACTTGATTAGAAAAAGCCCCAGTAAAAAGTTTGCCTTCGTAGACTAAGGTCCCTCGAACCGGACGGTCACATTTTTTTATAATGACCCATTAATAAAGTCAAAACATAGTAATCTGCATTTGACGGAATTAATTTTATAGCTGTCACATAGCAGTCGTCTCGTCGAAGCCAGTGACTGCGTCTGCTCCGAGGGAGCCTAGCAAGGTCATCGCGGCGCTCCACGACTCGATTTGCGCGGCCCTGGTTGAAAAATCATTCGTTTCTTGTGAAAAAAGAGGGATGGTGAAACCAGAAAAGGCCAGTGGCGTGGCGTGCTTTGCGATGTATCGATTGATCTGGCATTTAAACCTAAGGAAAAGAATCGATTAACAGGGTGTTCGCAGCGAACACCTCAATAATCGATTCTTTACCACGGATTCAAATGGGGGAAGACCGATAATCGATCATTTACGCCACGCCACGGGAAAAGGCGTCCGGGGAAACGCGATCTACCGTAAACCTCCGAGGTTGCTGCGAGCTACGCATGGGCTACGGAGTCCGGTGTTGGGTTACTCCCTCTGCTTTGCGGATCTTCCGTTCCAGCTTTCGAGCCGACACCATCGTTGTAATTAGTTCGGTCAAACATAATTATCCGCAGTATTTTCTGTGCGATGAATCTCTCAATGGAGATGTTGCATGTGTGAGAAATTTGCAATTTGACCATTGATTCTTATGTAAAAGTTGGCGAGAAACACGATGGTGCCACTGGTTTTCTCTGAAATCATCTCCCAAGCTCAAAAAAAGCTCTCAAAGTGAGGCCAAAATGGAGGGAATATCCCACCCTATACCCTGAGAGTCCACCTCTACATCAAAACAATCTCTTCTTGCAAAGATAGGGAACAAATACATTGACAGGGCTGCCACTTCATTTGGGGACTCCAAAACTGAAAACACGGCAACCCTGCTAATGTATTTGCTCCCTATCTTTGCAAAGAGAGTTTGTTTTGATGTAGAGGTGGACTCTCAGGGTAGGGTGGGATATCCCCTCCATTTTGGCCTTACTTTGAGAGCTTTTCCTGAGCTTGGGAGATGATTTCTGAGAAAACCAGTGGCACTATCGTGTTTCTCGCGAACTTTTACGCAAGAATGAATTGTCAAATCGCAAATCCCTCACACATGCAACATCTCCATTGGAGAGGAGTAGAAAATGCTGTGAAAAAGTGGCGACTCCTCTAAGTTTGAAGTTGGGGTAGCGACTAATTTTTGCTCCGAAGAACTTGTTATTGCATTCCTAAAACCGCACTGGTCAAACTTGGATTTCTTTTTCTTGTTTAATTCTGGGAATTTCGATTAAAACTGTGCAAAGCTATAGTTTGAAAAAGTTGGTTTCATCTTTTGATTGTATGTGAAACAATCTATTCTACTGGAGGCAAGCTGCTTTCTCCAGCATCAATTATTTCTGACAGATTTAAATGCACTGAAATTGTTTTTCTTGAGATATGATCTTGACTTAAAGCGTCGTCTCTTGTCGACAAAATTTGTCTTCTGTTTAGTTAAACCCTTGCGGATTTAACTTGAAGTCCGTTTTTTTGAGTTGAAAAAACGTTGTTTTGCTACGTCAAAATAATGTCTCAAGAAAAATTTGTTTTCAGTGTGGAGAAAAAATATGTACCAATTTGAGAGAATCGCCACTGAATAGTACTTTCGTATGTTCTTTCGCTGAACCTGCATGCCCCAGTTTAATGCTCGTTTTAATTTTTTCTCTGTCACTTCGAAATCGTTTAGGTACTGTTGTTCCAAGAACTATCAAAGAAAGTGAATACCGAAAAATTTTGTATCTCCCATGCCGAAAAATTTGAGTTTCACTGCTTGAAAAGCTCGCCGTAATGTTTGCGACTGTAAAGTTTGCTATTCGTAGGAAAAGAGGAAAATCTTTGGCTGTTGACACGGCATGTGTTTTTGACAATTGAGCAAGGTCGATTAAGTCAAGAGGTTGGTCTTGGTGGCGGTCACGGTGGTCGGAGCGAAAGAGTTCCATCGTCTGAGTGACCTACAATGCTCGGGTGGAGCAGCCAAGCAATTAGTGTTGTCTAATAGCTAACAGTAATTGGCTCATCCACGTCTTACTGCTCCACTGCTCAAAACGTCGGCGAGCTTCATTTGCGACAATCCGCGTGGAAATTGCTCGTTTGTCCCGGAGAAAAGAACGATTTTTTCTATCCTCTTTTTTTACTTATTTTCTCTTTTCGTCCGTTTTCTCCCGTTTTGAAGAAGTGTTTGAAGCCTTTATCGCCACGCGAGTGACCCATTTCGGGACTAGACCTTGATTGCTTTCCATTGTATAGCGGCCTGCGGTCACACTCTCTTTTCGCCGGGGACTTTTCCACGCGGGGTGAACGCGCTCGCTGGTCGGATGATCGAATATTGATCTTTCCCCATTTGAAGTTATGGTGACGAATCGATTATTAAGATGTTCGTTGCGGACACCCTGTTTATCGATCCTCCTCCGTAGGTTTAAATGTCAGATAAGTACTGATTACTATGTGAAATTTTGCGAGAAACTCGATAGTGCCTCTGGTTCTCTCTGAAGTTCAACCTAAAAGCTCAAAAAAGCTCTCGAAGTTGAGGCTGTAATGGAGAGGGTATCCCACGCTATCCTATGAAAGTCCGCCTCTATATCAAGATACACTCTCCATGCAAAGATAGGGAGCAGATACATCAACAGGGTTGCCACTCTATTTGGGGACTGCAAAACTGAAAACACGGCAACCCTGCTAATATGTACACGGAGGAAAAAACTTCGTGCGTGGGACCCGAAGTTGAGGTCATATGGATCTCTGAAGTTTTCAGATCACGTATCTAAAAACTAGAGGTCCAGCTGCCGTAATTCGGGTCAGACATCTAAAGTACGTCGATATATACCGAATGGTTCGGGTCACACATCTGAAGTACTTCCGATACATACCGAAGTGCTTCGACGTCTGACCCGAACTTCGGCAGCTCGACCTCAAGTTTTCGGATGCGTGATCAGAAAACTTCAGAAATCCATATGGCCTCAACTTCGGGTTCCATGCACGAAGTTTTTTTCTCCGTGTACTTGCTCTCTTGAGAGTTTGATTAGATATAGGAGTGGACTGTCAGTCAAAGTAGCGTAGGATTTCCCCTCCATTACGGACTCAACTTTGAGAGCTTTTCTTGAGCTTTGTAGTCGATTTCAGGGAAAATCAGTGTCACCATCGTGTCTCTCGCGAAATTATACGTAAGTGAAAGTACTTAGATCGGAAATCCCTCACGCATGCGAGAGCTCCATCGTAATCGAGAATTGGGAAATGTACACATCACAGAATCACAGACTTGTACCCACGTCAATCGATTGTTCATTTTCCTGTAATCTCTTCAGTTGTTCTTGAACAGAGCTTGCTAGGCCTCAGACTCGGAACGGCAGCCGGACTATGACGTCAGACGAACGCATGCAGGGCGACCCATTCCGGCGGTACGGCGCGCGGCCTTATCCGCAGCCGCAAAAACCGGAGACGACGGTTGCTGCCTCGGTGTATTTACAATGCAGTCGTTTGTAATGTAAATAATAACGTAACGTGTCCTCACAGCTATCATTAGCGAACCGCGTGCTGTTTATATGCTCCATCATCCCAGTGAAATTTTAAACAGCTCGGCTCGCCGTCGTCGCTTCGTCCGGATTCCGGAGCCTGAAAAATCGGCTCGAGAAAACTTAAGGCCGCTCGTTTTCGAGTGGGGCGTGCTCGGCTCGTCGTTTATGTAAATTCTCCCACACAATGCGGCCATTACGCGCCGTATAGGTTCGTGCTAATTGGGTTCCTGTTGATAACGTATGCTCCGGTTTTCCGCGATTGCGACCGTCCGAGGAAAAGGGGTCTCGCTACTCGGGACGGAGTTTTCAGTACACAGGGTGTCCAAAAGTCCGGAAAGTCCGGAAATAGTACTGATTTTAAAAGGACGGTCCGGAAGTACTGAAAAAGTGCGGCAATTCCGCAAAAAGGTCCGGAATTCTTTTTAAAATTTTGCCGATCTTCGATCATTCATGCTTCGCTATACTGTTTCTCAACAACTCATTTTCTCTATTAATTATTGTTTGTTTCCTTTATTGCAGGTAAGTTACATACCTGTCTCGACATGTTCTCGCTGTATTATTTCTCCAGTATTTCGTAAGTTCAATAATTATCCAAAAATTTACGTGTTTGCGACTCAAACTTCTCCAACTATCGAAGCTCTGTATCAGGCTGAATTTTCTAAAGTGTCCCAAAATATCAAGGCGATTATAAATATTTTTCCTCATTAACCTGGTTCAAGACACGCTAAACGCGGAAAAAACTAAACAGCCGCTGCTGCATATGAACCGCGTTAAGCAGAAAGGAACCAATCCACATCAGCCATTACCAAATTTAACTGGGCAATTTCATTTTTCACATGAAAACGGTTGTGCGGATGTTTGTTTTGCAAATTTTAGTTCATTTTCTGCGTAACACGAGCAAATACCTAAACATTTTCAAATTAATTTGCACAAACGTTCTCTTGTCAAAATCAAATTATCCAGTTACATTTGATGCGGCTTGGTTCTTTTCTGCTTAACGCGGTCCATATATAAGCCAGAAAAAGTTCCTCTAGAGATCAGCGGAACTCACAGTTGAAAGATTTAATTAGTCATTCGACTTCTTATCGCCGTTTGATGGTTCCAGAGTAAACAGGGACATAACTTTGTCGTATTTACGCTAGGGTGGCTTAAAGCAACCGAATGTTCTTCGTAATCAAAAATGTATTTTTTCCGATGAATCATAAATTGATTATGATTCATTCATGACAAACATTTGAATTTGGACCTCGGGAGACTCTGTATTTAGTCGGTCATTTTCTACCCTAGTCTATGAGAACCACTCATTACAACCAATAGGGTTGCTTCATACTCCTTCGTTCTCTATGTCTATCGCTTTGTCTATCAATTTGAACAATTAGCCCACAGTTTGAACGTGAAGGAGAGCCTTAAATCGATTTATCGATTTATTTAGACGCAATCCGAAGCAAAATTTAGACCTGGAGCAATCGAAGCTACGGCTGTAGCACCCGGAACTTTCGGCCCCCTGAGCCCGGAACGGACTGGAGGTCTATATAACCCGTAACTTTTTTTTCCAGTGTGGATCGGCACGGAGGTGCAAAACTGAATGGGCTGCGTACAAGGGATCGAGTCAGTTAGAGAGGTCGGACATGGAATTTTTTATTAAAACTGCGAATTTTGATCTTTAATTCGTCGCATTTTAAATTTTATGGGGTGATCTTTGAAGTAAATTTCACGAGGAAATCAATGGAGCCACTTTTAAAATCTCAAAATTTCGTATAAACGGAGTTATGAGCTTTTGAAGTTTCCAAATTTTGTCCGACCGCTCCTACTGACTCGAACCACTGTGCGGCGACAGACAAGCGACGAGCAGCGTGAAAATTCGTTCATTTTTGGAGGCAAGAACAGCGATTCAGAATGCGCCGAGTATGAGAGAAAATAGACGCTGGAAAATGAGGAGGCAGCTCCAAGTATCGAAGGAAGAAAACCTCGCGATCTGGAGGCCGCACAGCGAAATTCCCATTCATCGCCCGGTGAAAAGAAATGGTTAATAGGATATGAAAATAAGAATAAAAAAATCTGAATGGACAATACGGACAGTATGTAGGGGGGAATAGAAAATGGTGAATGAAACGGGTGGGGGAAGGAGGAGAAAATATGAAGAAATAAGCGGCGCTGTTAAGTCGGGAATTGAAAAGCGCAAGTAAGCGAAAATGTGTGCCGTGGAGCGTCGATGCCGGATGGGGAATAAGTTTTAACCGGTCCCAAAATTTTTTTAAATTAGTAGGTTACCACAACAAGGCAGCGCGATTGGTCCTGGTCCTTTCCAAAGTATATGTATACTATGTAAACCTTGCATTGCTCAGAGGTTATAACCATCGTTCAACTCGGCAACGTCGAACCGTCCGAACGAAGTGCTTCTTCAAGCTGATATTCTCCCCGAAAGTTCGCCACCAGTGGCGAGACGTGAATAATCGAATTTCGACAATTCCCATTTGAAGCTGTGGTTAAGAATCGATTATTGAGGTGTTCGTTGCGAACACCCGGTCTATCGATCCTTTTTAATAGGTTTAAATGGCAGATCAATCGATTTTTTGCAAAGCACGCCACGCCACTGTTCGCCGCCCTTTAAGTTTTATTCAAGCCTGACTATACCATCCGGCTCTACCGTGCCAAGAAAGAAAGCCGTCTACGCCTCTAGGCGCTTTCAAGATTTCCTTTGGTAAGAAACAAATTTTTAAGGAAACTTGGAAATTCTTTACTCTATTTTCTTAGCGAATTTCACTCGTAATTTCATCTAAAACAAACAAACTAAAGTTTTGGAAACTTGGAAAGCCCTGAATAGACGATCAAATTCCGAACCAATTCCGATCAAAGTAGACATGCTGATGACTGATGGTCACCATCTACTATCAAATGTTGACGGGCCGCACTTCTTTGTTCAAAGTAAGATCAGAATGGAGTGCCACCATTCATCATTTCCCGCCACAGGAAACATTTCTGCCAAGTTTTCATTTTAAAATGAAGCAAATTAATGGGTTTAAGACTGATGACTCCCGACACTTTGATGCTACTTTGATCGGAATTGGTTCGGGAATTTGATCGTCTATGTAGGGCTTGAAACTCATGACTTCACCCGAAGCTCATCGTCCACCAAGTAGGTAGGTCAACAGCCGAAAACAGAGTGATGACTGTTGCTCCCTTATAATTGTCCATGAGGAAGTGTTGAGTCCCCGAAAGTAAAAGCTTCCATCTGTTGCCAAGTGGCCACTGGAGGGTCTCTTTCTCTGGAAAGAGCCGAAAAAATGGAGATGTTGCATGTGTGAGGGATTTGCGATTTGACTGTTGATTCTTATGTAAAAGTTCGCGAGAAACGCGATGGTGCCACTGGTTTTCTCTGGGATCAACTCCAAAGCTCAAAAAAAGCTCTCAAATTGAGGCCAAAATGGAGGGGATATCCCACCCTACCCTGAGAGTCCACCTCTACATCAAAACAAACTCTCCATGCAAAGATAGGGAGCAAATACATTAGTGGGGTTGCCGTGTTTTCAGTTTTGGAGTCCCCAAATGAAGTGGCAGCTCTGTCAATGTATTTGCTCCCTATCTTTGCATGGAGAGATTGTTTTGATGTAGAGATGGACTCTCAGGGTAGGGTGGGATATCCCCTCCATTTTGGCCTCACTTTGAGAGCTTTTTTTGAGCTTGGGAGACAATTTCAGAGAAAACCAGTGGCATTATTGTGTTTCTCGCGAACTTTTACATAAGAATCAATGGTCAAATTGCAAATTCCTCACACATGCAACATCTTCATTCGACCCCTGGCTCCCCGTAGCTCCGCCGTGGCACCAGTCGGGCGAGTTGGGTTTCCCGGAACCGGTGAGTTTTCACGGACTCGGGACTCGCGTCGACGGAGGGAAAACTAGAGCAAGGCTGTCGAGAACTGCATGGGCGCGTTTCAACGTCAAGTCCTTGGACTTGCTCTAGCCGCGCGGCCGAGGACGCTCCCTTTACCGGCAACAGAGGCGTCGCGGCGTGAGCGGGAATCATCAGCAACGTGGACGTGGAGCGCACCGGTGGACGTCAAAGAACTCGAGGAGCGTGCTGCGTGCACCGATGAAAAGGAGCCAGATCATCGCCTCGTTTCGCGCTACCTCCCGAGTCCCGACCCACGGACCCGCCAACGACAATGATGCTCCACTCATAACGCGACGACGCGACCGGCACGCTTTGAATCATCTCCGCTCCGGACGCTCGTCTTTCGCCTGCTTCGACACGTTCGGTGAAGAGCGAGGAGAGTTGTGGAATGAGGAAGGAGAGATGAGTATGAGAGGTGCCGAGATTGAGGAAGGAGCCAAGTAGGGTGGACAAATTCCATGAAAAATAAATTCTTGAAATTTTAGAAATTCATGAAAGATATTGAAAAATACCCAGGGTTTCATAAGTCCGGGATTTCCGGAAATAGTACTGATTTTTTAAGGGCGGTCCGGAAGTACTGAAAAAGTGCGGAAATTCCGCAAAAAGGTCCGGAATTTTTTGTCATTTTTGTCGCAATTTAAAATTTTTGAAATTTTTCTAATTTCGTCAAATGGAGGTACTGAAAAAGTGCGGAATTTTTCTGTTGGAGAAAGTACTGAATTTCTCGAGAATGTACTGAAAAAGTACCGTACAAGTACTTAAATTGGCCAGCCTGTTTTAGTAGACACCCTGATACCGGTTCCTTGTCAAGTTTCGCAAAATGTAAAAATTGTGACGTTCTTCTATTTTTGTGTGTTTGAGTGCGGGTTGCGTACTCTAGCTCCTGAAAAATATGAAATATTTCACAGCCTCATGAAATTGCATTAAATATTTCATTGAAATTTCCAATCCTCCATTTCTTTCTTACGTTCCATGCCACCCTGGGACAAAGGGCTGGGTTCTGGGGACTATAGGACTTGGAAATCCGTGATATTCTGGGTGAATCCAGCTAATGGAAATAGCCGGGAAAATCAGGAATTAGTCAGGAGATTGGTGCTGAAAACCAGTGGTGTGGCGTGCTTTGCGATGGATCGATCGAACTGCTATTTAAACCTGTGGAGAAGGGTGTTCGCAACGAACACCCTGTTCAAAGACCGATAAGAATAAATGAACAAATTTATTTTCATCCGAATCATTGGAGAAAAATCTTGTTTTTTTCCCCCAAGAGAATCTGAATGAAATTGAGAGGAAATCCTGGATTTTCACCGAGGGAGTTTTTCTTTCAAATCACATGAAAATTCAGGAAATGACAGAAAAAAATCGAGCATTCTGTAGGCTCCATGATGAAATAAAATACCATAAAAGTAACATAAAACTTTTAAGTAATGTTCAAAAGTTAAATTTTTTCGACCCGCAGGTTCCTCTCATAATATCGCAACAGGCGCTTTGATGAATCTTCTCCGCCGGTGGCTCCTCTTTGCCCTGCCCCCCCCCCCCCCCCCCCCCACCTCGTTCGGCGAAGAGCGAAGAGCGCGGAAAGGGGGAAGAGGCGCAAGAGAGGACGGAGGGCGAAATTAAATAATAAATAACAATAAAGCTTATAGTGATTTTGTCCAAGTTTTTCATGGAGGAACCAGGTGCTTCGATGCTACCGTGATTACACGGTCTCTTCGCGTGAACAAAGAAAGGAGGAAATAAAAAAAAGTCCTAAAAAATGGAAGGACGTAAAAAAAATTAACTTGAGGTTCGCTTGAAAAAGTTATTTTTTATTACAAAGTGATGGAAGGAATCACAAGGATAAAGGATTTAAACGAGAAAGTAAAGCAGAATCATACATTTTCCTATGGAGATTAAATTAATAATGTTCTTACCATGAAATCATATTCAGTTTAATTCGACCTAACATTCTTGATCTTTTGCAGATCCTCAGCTCCAATTTCATAAGTTGATGACGACCGCAAATGAAGTGAGCATGAGCTTAAACTCAACGAAATCAGCCGATCAAAAAGGTTGGGCGACTCTATAGTTGGTGCCTTTCTGTTGAATTCTGTCCAGATTAGCATCGTTGTTTTTGCACCAAGTGAATTGGACATTCATTCACAATCAGTGAAGTTTTACCTGACTTTCAGTCACATATCGAATGTCGAAATGAAACGTCTGAAAAACACACCGATGTCCGTCAGGAAGTGGAAAGCGTCGCGTTGGCTCTCCAGTTTTCCTCGGTTTTCTCTTTCTCGTTTGGCCGTTTTCGTGTAATCGTTGCCGTCGTATTGTTGATCGTCGGTCTCAATTTATGGGTTCTCGAGGTGGACTCCATACTCTATTGACCGACGCGTCCGGCGTCGCGGCGCGCGGTGGACATCAAGGCGCGTCTTTTCGTCGTTGCTATCCCATCGATGCCAGGTGAATGTGCGCTGACCGCGTATCGAAAACAACCAGTTTCTCCCGTAGGTACACTGGAAGAAAAAAGAAGAATAAAACAAAGTTGGTTAGAAACATCAGCGGGCTGATTGTTGAAAATAGACAGAAGCTATAGACAAAGATGCCATATCAGCGTTTCTACGAGTCCGGGAAGTCCGGAAATTAGTACTGATTTTTTAAGGGCGGTCCGGAAGTACTGAAAAAGTGCGGAAATTCCGCAAGAAGGTCCGGATTTTTTTTTTTATCATTTTTGTCCCAATTTGAGCGAGAAATTCAAATTTTTGAAATTTTTATAATTCCATCAAATGAGAGTATACTGAAAAAGTACTGAATTTTTCCGTTGAAAAGGTACCGAATTCCTCGGAAATGTACTGAAAAAGTAATGTAAAAGTACTGATTTTTGATCAGCCTGTTTTGGTAGACACCCTGCTTACGGAGTATGGAGCGATCCTATTAGTTGGAATGGATGGTTCCTATATACAAAGGGAGAAAATGATCGACTAATATTCAAGGGTCTCTTGTGGGTTGCCGTTTGTTAATCTGCCTCCTTTGTCCATTGGAAACACCCGCTTCCATCAATATGATCCCTTCTTATCCTTTTTGTCTTCTTTGTCTATCGCTTTGTCTACCGATCTCAACAATCAGCCCGCTTAATGTTCGATGTTCGATTGATCGGTGTTGATGTCGATTGTTTTATAAGTGAAAAGTGGAAGTTCAAAACAATTTCCCTTTAAAAATTGTCGATTGTTTAAAAAATGTAGTTCGGAGGTTCAAAACTTCGTAAGCGCTACAGGGTGTCGCCAAGATTGTGGAACATTTCTTTTATTTAGTGGGTATCTAGTGGCTAGACAAGAACTATCTCATTCCTGAAATTAAAACTAAAATTCAAAGCAAAATTCCCACCAAAAATTTCATGAAGAGGATGTATTAGGTCCTTTTACAGTGAGTAATAACTCCACGCAATCTAATAGCAATCCCTGCTGGTGCTTGCTGCAGGTTTTGACTGTCCACTTTTCCACTTTAAGATGGATATCAATTTTGACTGGTTCAGTGTTGCCAACTTCTAAGAAATGTTTTCGGCTTCTAGTTAAGTGGCGAGGCGTGAACTATCGATTTTCGATATTTTTCCCATTTGAATCTACGGTAAAGAATCGATTATTAAGGTGTTCGCTGCGAACACCCAATCTATCGATCCTTTTCCATAGGTTTAAATGGCAGAGCAATCGATAAATCGCTAATCACGTCACGCCACTGTTCTAGATGCAGCCTTCGAATGATTCATTGTAAAATGACCTAATTGAAAACTAGATTTGAAAGTTTTTTTCTTCTTTTTTTAATTAACATAGGTCCTTGCATTATGAAATTCTTTATCATACCCATGAATGAGAGCTATGTATTATGTGAATTCCTGGACTCGTGCCAGGTTGGCGAATAAGGCTCTCTGAAATTCAGAGGAGTTGATTTTTTTCCTCAAACGACGACCCTCAATTTTTTATCGGTGTCTCCAACAGTTTGGGCAGTCTTTCATAGTGAATGCCGTAATCTCGGCAAAAAATGTCCATTGATGAATGTGATCAATGACCAATAGAGACTTGTAAACTGAAATCCATCGCTCTCTCCTCTTGCTAGCTTATCAGTGCTGTCAGTGAAGATACGTCAATTTTAATCGCCGTTTGGACCCTTGTGTTGGAGACAAGATCAAATTAGAGTGAATCATTCCTCTTGGTTCTCAAAGCGAGGTATTCCTACTATACTGGTTTGACCATTAGGAACACCTCACTGAAATGGAATCATCTCCTATTTTTCGCCTCCGGGGCAAGATCGAATTATCAAATCTCATTGGATACCGAATATCGTTTTTGTTTACCCTAACGAAAATTGCATTCTATTAAAGAGGTTTCAGGACATTTTGTCAACGTCTTTTTGTCCGCGCACCTTTTTTGTCCAGTAGTTTACGCCCACATGTAAAATAAGCAACGGTGACTTGGTCCAAGCGTTATATTTTAGTCGGTATGTAAAATTATATTGACAGTACGGAAATGAGAAATTGAGAGAGAGGGAGGTGTTGTTATGGTTGCTCATTTTCTAAATGAAATGTTATTACTTTCTCCATTTGAATCATCTTTTTAAATTGTCGTTGGTGAATATTTGGTTTTATTTCTATCCTTAAAATATTCGATGTACAATATAATGTGTATAGGTACTTTTTTATTTTTTTTAAATTTTTTCTTCACGAAATTATTATTTCATTTTGAAAACATTTATATTTTTAAAACGTGACAAATATTTGTAAAACCTTTTCCAAGTGACATTAATCTCAATGAGCCGCAGTTGTGCCGACAGAAACTGCAAAAATGAATAAAAGAGGGGAAAAAACCAAGAAGGACGCAATCTTTAGTTTTAACCCATTTGCAACATCGATCTTTTAGAGTCAAATGCGTCAAATTTTGAGCGTTTGATTGCGCGCACACCTCGTTGCAGCACAATAAAAGCTCAAAATAAAAAAATTAAAGTGCTTTGGAAATCATTAAATTTGACACGGAACCACCAATATTTAAAAAACACACATTATATTATTATTCTCCTTTGATAAATTGATACATATTTTTTTCACATCAATATAAATGAGAATAATCAATGCAGAGTGTGCAAACATTTCAAAACCATAAGTTAAAAAACGCTGACTATTCGACAGTAGGAGTAAAGTAAAGTAAAGTAAAGTAGGAGGAAATATTAAAGCCCAACAGAGCGGAGCGGCGTGCCGCCGCGCCGCCAGCGCGAGAGGCTCACTGGCGCCTACAAACCTAAGTAGATACTTCACGCATTGCACAATGCTTGAAGTATCCACTTAGGTTTGTAGGCGCTACGTGGTCTGTCCGGAAAGTATCAGGACTTTTTAGATTTTGAGAAATCGAGCTTACCTATGACATTGTGGCTTTAATCTCCTTCGAAGTACTCTCCGTAAGACACAATGCACTTGTTCCAGCGATTTTTGAGCTGTGCAAAACAGTCCAAAAAGCACTCCTTTGGGATGTCCTTCAGCGCTCTCGTCGTATTCTCTTTTGGGTCATTGATGGAGTCAAATCGAGTCCCTTTCATTGGAGATTTCATCTTTGAGAACAGCCAGAAGTCGCAAGGAGCTATGTCTGAACTGTATGGAGGATGTGGAACCAGAGGAATACCGAGCTTTGCCCAAAAACTGTTGCACAAGACAGGAGGAATGAGCCGGAGCGTTGGCACAAATTTCGCTGCCACTCTACGGAGCCCGAGTTTTTCAGTTAAAATTTCCGCAACGACGGTCTTCGGGATATTTAGCTGCTTTTCCAGTTCCCGCATGGTTAACCGACTGTCTTGGGCAATAGTTCCCCGAACTTTTTCCACATTATCGGGAGAATTCGTCGACGAAGGTCTCCCGGACCGCGGATCACTAGCGACTGTTTCACGACCCGATTTAAAGCGATCATATCACTCATAAATATTGCTCTTGCTCATAGAATCAGTGCCAAAAGCTTTCCGAATCATTTCCATGTTCTCCTTGGCAGTTTTTTCTAGATTAAAGCAAAATTTAATACAATTTCTCTGATCTTCACGCTCGGTCATTTCACGAAAAATAAAAAACGCGACGATAGCACTTGACACACACACTTTGATCAGTTGATTGCAATCGAATGATTAAAGGTGTGAAAGCCCGATTGTGTGGCTGCATTGGAATGGACATTGGCAAAGTCCAACCCAAGTTTCAGCTCATTATATGCATTACATTCCGAGATAATCAAAAAGTCCTGATACTTTCCGGACAGACCACGTAATGCGCGTTCCGCGCTGGCCGCCCGCTTGCCGTGCGGCGGCGCCTGAAGCAACTATTTCACAACAGAGGTGTTGCACAGTATTATAAGAAATTGAACGTATTAAGCATGACAGGCATCTCTTAAAAGTACAGATCTTTCCTCTCAAAATAAATCAAGATACTTATCGTACACTGGAAAAATCCAAGAGCCTTTAGCTGAGGCAAATATAGAGGTTTATCCGGTTCAGGTATAACAAGGTGGGAAAATCTTGAAAGATAATTAAGTCCTGTTACACCAAAGAGGTGTAGAGAGTTTAAGTGAATTTTGTCTCATGGAATTGACGCTCCCCCATTTTTACCAAAACTCTCCACTGTATATTATTCTCCGTTGGACCAAACAGACAAAACAAAAAAACAAGCAAACCCTCATTCTT
The DNA here is from genome assembly GCF_918797505.1 of Bemisia tabaci. Classification (NCBI taxonomy): domain Eukaryota; kingdom Metazoa; phylum Arthropoda; class Insecta; order Hemiptera; family Aleyrodidae; genus Bemisia; species Bemisia tabaci. Next base: position 44,605,037 of record NC_092799.1, on the reverse strand, counting down.
CCAAGACATTATACATTTTCATCAAAAACGTCCTGAGCAATTGTCATTTGTATTTACATGTGGGCCAATTAACTTTGGGTATCAGCTGGCTCCCGGACCACAAAACTCCCGTGCCGAAAAAACGCGTGGACGTAAATTACTGGAAAAAACAGGTGCGCGGACAACAAATCGTTGACGAAATGTCCTATAACCATCAAAGAGGTCACCTGATGCTAAGTGGCTTGCTACAGTTGAATATGCCCGACCTTTATGGTTCTGATCGGTCTCCAAGCTCGAGAACTGATCAGAACAGGATTAGGTTCGGTTAAGTTAGGTCACGCAACTAAACTAACTTGACGGCAATGCGGGAGGTATTACTCGACTTGAAGGCGCCTCAATGCTGGATTTGCACCCACTATTCCAGCAACTTCGATCAATAGAACTTTCTAGATCTCTTTCAGTACTCCCTCCCTATCGGTTAAGCGCTGTTTGATTTAAACCCACCTTTAGAGTTCCGTAATATTAAAGTGTTGCAGAAATTGAACGGCGCAACTGTCCCACCAAGACGGCGAAAGATTTTCTCAACATCTCCGAAGGATGACCTGATGATTAAGTCTGGTAGTGTAATTTAATATAAGTAAGTGGAAGAAATATAGACCATTCCTAAAATTCAAGTCGCTGTGAAATGTATAGTTTTCTTATTATTAGCTCTGGAAGTCGAAGGAGCCTGTTTTTTTCCTCCTTACACTTCACCAACGCTGTTTTGTCGGAATTCGCCTACACAGAGTAGAGGCGGATCCAGCAATTTGGCAACACCGGATTCCCTCCATTTAAACATACGCTAAATAATCGATTACTATCGGAGCACCTGGCCCCTCCAAAAATCGATACATTTTCATAGATTTAAATGGAGGAAATCCGGTGTTGCCAAATTGCTAAATCCGCCGATGGTACAGAGAGATATCACACAGGTCACCAACGATGTGAATTTAAGACGCACTCTAGCGGCGAGACCGCGTTACCACTATGCGATTTGCTAAAATGCTATCTCGCCTTCTGTTCAATCCATTTTTTGTAAAACTGATTACCACGGGGTAGTTTTCCTCCGGGAAAATCACACACGTTTCTCGGAAAATCTGTATTTTATCAGAAAAAAATTGGGAACATCAAATTATCCGTAAGCAGTTTTTTTCGAGCATGGATACCCACGGTGTACAGAAAGAGATGAAAAGACTAGAAAATTCTAGTAGTTAGGTCAATATCGAAGTTGTTGAAATGGTGTATGCAAATTCAGCATTGAGGCGCCTTCAAGTCGAGCGATACTTCCCGCTTTGCCGTTAAGTTAGTTTAGTTGCGTGACCTAACTTAACCGAACCTGGCCCTGTTCTGATCAGTTCTCGAGCTTGGAAACCGACTAGAACCATAAAAGTCGGGCATATTCAACTGTAGCAAGCCACTTAGCATCAGGTGACCTCTTTGATAGAATGCAATTTTTGTTAGATCAATATCGGAGTTGTTGAAATGGTGTGTGCAAATTCAGCATTGAGGCGCCTTCAAGTCGAGTGATACTTCCCGCATTGCCGTCAAGTTAGTTTAGTTGCGTGACCTAACTTGACCGATCCTGGCCCTGTTGTGGTCAGTTCTCCGGCTTTGAGACCGACCAAAATCATAGTAGTCGGGTATATTCTATTGTAGTAAAGAGAAAATTTGCTCCGAAGTCCCGGAATCACCTTTTATGTTTTATTTTTTACAAGGAAACTCGTGGAATCGTTTCTCTCGAAGTTCTCCGTGAATTTGTGTTACTTTGTACGTTTGGCAGTTAAATGCCATTTCGCATCGATTTGTGTGAAACTTGGTTCCAGGATGTAGTTTTTAACGGGAAACTCGAATTTTTAGTCCAATTTTCAAATCTCTACAATCCAAGATGGCGGACGCGGCCTAATATGCTATCTCGACTCCTGTTCGATCGATTTTTGTGAAACTTGTTAGCAGGAGGTATTTTTTACAGGAAACTCGCATTTTCAATCGAATTTTCTTAATTTTAAAATTCAAGATGGCAAACGTGGCCTACAATGCTATTCGGGCTCCTGTTCGATCGGTTTTTTGTGAAATACTCTGACTGAAAACTCGAATTTTCATAATTCGAAAATGTAAGATGGCGGATACAGTCTAAAGTGCTATCTCAGTTTGCCTTCATTCAATTTGAATGATTTCCCTGTCTTCGATTTTTTTGGGGTTTTTAGGGAAGCGTGTTATTTTTCTTCCTATTTAAAGAAAAACCTCATGTGTTATTTTTATGATAAATCAATAATTTTTGATCAATTGATTTATTATTATCTAATTGATGTTTATTTTTCTCAGGTTATCGGAGAAGATTTTTTTTCTTTCTCAGCATACACCATTGTAGATGTATATATGATATTTGAAGAACTAAGCCTGTGACGCTGAATGTCTTAAAATATACTAACTAACTAACTAACTAACTAACTAACTAACTAACTAACTAACTAAATGGTACTATGCATATTTAAATATATATCAAAGCAACTTTACGCTGAAAAACGTGACACCCCCGCTGACTGGATCTCTAAATACCTACATATCAGTGGCGAGGCGTTAATGATCGATTATCTATATTTCTCCGATTATAAAAAATATGAAAAATAAATATATATAAAAAATCTATCATTAAGTTGCTGTTTATCGATCCTTTTCCCTAGGTTTGAATAGCAGATCAATCCATGTATCGCAAAGCACGCCACGCCACTGCTACTCCCATTTTCAAAATTATCTGTAAAGACGTTAATAGCCTGAGACGCTGAATGTCTTAAAATTATAATAACTAACTAACCGCGTACTCAAACCTCCCGCTTCCAATTAAGTGTTTCTCCCTGAAGTTCCTCAAAAGCGGCATCAGCGTATCTGCAAGTGTCCCGGTAGCGCCGAGTAGCCACAACTCAGAGCTGCCAGTCGCCTTTCACGACAAACTTTGGAATTTATCACCAATTTGTCGTTCGTCAGCGATAATTCCTACTTCCAGGGTTCCAACCATAACTTATGATTATCGTCAAGTTGAAATTACACGCAGACTTGCTATCAAGTAAAAAAGCGTGCGGTGCAGAAAAAAGAAGGAGTGGAAAGAAGTTCATAAACGAAAACACAGGAAAAAGCGGAAACAAGGCTAAAAATACACAATAAAAGGCAGGACGTTTCGGTACCTTACGGCACCATTATCAACTGCAACAAGAATTAAAAATAAAAAGAAATTAAAATAAAAACCAGCAAACGGCGTTACATGGTGAAATTGGTAAATGAGACTCAAGAAGTTCATAAATTCATGAAGTTCATAAATTATCGACATTCTAAATCTTTGACTCCTTTTTTGCGTGTCGCCGAAATTCTTTGAGAGAGTCATTTAGGATTATCTCTTCGTGACCGACCGATTAATCCGTTGAATTTCGATCATTTTCTATCGAGACACGCTTTCAGTAGTTAGTTGAATTTACTTGTTACCTACTTGAACGTATGGCCAAAATCTTCAATTATGACTTTTATAGTGACAATTTGATGAATACACTTAAGATGACGAACCATTCATAGTTTCGATTTCAATTTTGTTGTTTTGATGAAGTCTATCGTTTCATTGACTTATATTGTTAGTAATGCTCTTAGCAGTCATGGAAATCACTATTGCTTAACGTCAAAAATGCTTCTAGAACCTAAAACATGACTCGCACAAATTCATCACTCTTACTTATTTTTTTCTATCAACATAAACATAATGTCTCTCCAGCTTTGTTTTCAGATTATTTGCGTCCGTTAATCTGAGTTACACGAGCATTTTCATTTTTTTATTTTTTTTTTTTTACCACAGATAGCACGTCTCAATTTTATAAAACTGATAACAATGGGTCAGTTGCGCTGGTCTCATCAGAATCGTATTTTGATGCTTTATTTTTGTAGATCAGCTAAAAATAATAAGATCTGTCCGAACAGCAACTTTCTATGTTGAATATCAACCGAGATATCGCGCCTTGAAAAACTCGATTTATGACGTCTTCTAGCGAGGTTGCGCATAACATGTATGTGCTGCCGCGGTGTATGACGTCAAAAACCCGACTTTTCAAAGGACGATATCTCGGTTAATAATGAACGTAGAGAGTTTCTATTTAGGCAGTTCTTATCATTTTTAGCTAATCTACAGGAATATATCATCAAAACGCAATTCTCTGACCAGTGCAACTGACCCATTCCTTCCTAATCCACTCGCGATTTTCCTCGGGCAGATCGCAAGCGCTGACTTATTCGGTCGCTGACTGCAGTGATGCTCATCGTGGGCCTTAAGCTACACCGTAAGTATTAATTCAATGGGTCAGCACTAAAATTCTCAGCGAGTTCTTGAGGTTGGATTTTTGACATTGTATATTTTCCGGGGATCGGGGAGTCAGCCCGATGCCCCAACCCCCAACCTGGAGGGCCAGAGTTTGATTTCGGAGTTGCAAAGATTTGTGGTTCGAAAGAGAGCAGTGGAGGATAGGAGTCGTAGAGCGCGAGGGAGTGCTGTAAAGCGACTTATATGTATGTGTATGTTCTTGAGGTCCGATTCACAGCGAAAAAATCGGTAAAAGATATAGTTAGAAAAAGAGGCGGATGATCGAGGACGGATGTGAGTATTGTAGGTGGGCCCGAACCTGAATTCAATGAACCATTCAAATCGTTGACGTCAGGTTCATTGCAACAGTCTCCATGAGCAACCGCCGGGCGCTACTCTCCCAAGTGTTGCAAGTTGATGATGCTGTTTTTCCACCGTCTGGATCCGTACTCTTAGGGCTCAAATGGGAAGCCAACCCTCTAACACGTAAAACACCGGAAAAAAACCACTGCCAATCTTCGGATTCCAATATCAAACTAAGATGGCGAAGAACGTTTGTAAATGAGCGTTCCTCCGCAAAAATGTGTGAATTTGTGCAAAAACTAAGTCAAACTAAGTAAAAACCAAGTACTCCACAAACGACGGGTCGTAACAATTGTGATAATAAATTACTGTGGATTGTGGATAATTTGAAATCATAGGCTGGCTGCCTTTTTGGACCCTAAAAGCTCCATGACCGAACCTCAAAATCATCGACATGTCAGTACTCTTTCCATATGGGCACTCTAGGTATTAGCAAATTAGCAACTTGGACAAATCGCCACCTGACCGTCCCATCGGCTACCACCACAATACTGCCGTGCTAAGGAAGAACGCCGTATGAACCTTCAGGCGTTGCCAAATTTCCTTTGATAAAACACAAATTTCCTGGTAAACTTGTGAATATTCTCCTTCCACTTTTTCAGGTAATTTTATTCGCAATTTCACCTGAAGACCCTGAAAATGTCAAGGAAAAATATTTGTAACTCTCCTCAAAAATGAACATTTTATCGCGGGAAATTTGGCAACCGTCGAATGTTCATACGGCGTTTTTCCTTAGCACGGCAGAATAGGTACGTTGTGAAGTAAACGCGGGCGAAGTTGCAGTCAGCTGTAGCTCGGCACTTGCCCACCGTAGCAGACCGTGGCCGAGGTTAGACAGGATGCAGGAAGTAGGAGTCACCGGCCGCGCTCCTGTGATCCCGTGGGATATCAACGGGAACATTTTCCGGCGGAGGGCGTCGGTCCATAGAAGTCCGTACTTCACTGACTGTGAAATGGACTGGATTAAACATAGAGCCAAGTTATGTTTTGGGGGACAATGATTTCGGAATAGTTTTGAGCTTAACAAGGCACACATTTCCTCTAGTCCAAGTTCGATGCTGGAAAAGAAACTCCGGCCGTGGAAGCCGTACTTACGGGCTATTTAGGCATACCGTCCGCGTTCCAGGTTCAGAGGCCGAAAGTTCCGGGCGTAGCACCCGCAGCAGTCGAAGCTACACTGAAAAAAATATCTCGGTGTATTTACTAAGAAAACGGTAAAATTACCAAGAATTCAGGGCGCTCTATTTGATCCCAGTTTACTCTTGGTAAAATTACCATTTATGGAATTGGTAATTTTACCAAGAAATCTAGGTAAAATTATTGAACTTTCTCGGTAATTTTACTGGACCTTAGTAAAAACGCCAATATTTGTTATCGACTGTGGTAGAATTACCGAGATAAAATGGCAAAGTTACCGGGAATTGATTACCAATAAAAGTGGTATTCTTACCTGGACAAAACAGTAAAAATACCGGTTTTTAGGTATAAGCTTACCAGTCTGTCTTGGTAAAATTACCAATAATTGGTGAAAAAAAGTGAGATGGTAAAGGTACCAACGGACCTTCGTAAAAATGCCGAGAATTTTTTTTCAGTGTACGGCTCCAGCATCCGGATCTTTCGGCCTCTGAGTCCGGAACGGACAGTACGTCTTAATAGCCCGTAACTACTTTTTCAGTGAATCAAAAATATTTCTTGCATGGAAAACACTGAGAAAAAACTATGGTTTATAAACCTATTAGAGGTAAATATGGAACACCTATAATAGTCGTAAATAAACTAATGATTATCGGTCTGTGAACCATACTAAGGTCTCTGTACCTAATTGAGGTACCCCGTACCATAACTAAGGTATATGTGCTATTATTATATGTAGAGGTACTACTATTAGTGGTGTTCCATATTTACCTCTAATAGGTTTATAAGCCATAGTTTTTTCTCAGTGAAAGGCGTTGAACTTTATTTTTAGTCTATAGCGTGGGCGTTGCCTCCGAAAGGCTATTTTTTTTTTAAAAAAAAAAAAAAAAAAAAAAAAAAAAAAAAAAAAAAAGTTTCTCTTTTTTTTGAGTCTGTTCTCTCTAAGTCCCATAGCTTAACGGTTGATAAGTTTCAAAGAAAAGAAAGTGCGCGAACGGAGACCGTCGTCAAAAAATAGACCAAATCCAATCGTGAAAACGCGCTCGAGATTTTCATCAGCTCATAGAGCAATGAAGCGATAAATATGACAACCGTAACGTGAGCATTGAAAGTAACGATGGGTGCCTCATAATTCAGTACCGCTCCGAACGTATTTTTCTTGTCACAACCGCGGGTGATTCATCCAAATATTTTGGAACGATGAGCTCCACTTTGATAGTTGCTTTTCGTCGAATCGACCTGTTGAATGAAAGCAAAATGCGCCTATTGTATTGACGAGTGCCTGGCCTAAAAATAACCCGAATTATATCTCAGAAAATATGCCCGACTTCATGAATGAATTACGTTACTCGTTGTCGTTCATTCATCCTGTCTCAATTCCAATTACGGTAGTTTTTACCCCAAGTCATCGAACCTATAAGACCGCAACAATTTTTTTCTTCAATGAAATCTAAATCGATACCCTGATTTTGTTCTTTAGTGAATCCCAGAAAAGCCGAATTAAAAAAAAAAAAAAAAAAACATTATTTATAACTTTCCTCTTAAATGATCATTTTTTCAGAGGAAATTCGGCAACGTTCAGATGCTCATGCTCATACGACGTTTTTACGTGCACGGCAATTTTCAGCGCGGGCGTCGGGTAGAGTGTTACGTCGCTAAAGGCGTGCAAAGTGCATCTTTAAGCTCATCTTGACACGCTGCGGCCGTTTCAATTCATAAATGATCCTGATTAAGATGTAAATATTCAGCGCTTCGCTAATTAAAATGCACATAATATCCCGGCATCGCGCTCTACTGTGTCCGCGTGCTAAGGAAGAGCGCCGCATGAGCCTTCAGACGTTGCCATATTTCCTTCGATAGAAACCTAATTTATTAGGCAAACTGTGAATATTTTTTTCAATTTTTTTAAACAATTTTGTTCGCAATTTTACCTGAAACGTCTGAAAATTTCAAGGAAAAATACGCATAATTTTCTTAAAATAAGCATGTTTTATCCGGGGCAATTTGGCGATACTCAAATGATCATCTGGCGTTTTTCCTTAGCACGGCAGCTAAGGTAAAACGCCGTATGAACATTCGAGAGTTGCCGAATTTCCCTTGATAAATCATGTATTTTTGACGAAATTTATGCTTATTTTTCCTTGAACTTTTCGGATATTTTAGATTAAATCACGTAAAAAAATGTGTAAAAATTTTAGGATAAAATATTCCCAATTTTTTCAGTGAATCCGATTTCTATTGAAGGAAATCTGGCAACTTCTGAAGGCTCATACGGCGTTCTTCGTGAGCACGGCAGTGTGTCTGCGTCTATTTTCAGTCTCCGAGCGACATCGAATGAATGAACCGACCGAACGGATGGACGCATCAGGTCCTCGGTGAATGAATTTAATCGCACTACGCTCCGGCTCGTCAACGTCCGGAAAACTCTGCTCGATTTCGAACTGTAGGCATTTTTCCGTGTGATTTCCATCGATCAAAATGCGACAGTCTCGTTCTCGGACAGCCCTCCTTTTGCAGCGATGGGTCGGTGGATCGTATTCGATTATGGTTCGATGTGTCGCTTGGTTTAAAGCAATAGAACGTAACCTCAAACAAAAATTTTTGGATTTGAGTTGGAACATTTGAAAATAAGAAAATGTAGAATTTGCAGGGAAATTTTTATTCCTCTACTGAAAGCGATTAAATTTGCTAATTTCACAGTGTTTTTTTTTTACAATATTTTTCCGATATAGGAAATATTACAAAAATTGATTTATAGGTGAGAAAATGCACCGCCAAGTCTACGTCATCTGGCGGCATTCCCCATTTAATCACACGTATTTTAGCAGATTAGATCATTTTGTTATATTCTCCAATAATTGTTCAATTTATGAATCAAGGGTTTCCTCGTGTTCAGCTCACTCAGCAGTTTCCACTCCACACGAGATTCATCAGATTTCAGACACCTGCAAATTCTCTATTCCTAACAATTTCACTATTTATTGCCACTTGATTCTCAGAAGAATGAAGCATCTTTCACAAAAAACCCGTTCCCGTAGACTTCTCAATTGATTTTCGAGGCTATGTTTACATGTTTAGCCAATCGATATCGATACAATCTCACCTGTTTGATATATCGAATACGAGCGTGACCATGCAAAGACGCAGCTCACCCTGAATCTGAAAAACGATCGACACCTATATGCACTGAAACTATCGTTATTTCCAATCCCCCATAAAACTATCAATCCACGTCTAATCTACCGTTGTATCAACGATACGTTACCGCTGTTTTTTACGAGTGCGGGTTTTACTCGGTTTGCGGAAAACTGTGGGGATTCCGTGAAGAGCATACACCGGGTTCAGTAACCACTCGATCGAGGAACCAATTTTCCCGACAGCGATGACAGCCGCAAGAAAGTTCTCGGTGGTCTGCGCCGCCGCGCCGCTTTGCCGTGCTGCGGGAAAAGACCGTATGATCATCTGAACGTTGCCAAATTCCTTCAAATATGATGTTTTTTGAGAAAAATTATAATGAATAATTTCACTGGAAAAAAACACATTGGATCTAGAGTCCAGATTCTTGAAAACATTGACAGGAAAAAATACTCTTGATTCCATCGGATTTTTGCTTGAATCAAAACGAAATCCGCTTAAATTAAGAGGCTTGGTTATTAATTTAAGCTAGATTCTGATTGAATCAAGAGTACTTTTTCTTGTCGATGCTTTTAAGAGTCTGGACTCTAGATCCAACGTGGTTTTTTTTCCAGTGTTCCTTTGAAATTGAGGTTTTTGGAATACCTACTAACGGCGCTAACCAGTGTTGAAGCGGATAACAGCAGGATGTATTAAGACCTGAAAAACCTGGATGGTCAGGGAAATCCCCGGGGGGTCTTTTATGAAAAAGAGTGGACCTTTAAAAAAATCTTGCAACTTTAAATCTGGAAAAACATCGAAGCTCAAGCAAAGCTTTAAAATCTAACCGTATGAGTCTCTGTTTGGTCCTGAGTTCAGCACCCTAAGTCACAGTCAATAGCAAATAGAGGAATCATTTTCAGTTAAAAATTGCAATTTTAGTAAATTGAATGATTAATACTTGAAAAAGGTTTGCATGTTTCTATCATTTGCAGTGAGATTATTGCTAAAAAAAAAAAATTCATTTTCTGTCCTACGCGTATAGATTTTTCTTATGAAAAGTCAGGGAATTCTGATCATTTTGTTCATATACGAGAAAACCTGAAAAAGTCAGGGAATTTTTTCTCGCCAACCTTGTAAACACCCTGAAACGTTTTTTCAGATAGCTGACAACATGGAGTTTCCAATTTCGATTTGGAAAGTGTGTCCCATTTTTTTTTTTTTTTGAATATGAACAGAATTATAGGGGGTCTATAAAGATCTGGTGATGTCGGCAGAAAGTATCTTCATCAAGTGGTGGAAGGAGAAAAAGAAAAACAAGCAGTTTCAACGCCCAAGCGTTGGAGGGCGCTTCTTTGACAAAGCATATTACTACCAAATTATGTACCCGAAGACTGCCGTAGATGGAATTTAAAGTGGGATCCTTTAACCGCAAAACCCTTCAAAACTCCAGATCGACCGCGGAGAACTGAAACCATCCACAAGCACCTTGTGAAGAAATTAATTCAGCGGCGAGTGCAAACATAAAGGATGCACTGTAAATCAGACGACGGGAAAGAGCGGCGGAACCTCTAAAGCTGGTGCGTCAACGCGATCTAGCGGACAGCGGCGCGGCGTCGCGACGCCGCGAGGTAGGGCGCGCAGGTCGCGGGGGAGCGGGGCCGCGTGAAGAGGAGTTCAGCAGTGGGGAGGGGAAGCGCGGGTCGCGGGGAAGAGAGGGACCGGCCGGCCGGCGGTGACATCGGCGCTGGCTGGACCCATATTCACGGCGTGAACACTGCCAGGCCATAGAATAATAAGCTTTATTATTCTATGGCCAGGCAGCGCTAATGTCTCCGCTAACTGGAGTTGGGGGTCCTTATTCATTCTCTTGGTCCATGACATAACCTTAAACCTTCCGCTCAATGCCGCAAACAGCTGACGTGTCGATGCTGCGCCAAGAAAATGAACCAATCACAAAGTAGCACAGTAATACGTCACTAAAATGAAGAGATCACGTGACTGTTCGTAATATTTTCAAATCGATCTGAAAGTACTGCCTTGGATATAAGTATTTAAAGCATAAGGAGGCCCTAAAATACTTTAATCAGGTAATACGTCCGTGCGAGATTGTTATGCTTAAAAGCAAAACATTTCACGAAAACTTTTACGAATACCAGATGCAGAAAATAATCCAATTTTCCCGGGTGTACCAGAATGGCGTCATTACCCATAAGGCAAAAGGGCATGTAGTATAGTACATGTTACATCGGGGGAGTCGAACGGTTGGAAAGGGCGCATCTGGTACCCAGAAGCGCCCAAAAAGCAAGAAAACCGCTACGGTGTTTTCATAAATTTTTTGGATTTTGCGGTGACACTCCTAACACAAAATTCTCTCATCCCATTCAATTTTCGCCGACTTTTCTTGGATTTGACGTTTTTCCCTGGCTCTTGAAACTCGGAAAATTAACGGGTTTTCCAAAAATGTTTTTTCAGTGAATATTTGACAACATTCAAATGCTCTTACAGCCCTAGTACTGAACGCGGCATTGCGGCCGGCCATCGCACTATGGTCCCAATCCGCTCGGGAGCGCTCAAAAATCGATATTTATGAAATTGGACGACATTTTTTTTTCAAGTCAAAATTGATAAATATAGTATCTACGGGTCATAAACTACACGTAGTATACCTCAAAAAAATTTCTAGTCACTTTGAAAGTGTCACAAACTGTGCAAATTGTCGGATACGTATTTTCTGACCCGTGAAGTGGCTATTTCTAACAAAGCGTTCGGAGCCTCTCCTGAATCATGAAATGTTCTCTCAGAATTCTTGCTTATACCATTTTGTAGAGGACTCTAAAAGGATTGTAACGCACTAATTACAATTTTTCTCCGAGGCATTCTGACACATCCCACACAAGGTAGAAGTTGGATACCTATTTTTCATAGAAAAATGCCGATTTTTCCCACGAACTTTCATTTTAAAAAAAAGTCACCAAAGGTCACCTAATAAGACACCTTTAGGGAGCTTCTACACATCCTTGGGAAGCTACAGTAGAAATATTTCGTGCTTTGGTTTGCTTTTCCTCGAGAAATCGAATTTACTAGGTCTCTAAGTCGGTGGCTGAAATAACGGTATTTGGCAAGTTTAGTCATCGATCAATCTGCAGTCGTCTTAAACTTTTTTGAGGCATGCGACACCTCCAAAAACGTGCTTAAGTAGTCTCTATGAATCCTTAAGAAGGATTTTAAACCAAAAATTGTTGGCTCTTCTTGCTTTTTGGACGAATTTTGAATCTTTTTCGTACCTGCGTGTTTCCTTCAAAATACTGTTTTACAACCCTGGAAAGCCCATCGAAAAATATTCTGAGACATTTGGCACCTCCAGAGACACTTTTAAGTCGTTTCTGCAGATCCTTAGAAAGGCAACCGAACCAAAAATAATTGCTTCCGCCTGGTTTTTCGACCAAATGTGAATTTTTTACGTGACTACGTGTTTGCCCCAGAAAAACTCAATTTTTTGCCCTGAAAAACACCTATAGTTGCAGGCTTAACACGTGCTAAGCACTTTTGCATCTACAGACGCACTTATGTAGCTTCTATGAATCTTTTTGAGGTTGACCGTTTCGAAAAAAATTTGGTTCTTCCTACTTTTTGAGATTTTTTGAAAAGTTTTCCGTTCCGCGGTTTTATCTTTAAAAATGCTCTTTTCAATCCTAGAAAGTACCTATTGATGTAAAATTTCTTACTCCTCGAATATTTATCGATTGTTGATTGAATTTTTCTTAACGTGACAATATTGCACCCCCGCTCTTCAACATTGTTATGTACCCGATTTGCGTTTCCCGTCAAATCAACATAAAGAAAAGTCTTCTCTGAAGCATTATTTCGACATTTTTAAAATACAAATGAATTTTAGATCTATTTCATTTTTTTCAGTTTAGTTTTCCTTAAAAAAAAAAAAAAAAAAAAAAAAAAAAATTGGGGGGGGGGTGTCAAAAGGTTAAAACATCCTTAATTGTGCATGTACTGCACATGTATGTGCAATGAACGCATGGTTTTCATCCAATCTAAGCAAGTATCACAAGCCAATCCTATGGCAGTTTGTAATTTATGTGAAAAAATGACAGTAACTTTTGCAAATGATTTCTTAGGGAAAAGCGGATGTCAAATTCGGATTCAGCGCATCAAAATCATGAGGAAAACATATCTTAAATGTATTCATACTCAAACGGAGAACCGCTATGATTTTTGATCACTGAAAAGTGAATTGGGACCATAGTGCATCGACGCGACCATTATAGATTCGACTGAAGAAAACTATGTGCACAGGTATTCGGAAGGTATTCGTTTCCACGACGCCTCCTTCGTATTTCCCGGTTCTCAGAAGATCCGTTCCCCAGTTCGCCATAAGAAGTGGCGATTCTCGCTGTTTGGCGACGCTGATTTTCCTCCATTTAAATCCATTATCAATAATCGATTCTAACTGAGGAAACCTGCCTCGATATTCATCGATTGTTTAACATGCCTCATTAAAGGGAGGATATGGGCAGGTTTTACGCATGGTGCCAGTGTTTCTGAATTTTCTTATTCCCAGGTATTTCCCTGGTTTTATTTCAATTTTTTTTTTTTTTTTTTTTTGGGGGGGGGGATGGTAAGCTCCTGATGTTAACCCGTGGGTTCTTTTCAATTTTCCTTTACATTATTTCCGAAGTATCTAGATACTCTTTCGGAGTTTAAAGCAAACCAATTGTAAGTAATTTGTTTCCTCATTTTGGGGGTTAATCTTTGGCGTGCCGAGTTGACGCGGGCGACCAAATTAATAAACAACAATGATTCGAAAGCGATAGATTCCTAATGAAGTGTCTATACCTGGTTTTACGTTCTCAGATGAATTTCCGGGGTTTTTTAGACGCTGGACGTTGGTTTCCAGAGAAGGAGGCATGTTGGATTCTGTAAGAAAAACAAATGATCGAAATCTTCAAGAAATTTTATTAAAAATCCCTGAAAAGTCAGTAAATGTTGAAATCCCAGAAAATTGTTCACCACAAACAAGGAAAAAAGAGGTGAACCTAGTAATGATCCGAAAGTGTCCTCAGCGAGTTCCGAAACATTATACTTATAAGAGGAAGACGGTATGACTGGAAGGGAACTGCGAGCTGATTGTAGAAATTGATAGACAAAGCAATAGTCAAAGAAGACGTAAGGAGTATGGAGCGAGCCTATTGGTTGAATTGGGTGGTTCTGATAGTCTAAGGGGGTAAATGATGGACCAACTATAGGATCTCTCGTAGGTTGCCGTTAGTTAGTCCATTATCTACCTCCAATGTCCATTGCACTCACCCGCTTCCACCCATGGGATCCTTCCATATCCCTCTTGTCTTCTTTGTCTACAGCTTTGTCTATCAATTTCAACGATCAGCCCGCTGTTCTTCGGTCGCAAATGATGTCGTTATTTCATCAGGAAAACGGCGGTGCTCATTCTCTCATGCGTACGAAAGGCTCTTCAGTCTTCAGTTTGACCTTAACTTGGACTTTTAGAATACGTCCTGACGCGTGTGATATCCGATGAGTTTTTCCTCTGACGATTCCCTCTTGACCTTCCCCCTACGTTGCGACAACAACAGGGGCATGGCGAAGTATAAGGAAAAATCGACGGAACGACATACAGCGAGGGCTTTTCGGGGAATTGAAGCTTCACGAAATCCGAGGAGACTTTCATCCCCATTTTGACCTTGACCTTGACCTTTGACCTTTTTTTCTAATTCTACTCTGACGGCAGTTAACTTGAGCGATTATAAGGAAAAACAATGAGGAAAAATGGAGAGGTCTCTGATGTGCAAGTGATAGGATATCGTACTATCCGTATAGGAATAGCCAGAAAGGAATAACCATTATGCGTAGGGATCAGGTAGGTGTCTCCTGAAATGAAAATCGGACCATGGATCATTAGACCAGGTCTGAAGTAGAAGAAAACGTCACTTGACGGGCTTATAGGATAAGGCGCACAAGTGCAGTTTTTGAAAAAACTGAGATATTAATGATTTCAAGTGAAACTAATATTGATGCATATTTTGTGAAAAATTCACTCCCCAATTCCAATTTTTAAGCATCTAAAAGTCAGTTTCAACTTTCCTCCCGCTATGAGGATCCATGTAATTTCGAAACTTCAAACGCGTATTTCTCGAATTATCAAAAACTGTCAATTGCAAGCGCCCGCCTCCACTAATAGAATTACATCATTTTGTCATTGTCTTTTTTGTCTATCGCTTCGTCCATCGATTTCAATAATCAGTCCGAAGGATCCTGAACCGCGATGACTACGGCCGATGCATCATGGCGATGCGATTTGGAGAAGGAAATTCCGAGATTCCCTTGGAGATAGCCGGTCGTCGCCGGTCGGTCCAGGTGGGAGGAGAGGGCGGGGCGGGAACCGAAAGGAAGACGGAAACCGGTCGGCGCGCGTGCGCGAGTGGCTCCTGTCAGTTTCAATAAGCCAACATCCCCCAATAGCGATACTTTCTTATTGTGTCGCGCCAAAGTGGGTTAAAGTCATCGGCTCTGAAAAAGGCGATTAACCGCGACGGCGACCACGATATGCGATACCGCCGCCCAGAGATGCCAGATTTCTACCGATTTCATGGGTTCCCTATAAGCTTTTTCAGCAAATCTACCTGATTGAATTTAAATGATTGATGTAGAAAACCCTATATTTATCTAATAAATTAACCAATTATCAAATTATACACATGAAGCTTAAAAAAAAAAAAAACAGTTTTAATCTAATTCTTAGTCTATAGATAATCAGGGTGTCTATAAGTCCGGAATTTACGGAAAGTCCGGAATTTACGGAAAGTCCGGAATTTACGGAAAGTCCGGAAATAGTACTGATGTTCCAAGGGCGGGGTCCTGAAGTACTGAAAAAGTACGGAAATTTTTCAAGAAAGTCCGGAATTGTTTTCATTTTTGACGCAATTTGAGCGGTAAATTCAAATTTTTGTTTGTCGAATTTCGTCAGTTGAGGGTATTGAAAAAGTACTGGATTTTTCTGTTGAGGAGGTACTGAATTTCTTGGGAATGGGCTGGAAAAGTACTGATTTTTGGCCATCTTGTTTTAGTAGACACCCTGGGCACGATTTAAACTTCTGAGCACGGGGGAAAAAAAGATTGTCAATAAAACCTGCAGCAGAAAATGCGCCCGCTGCCGTGCCGTGGTTACAACACTTCGTCACCTTCCCGGCAAAGTATCACAAGCGCCACTTTGCCAACTTTTCAAGAGACACAAAAAACTGAATTGCGACCGTAAAAGACGGATGTTTGGCTTGAAACTTGAAATATAGATCCAGCACACCTCCCTGCTTCGAATTTTAATAAAATTTCTTTAAAAAAACGGGTTTTTCTTTGAAAATTGGCGCTTGTGATATCGGCTTCTCGGGGCACTCTGAGAATCTATTGGCGCTTGTGATACGAAAGCCCATCAAATTTAACGGAGTTTTTTCCATATTTCTTCATTTTTAATCTAAAAAAAAATATTATTTTCGTATGTAAATGCATCTTATTAATTCAAAACTACCCATAACTCAACTTTAATAAAAATAGCGCTTGTGATACTTCGGCCGAAAAGTGACGAATCGCTCCAAGTCATTCCAAAAGTTGTTGATACTAATATCGAAAATCAATCTCAAAGATGAGCGATTATTCCCAACTTGGCGCTTGTGATACTTTTCTCTTACATGGCGCTTGTGATACGAAAGTTCGTCAACTTCAATGGAGTATTTTAAATATTTATTTATATTTAGTCTAAAAAAAATATTATATTCGAAATAACGAGATGTAATTACATGCGAAAATAATTTAGTTTCAAGTCATTCCGAAGACTGCCGTGACAAAAATTGTAAAACAATCAGAAAGGTAGGCGGTTGCCGAACTTGGCGCTTGTGATACTTTTCTCCCAAATGGCGCTTGTGATACGAAAGTACATCAACTTTAATCGACTTTTATTCATATTTCTACATATTTGTTGTAAAAAAAATGATTATTTTCGTATGTAAATGCATCTCGTTATTTCGGAACTATTCATAACTCAATTTCGGTAAAAATGGCGCTTGTGATACTTTGCCGGGAAGGTGACGACTTCTCGGTTTGTTATAGCATCTACCATGGTAGTTGTTATAACCACCAGGTTAGTTGCGTCATCTACCACCAGAAGAAGCAGATTACCGTAAAGCAGGTCGATTTCTATGAGTTAACACTGTGATCAACGTGTTCTGCGTAAAATCTGAACGAGCAAACAGCACACGTCTTCAGCGCTCAGTGATCAACTCAAAATTTTTGTGGCTAATGTTGCCAGGGGATCAGCTGTCAATGGAATTACGGCGTTTGCGTCAGCGGCGCGACGATGTGGCATGGCATGCGGCATTGAAAGCCCGCCGCTCAACTCCGACCCGTAAGGCAAACACACGGGGCACAACCACAAATTTGGCCACTATCGGTCGCATCGCAGCGCAGCGCAACGCAGCGTAATAACCACTACCACTCATACCTCAACCATTTCCGAGTTAGGTTATGACTTACGTGCCCCGAGTTCGGAATTCATCAACACACCGCAAGCCCGACAGCAACGTTGCCGTAACGTCAACAGTGGCGCAGCGCACTTCGCTGGATATCGATTGCTCCGCCCTTTAAACCTATGGAAAAGGATCGATAAACAGGGTGTTTCGAAATAATCGATTCTTTACCATAGTTTCAAATTGGAAAATAGCGATAATCGACCACTCAGGCTTCGTCACTGAACGTTAAGTACTCTGATGACGAGTACGCACTCTTTCTGAATTGGGTGGAGTAGAACTCCAGGATGGCAACCTGTTGCTCGAAACTTATTTTGATTCCGCGGTACGGATGACATTTAAAGCATCGCGGTTGCAACTTTATTGAAGTCTCGGTTCAGAATTTGGCTTACCCGAAGTTTCAAATGTCAGTCCCAAATAAATTAAAATCGAAAAAGTTTTTCGGTGCTCGATTTGCCATTTGTTAGTCTTTGTCTTCGGTTGCGCCAGATCCACACTGGGAAAATAGACACGGGTCCAGACTCTTGAAAACATTGACAAGAAAAAATACTCTTGATTCAATCAGATTTTAAGAAATCAGCTCAAATTAAGAGGCTTGGTTCTTGGTTCAAGCAAAAATCCGATTGAATCAAGAGTATTTTTTCTTGTCGATGGTTTTAAGAGTCTGGACTCTAGATCCAAAGTGTTTTTTTTTCCAGTGGATGAGATAAATACGCTTATACATAGCGTATAGACACTAGTGGTAGTCCCATGCGGTGACTGCTTTTAGATCCTGAAATGGGCGGCGAATGGAGACAGTATTTTATGGAAATCTCGCAAGCAATTAACAACAGGGCCGGAATAAGGGGGTGGCCACATGGGCCGCGGCCCATGGCAGCAAAATTAGGGGGCGGCAAATTTTGCAATTTTTTTAAATGCAGGTACAAAAAAATCGGATTCAGAAAAAAATTGCAAACAAGAAAAAGCGACAAAATCTCTCATTTCCTGAGAGTTCATTAATTTCTAATTTCGTCGTATTTGGATGATACAAAAGATTGCGCACCTTTAATTTGTGGAGTTAAGAGAAAAGTACTAAACACGTAATTTGGCCTGGAGTGGCGCGGCGCAAAGAGAAATGATGACGAGGACTTGAGATGAAAAGGAGAAGCCCTCGACGCGGCGGTCGGCATGTAACACATATTAGCGCCTACGAGGCTGCATGAATACTTCACGCATTGCGTCAAACACAGCACGGCCAACAGCGGTCGGCGCGGCGTGAAACGCACAGTGCCTGCAAGACTACATGAATACTTCACGCATTGCGCCAAACACAGTGTGGTTAGCGCGGCGGAAGTTAAAATTATTAAAGACCACATTTATGTTTGTTCTTTCTAAATTTTTTAGTTCATTTCTTACAAATGAAAGGCCTTGTCCCCACAGAGATAAGTTTACGGAACTGAACTTTCGCGCGAAATTCCGTGAATTTTTGCTAGGAGTGTTGACAGGGCTTACGCAAAAAATGTGCCCAACACGAGTGAACGCGTCTTATGCACACTTCTCCCTCCGGCACGTATACTTGATGGTTTTTATTGATGTTTCAAAATGAATGAGAAGAGGGCAGCAAAATACAGGCGCCGGCCCATGGGCGGCAAGTAGGTAAATCCGGCCATGATTAACAATCAAATTTTTTAAAATCAACATCGTTTTTCGCCCGATAAAAGAAAGCTCTGCAACTTGTTGAGCATTTCAATGGCCTTACGACGACTCACGAAATAATTACCAATAAAAGGACGTAGAAACTTCCTAGCAGCACGCGACCAGTCGGCCGTGTACAGTGGGGGACTTTCGTAAGAACGAAGAATGGAATGGAGGATCCAGTTTAAGAAAGGGGAGGAATTCTGGGAGATTTGTCGAAATTCCTCTAGTAGATGTACATACACTGGAATAAAAGGCTTCAGAGTTTAGACTCTTAAAAAATTCGACAAGCAAAAATACTCTTGAATCAATCGGACTTTTCCTTGCATCAAAAGGGAATACACCTAAATTAAGGGGCTGGGCTCTTGACTCGAGCAAAAATCCGATTGAATTTAGAGTATTTATTCATATCATGTTTTTCAAGAGTCACTTGACTCTGGAGCCAAGAGAATTTTCTTCCAGTGTACGTATTTTAGTGGTGAAAAAGACAACTTTTGCGGAGGATTTTTTTTTTTTTTTTTTTTAAACCCGAAGTGATCATTTTAAGTTAAAAGCTGGGAATGGCTTAGATTTTTTGACACCCCAGCACTGGGAGTTTGCAAGGTTACTTAGTTCAAGTAGGTTTCAGTATTTACAGTACAGATTTTCAGTAGGTATGTACCAAAAATAACGAGTATTATGTTGATAAAACTCTGGTCGCCACCACTGCGGCAGCACGATCGTCCAAGCACGTCACTTCCTCAGCACACCAGCTCTCAAAGTTTTGATAATCGCATTTACGCAGTTTCCGAGGGTTCCACCGTCCAAACTCGCCGGTTCCACCGAAAGTTATTTTTCTCGGTCCGGGACGGAGCCGATATCAAATTATAAGTGCATGGATCTGGTGGAAATGGGCGGCATTTTAATTTTAAGTGGTACACGAGGACAACCCGCAACTCGTAACTGAAAACTAGTCACCGGTGACTTGAACTTGTTTACGTGCAGTTTCCGCCGAACGAAACTTGTTACTCGCCATGAAAGGTCCAACTAATTACTAATTACGTCCGAGTCATCACCATTACCGGCAGTCGCGAGCCCCGCTACACTCATTAGTCGACAGTGTAGTCGCGGATTTCATTCGCGGTTGTAAAAAAAACAGAGCGTCGTCCATTTAGTCCGGCCCGGGTCGGCGTCAACCGGAAATGCAAATAAATAATAACTTCCCTCTTTCGTATCTAATGGACCGATTCTTCGGATTTAATGTCCAGTTCCAGGGGTGCTGAAAGGTCTTGAGGTTCAGCCTTTCTCGCACGGAGAAAAAAACCTCTTGCGTGGGACCCGAAGTTTAGGTCATATGGATCTCTGAAGTTTTCGAATTGAGCATCTGATCACTTTCGGTCTAGCTGTCCAGGTTCGGACCACACATCTGAAACTTCAGTTCTTACATCTGAAGTACTTCAGATGTGAGAACCGAAGTTTTTCGGATGTGAAAACCGAAGTACTTCAGATGTAAGAACTGAAGTTTCAGATGTGTGATCCAAACCTCAACAGCTGAATCTGAAGTGTTCAGATGCTCAATCCGAAAACTTCAGAGATCCATATGACCTAAACTTCGGGTCCAACGCACGAAGTTTTTTTCTTTGTGCGCGATCTGGCAATTTTACCGAAGTTTTGATTTGCCGGATTAATGTCCGGCATTACGGCGAAATGGCGATCTAGTTGGCGATCAAGATATAACAAAATTTCCATCAATAACCTTAGGTCAGGAAATCATAAAATCAGTAAAAATGCTGTTTTTTCATTTATTCCGATCAGTTCGGAATCAGTTTCTTTTTCTAATGGCACAATGTTTTTTGTTTCAGACTTGTCGCGGGCACAGCGAACTTTATCGAGCTCGCTCAAAAACTTCAGTTTCGAATGTATCGGTTCGACCCAAACGGATGATGAGCTGGTCATCACCCGGTCGCTAGCCGAGTTCGGCAAACTCATCGCCCTAATTGAGGATGAACGTGACAGAATGGTGAGTAATACAACTATTTTTTCTCCCTAATTTCGTCGCCCCCCTGACATAAGGGCGTTACTTACACTCAGCAATGAACCCTGTCTTCCATACAATTCAATGCTTTTCCGGGCACATCTTAACGTGTAGTTGTGCCCTTATGTCAGTGAAGCGACGATTTGTCTACTTATTGTTGATCCCTAAGGGTAGAAGGGCAGTAGTTCTTAGAAGCAAAATTCTTGAAAAAACTGATATTATTGAGTTGGGTCGGAAAGTCGGGCTTTGACGAAGATCGCTCTAGTGTCCTAAGGAAAAGCGGTTAAGTCCCCGTTTGCGCAAGGGGGCGGAGGTGCGGAGGATGGTATTATAATCGAGCAGTATCGCACTCCAAACATGTCCGAATACAATTACTCACGAATCTAAAATGTTATACACTGTTGATTGGGTTTTTAAATCATGCAAATATTCTGCCTCTGCCTCTGAGGCTACGCTAGAAAGAGAAAGTTAATTTTTACAATGAAGTTTTTAATTTTTTAAGCGTATCGTTCGTCGCTGAAGAATTTTCCGGAGTAATCTCATTTACTTGATAATCTACGCTGCTATACCGTCGATTAAAACATGCAACTATTCAGCCTTTGAGGCCACGCTAGGAAGTATCTTCTCACAATGAAGGCGTTTTTCATGTGTCGTCGCTCTCCGCTAAAGAATCATCTGAAGAAATCGGATTCATTTACCAATCTTTGCTACTATACGGCTGTTTAAAAGATACAACTATTCAACCTTTGAGACCACGCTAGGAAGTATCTTCTCAAAATGAAGGCGTTTTTTAAACGTCGTCATGCATCATCAAAGAATTTTCTGAAGTAACCGCATTTACTCACTAATCTACGCGACTGCATGTTGTTTAAAAGATGCAACTATTCGGCCTCTGAGGCCACGCTAGGTAGTATCTTCTCAAAATGAAAGCATTTTTTAAGCGCCGTCATTCATCATCAAAGAATTTTCTGAAGTAATCGCATTTACTCACCAATGAACGGTGCTATACTGTTGATTAAAAGTTGCAACTATTCCTAATAGGGAGCAGCGCTGCCCTGACGCATATATGAAGGAGCATTCAGAGGAAGGGCACTCGTCCATCTGCTGCTAAGACAGTGCAACTTTGCCGATGTTCTACTTCAATAAAAGTGCCCTAAATTTTGAACCAAATGCTCAGAAAAATTACCTTACATTTTCGAAAAATCTTCGAGAGCGTAGCAAAAAACACATCAAACGCTGCACAATCTCAGCAACGTTAAATGCACATGTGCGGATGCGCCCCTTTCCTCCTTACCAGTGGCGTGGCGTGAATTGCGATATATCGATTATTATGCCATTTAAACCTATGCAGAGGGATCGATAAATAGGGTGTTAGCAACGAACATCTTAATAATCGATTCTTTACCACAGGTCTAAATGGCAAAACAATCGATTTATCGCAATTCACGCCACGCCACTGCCTTACATGCTGAAAACGCCAATGCATTTTACAAATGGGAGAGCTCACGATCACTGTTACCAACTGCTCGGATGAGCCGAACGCGGAGCTGAGTCACCGCCACCACAATACCGTGTACAATAGAGACGTAAGTACGTTCTAGGATGAGCCTCGAAACACGTTGACCGTGTGCTAACCGTGGTTCACCACTTAAATGCACTTACTCCTCTTTCTCGCAACACCGCAGCGCTGACCACTCGATTGACCATCGCCGATGCCAGATTTGCCGGACCGTCGAATCCGTCCCGGTATGGACAAGGAGTTGCAATCGTCAGTGGCACACTCATCGGTGGCGAGGCGTGAATGATCGATTATCGATATTTTCCCGTTTGAAGCTACGACAAAGAATCGATTATTTAGGTCGATCCTTTTCGATAGGTTTCAATGGCAGAGCAATCGATATATCGCAAAGCACGCCACGCCACGCCACTGACACTCATCTAGCAGAGCGTACTACGCCAAGTCGGAGTGCGGTTGACTTTGACGCTCGATCAGTGGCGTGGCGTGCTTTGCGATGTATCGATTGATCTGTCATTTAAACCTGTAGAAAAAGATCGATTAACAGGGCGGTCGCAGCGAACACCTCATTAATCGATTTCTTGCCACGGATTCAAATGGGGAAATTTCGATAATCGATCGTTCACGCGCCGCCACTGGCTCGAATCCGGTCGACGGCCGGCTCTTCTCGCTCGTCACACTTGATCCAATCAGCTGATCGGCGCGGCGGCTGCTGTCAGCCTTCACTTGATTCCTGCACAAACAGTCGCAGTCGCTCGTGGATCAGCCGACATGAGAGAACCAGACCGAGGCGCAAGGCACCTGACTGATTGCTCGTGTAAAATATGACCCCGCGGCAAAATAATTCTAGGGTTCGGATGAAGTAGTACATGAACAGTTTTACAAATAATCATTATATCGCGACTGCATCCATGCGAAGAGTAAACGAGAGTATTCAGGGTGTCTAAAAGTCCGGAAATAGTACTGATTTTTTAAGGGCGGTCCGGAAGGACTGAAAAAGTGCGGAAATTCAGCAAAAAGGTCCCGAATTTTTTTAAATTTTTTGTCATTATTGTCGCAATATCAAATTTTTGAAATTTTTCTAATTTCGTCAAATGGAGGCACTGAAAAACTACGGAATTTTTCTGTTGGAGGAGGCACTGAATTTGTTCAGAATGCACGGAAAAAGTACTTTAAAAGTACTTATTTTTGACCAGCCTGTTTTAGTAGACACCCTGGTATTGCAATGGTCAGAAGAATGGAGAGCTTGTAGAAGTCTGAAATTTGGTGAACTTCATAATTACGATGAAACAACTGAGGAAACTGAGCACGAGCAGATCCTTGTTTTTAAATTGAAAAATTATCAGAGGCTATGTAACAAAATGATCTTATTTGCCAAAAAAACATGTATTGAAAAAAAATCCGGCCTTGGAAGCCACACTGACGGGCTATATAGACACATTGTCCGCGTTCCGGGCTCAGAGGCCAAAAGTTCCGGGCGTAGCACCCGGAGCAATCAAACACTGAAAAAAAAAAACACATTGTATCTAGAGTCCAGACTCTTGAAAACATTGACAAGAAAAAATACTCTTGATTCGATCGGATTTTTGCTTGAATCAAAACGAAATCCGCTTAGATTAAGAGGCTTGGTTCTTGATTAAAGCTAGATTCTGATTGAATCAAGAGTACTTTTTCTTGTCGATGTTTTTAAGAGTCTGGACTCTAGATCCAAAGTGTTTTTTTTTTTTCTCCCAGTGAAGCTGCGGCTCCAGCACTCGGAAGTTTCGGTCTATGCGCCCGGAACGGACGGTATATACCATACAGCCCGTAACTTTTTTTTTTGAGTGTGATTGAATGTGAAATACTGCCAGATGACGTCACAAGACTACAAATGCTGATGTTCTGGAATGATGTTTCAAAAATTGTGCGCTTCTTAGAGTGTTGCGCCCCTAGGCTATAGCCTGCAAGTCACCAATGGCAAATCCGGCCTCGATCAAAGTACACTGAAAAAAAACTCCGGCCGTGGGAGCCGCAATTACGGGCTAAATAGACATACCGTCCGTTCCGGGCTCAAAGGCCGAAAATTCCGGCTGCTGGAGGCGTAGCTTCGGCCTCTGAACCCGGAGCAATCGAAGCTACGCCTCCAGCAGCCGGAATTTCCGGCCTTTGAGCCCGGAACGGACGGTATGTCTATATAGCCCGTAATTGCGGCTCCCACGGCCGGAGTTGTTTTTTCAGTGTAGTGATTGTGGCGTGTTGTTCCGTACACGCACTAACGTCGACCTGTCATTTTTATAATCAGTGTGAGAAGACACAGCAGCCCTCGTCACCACCAAGTGTGTTCAAACAATATTTTCGATTGAAATCTTTTCTCTCTGATGCTTTGCTGTTTTTGTACCTCTTGTGCCTTCTCGTAAAATCACCAAACGCACTTTCAGCCCCCTGGCCCGGGCCAAAGTTGCCAGGTTGTGCCACTAAAGTGAGATATTTAACATGGGTTTAAATGGGCGGTAGTGCTGATTTTTCAGAGCAATCTGGCAACAATGGCATCCCCTCGCGTGTAACCGTTTAAATAATAAGCGATTCCGTCGGATTCCGTTCTTATCCCCTAGACACATGCGTCGGGGTAGATTTATTTGAATGGCACAAAGGGGAGACGAACCGACGGGAAGGTAATAATTGTGCGTGTGTAAGTCGGAGGCAGCATCCATCGTTAAACCCCTTTGACAGTCTCAGAATGAATATTATAATCCGTGTTTTCTTTCGCTTTTTTTAATTGCGAGACGCCGAGTACTAATCGCTTGAGTCGACCGATTCAGAACTCGGGATTTGATTCGAAACCGCCGTGTCGCTTTAATCCGGGATGAACCCGTGGATGAGGGGGGGGGGGGGTGTTGAAGGGCCCTATGAAAGAGTTGAGCTGTAGCAAGCTGTATCTACAGCTGTGCAAACCTATGTTCGCTCGCATACTGCAGAAATTCGCAACAACCACGTCAAGCATGCTGAACGATTCCGGTTTTTCTCTTTCACCGAGACCGGTAATTGAGCCTGTGATATGTCCATTGGGTTGACGTGTGGAGCAGGTTTTTTTTTATGTTGAGTGTTTAAAATACGTTGTATTATGGAGTATTTCTTGCTGGCAATTTTTTTAAGTTTTTCCTTTTCTTTTCCTTTTGTTCGACTATGTTTTTGAAGGGGAAGGGATACCCTTAGTCAGATGCTGATAGCAAAATATGAATGAAGGGGCTTGAAGGACGAGGCGCATTGTGTGTAGTTTTTGGAAAAAATTGAGATATTAATGGTTTTAAGTAAAACTAAACCTAATACATATTTTGCGGAAAATTCGCTTCCACATTCCAATTTTTGAGCATCAAAAAGTCAGTTTGAACTTTCCTCCCGTCGCAAGGATCCATGTAATTTATTTCGAAACTTCAAACACGTATTTATCGAAATAACAAAAACTGCACTAATGCGCCTTGTCCTCCAAGCCCCTCAAATCTTTTGTTTAAAACCACAATTTTAGAATATTTGTCAAGGACACCCATTGGGCGTCACGGTGTCACGTATTTTAATATACTACCTTCGAGTATTGCGAAAACATGTTTAACTTAAGGATCCTCCGAGATTTTGGTGACGTTACTATTGAGTTAAGTTAAGTTACTTACACTTTTAGGTTATAGGGTGGGTTCAGTTTTCCGTGGTGTAACTCGGAAAAGCATACATTCAAACGCCTACTGTCGACTTTCCTATCCGGATAGAATATTTGAACTTGAATCATCCCTTCATTTTAGTATTTTAAAGTTCAGTCCGCAGAGTGTGTACACTGGAAAAAAAAACATATTGGATCTAGAGTCCAGACTATTAAAAACATCG
This sequence comes from Bemisia tabaci, assembly GCF_918797505.1. Taxonomy (NCBI): domain Eukaryota; kingdom Metazoa; phylum Arthropoda; class Insecta; order Hemiptera; family Aleyrodidae; genus Bemisia; species Bemisia tabaci. Next base: position 44,578,473 of record NC_092799.1, on the reverse strand, counting down.
ACAATAAAAAATACTCTTGATTTAATCATATTTAAGCTTAAGTTAAGAACCAAATCTCTTAATTTGAGCGGATTTCCTTTTGATGTAAGCTTAAATCTGATTGAATCAAGAGTATTTTTTCATGTCAATGTTTTCAAGAGTCGGAATTCTAGATCTAATGTGTTTTTTTTTTCCAGTGTACCTAGTATGTTTTCAGGATTGCATCCTTATGAGATATCAAACAACGCTCCCGAAAACATTTACACCAGTCTTTTTAGTCACTTTCTTTTGCATGCCATTTTATAAAAATAAAAAATGATACGTGTGTTTGATTCCTTCGTTGCCCTTGGTTTTCTCTCCCCGTAAAAAAAAAATACGCTGGGGTACTCATTAATTCTGCAGAGAGTAAATTTTTCTGCCCAGTTCATCTCGCCATTACTCTCTTTGAAGCTACTTTTACTTTATTTACCTCAAGGTCACGTCCCGCTCTCGCGAGATGCACTTTTTCCATCGTTAGGAGATTTTTCTCGTGGTTTTCCTTGGCATTTTTTCTTTTATGATTAACGCTGGACCAGCGCAACTGAAGAGGCCAAAGTGTGGGTGCACACTGCACAATCGCTGGGTTGTCAGATCTATCGCGACGGGTTAGCCTTTAATTGAGATTATAACTTCTCGGCGTGTTATTGTCGGTGTGTTTTTCTAATACGTTTCCCCTCATGTTTATTATTTTTAAGGAGTTGTGCGCCAGATTATCTGCACTGGAAAAAAAACACTTTGGATCTAGAGTCCAGACTCTTAAAAACATCGACAAGAAAAAATACTCTTGATTTAATCGGATTTTTGCTTATATCAAGAACCAAGCGAGCGGATTTCCTTTTGATTTAAGCAAAAATCTGATTGAATCAAGAGTCCTTTTTCTTGTCAATGTTTTCAAGAGTCTAGACTGTAGATCCAATGTGTTTTTTTTTCGGTGTGTGTGATGACATGAAATTTTAATACATACAAAATATTACCCTTTGATGAAAATGATTTTATGTTAAGAATTAGCAACATGGTTGCTCGTAAGAGACCATGAGGAATCTTAACAATTGATGAGTAGGAAAGTGTCCCAGCGGTTATCGATAATAGTTTCCAGATAGTGCCATAAACAGCTCGCCTCCAAACGGGGACACTCAGAAACGGTTGCCTATGGAACATATCATAGAAAAATAAAAAGTCCTCCACGCATAAATATACACTGGATTGATTGGCAAAGCTGTAGCTTCAAGCCTTCAGCTGCATAAAAATTGAAATTTCTACGTTGAACTTTAGTTTAAAACTCGCGACAATTTGAATTAGAATCTTACGTATGAAGATATTTATTAATAATTGGTCGAACTTTTCACTGGTAGAACCCATACGTACTCTTACTTTTTCATGCGATGTAGTTTACGCGTTTGACCATTTCGCCTTCAATTTCCGAGGTAGGCCAGAAAGCATCCTTCGTGCAGCAATAGTTATCTAGTTGAGAATTTTTGTTTCATTAAGCTGCTTATGAAACAGGCGCCCATGAAAAAAGGGTCAAATCAGGGTATTGTCGGGTTTTTCTTGAAGTAATATATTTCTTTGAATTTTCTCCCTTTGGATGTGGCAACCCCAGCCTGAAGTGGTGTCGTTATTCGATGATCACGAGTAGCGGCGATCGCGAGGATAGAGCACGCGGCGCCCTCTGCTGGATGCCGCGCAAAAACGCCCCCGCAGCTCAAAATTACGTTTCGCCTATCCACCGGCGTAAAAAGCGTAACTCCCACTTTACCTGCGCCCTCGGAATCATGGAGTTGAATGATGTTTAAAAATTATGGTTAAGTTTTTTTTGTTAGTGAGGGGGCGAGTCGCGCTCGAGTTTCGTCGTCACGAAGCACCGAAATGCAGTTATCACACGCCTTCGAGTCCTCTTCATCGTTTTCTTTTTGGTTTTCGGTTCTCTCTCAATTCAAAGAGACCTCTACATCTTGATGGGCGTTACCGTAAGGATTTTTCGATCAGGTGGTAATCGGCTCAATGGCCACAAAGAAAAACCACGTACCCACATTTCAGTGATTCAAAGTTTCCGCTCTTATTTTATTTTTTCAAACAGACACAAGCCAGCCTACAGTCTAAAATTAATACAGAATATTTTCCAAACAGAGAAGATGAAGTAGGGAAGTTTTTTAAGAAATTGCGTTGACTAGTTTTCCAAAGAAAAACTGAAGTACGGGTTTCAGGGCATTCCGTTAACGATTTTTTGTCCGCACACCTGTTTTGTCCAGTAGTTTACGTCCACGCGTGAAATAAGCAACAGTGACTTGGTCCAAGTGTCATATTTTAGTCCGTACGTAAAATTATATCGACAATAATGAAATGAGAAAATTGAGAAAGACGTAAGAGTTGTTGTGGTAACTCACTTTTTAAATGAAATGTTATTTCCTTCTTTTGATCAATCGTTTTAAATTGTCATGGGTGAATATTTGGTTTTATTTCCATCCTTAAAATTTTCGATGAAAAATAAATCTTATAAATACTTTTTTTTAATGAAAATATTACTTTATTTTAAAAACAATTACATTTTTAAAACGTGGCAAATATTTGTAAAACCTTTTCCAAGCGATGGCATCGATATTGAAGTCAATGAGCATTAGTTGTGTCGAAAGAAACTATGCACAAATGAATAAAAGAGGGAAAAAACCGAGAAGCACGCAATCTTCGGTTTTAGCCCATTTGTACATTGATCTTTCAGAGTCGAATACGTCCTATTTTGAGCGTTTGGTTGCGCTCACACCACGTTGCAGCGCAGTATAAGCACAAATTATAAAAGAAAAAATTAATGTGCTTTGAAAATCATTAAATACGACAAGGAAACACCTTAATATTTACAAAACACACATTAAGTTTTCCTTTCATTTCTATATTTTTTTTTATCAATTTAAATTAAAGTAATATATGTAAAGTGTGCAAACATATAAAAATCATGAGTTGAAAAACGCTGACTCCGCGAGTTTAAATAATAGGCCCTAGCATAAAGCGGAGTGATGCGACGTGCTGCCAGCACGAAACGCGCACTGGCGCCTACAAACCTAAGCAGATACTTCACGCATTGCGCAATCTGAGGTATTGCTTGAGGTATCCCTTAGGTTTGTAGGCGCCAATGCGCGTTCCGTGCTGGCTGGCTGGCCGCGCCGCAACGTGCCACGGCGCTTCACTATTTCACAACAGAGGTGTTGTACAGTATTATACGGAATTGAAGGCACTCCAACATACCTCGAGTTAGGAAAGATGCCATCAATAATGATACGTTGGGGTGCCTTCGATCTCACTTGATACTGTGCAACACCTCCGTGGCGAAATAGTAGCTCGAAGCGCTGCGGCAAACCAGTGCCGAAGCGAAGTTATCATGCACAGGAAAAATATGAGATCCTTTAGCTGAGGCAAATCAAAAGGTTTTCCAGTTCAGGTATAAAAATATTGGATTTTCTTGAAAGATAATTAAGTTCTGTTGCACCAAAGAGGTGTAGAGAGTTTTAGTGAATTTTCTCTTATGGAAATGACGTTCCGTCATTTTTACCAAAAGTCTAATTATATATTTTTCTCCGTTGGAGCAAACAAGCAAACAAGAAAAACAAACAAACCCTCATTCTTCCAAGACATTAAACATTTTCATCCAAAAACGTCGTAAGCAATTGTCGTTTGTATTCACATGTGGACCAATTAACTTTGGGTCTCGAGTGGTAAGTGGACCAAAACTCCCCTTCCGAAAAAACGCGTGGGCGTAAACTTCTGGAAAAAACAGGTGCGCGGACAAAAAATCGTTGATTAAATGTCCTATAACCGAAGTACGCCAGGAAATCTGCACACTTCGGTCATCTATGTGTATTGACAACGTGATAAGTTATCAAATTCAGCGTAGACGTCGAACAGTGAAGAAATTCTGTTCTTAATAGGAAATTGTAACGATCCGTGAAAAGTTAGAGACATTTTAAGGAAATTCGATCTCCTATGTAGACTCAACTGTTGTTCGTCCCAGTGAAATACTTTGGTAAATTACACATTTCTTTCAGGGTTTTCATTTTTATAGTTAATCAAATTCTTGTCGAAGAATTTTTTTTTTCCTTTTTTTTTTAAAGAAACCTCATTTTTATTCTCTTTGAGATACACATAAAGTTGGCATCGCGTTTATCTGCAAACAAACCTAATTAATTCATTATGGGTATTTTCAATGAAATATTCACTAGAAATACAACGATTAACACCAAACATGAAGCAGGCATTGGGCTCTGCAGGCTGAACAATTTTCCTCAATGAATATTGCAACAAGGTGGACGCGTCTAGCTGAAATGTCAAAGAAAACTCGCAGCAGAAAATGTCAGGGAATGTCAAGCGGTGTGCTGCTGCTCTGCGGGAAAGTTTGACCAGATATAGTAACACGCTACGAAGGTAAAGGTAGAAGAAGTCATACTGAAATTTAAGTTCTATTGGGGCAGAGAATCATTTTGTCACTGCGCGCAGCCATGCAATGATACCTTCCTCCCCGAAGTCAACGCAACCTAGCCAATTATCAGGTGTTCTTATCCCGCGGTACCAATTCTTGTCTCGCTATACATGACATGGCAAATTTTCCGGGTCCGTGGGTTGTATGTCAATGGTTAGGAACGCTGCACCTTCAGCTAACCACGCCAAATTTTTCAGGAGGGCAAAAAACTGAAGCATCATGGGTCGATTTGGTTTCTTGTAAAATACCACTCAGCATATTCAAGATCTAATGAGAATTTTGATCGATCTGGTTATTTCTCAGCTTTTAAATTTATCAAAAATTTATAAAATCCAAGTAACGATCTTTTTCAACCGCCCTATCAACTGCTACCCAGCTTTGCCTCTTCAATCGGTGAACATCATAATCTCAACCTGGTGGGTTGCTGCTTGAAATCAGTAGACAGAGCTATAGACAAAGAAGGCAAAAGGAATATGGAGGGATCCTATTTGTGGAAGCGGATGGTTGCGATAGACGAAGGAGTTAGGTAATAGACTAACTAACGGCACCTCACGAGAGACCGAGACCCTACAGTTAGTCCATCATTTTCTTCCCTAGTCTGATGATTGAAATGAATGGTTCCAGGGTTCCTGTAGACTAGATACATAGATAGAATTTATTTGAAGCATCAATAAATTCTATCTATCTATCTAGTCCACAGGAACCCTGGAACCATTCATTTCAATCAATTGGATCCCTCCATACTCCCTAATCTTCTATGTCTATAGCTTTGTCTATCAGTTTCAACAATCAGCTCACTTTGTAAACCTATAAAACCCCTTTTCAACGCGGGACGGCGTCACCTCAAAGCCTATAAGGAGGAAATTTTTGAGCCATCTTCACTTTCTGACTATTTCCTCCTCTTCTTACTTTTTTCAACTTGAGGAAATGCGCCGAGAGAGATACACCTGTAATTCAGAGGGGAACTTTTGGATTGCGTAGTGCTGCCCAAGCTCCCCCTCAGCCCGAGGATCGTCCCCATTTATATCCATTTCCTCTGCACCCCGATTACGCTGCCGCCTCTCCATCATAGTCAAACCGGTAGGAAAGGCCGCGACACTTTTGAGCGGTCAGAGGTGAGTCTCTTTCGGGGGGAAACGTGACAGCTAAGCTCCAAGTTCCTTGTCGAATCAGACACGTCGCTCGTCCCTGCAAACCGAGTTATCTTATTTTTCTCCGCCCGCGTCTTCCGCCCCCAGGAATCCGACGAGGGTTGCCAGGTTTTCCAACCTCCCCCTCACTGAGCTGATTTTGAAGTAGCACATGTTTTTGAATGAACCACACTGAAAAAAAAGAAAAAAAGAGAGAAAAAACTCCGGCTGTGGAAACCGTACTTACACTTGGAAATAAAACACATTGGATCTAGAGTCCAGACTCTTGAAAACATTGACAAGAAAAAATACTCTTGATTCGATCGGATTTTTGCTTGAATCAAAACGAAATCCGCTTAGATTAAGAGGCTTGGTTCTTGATTAAAGCTAGATTCTGATTGAATCAAGAGTACTTTTTCTTGTCGATGTTTTTAAGAGTCTGGACTCTAGATCCAATGTGTTTTTTCCAGTGCATACTTAGAGGCTGTATAAACTTACTGTGCGTTCCCGGCTCAGAGATCGAAAGTTCCGGGGGCTGGAGCCGTACCTTCGATTGCTCCGAGTGCCACGCCCGGAACTTTCGGCCGCTGAGCCCGGAACGCGGACGCACTGAAAAAAAATTATTGAGTTATTATTTTGACTTAAAGCGTTATTTCTTGTCGACAAAATTTTGAGTTAAATCCGTCTGGATTCAACTCAACATCGAGTTTTTTTTAGTTGAAAAACCATCGTGTTGGTGCAGTTAACTTTAAGTTTAAAACACTATAGCAAGACAACGTTTATTTTACTCAAAAAAACTGACTCTAAATTAAATGCGCACGGATTTACCTAAAATAAAAAAAAAAATAAAAAAAATAATGCTCAACGTAAATCACGGATGAAACCAAGGTCGAAGGAACCATGGTATGCACCACCGCCTGATGACATCATAGCCGTGATTTTTGATGAAAGGCATATCCGTTAATATTGGACGTAGACATCTGACGTTCGGATAGAGCTAATAATTTGCATAAGCTCCAAAGGTGAAGACACGATTCACTGGAAAAAAAAAAACACGTTGGATCTAGAGTCCAGACTCTTAAAAACATCGACAAGAAAAAGTACTCTTGATTCAATCAGAATCCAGCGTAATTCAAGAACCAAGCCTCTTAATTGAAGCGGATTTCGTTTTGATTCAAGCAAAAATCCGATTGAATCGAGAGTATTTTTTCTTGTCAAGGTTTTCAAGAGTCTGGACTCTAGATCCAATGTGTTTTTTTCTTCCAGTGTTCTATGACCAGCGCAACTGATTCTTTGACCTCTCACTGGGATAAGAATCGGAGGCCAGTTTGGCAACTCGGTCCAAAGTGGCGGGCATTCTAGCATTGTCATTAATCGTATTGCTCAGGCAATCTCGGGAAGGTAGACTCTCTTCCGGAGCTCTCCTCAGGAAGGGAATGGGGCCATAATGCTATTAATGAGATATTTTAGGGTGGTCTGAGTGGCACTCCAGGGGCGGCGGCGGCGGCGCGCGGGTCTGGCGCAGCGATGGAACGTAGGCTGCATCAGACAGGCGGCATGAAATGCGTACGGATTCGGAAAATTCTCTATGACTCCTCTTCCGTAGGCGCGGATATCAACCTCAACTATGACGTTGTAAAACGCTCTCCACGTCCTCACACGTCGCTAACGGGGGCTGGAAATAGACGCTATCAGTGACGGAGACGTCATCGTAGGGATTTTTCGTCGTATCAAATGGGGTTGTTACACACATGAGATACAGGCAACTGAGACGACCTTTAGTCGGAAAATTCTCGGTGATTGTTCCGTAAGCGCAGGGTATCAACTTCAGCTTTGACGGTGTTGAACGCCCTTCATATCCTCGCACTTCGCACTGGGGGAAAAAAAAAACACATTGGATCTTGAGTCCACAGTCCGGACTCTTAAAAACATCGACAAAAAAAAGTTAGGATTCAATCAGAATTTGGCTTAAATCAAGAACCAAGCCTCTTAATTTTAGCGGATTTCGTTTTGATTCAAGCAAAAATCCGATTGAATCAAGAGTATTTTTTCTTGTCAATGTTTTCAAGAGTCTGGACTCTAGATCCAATGTGCTTTTTTCTCCAGTGCGCTAAATATAGACGGGGGGAGAAAATTTTTGAATTTTTGGAGCATCTAATATACTGTTTGTGTCAACTTTTGTAAGCATCTTGCCTTCTTCTTTCCTCCGTTCTATCCTTCTCTCTTCTTTCTCTTTTTTTTCCTTCTTTCTTTCCGGCGGACGGGGGATCCGCCTATATCGGAGGTCTCCCAACAAAAGCCTTGAAATCATTCGTAAGTTCCTTGAGAATCCTTAATTCTCAATTAGGGAAGATGTCATGAACTTGACCTCAAAATCTTCAAGTAGGTTCTTCTTTCCCGACAGGATTTGGTCCGAGGGGTCAATTATTGAAATTGATAGACAAAGCTATAGACTCTTTGTCTAGAAAAAAGGGATACAGAGGGATGGATCCTACACGGAGAAAAAAACTTCATGCGTGGGACCCAAAGATTAGGTCATATGGATCTCTGAAGTTTTTGGATTTGAACACTTTAAGTCTAGCTGCTGAGGTTTTGATCACACATCTGAAACTATTCAAGTACCTGAACCAAACATCTGAAGTACTTCGGTTTTCACATCCGAAAAACTTCGGCTCTCACATCTGAAGTATTTCAAATGTAAGAACTGAAGTTTCAGATGTGTGATCCGAACCTCGACAGCTAGACCTAAAGTGTTCAGAAGCTCAATCCGGAAACTTCAGAGATCCATATGACCTAAACTTCGGGTCCCACGCACGAAGTTTTTTTCTCCGTATGTGGAGGCAGGTGGTTGCAATGGGGGGGGGGGGGGGGGAAGTGGGTAATAGACTAACTAACAGCAACCCATGAGAGACCCATTCGTTAGTACATCATTTTCTTCCTTAGTCTGTAAGAACCTCGCATTTCAACCAAAAGGATCGCTTCATACTCCCTTCGTCTTCTTTGTCTGTCGCTTTGTCTATCCATTTTAACAGTCAGCCCTCGGACTTTTTTTCGAGATGGATATAGCATAAAGAAGTGGTTTTTTTTTTTTGTTAGTACATCATCTTTTTCCTTAGTCTATAAGAACCTCGCATTTCAACCAAAAGGATCGCTTCATACTCCCTTCGTCTTCTTTGTCTGTCGCTTTGTCTATCCATTTTAACAGTCAGCCCTCGGACTTTTTTTCGAGATGGATATAGCATAAAGAAGTGGTTTTTTTTTGTTAGTACATCATCTTTTTCCTTAGTCTATAAGAACCTCGCATTTCAACCAAAAGGATCGCTTCATACTCCCTTCGTCTTCTTTGTCTATCGCTTTGTCTATCAATTTTAACAGTCAGCCCTCGGACCTTTTTTCGAGATGAATATTGCACAAAGAAGTGTTTTTTTTTTGTTTTTTTTTTTTTTTTTTATCGTAATGCCCCGTATATCGTGGCGGGCGATGAGTGGGACCCCCGGGGGAGGGGGGGGGGGGGGGGGGCAAAGTAGAAATTGTCGAGGATCCGCATTTCCGTGGCGCATCGCGTGACGCGGCCGCGGTTGCGGCCGGCCGCCGCAGCTACTGCACAACTACCCGCCGACAGTCATTCCGGCACTCCGCCCCGACTGCCACATCAACCCGAATACACGTCCAATTCCGCCCGGGAGCGCCGCCCCCTCGACATAACCCCGCAACTCCGCCGGGAACCGCACGGTGCATACGCGGTTTCGCCGGGAGGGGGCCGGAAAAAACGAGATCGTTCTCCGCGGGCCCCCCGTGCGCGGCACCGAGGGCCCATTTATCGCCGAGCGCGGCTGAAGCATCGCCGATGCAATTAGATTTCACGACTGGAAAAATTTCTCGCCGTAACCGTCGGAGCGCCAACCCGCGACAATCAACTCACGCAATTTCGCGATGAATTTTTAGCCCCGTTCAGCGGGCCGATTCATTAACATTTATAGACAAAGCGATAGACAAAGAAGACATAGGGAGTATGGAGCGATCCTATTGGTTGAAATAAGGGGCTCTTATAGACTAAGGGATAAAATGATGTACTAACTATAGGGTCTCTCGTGGGTTGCCGTTAGTTAAGTCTATTACCTACCTCCTATGTCCATTGCAACCACCCGCTTCCACCAATGGGATCCCTTCATATCCATTTAGTCCTCTTTGTCTATAGCTTTGTCTATCAATTTCAATAATCGGCCCGCAGAGCTCGCGTGAACCTCCTCCGCCGGGAGCACACCTTGTTCTTCGATCGGAAATTCTTCCAAAAATGGAGATTTGAACATGGAGAATTTTCTTTATTGAAAGAATAGAGGACTACATGGTATTAACTCTATTTCTTATAACTAGGAACTAAGAACTACTTTTACAATAATGGGTAGGCTGGTACGACACCGGCCCTATCTAGATTACAGAATGTACAGGTGCTGTACATTACGATTGAGATAATTGGTGCAAAATATATACATATGTATACATGCTAAATAAAGTATAGATATTTGTGATAAATATTTGGATCTTAATTATAGTATAGATATTTGTGATAAATATTATAGATATTTGTGATAAATATTGAACATGGAGAATAGTTCGGATATCCGCCCTGTATCCTATGGCCAAAAGGACTGTGAAAGAAAATACGCAGTGAGAAATTTGGAGAAAAAAGTTTGGTTAATACGGAAAGTAAAACACAAAATGGACGTATTTCTATCAAACGGAACTAAGCGCCATAGGGGGAAGAAGGGAGAGGGGGACTTGGATTGGCGGGTGTTGCGGAACGCGATGCTCCTTCCGTCCTATACTCGCACGGAAAAAAAATTGCTGATTAAACAATTCAATTGCTAAAAACAGTGAGTGCAATGTTTCAACGCAGATTTTACAACAAAAAAATGCTACTTTAACCACATTGTAAACTAATTTAACCACGGGGGTGGTTAAAGTAGCATTTTTTTGTTGTAAAATCTGCGTTGAAACATTGCACTCACTGTTTTTAGCAATTGAATTGTTGAATCAACAATTTTTTTCCCCGTGCGGAATGCTTTTTCATGGCGCTTAGTTCAGTTTGACAGAACGCGCTATCTGGGATTCTAAAATCCTCAAATGTAACTCAATTTGGCGCTGAGTTCCGTCTAACAGAAATACGTCCGAATAGCCCTAGCCTTTGGTTGACAATTTTAAGAGAAAATGCCTTCTAGTTTTTTCGGAGAAATTTAATAAAAAACGAGTGGTGGATATCAACCTCGCAATTGGAAGAAGGCATTTTCCCAGTCCCTCCATCGTTTTCTGCCCTAAATTAATTGCAAGCTGTACTAAAATTAACACAAAATTGGACCGCGTTAAATTGAAAGGAACCAAGCCACATCAGCTGTTGTCAAATTCAATTGGGCTATTTAATTTTTTACATGAAAACGATTGGGCGGATTTTCATGCAAATTTCAGCGAATTTTCTCCATACCTAGTATAAAGGAAATTCCTGAACATTTTCAAAGGAATCCGCAAAAAAGTTGCCTCGTAAAAAATTAAATTGTCCAGTCAAATTTGGCAATAGCTGATGTGGCTTGGTGGTTCCTTTCTGTTAAACGCGGTCCAATTTGTGTTGGTTTGTGTTTCACCTCCTATATCAACCAAAAGTAACGCAAGAACACAATTTTTTTTTTTTTCAGTGTACGCGTCAATTCTACGTCCTCCGACTCTTATTCCTAACAATTTCTCTAGATTCTCTATTTCTCCAACGCGTTAAACAATCTACCTAGCAAACAATCCGAAAAAAACTAAGTGAAACTTATTGTCCGGCGAACTATTTAATCCAAAGTCCGGTAACCAGCAAGACATTAATGAGATGACCGTTATCGCCTTGCTGTCCATTGGAGACTGCTGAATCCCCGAGAGTGAAAGTTTCCTCCTGTCGCCAGGGGGCAGATGGAGGATCCCTACTTATCTCTACATAATATGATGCGTGCATAGAGGAGAGAAAAAGAATTGAACAGGCCGGAGAAAATTCATCGCTCGGGGCGTTTTTCCAAGTGCACGGTCCTTCTCTCAGCATCACAGCATCTTCGTGTTGATCTAGCGATGAGACTGAGTTAAGAGGCAACTCTCGCAAGTTGGTAACATTGGGTTTCGCCCTTTTCGAAGCATGTGAAGTAATACGTACATATGTCGTCGTCTCCTGCTCGAAGAAACGTAACTCCATTCCAAGGTTGCCAAATTGGCTCAAACAATTCATTTATTTTACAAAGTTGTACCTGAGTAATTTTTATCGAAAGTTTTTCTGACTTTTGGATGAAATCGGAGATAACAATTTGATTAGTTTACTTTAAAGGATATAAAACATAGGAGCTTTTCCATTTCTTTGCATTTAGTCATTGGTGTGTTTAAGCACGCTGCCTCGCCTAAAATCGAATGGATCGTATTCGATAGTGATTCGATGTAGTATCGTTTGGTTTAAAACGATAGAACCTAACCTCAAACACCCATTCGATGTTAGTTCGATGTATCGTTTGGTTTAAAACAATAGAGCATAAACTCGATCAAAAATCTTAGGATTTAACCTCGAAAAGCTGTAAAAGAGGAAATTCCCAACAATATCCTTATTCATAGCCATAATGGTACTGGCACTCATAAGAATAAATAATCTATCACAAAAACCCATTCCTTCAGATTACTCGATTGACTTTTGAGGTTACATTTACATGTTGAACCAAACGATAACGATACAATCTCAGTGATAGCACGCCTTTTTGATGCAGTTTTGATGTATCGAATACTATCCATTGGATCCAAACGGCGAAAAATAGCACTGCCAACTTTCCGAAACCGAGTTATCCCAGAGACTCAGGACGGCACAGGCACAACTCTGCTGTGCCAAGGAAGAACGCCGTATGAGCCTTCAGGCGTCGCCAAATTTCCTTTGATAAATGACGAACTTTCTGGTTAACTTATAAATATTTTTCTTCTACTTTTTCAGATAATTTTGTTCGCAATTTCAGATACTAAAGGCCCTGAAAATGTCAAGGAAAAATATCTATAACATTCACTGGAAAAAAAATACATTGTATCTAGAGTCCAGACTCTTAAAAACATCGACAAGAAAGAATACTCTTGATTCAATCAGATTTAAGCTTAAATCAAGAACCAAGCCTCTTCATTCGAGCAGATTTCCTTTTGATTTAAGCTTAAATCTGATTGAATCAAGAGTCTGGACTCTCGATCCAATGTGTTTTATTTTCCGGAGTTCCTTAAAAATTAACATTTTTTAGAGGGAAATTTGGCAATTCTCGCATGTTCATACGGCGTTTTTCCTAAGGACGGCAGAACTCTTCCTCGCCATCGGGGTCGCGGAGAGCCAAAATGACACCTTTCCATGCGAATTGGACAGAATTGGATCGGAGCGAGGCGGTAGCGAATTGGAAACGCGAGGTGGAAGAACCAAATTGTGCGAATTCGCCGTCAGGCGCGCGGTTTCCGAGTGATTTCGCGGCTGCGACCGAGCGACACCGCGGGAAACGCAGAATATCAACAGAGGACAAAAATCCCGATGAATCAAATCAGGCGCACCGATTTGCCATTTGTATGCATCGCGAGCCGTATCGGTTGATTGAATGCATGCATACCCGAGCGTATGTTCGCCACCGGGGACACCCGGGCCGACGCGGTTGGCACATCGTGTTTCATGCCTCCTATGCGGGGTCCCCGACGTAAGGATGATACCGGGCATGAAAGCATGACCTTCGCTCAAGGGGTACCCTGTGCAGCGTGCTGTCATGAATGAGACATCGAGAGCTATCATAACGACAGGAGAATGCGGATGCTGTGATAATGGAGATGCTGCATGTGTAAGGGATTTGCGATTTGACAATTGATTCGTATGTTAAAGTTCGCGAGAAACACGATGGCGTCAATGGTTTTCTCTGAAATCAACTCCCAAAACTGGGGGACTTAGGGAGAAATGATCACGAGGGCTTCAGATGAACAGGAAAAACCCTCGGCGCGGCAATCGGCATGTAACACATATTAGCGCCTACAAGACTGCTCGAATACTTCACGCATTGCATCAAACATAGTGCGGTTATTGTGATCAGCGTGAAACGGACAGCGCCTACAAGAATGCATGAATACTTCCCGAATTGCGCCAAACACAGTGCGCTCAGCGTGAAACGCATAGCGCCTACAAGACTGCGTGAATACTTCACGCATTGCGCCAAACACGGTGCGGTCGGCGCGGCGCGGTGGCGGAAGTTAAAATCATCAAACCAAATTTTGTGTTTGTTCTTTCATAATTTTTGCGTTCATTTCTTATGAATGGAAGGCCTTGTCCATTAGAGATAGGTTTACGAAACTTGACTTGAAAAAAATACACATTTAATAAAACCCGAGACGTTTCGACTCAAAACTGAGTCATCCGCAGATCCGAGATTGTTTTTCTCAGATCCCGGCCACCACCATGTAGGGCTCAGGTTTTCATCGTTTGTTTTTTTTTTTTAAATTTGTATTGTTTCCGACTGAAAATGACTCAGTTTTGAGTCGAAACGTCTCGGGTTTTCTTAATTTTCATCGTTTGTTTTTTTTTAAATTTGTATTGTTTCCGACTGAAAATGACTCAGTTTTGAGTCGAAACGTCTCGGGTTTTCTTAATTTTCATCGTTTGTTTGTTTTTTTTTTTTAAATTTGTATTGTTTCCGACTGAAAATGACTCAGTTTTGAGTCGAAACGTCTCGGGTTTTCTTAATTTTCATCGTTTGTTTTTTTTTTAAAATTTGTATTGTTTCCGGCTGAAAATGACTCAGTTTGGAGTCAAAACGTCACGGGTTTTCTTCATTATTGTGTATTTTTAGCCTTGTTTCCCGTTTTTCCTCCTCGTCTTTTCCACTATAATCGTTCCAAGCTTTCTGCAGCTTCACCAGATTTCGATCCTCAGGACTGAGGATCTCTGCTCCGGCTGCCAAGCGTCAAAAGGGTCCTCACATTGCCGAACAATTTTTCACCGCGTCCTTTCATAATGAAGGTCGTACACCGAGCCGGTAAGCTTCATCTGCCGCGGGCGCACCATCTATACTGCCGTGCTAAGGAAGAACGCCGTATGAACATTCGAGAGTTGCCGGATTTCCTTCGGAAAAATTTTTATTCTTGAGGAAAGTTAAGAACATTTTTCCTTGAGATTTTCAGGAACTCCAGGGAAAATTGCGGACAAAATTATCTAAAAAATCGGAAGATAAACATTTCTTAATTTACCAGGACATTCGTGTTTTATCGAAGGAAATTTGGCAACGGCTGAAGGTTCATACGGACGTTTTTCCTTAGCATGGCAGTATAGGGCCGACCAGCGTCGGGTCGCGTCGCGGGAGCAGCGACGAAAATAATTGACAAGATCGAGCGGCGATTGTTCAGATTTACGTGACATAATTCGAGATCCAAACACGCGGATCTCCCGTATGAAAAGAGGCGATTTTTCGGATCCCCGCCCGGGAAAGCAGCGGTGGCGTCCCGCGATTACCGATTAATCGATCGATCTGTCATTTAAATCTATAAGGAAGGATCGATTATCGCGGCGTTCGATGTGATCGATTTTGTATCAAGGCTTCAAATGGGATGATAGCGATAGCCAAGGTGATTCGACTGGAAAGCAGCCGAGATGAGGCCCCGACGACGGAACGAGCGGCCATCTGTCGTGCTGAGGAAAAACGCCGTATGAGCCTTCAGACGTTGCCAAATTTCACTTGACCAACCACGATTTTTCGGGGTTTGCACTGGGAAAAAAACCGCATTGGATCTAGAGTCCAGACTCTTAAAGACATCGACAAGAAAAAATACTCTTGATTCAATCAGGTTTAAGCTTAAATCAAGAACCAAGCCTCTTAATTTGAGCGGATTTCCTTTTGATTTAAGCTTAAATCTGCTTGAATCAAGAGTCATTTTTCTTGTCAATGTTTTGGTTTTTTTTTCCCCAGTGTGCGGACATTTTTCTCCCGATTTTTCAGAAAATTTTTCTCGTAATGGGTCAGTTGCGCTGATCACAGAATCGTGCTTTGATGCTTGATTGTTGTGGGTTAGCTAAAAATAATAAGATCTGTTCAACCAGCAACTTTCTACGTTCCATATTAACCCAGTTATTGCCCTTTGAAAAGTCGGGTTTTTGACGTCATCCACCGCGGTAGGGACACCCAGTGGCGTAGACAGGGGGGGGGGGGGGACGTCCAGGGGTCTGATACCCTTAGGACCCCTGCACTCTCTTTGTTTCTTCCACCTTGCATTAATCCGATTTTCACATCGAATAACCGGTGCCGATGTACGTCACCCCGACTAATGAAAGCAACGTGGAGGAAACCAAGGGTGTCACTACCGCGGTGGATGACGTCAGAAACCCGACTTTTCAAAGGGCGATATCTCGGCTGTTATTGAACTTAGAAAGTGGCTGTTTGGACGGGTCTTATTATTTTCAGCTAATTTACACGAATCAATCATCGGAACACGATTCTGGGAGCAGTGCAACTGACCCATTCGGTCCAAAGTGTCTGAACATTTCGATGAAAAATATTCGTAACTTTTCTCAAAAATTAATATTTGTGAGAGGAAATTTGGCAACATTCGGTCGCTCATACGGCGTTTTTCCTGAGGACGGCAGAGCAGCGGGTCGATTGTTGAATCGTTATCGAATGCTTCTGATCGATAAATCCCTATCTTAACAATGCTATATATCGATCAAGGTCATTCGATAACGATTCAACAATCGAGGAGCAGGTGGAGCACGGAGGGCTCCGAATAATGGCCGGCCCTGGTGCGCGGCCCTCGCTGGCCGACTTGTGGATCTCGTCGTCCAATTCGGTTCCGCTAAATAGAACGGAACGCGCGTCAACCAAGCGTCGCGTCGCGTCGCCGCTATGACGCGACGTCAACATGGACGCTGAACAGACGCGGCTTCTCGTCGTCTTTGGTTCGTCCCCTCATCAGACTGAACGTCAAGTCTTTCGGGGTGCTGGGTTTCCGACGGTATGGAAAACCTGGGAAGGTTGGGATAGATTTAGAGTTCTTGGAGGAAACGTTGTGGAATTCCGCGGATTTCGACATGACGCGTCGGCTTACTGTCGCGCTGAGGAAGAACGCCGTATGAGCCTTCAGACGTTGCCGAACTTCCTACGATATAGGATTTTCGGACAGTCTAATGAAAGAAGATCTGAGGAAAATACTGAAAATTGGTGTTGATGCTGTGGGTGTAAATTATTATAGTGTAGCCTCACTGGCAGCCATATGATGGTTAGATTGCATTAATCTCACAATGGAGATGTTGCATGTGTGAGGAATTTGCGATTTGACTGTTGATTCCTATGCAAAAGTTTGCGAGAAACACGATGGTGAAACTGGTTTTCTCTGAAATCAACTTCCAAGCTCGAAAAAAGCTCTCAAGTTGAGGCAAAAATGGAGGGGATGTCCCACGCTATCCTGAGAGTCCACCTCTGCATCAAGAGGAAGACAAACTCTCCATGCAAAGATAGGGAGCAAATACATTGACAGAGTTGCCATGATTTCAATTTTAAAGTCCCCAAATAAAGCGGCAGCCCTGTCAATGTATTCGCTCCCTATCTTTGCATGGAGAGTTTGTCTTGATGTAAAGGTGGAATCTCAGGGTAGGGTGGGATAATGGGATATCCCCTCCATTTTGGCCTCAACTTGAGAGCTTATTTTGAGCTTGGGAGTTGATTTCAGAGAAAACCAGTGGCACCATCGTGTTTCTCGCGAACTTTTACATAAGAATCAACAGTCAAATCGCTAATTCCTCACACACGTGCAACATCTCCATCATGTGGAATGGAGCGATTTTCCCGAAGGATTAGGCAACGCTGCCCGACGGGATCCTGAAACTACGCCGTCTTGTACTCGTCGGCGATGACGGGACGTGACAGCACGTACTTTTACGTTCACTCGTACGACAAGAGGTTTCCGAACTTACGACGAAGCTATAAAAGATCGCGTTGACAGTAGCAAAGCCTCGAACGGACGCCATCATCAACTTGGCCCGCAAATGTTAGTCCTTTGGCACCGGTGCGTCGTCGCGCGCCGTGCACGGTGGCATTACGGCCTTCGAAGACTCCATCGGAGTACTTACTCCGGTGACCGACATTGACACGAATGAGGATGAGTCGATCGCGATTATCATTAGACATCACTCGCGCGATTAGTATTGAATTTTGGGTCGATGACCGATGAGTTTACGTGTCGAGAATTCCTCGATTCGTGTTGAGCACTTCGATGGAGTTGCACTGGTCACAGAATGGAGATGTTGCATGTGTGAGGAATTTGCGATTTGACTATTGATTCTTATGTAAAAGTTGGCGAGAGACACGATGGTGCCACTGGTTTTCTCTGAAATCAACTCCCACGCTCAAAAAAAGCTCTCAAGTTGAGGCTAAAATGGAGGGGATATCCCACGCTATCCTGAGAGTCCACCTCTACATCAAGACAAACTCTCCATGCAAAGATAGGGAGCAAATACATTGACAGGGCTGCCACTTTATTTGGGGACTCTAAAACTGAAAACACGGCAGGCATCCCTGCTAATTTATTTGCTCCCTAGCTTTGCATGGAGAGTTTGTCTTGATGTAGAGGTGGACTCTCGGGATAGCGCGGGTTATCCCCTTCATTTTGGCCTCAACTTGAGAGCTGTTTTTGAGCTTGGGAGTTGATTTCAGAGAAAACCAGTGGCGCCATCGTGTCTCTCGCGAACTTTTACATAAGAATCAACAGTCAAATCGCAAATTCCTGACACATGCAACATCTCCATTTTGTTCCTATCCCTCTGCTTCCACCTTCCCCTACAGACGCTCTCCTTGAGAGGATAGAGAATCGGACAAGTTTGAATACTTCAGTGCCCCCATTACCCGGAGCTAGTACCGAGTTTCGGAACTTTTGAGATTTTTCTGAATTTCTCCCGGAACTTTTGAGATTTTTCTGAATTTTTCCCGGTACTTTTGAAATTTCCGAATTGTTCCGGATGTTTTGCATTTTCCGGAACTCTCTCGAAACTTTTGAAAAAAATCTCAAAAGAATTCTGGAACTTTGACGTTCACGGTGTGAGAGGAATTGAAACAAAAAATCTCCGAATCCCGGAACTTTTGACGGACATGGGATGGGAGCACTGGAATACTTTGATTCCGGGTGGGGGGATGGAAGCTGACCGTAGTGACCGTGTATCCCGACCGTGAACCGGGCGACGCGACCCCGGAGCGTGAATGAACGATACGTGTTGAAGAATGAAGTCCACCGCCGCCGCCACCACCGGTCGCCGCGACAGTAAACCCACGTTTGCTCCTTTAAACTCTCCTTTAATTATGCCGATCCAGCGTGGGTTGAGTGTTTAATTGTTTGTTTCAATTCAACCAGCCATTCAGACCCGGCTCCAGTTCAGTGGAGAAAAAAAAAATTCTTCGCTGGAATCTCTGCCGTGTTGCCCAGCCAGAGAGAATTAACGCATGTATCCACGGCTAACGAACAATACCGCCTAAATGACAGTTTTTGCGGAACTGAGTTAACGACTGTGGCGCTTTCTACAGTATAAAATACGCTGGCTGATTATGTTAGTTTCTCCAATAGCGCTTCAGTGACGCTGTAATGTATAAAAAAATTGTAAATCGAACCTTAAAATTACAAAAATGACGAAGTTTTCTCTTCGTTCTGGCAAAATCGTCCGTTTGCAGGTAGGCGGTATCGTTCCATAGCCATCGATATCGAGGGCTAACGAACAATATCACCAAACTGACAATTTTAGCGAAAAAGTTAGCGACTATGGCGCTTTCTACAGTATAAAATACGCAAGCTGATGATTTTAGTTTTTTTTTAATCCTGTAGGGGAGCGCTTCAATGACTTGTAATGTATACAACAAATTGTAAATCGAACTTTAAAATTACAAAAATGACGAAGTTTTCTCTTCGCTCTGCAAAATCGTCAGTTTACAGATAGGTGATATTGTCCGTTAGCCATCGATGTGTAAGTTTCCATCTAACGAAGTTCTAAGAGATCAAGGAATAAGAGTCTTATAGTTAACAAAAGCTTAGGTTACCCTCGATTCAGGTAATCTAAATTCGGTTCTTATGATCGAATATTCTTTGATTGACCGGACCGAAAACTTTGGTCTTCCATATGAATCGGAGTTTTCCTCCGTGTTGGATAATGAAGAACGTTCTGCAATGGAAACTTGAGTTCCACCTCAACTTGAGGAAAATCTCTCTCTTGAATTTGAACTTTCATGGACAGAGGTCCCTTTTCCTGTTGAGGGTAACATGTGCATTTCCGAGGCCCTAAAGACAAAATAAAGCTGTTCATAATTCAAATTACCAACAAATGAAATTGTTTAAATGGAAAGCGGAAAATCAAAACTTGATAAGGTGTCTCCGCATCATAGACATAACTTGGAAAATTTCCTCTGTATCTCGATATTATTTTCTCTAGTTAAATTGTCTTTCCCGGGCCATTTGGTTCCCGTTAAATGAGGAAACCAGTTGCAGAATATTAGCAGCACCTGATGGCGCTTACCCGGTCTCTAATTTTCGCTCTTCAAATGAATTGTGGAAATACTTGCCATCAGATGTAGCCAAGATTGTGCAATTGTATCGCTCACTTAACGGGAATCCAGTGGAGTCGGAATTACCTTTTTTTGTTAAAAATGAGGCCACATTTAAAGAAAATTTCACATAAAAAATTTCATGTAGAGAAAGCAACCCCTGGTGGTGC
This sequence comes from Bemisia tabaci, assembly GCF_918797505.1. NCBI lineage: Eukaryota > Metazoa > Arthropoda > Insecta > Hemiptera > Aleyrodidae > Bemisia > Bemisia tabaci. The sequence continues at coordinate 44,558,114 of NC_092799.1, read as the reverse complement.
TTCACTGGAAAAAAAAACACATTGGATTTAGAGTCCAGACTCTTGAAAACATTGACAAGAAAAAATACTCTTGATTCAATCAGATTTAAGCTTAAATCAAGAGGAAATCCGCTCAAATTAAGTGGCTGGGTTCTTGATTTAAGCTCAAATCTGATTGAATCAAGAGTATTTTTTCTTGTCGATGCTTTTAAGAGTCTGGACTCTACATCCAATGTGTTTTTTTTTTCCATCGTTACGAGGATTTGAGTTTCCACGTCTTAAATAGTTACTGAATGAATTTTAAGCGGCAACGGTGGGAAGGAAAGAACGCTGAACCTGAACACGAGAGTTATGAGCTCACATTCAAAGGCGGCGAGTGACGGCGCGGCGCACAGTGGATTGACTCGATTGGGGAGGTCGGACAAAATGTGGAAACTTTAGAAGCTTTTAACTCCGTGAATACAAAAATTTGATGTTTTAAAAGTGGTTCCATCGGTTTCCTCGTGAAATTTTTCTCCAGAATAACCCCTTAAAATTTCAAATGTGACGAATTAAATTTCAGAGATACAAATTTTTATAGAGCAGCCCGAGACAATGATAACCGTGGAAAAACTAGGGGGAAAACGGGAAACAAGGCTAAAATACACAATTAATAAAAAAAACCCGAGACGTTTCGACTCAAAATAGAGTCATTTTCAGTCGGAAATACAATACAAATTTAAATAAATAAAAAAAAAAATTAAAAAATTTGTTTAAAAAAACCGTGTAAGGCTTAGGTTTTCATCGTTTTTTTTTTTTAATTTTTATTGTATTTCCGATTGAAAATGATGCAGTTTTGAGTCGAAACGTCTCGGTTTTTATTACTTGTGTATTTTAGACTTGTTTCCCTTTTTTGCCCCTTGTTTTTCTACTGTAAATGTCAGATTTTGCAGTTTCAGTTTTAGCGCAAAAATGTCATGTCCGAGCTCTCCGATTGACTCGATCCACTGTGCGGCGGCCGGAGGAAGGAACTATCTGAGTACGAGCGGAGAAGTTGTTCCGTGCGCCACCGAGTGGAGTGACATCATCATCAGGAAACAACTGTTACTAGACGTCGGAATCGGAACGACGAATTTCTCCGCGAAAAAATGTTTAATCCGCGCAAAATGTCGGCATTTATAGCCCGCGTCAATGACTCGCAAGAGATTCTTATGCAACTAACGAGCATGGTTTTTTCTCGCATCGCTTCTCCATCCGAGTTGTTCTTTTTCGCATGCACGTACCAGTCCGTGCTCATTCGGGCAAGGTAAGAAAAAGAAGGTGAAGTTTTGTCTCAGCTGAACCTGGTAAATAACTGTGACCATCCACAGAAAAGGGATCATCGTCATTAGTCAACGAAGGCAAAATCTGTAGTTCGAGGCTGGCCTGCAAAATCGGAATTCGATGGAGGCCATTTTTCGTGTCAAAGCGACGTGCGATATATCTCATCGATTAGCTTCATAATTTCAGCTACTTCATCGATTAGCTTCATAATTTCAGCTACTTGTCATTTGCTTCAAATTTTGAGATCGCACTTTTGTTGTCATGAGACTTAAGAACTCATGTACCAAATTTGACGAAGAAATTCGACGTAATAAAGGCGTGGTTTTTTAGAGGAAAAATAAAGCATTCGATACTGCTATCGAAACTGCACTCGAACGCGATATTTTGCCTCTAAAAAAAAGGCGCCTTTTGTGGAAGAGCCAGAGACAGTGGTTCCTTATTGCAAAATGTGAACCACTGTCCATAGCTCATTTGGATTGCATTTTGCAAAAAGGAACCAGAAGCATGGTAATGGTGCTAAGATTGTGCAACTCCATCCTTTGCAATAAAATTACTGAAACCATGAAAAAATATGAAATTTACATGATAATTTTTGTTTTAAATTTTCAGTTTTCAGCGAGTAAAATAGAAACTGTTAATGGATAATCAGGTTTTTCTACATACATACATAAAGTCGCTTTTATAGCGCCGCCTCGCGCTCTGCGACGCCCAATCGCCATTGCCCCCTATCCTCCCAGAGATCATCAGGCAATTGGCACCTTCTGATCTCCTCCTCCACCCCTTGTCGCCAACCTTTCACAGGACGTCCACGCCGTCGCCTTCCGGGAGGAACCCAATCGAAGACCTGCTTGGGCAACCGATCATCTGCCATCCTTCGCACATGTCCATACCAGACCAACTGCTTGGACCTGATATCGTGCACGATGTCCTTTTCCACACCCATTATCTCGCGTACCCTTTCATTGCGGATACGCTCTCTTCTCGATATCCCAGCAGACCTTCGCCAAAAGTCCATCTCGGTTGCCCTAAGCATGTCTTCAGTTCTTTTCTTGAGTTGCCAGACCTCACTCCCGTAAGTTACGATACTCTTCACGATGACGTTGTAAATTTTTCTTTTGGTCTCCTTGGAGATACTCTGATCCCAGAGAACCTCATTTAGCATCGCGATAGCTTTCCTGCCTTGCACATTCCGATCTTTAATGGCCCGATCCAAATTTCCGTCCTTAGTTAACCAAACTCCTAGATATTTATACTCTTCACAGTCCTGAATTTTCCGACCATCCTCCAGTTCAATGCTTTGCTGATCACCGCCGATAACCAACTTCTCCGTCTTAACCACATTTACTTCCATTCCCCACTTTCGGTTTACTTCCACTAGCTTCCGCGTCATGTAATTCGCATCTTCTTCGTCCTGAGCTATTACCACCTGATCATCAGCAAAGCACAGAGTATAAAGGGTGCCATCTTCACCGAGCGGGACGCCCATTCCCGAACAGCATCTTTTCCATTCCTTTAAAACTTCTTCCAGGTATACTTTAAATAAGGTTGGCGAACGCGAGTGACATTCGGCTCGCTTCGCGAGCCGATTTTGTAGTAGTTGCAAATTTTTAATCCCTATATTTTGAAGATTTCATAGAAAACATTATGAAATTCTCACTCCACAATTAACTTGTAGAATAATAATGGCAGCTGGCAAGAAATAGACTATATCTTAAAATGGACGGTTCCCACTTAGTAAAAACAGCCAACACCACGAAAAGGTGAGGAGCCACTGTTAGCCACTTTTTTTTTTTTTTTTTTTTTTTTTTTTTACTTTTCTGAAAAAAATTACTAAAATTTTAGTTGCGTCCCCTAAAAGGAAACACGGAGAAAAAAATTTTGTGCATGGAACCCGAAGCTGAGATCATATGGATCTCTGAAGTTTTCGGATCACGCATCCGAAAAGTTAAGGTCCATCTGCCGAAGTTCGGGTCAGACAATTGAAGTAGTTCGGTATATACCGAAGGTTTCAGGTCACACATCTGAAGTACTCGGTGCATACCGAAGTGTTTCAGATTTCTGACCCGAATTTCGGCAGCTGGATCTCAAGTTTTAAGAGATTCATATGATCTCAACGTCGGGTCCCATGCACGAAGTTTTTTTCTCCGTGTGAGTATTAATATAAATTTCAACACAGTCAAACACAGTAGAGAACCAAGGAAATCACAGTAGAACAGAGAAAAAATACCGTCGAATAAATAAAGAAAACTATTATCGAAGAAATTCTAATTATTTGGAAAGTAATTTCCTGGCGTAATCAATGCGTAGCTGCGTAGGAGCATGAGCGAGATTTATCATCAAATGGACGGAGTTAAACAGAAAGGAACCAAGCCACAACGGGATCGAACCGAGAAAAAGAGGTTTAAAGTTTGGCTCCTGCATAAGACTCAATGTAAAAGATAAACTTCAAGTTCAATTTCTGCAAAATTTGCTCCAACGAAAACTTTGAATTTTTGGAGATAGATAGTAGAGCAGTGGTTGAGTTCAAAACCACTCATAACTCAATTTTTTCCAAAATGTGGGTTGGTTCCTTTCTGCTTAACTCAGTCCAAATGACCGCTGGCCGGTAGGTCCCTGGGCGGGCGAGCGACAATACGTAAAAGCGGTGGCATGGTTCGATTGACAGAGGAGTGGGGAACGGTCAGACGTAGGGGAAAGGTTCAGGCTGAACCGTTCAACACAGCGCAGCGTCAGTCACCGGGTGGGGAAGAGAGTCCGGGAGGGGACACTTCCCCTCGAGTGAAATAGAAAAAGGCAGAATCCTTCGAAGTTTATATTAATGATACTCCAAGCTTACACCTCCATCTTGAAATTCAGTTCGCCTTTCTGTCAGTAAATTTTTAAAATACCCCTCCAGTTTATCAATGGATATCGGAGATATTAAGTCCCGCTTCATGTCCCTTCGCAGCCCTTTCAGCAACTTCCAGCTCTCAGTGCTTTTCCTTCCTCCTATGTACGTGTCTATTTTGTTACAGCTCCTCTCCCAAGATTCGTTCTTTTTCTTGGTTATGAGCCTTCGTACCTGCGTCTGAGCTTTTTTAAACGCGTCTTTGTCTTCTGTTTTTTAGAGGCAAAGGAACTGATGATATTTTTTCCGCTTCTCCTGAATCAGGTTTTTCTTCCAAGACAAAAGAAGTTGCACAATTTTAACAACATTGCAATGCTCCTGGTTCATTTTTGCAAAATTCAATCCATTTTAGAAACAGCACGTATGCCATTGGTTTCCTTATGCAGGAAGGCGCCTTTGTGGAAGAGCCAGAGACAGTGGCTCCTCATTGCAAAATGTAATCCGTTTCGAAAGCGTGCACGTCGTGCGGGGGCGGAGGCAGGGAGGCCCTCACAAAAGAGTGAATGAAACGGGGAGGAAAAAGAAGCATCGCAAGCGCTATGAGTGATGAATGAACGACGGTGCCGCTCGATGCCCGACGCGCGATGGTCAACGGCACCGGGAGGATGGTAAGCACCGAAACACCGGTCAGGAGTGCGAAAGAACCGATTATGGTAATGGACGCCCGATTAGTGGATTACCGTGGGTCGGAAGCCGCCGCGCCACGCCGCACACTGGACCGAATCGGTAGGAGGAATCGGACAAAACGTGGAAACTTTCAAAGCTTATATTTTCGAAAATATGAGACAAAAAAATGTTTAAAAGTGGTTCCATTGGTTTTTTTGTGAAACGGACCACTAGACAAGGTACAAATTTAAGCATTTTGATACATGTTTTCTTGTCAGAATTCCACGTAGAGCACAATTCGCACAACGAAAATTACTTAAACTAACTCCTAACGAAGATATTAACGTTTTTATTTCACATTGGTTACGAGGAATTTGAACTGCCCGCTCACAAGAAACTCAAAGCTCTACGTGAATCAAACGCGCACTACAACGGTTTCAGCAAGCTTCTCAATCGAGCAATGTTCATTTCCCACCATGTGTTGTTCAAACTATAAGCAATTTGCTATAGCTGAGCCAAAGCGTCAAGATTGAGGTTGCCAGATTTGTATATCGTAGAGACTGTCATGATAACGTTCAGCGGGCGATGTGAATCACGTAGAGCATGGAGCTTTCACGAGCGGGTGGTTTGAATTCACGCATCAAGAATCATTAAATATCTTCGTAAGGAGTTAATTTCGGTAATTTTCGTTGTGCGCATCGTGTTTTACGTAAAATTTTGTTGAAGAAACATGTATCAGAATGCTGAAATTCGTACCTTATCGAGTGGTCCATTCCCTGTCAGGAACACCCCGTGAAATTGAATTTGTGACGGAATAAACATCAAAATTTAAAATTCTAGCCGAACAGTTCATGTCCGACGTCCTCTATGAGATCGTTGCACTGTGCGCCGGCCAGGAGGAGAAGTTGCCATTTTAGGAGAATTACTAGACAGGAGCCACACTTATCAATGGAGGTCTCCCGCTCGTTCCATCAGCGCCTCATTCCACACCCCGCTCGCGTTGAATTATTCCAATGTAATTCTAGACCGGTGAATCACACTGCCACCGTCCTCGGGAACAGCGCAGTATGTGCCGCGGAATGCTGCCGAATTTCCCATGGTAAAATCCTGGATTTTATCCAAGAGATCGGGTCCGTAATACTGTCGTACAACGCAAAAACGCAGTAAACGCCATTTTACATTTTTTTGGAAATAACGTATCATCGCAGATAAACTTGTGTACCTTGGGACAATATTTTTACAGAATTATTTCGCAAATACTGTCAAGAACTTATCTTGAAAATTTGAGGTGGATAGGCAAAACAGTTTCTATGTTATAAAGTGTAAAGTTCCAAAAAACGAGGGAAAACCTTGATGGAATCACGGCGTTCTTGCTTAGCACGGCAGAATAATAGAGTGCACGAAAAAAAAGTACAGGAAAAGTTCGTTAAGTCGAACGACGCTTGTGACTAAAATCCGCTAAAGTCGAAATTTTCTTCGGTCCCGGAACGCTCACGGAAAAAAAAGAGGTAGGGGTTACGTCCCAACTTGATTAGGGAGCTTAAAATTGCGGTAGTGCCCCAATGAATTAGAGTGCTAATCCAACTGTTGGTCGGGTAGTACGCTAATTCAAATTTGGGTACTACCACAACCCTAATTGGACTGCATTTTGCAAAAAGGAACCAGGGGCATTGCGATGTTGCTAAGATTGTGCAACCTCTGTTATCTTGGAAGAAAAACCTGATTATCCATTTGCAGTTTCTATTTTACTCGCTAAAAACCGTAAAATTAAGACACAAATTACCATGTAAATTTCATATTTTTGCATAGTTTCAGGAATTTCATTACTAACTATGAAAATGCACAACCTTACCATCATTGCAATTCTTCTGGTTCCTTTTTGCAAAATGCAATCCAATTCAAATGTTCGTTACGTGTAAAATGGCCGCCGTTGCTCAGTTAAAATCGCGTCCGTCCAGGTGAAAGAAATTAGTCCAGAAATTATTTTTTCACATCCCCATTTTTTTGCATCCCTCAAAGTTTCATGAAAAATATCTCACGCTGAAAACTCGGTTAAATATTTCCGCCCAACTGATGATTTCGTTTTGTTCTTTTGATTTCAGTTGAATAGAGCGTATGACCAAATTATCTTACCGCTCGAAAATTTTAGGAAGGAACACATCGGCGGGGTGAAGGTAAGTTATCATCTTCCATAGACTTTTATTTTCTTTTGAAAGAGTTTATCGGGTATCTCATCAATTATTACATGAAAAAATATCTTTAGCCTTTCCTGGTTCAGAGTTACACCCTCGTAGCCAATCAAGAAAGATTAATAATTCAAATTGGCAACATTATTTTTTCTCCATTTAAACCCATGGAAATGTATCGATTCTGGGGAGAGGGAGATGTTCCAACGAGAATCGATCAATTAACATAGGTTGTAAAGGAGGAAATCCGGTGTTGCCAAATTGCTGGATCCGCCTCTGGCCATTACTGTTTTACAGTCTTCAGTAATTATAGAACTAAGATAAACCTATCTTTACTCGTTTTATCAGGTTTTTTGACACAACCTCAGTATTACAATCACCCGTAATCCCCATCCCCTGCCCTAGAAAAAAAGAAATATTAATTAAAAACAAGAAACGATAATGCATAGATATTTTTGTGCACACGCTGCAGTATCAACGTGTTTTCTAGTTATAGTTGTTCACCGAAGATTACTGCACTTTCTCGCAAGAATAATGCGTGTCTGAAGTAAGACAAAATCCTGACGCGTCTTCGAACTTGGTTCATTATTTCCATCGCAAAGCAGACAATTTATCAACCCCAGCAACCAGCAAATCAGCTCTGAACTTTCGATCACATGCGAATTTTCATTAAGCCGTTTTACAACAGCCACACTCAGAAAACAACCGTTGAGTTATCGATCGTATATTTGTTTCTGTAACGGTACATGTAGTTTAAAATTACGAGGGTCAATGAAGAAGTTGCATTTAGTTGTTGCTCCGTCAATCTTTTCCTCCGCCGCGCCGATGTTTTTCACGGCCAGCGACGACGATGGACGATTGCTCGGTGACGAAGCGCCTTCAATGAATCCGAACGCAACCGAGCACACACAGGCGTTCGTTAAGTCGCATCACTGAAACTTGATTATTTCTTTTAGTGAGATCAGTGACGACGATCAAAAGTACCCTGAAGATCATTTGATATCGTGCTCTACATTTTCAAATTATTCAGTGCTCAAAAAACGTATTTCAATGTATCTTTTTAAACTGTTAGATCAATCTTGTATATTATTTGCCTCAGTCCAAAACTAATCAGAAGGTAATGACAAAATATTGCCCTGGCAACTCAATAAAACATCTTTCGCTCAAAGAAATTGTACCGTGCGATGTATGTCCATCTAAGCGGAAGGGGCCTAAGTCCAGGATGCAATTAACTTTTCAGTAAAGCAATTTTCGTTAAAAGCAAGGTCGAGGATTTAGTTTTTTGAAACTACGGCGCGAGAAACTCCCACCGAGTTCTATGAAATGTGTTGCGATCGGTATGGTTCATTTTTTCGCAAATATATATACACATTGTCAGAACGACCATTATTTGGACCGCGTTAAACAGAAAGGAACCAAGCCACATCAGCTATTGCCAAATTTAACTGGGCAATTTAATTTTTTACATGAAAACGGATTGGAAAAAAAAACACATTGGATGCAGAGTCCAGACTCTTAAAACATTGACAAGAAAAAATACTCTTGATTCAATCGGATTTTTGCTTCAATCAAAACGAAGTCCGCTTAAATTAAGAGGTTTGGTTCTTGATTTAAACTAGATTCTGATTGAATCAAGAGAGCACTTATTCTTGTCGATGTTTTTAAGAGTCTGGACTCTAGATCCAATGTGGTTTTTTTCCAGTGCGGTTGTGCGAATTTGTGTGCAAATTTCAGTGAAAATTCTCCACGGTACGAAGCAAATCCCTTAAAAGTTTCCAAGAAATTCGAACAAACGTTCTCTCGTAAAAAAATTTAATTGTCCAGTTAAACTTGGCAGTAGCTGATGTGGCTTGGTTCCTTTCTATTAAACTCGGTCCATTTTTGCTCTTCGTGTAAAGTCCCTTTTCTCGTGGACGGTTACATGTTTGGATTTTTTTGCCCAATTGTATGACTTTTTTGACGTCAAATTTTTAATTTCTTCACCAAGATTCTCGAGATTTTTATAACTGCAAAATGCTGTCGCTTCCGAGGAAACTCACGGTTCATCAACCGTTGATAAGTCTGAATTCTCTGCGATGAAATACGAATAAATTTGTAGAAACCCGAAGAAAGTACTCAAAATTGTTGCGTAATGCCTCGCTGAATCTTCTCCTCCCGTGTACCCCTGCGTATCGCCGGCAAAGGCCCCAGCCAACCCATTGGCGGATCCAGAAAATTGGCAACATTGTCTTTTCTCCATTTAAACCTATGGAAATGTATCGAATCTTGGAGGGGCCAGGTACTCTGACAAGAATCGAGTATTTAGCATATGTTTAAATGGAGGAAATCCGGTGTTGCCAAATTGCTGGATCCGCCTCTGAGCCAACCCCATCGAGCGTTACGCAATGTGTGTGTTAGGTGTAGTGCAATGTGTGTGTCTTGTTCGTCATCTCGCCAAATAAAATTAGATTCATTGAAGGTGATAAAATAATAACAGTAGCCAAAAATTAGAATACAGACTCGGTTCAGCTTTTTGAACGGGCCCCTTTTGAAAATGTTTTTGATTGTTGTCATAATTGTGATTGTCAAGTTGCACCACGCGGATATTCCTTGTAGATCATTTTGCAACTCTCATTCAAAGGGGTTGCGTTCTCTCTTGTCACTCCGGATCTGGAATGTCAGAGACAGCGCAGCGGGGTGAAATCGGATCTCATGATGTTCTCACCGCACTCCGTTAATCAGTTCTGCCGTGCTAAGGATAAACCTTATATGAACATCCAAACTTTGCCAAATTTCTCTCGTTAAAAAAACAAATTTCTTTGATAATCCTTGTGTAATTTCCTTTGAATTTGTCTCCAAAAATTTTTCCTTTATTTTAATTTTTCTAAAGTGCCAATCGTTGTAATTCCTTGCCAGGGTCTTTTTTCAAAATTATACTGTTTCTTTTCTCTCTGAATTTATTTGAACTGTCTTTTTTATGGTTGCCTTATTAGAACCCCTTTAAACCTCCCATAATCGCAATGTAAACCCTGCTACAGTCAGAAAATACAGGGAAAACCGAGAAATGTTGAATGAATGAATCTCAAAAGTCAGAGAAAACGTTGAAATTTCAGGGCTAATGATAAAAAAATCAGGGGAACATTATTGTTTTTGTACATTTATTTGCTTTTCAGAATGGATTTGACTTTTGATCAACGAATTTTGCCCGAAAATTATCTCAAATTATATTTTGTAACCCTGAGGCATATCTTTGACTGTCAGGGAATTTTACTCTAATGTGCAGGGAAATTTCAGGGAATATCATTTTCTAAATTTTGGCAGCCCTGCATGGCGCTTCCTGAGGAAATAAAGTTATTGAAGGAGTGATTATGAATGCGGCCATGAGGAGATGAATATGGCCCGAACGTAACAAGTCCGAAATGAAGACATTTTCAACTGTGAGCGACAACGATGCTCCTCGGGTTAATATCTGCGGGGTAAACTTCCCTCGTAGCGAAGGCAATTTTCCCGGGAGCCTCGGTGCGGTCATTGCGAAACGGAGGACTTGTCACCACAAAGAAGAACTTGTTAACAAGTGACGCGGCAGTCATTCATGATTTCATGCAGGGGTGGCTCCCAATCAGGGGTGACTCCGTGGTGGAGGGCCCTCAGGCTCCAGGCAGCCCTCTGCCCTGTCCCTGTCCTGGCTCAAGTACCGTGCGAGTGCGCTGCGCCCTTGCACAATATACTACCGTATTAAAAGAGCACGCCAAATGAGCATTCGACTCACGCCAAATTTCCTCCGATAATTGTTTTATTTTGAGAAAATGTTTGATTATCTTCCTGTCGGAATTTTTAAGATGCTCTAGCCTGGATGCCGAAAGTTTTAGTCACGGAGGGTGTCTACAAGTCCGGAATTTCCGGAAAGTCCCGAAAAAGTACTGATTTTTTAAGGGCGGCCCGGAAGTACTGAAAAAGCGCGGAATTTCCGCAAGAAGGTCCTGAATTTTTCATTTTTGTCGCAAATTTGGGTGAGAAATTCAAAATTTTGAAATTTTCCGAATTTCGTCAAATGGAGGTACTGAAAAAGTATTGAATTTTTCTGTTGAAGAGGTACTGAATTTCTTGAGAATGTACTGAAAAAGTACTGTAAAAGCACTGATTTAAGGAATTCGATCGAAACTTGCAGTTAGGGAATTTTACCGGTGGTCAGAGACTCTTAGGAAAGATACCTCACTCAGGGTCGTACTCATAATCATCCCTTAAACAGCTCCTTTTTTTGGGGGGGGGGGGGGGCTCCAATCGGTTTACTTTGTGATTAAGAACGGTTCAATGAGATACTTAAAATAGCATCCTAATAAGGACAATTTTTGCGAACCTTTAGTAAAATGTAGTCGTATAACTTTGAAAATAGGTATTGAAAGGGATTACAATGATTTACCACTACAACACGAGAGAAAATCTATTGCGAGTTTTGTTTAGTTTTAGGTCGGTTCGCAAGTTAGGGCTTTTTTCAAGAAAGGAAAAGCCAGAGACTTCGGATATCAAGCTGGTTGTGAATCGCCATCCTGACTAGATTTATTCGGAGAATCTGGCAACTTTTGGATGCTCACATGGAGTTTTTTAACACGGTAGAATGGTTCGCAGAGAGTAACCCGCCTGCCTAGCGCCCTCGTGTGTAGTTCTCTCATTAAGTACCCAATTTCCATTCTTGAGCTTTTGTGTGAGCAGTCCTTTTTAATTCACTTACAATCGAGTATTTGCCCATTTGTTGCCGTTTGTATTTTGCGAAATACATCTCAAGTCCACCATCTCAGCATGATTGCCTTGCGGCAGGGGTTGCGGAACTTAGAATATTAGTCTGAATGACGTATTGTTGCGGATGGTGATCTATACAGTGCAGTGTTGAAAAATATTCGCACCAACTATTCAAAAAGTATATTCAGCTTTCAAGAGAGAAAAAAGTACAAGGGGGCATTTTGAAAAGTCTGACTTTAGCTGTGCTTATTCGCAGAAGGAATGCCTTTAAAAATTGTTAAAGTTTATGCTAAAAATCGATGGTTTATTAAAAACGTGTTTACTAGATTTACCTGCGGGGCGATCATTGTAAATATAGACAAAGCTATAGGCAAAGAAGACTAAAGGAATATGGAGGAATGCTATTGGTTGAAGCGGGTGGTTGTAATGGACAAAGGGCTGGTAATATAGACGGCAATATAAGGCATGATAGTATGGGCTATAAGTAACGGCAACCCACCAGAGACCCTATAGTCGGTCATCATTTTCTCCTATAGTCCATAGCAACAGCACATCTACCAATAGGATCGCGGATCGCTCCGTACTCCCTATGTCTTCTTTGTCTATTGCTTTGTTCATCAATTTCTATAATCAGCTCGTCGATCAGGTATAAGACTTGATGCCTAAGTTTCTCGCCTAGCCTATGACAAATACTCCACATTTCTGCTACAGTCCATATAAATCTATTCATGAGCTGTGGAAAATCACTGATTTCTTATAAATTGTCTCAATTCCCCTTTCCGTCATTTTGTTTCAGGAAGGAAAGAAAAAATTTGAGAAGCAAACCGCCAAGTTCTGTCAAAGCCAGGAGAGGTACTTGAATCTCTCGACGAAGAAACAGGATAACATTCTGCAAGAGGTGAGTACCGCATCCTCATGTTTTACATTTTATTATTTTTACGAGCACAGCTCATCAATAAATGTTTAAAAAAATTCTAACAAATTTTGATGCTAATGTTGGGAAAATCAAAAACTCGCAATAATTAGACCGCGTTTAGCTGAAAGGAACCAAGCCACATCAGCTATTGCCAAATTTAATCGGGTAATGAAATGTTTTCCAAGAGAACGTCTGTGCGGATTCCTTTGAAAATGTGAAGGAATTTGCTTCGCACTCTACAGAAAATTGACTGAAATTCGCACAAAAATCCGCACAACCGTTTGCATGTAAAAAATTAAATCGCCCAATTTTTGGCAATAGCCGATGTGGCCTGGTTCCTTTTTGCTTAACGCGGTCCGATTGGCGTTTAAATATCGCACTGTTTTGAGCGATCCGGAACGACAAATATGATCGCAACGTCTTCAATTTCACTTGCCTTTGCAAGCAAACGTTAATTTCAGGTTCAATCGGTTTATTTTCAGCAACGCAGCGTAAAGAGGAAAAAAACCGACGATGACCACTGTAACTCGTTGACCTTTGAGGTATTTTTAAAAAGTCGCTCGCGATTGCATTAACCCTCCGCGCTCTCTCGGGAGCTCGGAATTCCAATGATAACGGCTCGATCGTTCGTTTCTGCTCACTGTGTTCATTCATCTGGCCTCCCATTCAGTAATAAGTTATTCATTCAACTTTTTAGCCGCTTGCTATTCATTCATCCGCTCACCCGTTCTTGAAATAACTCCTTGTTTTACGCTTTGGCGTGGTTTTCTCAACTTCATTCACTTTTCGTGTCCTGCCGCCGCGCTGAGGAAGAGCGCTGCATGTGCATTCGATGTTGCCGAATTTTCAACGATAAAGTGTGTATTCTCAAGAAAATCTATGAATTTTTTTTTTATTTTTTATTTTCAAAAACAAATTTAAGTACCGTGAATGAAATTGTAAATTAAAAGCGTCTATATAGCCAGAAAGATTTCTGAGTAAGCCTTGGTTTAATTCGTTCACTGGAAAAAAAACCACACTGGATCTAGAGTCCAGACTCTTAAAAACATCGACAAGAAAAAATACTCTTGATTCAATCAGTTTTAAGCTTAAATCAGGAACCGAGCCTCTTAATTTGAGCGGATTTCCTTTTGATTTAAGCTTAAATCTGATTGATTCAAAAATCCTTTTTCTTGTAAATGTTTTCAAGAGTCTGGACTCTAGATCCAATGTGTTTTTTTTTTTTTTTTCCAGTGCGTTATAAAAGATGTTCAAATTTAAATCATCCGTGAAAATTCTGAGAATTCGTCGCAAAAGTTTTTTTTAAGAAAATTTCACAATTTGTTAAAATAAAGTTTGGTATGTCCAAATGTTCATAAGACGTTCTTTCTCAGCGCGGTGACATCTCATAGAACTTCTACTTTCAAATATTTGTGGAGAAACGACGTTTCCGCGGATTCAACGCAGAAAACGTCATAGCTCTACAGCGATAGGACTTGTCTCTCAGGCAGTCTCGTCTGACGTTACGAAGACTTATAAATCGACGAAAAGGAGATTTTTAAAGCTTTTGAGCTTATTTTCAATTCAAATCGACGGTCCTCGGCAGAAAGGGAACGTGACTTTCTCGAGCGCCGCCCCTGATGACGTCGAACCCTCCAGTCGAAAACGAAGTGGAAAAAGACCCCCTCGGAATGCGGGCTCCAGCTGACAACGATGGGAGGAAAGTGTGTCACAGAATAAGGGAAAGGAAATGATAATGCCGGACGTCATCACCGTTATCTAACCTACCCCCCCCCCCCCCCCCGCGGTGCAACCCCCGTTTCGTTTTCCCGACTTATACCTCCACAACCGTGCCCTCGAGAGAAAGTGATTTTTCGGGAGTATTTAAGCAAAAGCCGCGGTGCCAAGTCACATACTCGTATACTCTATTGCAGTTTCCCTCGTCATCAAATTTTTTATTTTTCATACTTTATACTCATACCAGTAGCGTGGCGTGCTTTGCGATGTATCGATTGACCTGACATTTAAACTTATAGAAATGGATCGGTAACTAAGGTGTTCGCAACGAACATCTTCATAATCGATTCTTTACCATATCGACGGTGAAACTACCAAACCACGTAGCTCGTTTGCGGTGTTTAAAAATCTCCGCTCACATTTTATTTTTTTTGAAGTAGACCACATCAATATCATTCCTTGATATTTTCACAGAATTTTCTCCGCACGAAGAGGAAAAATCACGGAAATTTTCAAGACTGGACGTTAAGTAGCTTTTCATTTAAAAAATAAAGTATGACAGGAAGTCTGCGACGTCGCAAACCGAGATACGTGGTTTGGTAGTTTCGCCGTCGATATGCTTCAACAGGGTGTCTAGCATCAAGATTTTCCCGATTTCATCAGGATTTGAGGAAAAATCAGTCGTAAAATCAAGATTTGAGAAAAGTCCTTGAAACTTAATTCTTGAGTTCTGTTTTCGCATACGCTTATGAAGACGTTTTAACTTTTCCCCGCAAAAAATCAGGATTTGATCAGGATTTGGAAAAATTATGAAATCAGGATTTAGCATTCAAAAATCAGGAAAAATCAGGATTTCGTAAAATGAAAAAAAAACTTGACACCCTGTTCAAATGAGGCAATATCGATGATCGATCATCAACGCTCCGCCACTGGTGTCTTGCGGAAGGCTGCAACTTTCATCACATCTGCAGAAATCCATTACTCGCCATCAGATCAACCCCCAATTGGCACTCCTTTGCGCTGAGCTATAATTCGATTGAAGTTACAAAGGCGAAAGAAGTTTCCCTCTCTGCAAATAATTATCGCGCCCTTGAAATGATTGTTTTACATCCCTTCAGTGAAGTCCCCAAAACGGTTTGAATGCGTACTCAAGCTGCGACTTACCCACCTTCTTCCGGTCCGCAAAAATTTGGAGTTTTTTTTTTTTTTTTTTTTTTTTTTTTTTTTTTTATATTGTACGTTATTATTATCTACTCGTGCAATCGATCACAACAAAATAGACCTTGTCAAAATATTAAGCTAACGGAAACACTAGACACGCCTACTCATAAGACGACGTGAATGCTGTGGCGCGGAGAAGAAAAGAATGAGTGTAACTCCGGCAAGCTGATTGTTGAAATTGGTAGACAAAGCTGTAGACAAATAAGACAAAAAGGATATGGAGGGATCTTATTGGTGGAAGCGGATGGTTGCAATTGACAAAGGAAGTAGGTAACAGACTAACTAACAGCAATCCTTGAGAGACCCTATAGTTAGTCCATCGAATTTTCCCTCTTACTCTATAAGAATCGCCCATTTCAACTAATGGGATCGCTCCATACTCCTTTCGTCTTCCATGCTTATCGCTTTGTCTATCAGTTACAACAATCAGCCGGTTGCGCTTATGGAGCGGGCGGCACATGGGTACGAAAAAGCTCAGGGTTTTTTTTTTTTTATTTTTTTTTTTTTTTTATTTTTTTATCGAAATAGAAATAAGAAACGCACACTATCAACCGTTGGTATTCAAATTCGAGTCAGGTTTTGAAAATGGATCGATAATGCCTTTGAGGCAGAGTTTCAATTCATGAACGATGCTTGATTTGTAGGAGGATCAAAGTTTCAAGGAATTCAGCCCGACTTTGAGAAGTCAGAAAAAGTTGGGGAATTTTTCCGCGGATTTTTTTCTTCCAGCTAAAACGCATTTTTTCACTTTCAAGATACTTTGCGCTCAGAATTGTTTGTGTTCGGCTCTTAAGGGTTCCACAAATCGCACTATTTGGTAGCGCTGTCACGTAAGGAAGATAGCAAAGAATTAATAGGATACGTTTAAATGAGAAGTTTCAGAAGAAGTTTAAAGAGTATAGTTACCGCATGAAAAGTGTCCATTTTATTTTTTATATATTTACCATCGATCAACTAATTTCTTTTTTTCAGTGTGATTAAATACTGAAAGCGCCCTATCTTCGTGCAACGACGACGTATAAATGCAATGAGTGACACATTTTGTCATCAAAAGCGGAAAAAATTAAGTCGCTCCAGCTTTATCAATGGCTACTTTTGGATACAACTATTCTTGTTCGTGGGATGTCCATGTTGCATAAGCGAAAATTTGCAGGCGCTCTGATTTTCTTACGCAAAACGCACGGTTGCAGCTATTAGTTCTCGAGAGCTTTCTACGTTGCACTTACAAATTGTGTACTCCATGAAATTCTCGAAACATGGATGAGTCGTGTTCGTGCAACACCATGACAGCTAGCTTTGCAAAATGGTGCGCTATTTTAACGAAGAGCATTTCCAGCATTGCGGATGATAATCTCGCAAATCGTTACCAATAATATTTTCGCACTTTGCATAATTTTGCAACTCTGCCAACTTGACTCATCCGAATTTCGAGGATTTTGTGGTGCTCATGATTGTAAATGCAACGAAGAAGCTGAAGCTCTCGGGAACTAACAACCGTTAGCCGTGCATTGTGCGTAAGAAAACCGGAGCGCCTGCAATTGTTTGCTTATGCAACACGGATATCCCGAGAACACGAATAGTTGTATCCAGACCTGGTTATTGAAAAATCCGAGACGGCTCCAATTTTTCCCGCTAGTAAATTAACAAACTGTGTCACTCGTTGCACTTGTAAGTTGTCGTTGCACGAACTATAAGAAATGAGTAGTTAAAGTTATAGAAGCTTTGCTGTGCTACTCAGATTGGGCAACTTTTAATTAATCGCTGTATCGCCAGAACTAGTGTACCTGTATAACGGGAGAGTATTGCCATCTCTGTGCCGCTCTCTGATTGGTTCATCAATTTTAGGCTGTCATTGAGCTCCAAAGTTGACCCAATGTAAACAAACCCGACCCAGAGGAACACGTATTATCGGCTGAAAAATGAATGATAATCACACTCGAGGCTTAATTTTCGGCAAAAATATTCGTCTAAGTTCGATCCGAACTCAACTCAGAAGCTGAATATAAAAAAATTTCTACCAAATCCAAAATCACGTCTAGAACTTGGTGGAACTTGGTCGCCATCTCGTTTGTTTACATTGGGCCAACTTTGGGGCTCCATGATAGCCAACCAATCAGAGAGCTGCACACTTTTTCTGTAGTAGAGGGATTGAAACGGCAATACTCTCCCGTATACAGGTACTCCAGTTGAAACCGGATAGAACTTCCAAAGAAGTTGCGAACTTTGGAATAAAATTTGCTTATTGTCTTGTGTAAGTGAGCTTTTACAAGATGATAGCCACAATGCGAGGGTTTGGCAACGGAGTGTTGTCGCATTTGAAAATTTGAAAGGAGGAGGCGAGGAAGTTGGAAACGTCATCGATGTTATCTAACACGTGCCACCCTCGACCCCCTACCCTCCGCCCCCGACTACGGTATCAACGCAACACATTGATGACGTCAGCGTCGCATCGCCCTCCATTCAAGCTTCCAGCTATTGTTGTCGGGCCGCCTCTTTATTTACCCTGGAACGCGCGCTCTGGGAACATTCACGGAGTTTGTTTTGACGGATCCATTTAATAATTCTTTTTATCGTTGGATGCGTTGCGTCGAGTGGCCTCTCGAGTTTTTTTCACTTTTTGGAGGCATGTCATGGACAGCATTGGTAAAAAAAACACATTGGATCTAGAGTCCAGACTCTTAAAAACATCGACAAGAAAAAATACTCCTGATTCAATCGGATTTTTGCTTAAATCAAGAACCAAGCCTCTTAATTTGAGCGGATTTCCTTTTGATTTAAGCTTAAATCTGATTTAATCAAGAGTATTTTTTCTTGTCAATGTTTTCAAGAGTCTGAACTCTAGATCCAATGTGTTTTTTTTTTTCCCCCAATGAGTACTGCCGTGCTAAGGAAGAACACCGTATGAGCCTCCAGACGTTGCCAAACCTCACTCGACAAATCTTCAATTTTCTATACAATTTGCAGATACTTTTCCTCCAATTTTTGCAGAGAATTTCGTTCGTGATTTGATCTACCTATAGTGTCCATAAGCACCATAATGAAAAATATGCATGACTATCCCCAAAAATAGGTATTTCCTGAGAGTGAATTTGGCAACATTCGAATGTTCATACGGCGTTTTTCCTTAGCACGGCAGAGTACACAAAATCGACCGATCGTGGGTCTCACATAGAGACATCAAGTTTGAAATCGAACGTACATTTGTTTGAAGTTTTCTTTTTTTATGACACTATTAATTAACTTGGGATTATCCGAATTAATGTGGCGGTCGGCCTGTTCGGATAACAGAAAATTCGGATAATCCGGACTCGGTTACTAATTTTTGTATAATGAATGGAATTTCGATGAAATCAATTCAATGTACCTTAATTTTATACTTTGGTATACAAAATTAGCATGCGAATATTCAGATATGGATTTTAGAGAGATGTAGAACGAAAGGGCCATTGGCGGATCCAGCAAATTGACAAAAGTGTTTTCCGCCATTTAAACCTATGGAAATGTATCGAGTCTTGAAGGGGCCAGGTACTCCGACAAGAATCGATTATTTAACACATGTTTAAATGGAGGAAAGCCGGTGCCAGTGTTGCCAAATTGCTGAATCCTCTTTTGGAAAGGGCTATCTAAGATGCGTCATCTTTTCCTGTGACTGCCGCGTGATGTATTTCGACAATTAATGAGTTCGGATACTAATCCGAGGTTTTGGTTTTACTCTCAGAAATTTTTCGCACAGCTCTTTCACGTTTTAATGTCCTAACACTCTTAGGTTTTGTCCACATGGATTAATGACTTATGATGACATTGTTAACTTCGGAAGAATCCGAGATTGCCAACCTTTCCTTCTCCTCTGAATGCACTCATGCATAGCAGCATGGTGAACCTCCCAAACCACGTATCTCGTTTGCGGTGTTTAAAAATCTCCGCCTATATTTTAATTTTTCGGAGAAGAACAAATGGATGTATTTCTACCAAACAGACCTATGTGGGGGTGAGAAATATGGGGTGTGCTCGTCGAAGCTGCATAAGAAGCAATGTAAAAGTGGGCGTGATTCCTTTGAAGAATTGGAAAAGCGGGATATTACATTCTATCAAACAGACCTATGTGCCAACTGAATGCGGAACTCATGAGCCGCGAGGATGGGACGAGAGCGTTGTGGACAGGGCTCATGAGTTAAAGACAGCGGACCGGAAGGCGGCGGACGGTGGTTCCTCCATCTCCGTTGACGTCACTGGCGCTTTATTATTCTCATTCACTCTTACAGCCAGAGAACTAACGAGCGCACCCCATATTCTCACCTCCACATAGGTCGTTGGTAAATACGTCCAATCAAGACATCTCGCAGGAAATTGCACGCAATTTTTTATGCTTCACGAAATGCCAATAGATTCGCATATTTCATAATTTTTTGACATGGAAATTGGAAAAATGATTTAAAAGTAGAAATCGGGACGTACTGCGGATTTCCAAATCAAGATACGTCAGAATTCCTCAATCGCTTGAAATCTCTTTCACAGAATTTTCCTCGCACGGAGAAAAGAATTGCAGAAGTTTTCAAGAATTGACGTTGAGTAGTTTGCATACATACATAGAAACCGCTTTCACAGGCGCTCTGCGACTCCCAGCCGACAAAGTCCACTATCGTCCCAGAGCCCTTCGGGGGGGGGGGGGGGGGGGGCATTCCCCCATGTTGAGTAGTTTTCCCGTTTAAAAATAAAGTCTGACCGGAAGTCTGCAACGTTGTGAACCGAGATACGTCGTTTGGGAGTTCGTGGTCAGTATCGTTTGATGGAGGAAATCCTGAAGAAAAGCTGATGCCGTTGACTCAACGTCGCGGGAAGGGGTAGGATGAGCGTAAGCGCCGCATTTTAATTAGTTGAGAATACTACTATGTAACTCCAAGGTGTCTACAAGTCTGGAATTTTAGGAAAGTCCGGAAACAGTACTGAATTTTTTAGGACGGCTCGGATGTACTGAAAAAGTACGGAAATTCCGCAAAAAGGTCTGGAATTTTATTTCATTTTTGTCGCAATTTCAAATTTTTGAAATTTTTCGAATTTCGTCAAATGGAGGTACTGAAAAAGCACGGAATTTTTCTGTTGGGGGAGGAACTGAATTTCTTGGTAGGGTACTGAAAAAGTACTGTATAAGTACTTATTTTCGATGAGCCTGTTTTATTAGACGCCCTGGCGGTCCGGAAGTACTGAAAAAGTGCGGAAATCCCGCAAGAAAGTCCGGCATTTTTTTCATTTTTTAGTCATTTTTGTCGCAAGTAGAGCGAGAAATTCAAATGCGTGGAAATTTTCGAATTTTACCAAACGGAGGTACTGAAAAAGCACTGAATTTTTCTGTTGAGTAGAATTTTGGGAATTTCCGGGAATTTCTTGAACTTCCTCCTGAATTTCTCGGGAATGTACTGATTTTTGGCCAGCCTATTTTAGTAGACACCCTGAACTCGATTTCTCGAAAAATCTCAGTCACATTCCTTCAGCTCTTCACCACAGATACGCACATCGTAGGTATCGTCCGATAGGGGATACCCCGAGGAAAAGTCGATGCCGTTGACTCAGCGTCGCGGGACGGGGTAGGACGAGCGTAAGCCGTGGCTAATCGGGCGGAAGGTCGCGACCGTGGCCCGCACCCGCGGATCGGGATCCTCAACCCTTCCGCGCTTTCCGCCCTCCGCGGCCGCCCCCGGCAGGTCCTCCGCTCCCGTCCTTCCTCCCCGTCCCCGCGGCTCCGGCTATCGATCCGCCGTCGCATCGCCCGTGCGCGCGCAACCCCCGTCCCCGAGTCCCGAGTCCCGCCGAGTCGGACCCTCCAGTCCTTCGCCGATCCCCTCGCCAGCGGGAGCCCTTGCCCGGAGCCAAGCCAGCTTCTGCGATGTAGCTTTCCATGTTGTGACCCAGTCCTTTGTTGTTCGCGTGCCGCTCCAGCCAAGTGCGAGAGCTAAAGTTCGGGTTCTAGTGGTCGGACTCGAGGAACGTTGGGATATCTCGGGGTCCGACGCGGGTTTTGGTGATGTAAACAAGGTAGTGCTGCACCTGCTCCCGCTTGTTTCATGACAACAGTAAATGCCCCAAACAGGTACTTACACATACCAATACTCAGAGTTCTCGTTTTTCTATCACCAAACGCTGAGAAATGGATACAGCGAAAAGGAAACGTGTCTTTCTAGGGGAGAAAGAATCTGCTTGTCTGTTAGTCGGCTGGATTCTGTACTGCCGTCCTAAGAGAAAACGCTGTATGAACCTTCAGACGTTGCCAAATTTCCTTTGTTGATGAGACACGATTCCTGGTAAACTTATGAATGTTTTCTTTCCAATTTTTCGGATAATTTTGTTCGCAATTTCACCTCAAGTCCCTGAAAATTTCATGGAAAAATATCCATAACTTTCCTCTAAAATAAACACTTAAGTGAAGGAAATTTGGAAACTCTCGAATGTTTATACGGCGCTTTTCCTTAGCTCGAAAGTGTAGTCATTCATATCCTCGCGTTCGCTTCATGAGAACAGTAAATGTCCCAATTGTCCCGCACTGGAAAAAAAAACACATTGGATCTAGGGTTCAGGCTCATGAAAACATTGACAAGAAAAAGGACTCTTAATTCAATCAGATTTAAGCTTAAATCGAAAGGAAATCCGCTCAAATTAAGAGGCTTGGTTCTTGATTTAAGCTTAAATCTGATTGAATCAAGAGTAGTTTTTCTTGTCGATGTTTTTAAGAGTCTGGACTCTAGAGCCAATGTGTTTTTTTTTTTTTTCCAGTGCACACTGCCATGGCAAGTATAAACGCTGTACATGGAGAGAAATCTCAACACATAAGTTTGGTTAATATGGGAAGTAGAACACAAAAGTTTGGTTAATATGGGAAGTAGAACACAAAATAATCCGTAGCCTTCGGTCGACAATTTCAAGAGGAAATCTCAGCTAGTTTTCTTGGAGAAATTCAATGAAAAACGAGTGGTGAATACCAACGTCGCAATTGGAGGAATGCATTTGCCCGGTCTCTCCTTTGTTTTCTGCGATGAATTCACCGCAAATTGTACCAAAATCAACACAAAACTTTTGGTATTTGTGCTCCACTTCCTATATTAATCAAAAGTAACACAAGAATACAAATATTTTTATCAGTGTATGGGCACTGGAATGCTGCCAAATGTCTGCTTTAAAAATATTTATTTTCAAAGGAAGTTGTGAATATTTTTCCTTGAGATTTCCAGACTTTTTAGATCAAATTATGAAAGACATCCTCTGAAATATCGGAGGAGAAATATTCGCAAATCCTGAAAATTCGTGGTTCCTCGGAGGAAATTCGGTCATGCTTGATAGCTCTTGCGATGTTTGTATAATCCTTGACATGTGGCTGAAATGAAACCTTGTCATGAAGAAAGCCTCAAAAAGGAATTTTAGCTTGAGCTCAAAACTAGTTCTGGCTGGAGTACCAGTATACGGGAGAGTATTGCCACCTCAATCCTTCTACTACAGAAAAAACTGTGCCGCTCTCTGATTATGGTCGGCTATCATAGAGCCCCAAAGTTGGCCCAATGTAAACAAACTCCACCCCTTCGCTCCTAGTTTGGCCCAATGTAAACAAACAAGATGGCGACAAAGTTCTGCAAAGTTCGAGACGTGATTTTGGATGTAGTAGGCATTTTTACTTTCTCGCTCCCATAGGGTAGAGAGGAAGTATTGTCATCCTCCAAAAAAAAAAAAAAAAAAAAGTTGAAATTTCATCATTTCTAGGACGTTTTAAGGTCCCAGGAGTAAAAATAACCATACTTGGAAAAATGTGTGTCCGTCCGTCCGACGTCCCCCAAATCTGTCTACAGCGATATCTCAGAATCTATCTGTTCGATTTCATTCAAAATTGGCACAGGACACCATATCATATGGTCTTCTTATGCACGTTCAACGATTTTGAGGTACGCTAAAATTTGGGGGGGGCTACGCTCAATTGTCCATTTTTAGGCAAAATCACACGGAAAGCTCATTTTGGAAAGACTGTAAATTTTGAAAAATGTCTTTAATTCTTTAACAATGGGCATCAAGCACATCACCTGGGTCATTAATTTAAGTTCCAAAAAGATCTTTGGACTAAACTCAAAATTCAAGAGATTACGAGGCCCAAAAGTAGGCACTTTGCTCCGCGAAACAGCTCATTTTCAAGGACTGTAAATTTTAAAAAAATAAAAAAAAATAAAAAAAAATGCCTTCAATTCTTCGAAAGTTGGCATAAGAGCACCACCTGGTTCATTAATTTAAGTTCCTACGAGGTCTTTGGACTAAACTAAAAATTGAAGGGTTACGCGTCATTTAGTGAGGGCACTGCGAAATCACACACGAATATATGGACTAAAATTTTGAAAAATGCCGTTAATTCTGTGAAATTTGGCATCAAACGCAATTGAATCATTGATTTGAGTTCCTGAAAAATAGGACTAAACTCAAAATACGAGGAGTGCAGACCATCTCAAGGGGGGTATCGAGATCACTCATCGGTGGGAAGCTCCGCAGTCTGGGCGTAACATTCTAACAAATGGATTAAATGTATTAAAATTGGAGATAAAAAAGTTAGCAACTGCTACATACCAAAAAGAATACTTGCACAACTATCCTACTCAGCTTAAACTGTGAGCGAACGGATGAAATGATGAAAACATGAGACCAGTAAAGGGTTGAGGAACAGAAAGTAAACACTACACCCGATTATATTCACGATATTACGATGCAAATCGTTTATTATTGTTTTAATACTACTATAATGCATTGTTACCCAGCGAATGATGAAATCAAATGTCAAAATTAAGAACTAATGACACAAAAGTAAATGAAATAAAATAGAAACACCTTGACTTAGATGTTGTAAACAAAGATCCACGTTATCACCGACAGGAATGGAGATTGAGAGTCGGAATGTGGGAGAGTAATGCCATGTCCATACCGCTCTTTGATTGGTTCAAACCCGATTCAACAACAAGATGCAGATTTATTCCAAAGGCGGATAAAGAATGGTAGTCGCATTTCGTACCTTCTTGACGTCACACGGCATCGTGTACGTTTTGGGTTCATCCTGATTGCATGGCACACCATGTACCCTCTGCGCGTCACAGCCTTTAAAATGGCGGCTCAACTCCAGTTGCGACTACCTTTCTTCCTTCACCATCACATGTCTCTACCAAGGTAGATTTACACAGGTATGGAAAAAGTTGAAAATTTCCCAGGAGCCTCAGTACGTGTCACATGACCTCGTGACGTAGGTTAAGGGGCCCGTTTTTTAATTAAATTACAATCAAATTAACATTCAAACGTTTGTGCGTTTAAACGCTAAAATTAATATCGTATAAACCAAATTGTGCAAAAATTCCACAAAATTTTGACAAACGATAAACCGAACATAATAAATCAAAATAATCAAAACATACAAAATGGCTGACGTTAAGGGGCCGCTGGAGAGCCAATCAGAGGCCAGTTGTTTAGTTCTGTCCATACCTGTGTAAATCTACCTTGTGTCTCTACCTCACTCGTCATAGAATGAGAATCCGAGGCTGGGCTAGAATTTGTTCTATGCCCTCGCTCAATGAGTATCATGAATCTCGAGTAAATCGAATTCTTCTTCGACCTATTCTCTACACCAAAACCTAGAATAATAAAGCTCCAAGAGGAGTGCCTTCTTCATTTGAAATGCATGTGCTGTAATGTTGGGTGTCAGCGCTGACGATACCTACTGATCTATCCTGCTAATGGACATAACCACTTAGATCTATTTATTTCCCCGATACTTTTTGAACATGAAGAGAAGAACATTGCTTTCTGTCTTCTACTTTCTGACATTGCGGTGAGATGAAGTTCAAAGCCGAGCCCAGGTAACGATGCAAACTATTCAACCTCTGACCGTTACAGTTTACCTTGGACACAAAGCATGTAGAAATAGTTGTTGACTGTAGTTAATGGCTAACTCAATATCTGCTTGTGTCTGAGGAATGGTATTGGCAGAATGGATTAAATCTTCCTCAGCGACACCATTGGTTGACCGAGGAGAAATGATGAGGTATGAAATCAGAAATGTTTGCCACCTCTGCGCTTCCAAGCAATTTTTTACTTAGAATTGTTGACGCAGGGTCTATATATGTACCAAATACCATACTTTACAGTTGTTGATATAAATTATTAACTCAATCACAACAACCTTGCGATTCCCTTCCTCCGAGTTCACACAGTACCTCTCCTCGAACGTAGCATAAGCGACCTGAAAAAGTTCAGAGTATTGGACACAAATATGTAGAAATAGTGATTTGACTGGTTACTTTAATAGCCAATATTAATATCAAGCATGTAGTCTGAAGGACTGGTAGGGTATTGGCAGAATGCGCATTTAATCTTCCTTTCGCGCAACATCATCGGCAGACCAGTGGAGAAATGATAGGGCATGAAAATCAGAAACGTTTGCAAGCTCTGCGCTCACCAAGCAGTTCCTTACTTAGCGTTGTGGACGCAGGGTCCCTCTGAGATAAATAGAGTTATAAAATCCTATTTTGGGAAAAAACTCTTAAGCGCATTATGAACATGCGAATATTTAGAAATGAATCAAGTTCCATTGCACTGCGTTGCAGGCTCCTGCGCTCGCCTAAGAAAATCATACGTGGCATTGGTTAATGCAGGGTTCCTCGTACGAAGTATAATAGATACCTATAAAATCACTGTCTTGGAAATCCTATAAGCTGCTCCCCGTTTGAACATGCGATATTTAGAAACTGGAATTCAGTGTTCCATTGCCATTAAAATTATGCGACCTGGGACCTGAAGGGAAACTGAATGCAAAGCATTCCCGTTCAGACTTATCATTTAAAACCACGAATGCTTGGGTGGAAAAAAGACAAATATTATTCATAATTTCTGGCGGCATTTTTCACAGACGCCAAAGGAACATACGTTTGCATCTTTTTTGACAAGCAATTCAATAGACGTGATTTCTTTACTGTACTCTACGCAAGGTCGCCATATGTTAAACAGTTTTATGTCCATCATCCAAATTTATGTTAGCTAGCTGGATAGGTTATTACAGTGCCTCAAAATGAGAGGCAAACCTGCATAGGCCTAATGAGTGAACCTAAGTCATGCGGCCCAACCACAACGCTGAAGCTTTGAGCAAGCTGAATGTGAGCAAGTCTATCAGTCGATCGGCAGCAATTTAGAGATTCTTTTTTTTTTTTATTTATTTTTTTTTTTTTTGAGTTATTGTTGGTGTGGGCATTGGGGAGTAGGTGTGTAGTGGGCGCAATTGTCTACTGTGGTGTGAGTGGATTTAGTTCAAACAAATTCAAGAGTTGGTGGTTGTGCTGAAGTATGTTAGCTGGGGGAGGGTTGTTTGGCGCGGTCACGCGCAAAATTTCAGGCTTCGTGTCGATGACTTCTACATTAAGCCGACGTGTTAGCGTGTGGAGAACTGTGGCATGGCCTGAAAACTATAAGACATTGCCCTATTTAACCATGTAATATATCTGCCAATTGGAGTGTCTTATCGGGTGTCTTTAAACGCTTTAAATTATACGATGGAGCCCCCTTGTGTAAGAATTTAAGTAGTGAAGGAATTGAGCTACGCCAATCAAGTAGGCACTCTTAAATTTTAATCCTACACAATGCTTGACAACTTAAATATACAGTGTATTCTTATTATATGATTGCTTAATGTCCAAAATACCTAGTTGAAAACAAAAATAGTAGCATACTTGGTTAGAGAGTGAAGCCTGTGATCAAGGCATCAATTCGTGTAAATCCCATGGGAAGAAATGCGAACATGACAAACAATGACCACTGTATGAAAGATGAACAGCACATGTGTAGACAGAAATCTTAAATTATACTCATCTTTAGTTAAATTTGTTGTTGACACCTCAAACCTGAATTCAAACATGAAAACTGAAAAAGCATCTTGCAATGAAGAATTTGAATTTATCTCTCATCCTTTAGTAACAACTTTGGTTAGACCACTCAATGAAGTTCAAAACATTGATTATATTATGGTGTATTTAAAGTACGCTGTGTTTGTAAAACATAGTGCTGGTTAAATTTTAGAGGAGCCATGATACGTTATTGCAATGATATGCTGGATAGAAATAAAGTAACACTTCGGTCACTACTGTTCAGTGTCCTTTTTAGAGAACGGTTGGTTACTTCGAGACAGTTTGGAGAGTTGAGGACAAAAAAAAGAAAATGTGGGAAGACTTTAGGTTGTCGAAACGTCAAGCCGCTTCAGGAGCGGGGCCGATGCAGGATGCGCAGACCCTTCTCGATTCGGTTGAAGCAAGTTACTCGGCGATTCTTGATGACTCGCTTTTAGGAAATAAAACTTTTGTAAAATCAGTGCGGCTCAGGCTCCCAAGAGTCTTGCGGCTAGATGAAGGGGGAATGAGAGAAGCTGTCAACCACTAACAAGACGACGACGATCTCAGGTCCATGATTCTCTGGGCATGAACGCTCGGCGAAAACCGATTGATTGAACCACATCAATCTTGCGATTGACATGCGAGGACAGAGAGGAATAGGGTGGGGATTCCTGCCGTTGGAGCGACGATGAAGCGAAAGTGTTCTTTCGCGGAATAAGGAAGGAGGGCCTTCAAGGCCTTTTTAAGGGGCTGGGACATTCAACTTGCCGCCTTGATGTCGTTAGTCCTGTAGGAATGATAAGAATATCTCCTGTCTTTGTCGGAAGGCTTCAGGTTCCTTGAAAGGCGCTTGTAAGAATCTGGTTTTTTTAGGATCGTCGGAGCCAAAGATTGGTTTGCCGGAGGGAAGGGCAACAAGAGAAGCACCCACTACCGCTGCGAAGGATTCCTTAGAATCTTCGACAGGAAAATTAATAGACGATACGAACCAATTTGACTGGCTCAAGGAAACCGTACATGATGACGTATGAAGTAACTAGGTTAGTGTGAAGAATACAAAGGTACGGAGCAAATCAAGAGAGAGACGATTCGCTAGAAGAGGAAGAAGACGTTTGGACACGAGATTAGAGATCCGGTTGGAGCGCGGGATAAGATAACGAAAGTTTACGCTACTGATTGCTTATCAAAAAAATTAGGAAATTAACAAGAGATAACGCAATCAAGCACTGTGCGCGACGTTGAGCAGTAGAAATGGAGTACTGGAGAACGGATGGGGCGCATGCAGAAGGAGGAGTGGCCGCGCTCGTGTTGTTGGTTTTGGCATGACGTCGTAAGCTGCCCCTCCAACATGTCAATGGGAATGCGGGTTTTCACGAGGTACGTGACCAAATAATTGTCACGATTTCTTTTGCTTATATCGTTGCTTGATGTGACGTGGTTGTACATTTCTTCGCTCGCCACCACCTCATGATGATGATGGCATTATAAAAGACGAGTCCGATTAATTTCATTAAATATTTTCGATGTTTTAGTTCATGTATAAGTTAGTATAATTTATAAAATAGGTTGTAAAAATTAGTATCGTTTCATTAGTTGCGTGTAGTGCGAAATGATTTGATTTGAGTTAATAGTAGTAATTTTATTATTTTAAAGGGCTTCATAAGTAAAGGGCTAGTAGCTGTGATGTGCTTTTTGTCGAGTGATATATTTTTAAGTTTTAATATTTCTACTGTGCGTACAGGTTCATAGTCTTATCGCATTAATATAATTGTTGTTTACAATGAATGATTCCGCACCGGATTATGGACCTATTTCTAAAGCGCATTCTGTCAATTACCTCAGTGAATCCTCAAGATCATTAGATTGCTAAGATTTTTAAGGATCGCAGTCTTCACTGAAGTTCTGGGGGGATTATTCGTGTATTTATTGTAATCGAAGATGCCTCTCAGTGTTTGCAAGCGATTCTGAATATGTTTCGATGACTATATCAATGAGGAGGTATCAAATAAGTTTCAACTCAAACACGATAAACATGGGTATTCTACAGAATCGAGATCGTTGAGGTGACTAGGTGGCGGAGCCTACCAAAATGCCGGCGCGAAGCGCGGCTCGAGCGAGAAAGTCTCGAGCGTCGGTCCACGGCACCCAATCCGCGAAGTGGATGGGGTGATAGAAATTTTTTTATATCCAACTTCTGAGTTGAGTTCGGATCGAACTTGGATGGATATTTTTGCCGAAAATTAAGCTTTGAGTGTGATCATCATTCATTTCTCAGCCGATAATACGTGTTCCTCTGGGTCGGGTTTGTTTACATTGGGCCAACTTTGGAGCTCCATGATAGCCTAAAATTGATGAACCAATCAGAGAGCGGCACAGAGATGGCAATACTCTCCCGTATACAGGTACACTAGTTCTGGCGATACAGCGATGCTAAGTATACGTTTTTAGCATTACATATATAAGCACTTCTAATGCATAAAATAAAGTAAACTTAGCAACGCCATAGCACTGAACTATACTTTGAACCAGATTTGAACTAAAGTGAAAAGTTTCACAAAGCTGTATCGTTTGAATGTCTCATTTTAGTCACGTGTTAATGAAATTCTCAAATTCCCGAAAAAAGGGGCAATAATGTCATCTTTGTTTTTTTAATACGACCAGTCAACCAGTCACGGTAGTGACAATCATGGCCATTTGATTTGAGACACTCTGCTGAATCTCTTGAATTCAAGCCAGATAGTGATAGCCGTTCCCTGTCAGAGAGGTTAATAATCAAAGCCAATCACAGAAAATATTCTGTCCTACGAAAAATGATCCTAGAATTAAGTTAGCATGACTTTCATGCTTTAAAGTTATATACAGTCAGACGTTATGAAACTTCTCTGTCACCCTTCAAATGGTTCTCCCGACGCCTCTCATTCGCAATGAGCATCTACCAACAGAATGGATAGTTTTAAACATCATCAGTGGCGTATTTAAGAAACAGAAAAAGCCTATGATGACTCGAAACGCGTCCTGCCCTCCTAAAATCTTAAAAATCAACCTTTCATCGCCCATTTTTTAGCTTTCTTATTTTCGTAATCCTGTTCTCAGGCTACGTGATTTGGACTACATTTCGCAGTAATGAAATTCTATTTGTGGCTTGCCTATGAAAGCACGTATGTGTATAGAGGAACTAATAGCACCTATACGTTGAGCCAGAAATAGCAATTCCTCATTGCAATATGTATTCCATTTTTGCATCTCTGATACTAAGATGGTCTCTAAGTTTGTCTAGTGGCTGACAGGAGCAACCGGGAAACGTCAGGGAATTTTTTTGGGTGGAAGGGAAATCATCAGGGAACCTGGAAAAATTCGGCATTTCAGGGATTTTATTTTGCGAGCGATTTTCTTGCCAGAGAAACTTCAGGGAAATCGAAAAACTCGGATTTTCCGGAACATGTTTCGCGAATTTTACTCTTGCGGTAATTTCTACCAGAACTTCTGCTGATGTCCTTTAAATTTTAAATATGAGGCAAAAATACCTGACATAAGTTCAGGCCTCATATATTTTGCTCCATTTATTACATTATATTTTGAAAACATGAAACATGTGTTTACTTACATCTAATCAGTTCTAAAATGTCGAAAAATCAGGAATTCTTTCCTTCTCGTCACGGAAATGTCAGGGCATTATTTTTTCCGTCTGTCAGGGAATTTGGAATTTTCCACCGGTTTTTGGCCGCTTTCGTCAGAGATAAATCAGTAAAATTTCGGAGAATTTTTTTAAAAATTACTAGGCACCCTAGTTGAGGAAGAAATAGTAATTCCTTATTGCAAAATGTTTTCCATCTTTGCATCTTTGACAGTAAGATACTTGCAGTCTGCAGTTGCCGTCCTGAATGATTGTTACTACCACCAACACAGCCACCAAACAGCGTATCTCTTTGAGGGAAAATTGTGCTTTTGTGTGAGCTTTTCCCCTCTGTATTGAGATATCAGCTTTACACTGAATTTTTTACTCACGTTGGTTAAAAAATCCAATGTACCGTCTTACGACCCTTGCGTCCACCGCAATCAGTTTGTGACCAAGATACTTGGTCTCCAAGTTCGTCTAGTGGTTGACAGTTTTGTTCCCGTTTAGTTCATCCCTTTTTTCTCGCCTACAAAGACAGCCATTAAGTCCTTTAAACGGCGTCCCCTCCATCGGCCGGATCTCCACTCGCTCACGGTCGACGAGGTAGGACAGTTTGTTGTCACTAGAGCCGGTAGCAAGGACGACGATGAATGCAGCACGATAAGAAAACAAAGTGTCGAGTGGTGGAGAATTTTTAACGAGGAGAGGATGAAAGAGAGCGGAGAATAATGTAACGAGCTCTCACAACATCACGAGTGTGTCGGCGGGGGTTGTGAATGAAACGAGCACGCGGGGGAGAGGGTGGGTTTCGCGGAGGGGGCGCGGCAGTCGGCGCATGCCGTCGTAAAATTGAAGGTTGGAAGGGGGAGGCTGCGTTGTCAGCTCCGGGGGAGTCGGAGGGTTCCTGGAGGCGCAGCTCAAGTTTACGGAGTCGCGGAATCCGGGTCAAGAATCTTGGACACCCTTCACGGGTGGTGACTTGGCGGACCGATCCGATCGAATTGGGTCAGCGAAAACGGTGTCAACAAACGCCGGGACAACTCGGAAGTGCTAAGTAGAAATGTTTAAGGTGGATCTAGGGTGAATACTGCAGGGTGTCCACAAGTCCGGAATTTTCGGAAAGTCTGAAAATAGTAGGTACTCACTGGGGAAAAAAAAACACATTGGATCTAGAGTCCAGACTCTTAAAAACATCGAAAAGAAGAAGTACGCTTGATTCGATCAGAATCTAGCTTAAATCAAGAACCAAGCCTCTTAATTTAAGCGGATTTCGTCTTGATTCAAGCAAAAATCCGATTGGATCAAGAGTATTTTTCCCTGTCCATGTTTTCAAGAGTCTGAACTCTAGATCCAATGTGTTTTTTTTTTGTCCAGTGCTGATTTTTTAAGGGTGGTCCGGAAGTACTAAAAAAGTGTGGAAATTCCACAAGGAGGCCAGGGTTTTTTTTTCGTTTTTTTGTCATTTTTGTCGCAATTTGAGCAAGAAATTCAAATTTTTGAAATACTTCGAATTTCGTCGAATGGAGGTACTGAAAAATCACTGAATTTCTCCGTTAAGTAGGTACTGAAATTCTTGGGAATGTATTGAAAAAGTACTGTACAAGTACTGATTTTTGGCCAGCCTGTTTTAGTAGACACCCTGTACTGCCATGTTCAGGGAAAGCGCCGTTAGAGTCCCTTTATACCCAGAATGGGCCTGTTGTATGCAAGAGATACAGCCGTGCGAGTAGACTTTTCAGCGGTTAAATGACACGAAAATTACGATGGTCACATTGAAAAAGTCTGAAATACACTCCTTACTGCGCAATTTGCGTTGTTAGGAACGCGCTTTTTCAAATTTCCCGCGTCTGGGGGCAGTTTTCTAACGGAAACAATTAACGGCAACTCGCGGCCATTTCCGGTCAACTAAAACTGACAACATAACCTAAAAATCGGAGCTCGTGACATCGTGAAATGAAATGTAGAAGGATTGCGTTGAATATTTAAAAGTTGATCGATTTGGTTACCGCATAAAGCGTATATGGACCACTATTAGAGATCACGTTGGGTTTGTAAACAAACTGAAGGAAAAAATAACAACAACAATGACTCGGCATCTTCCGGAAATCACCGAGCCCGCCGTTTGCTCGTTTCCGGTGATTAGAAAACTGCCCCCAGACGCGGGAAATTTGCAAAAGCGCGTTCCTAACAACGCAAATTGCGCAGTAAGGAGTGTATTTCAGACTTTTTTAATGTGACCATCGTAATTTTCGTGTCATTTAACCTCTTAAAAGTCTATTCGCGCGGCTGTATCTCTTGCATGCAACAGGCCCATTAAGACGTCTTGATTATCAGCTGGCCTGGGCTAGTCATGGTGTCACAAAAGTGTGCACCCAAACGAATGATATTGAAGGATAAGAATAAGGAATCCTGCGATGTCTATCATCTCAAAACAACACCATCAACAAAACCGATCAAAACCTAACCAAAGAAATTGCAATAAAATAAAATGAGATTGATCCGTGAATAATTTCTCGATCTATTTTAATTTCGGTGCGATGAAAATAGCAATTTACTCTTGATAATTCACAATTAGGATATATTTTATTATTTTTGTTCACATTCGAGCCGCCGCCATCTTTGTGCACTCTTACGTGATTCCATGAGCGAGAACCAATCAGAACTAGATTTTTTTAAAGTCATTTTCAGTGGTCTCAGAGCCCAACCAAGCCCGACCAGAATTGAGATGTCGTAACTCTGTGTATGAAGGGACTCTAAACGCCGTCTGAACATTCGATAGTTGCCAATTTGTAGCTCTCGGTTTTCTTTTTAAAGTGGACTTCCAAGTTGACTGAATCCTAATTAAAATTCTGCCCCAAGACTGGAAATCTATAGGGCGATATATTTTATTTCTGTATTTTGTAATTTTTCTTAATTTGTATCATACGGTTGTTTTCAATTTGCCTTTAGCTGGGCCTGCAGCAATTGTTGTTACGAATATGTTATGCGTGTTGATCTCAGCTCATTACATACTTGACTCTCTGAAGGCGTTTAATGTGCGAAAGTAGAGCACCCTGTTGGAGAACAACATAAGTAAGATTGGATGAATCGCTCAATCTCTACTTCGTTCGTTCTCCGACAGATAGGGCTACTTGCACACATAAAACGCCTTCAGAGAGTCGAGTATGTAATGAGTTAAAATCAGCACGCACAACATATTTGAAACAACAATTGCTGCAGGCCCAGTTGAAGGCGAATTGCTTTCGCACATGAAGCGATTTTAGAGAGGCGAGTATGTAATGAGCTAAAATCAGCACGCACAACACATTCGTAACAACAATCGCTGCAGGCGCAGCAGAAGGCGAATTGTTCAGTTAAAAAAATAAAAGAGTATGATCGGTAGTCTGCATGTAATGAGAGGGTATGTATTTGATCGACATGAATCGAACCGAAAATAAAAACGTGAACCGATCAACACGGAGTCAATAGACAAATAAATAAAGCTGATAAAAATCAGTAGGAAACTTTCATTTACTATAAAAATTCCGAATCGGGATATCTCGAAATCAGAATCAGCCAAGATTTTGATTTTTCACGATTTTAAGTCCACTTGTACCATAAATTCACCCCCTGCAAACCGTTTTTGGCTACATTTTTGTCGCATTTTTTTTTTTGCTTCCAGACCACCTTTTGTAGGCGATTTGTTAGGTTATAATGAAGAAGGAACATTTTCACAACACTACAGTCGCGCTCGTTCCCTTTTGCGAAATGCGATGCAGAGGCGGATACAGCAATTTGACAACACCGAATTTCCTCAATTAAACCTATGTTAAATAATCGATTATGGGCCTGTTGCAAACTTTTGCTAGAGCAAAAATAAGAGTTGTTACTTATAGATAATGCCTCAAAAATCACGATGAGCGCATCGGCAAAGTCTGAAATGCACTCATAACTTCACAGTCTGCGTAAGAAATTTGCGGTTTTTTGAGCTTCCCGCTTCAAAAACGATACTACAGCACAGGTGAACATTTTGTAAGAGTAGTCGTTCCATCGTCGGCAATAATCATCATGGCCGACGTCAATCCGCCAAAACACGTGTGATGGGACGAGATAACACCTGAACTGGACTAGACCAGATAACAATCGGCGTGTTAACGTTCATATTTTCCACGCCCGAATGGATTGACCGTGAACTCTCCTTGAATTACGCGCGGAACTGCGCGCAAGCGTCGGCCATGATGAATATCGCCGACGATGGAGCGACTCCTCTAACAAAATGTTCACCTGTGCCGTAGTATCGTTTTTGAAGCGGGAAGCTTGAAAAACCGCAAATTTCTCACGCCGATTGTGAAGTTATGAGTGCATTTCAGACTTTGCCGATGCGCTCATCGTGATTTTTGAGGCATTATCTATAAGAAACAACTCTTATTTTTGCTCTAGCAAAAGTTTGCAACAGGCCCATTGTTGGAGCACCTGACCCCTACAAGAAGCAATACATTTTCATAAGTTTAAATGGGGAAAAAACAATTTTGCCAATTTTCTGGATCCGCTAATAATGCGATCCAATTGAGCTTGCACCTGTGCTACGTGCGACGTGCGTGCTTTCGTAAACAATGTCCCGAAGACGCGTTCTCAGATTTGACCATAAGTTTTTAGTAACTTAAGCACCGACGTGTACTAAAAACTCGGAGAACTCAAAGAGCTGCCTCCTGACAGGTGCGACGCTTGTTTTCGCCAAGATCACAATACGAATCGGATTGTTGTACATGTTTTTGTCAGAACAAGGTGGCGCGTCATGTAGAATCAAGCTATCCGCCAATTATAGGAACCTACATCCTTTGTTTTTCTGTTTCTCCACCTTCCTCATTCGTTTCTCTCTATATTTCTGTGACTGAGGAAATATTCGACTACAAGTTATCCTGGAATGACTGATTTACTGCTGTTTTGGCGGAAATGACGTCAATGTCTACCCACTTATCATTTGCGATTTCCAGCAATCCTCGTATCTTGCTCGTAGGACGAATTTTGCTGTTAAAACGGAGTCAGTCCATTCCTTTGAATTAGACTGGTGAGGTTGCGAAGCAAACTCAATTTTTAAAAGATTATCTTTCCTGTTCTCTGTGATTATGAGGCAGTGAAGGTGCCCTAGCGTTCTTAAAAACGACCATGTTTTCACCATGTTGAGATTATTCTGTTACCAACATGGTTTGTTCCAGATCATGGTATTACCAACATACGTATGTTGGCAGTGAAACATGCATGCCGCCATGTTGACGCTAACATGATATCAACATGGTTCCAACTTGGTCTCAATACTGTTCCATCTTGGTCATTGTCGGGCAATTTGACCAATTTTATACCACGTTGATGCCATGTTGACACCATTTTGGCGTCAACATCCCACTAATATGGTCATTTTCTAGCAGGATAGACGGCAGGTCAGGGCGCGCACCGCGATTTCTGATACGAGCCTCGCTACTGCGGTAGCGTAGCGTGAATGATCGCTATTCCCCAATTTGAAGCTATAGTAAAGAATCGCTGATCCAGGGGTGCAGAAAATGCTCGATCACGAAAATGTGGAACAGCCCGCGTAAAATGTGTAAATGCGCGTAATGCGTAAATGCGTGTGTGTGTAAATGTGTTAAAAGAAAAATAAAAAATCTCACGCCCAATGTGAACATAAATAAAAATAAAAAAAAAGAAGCTCCATTAATATGAGCATAACGAATTAGTCAACCATTATTAACATCTCGCATAATATGAATTACTCTATCAAAAGCAACCCTCACATTAGCTGAATAATGAAAAGTTAAGAACAGCCCCGTTATAAACTGAATTAGCATTGAAAGACCTAACAAAGATCCATGGAGGGAACATTTTGAGAGGTCAAAAGTCGGAAATCAAAGGAAAACCGAAGAAAAACTTCATCTTTTTTCAGATCGGTGGGAAATTTTTTGGAAAACCGATGAGCAAAATGTGGCATCCCTGCGCTGATCGAGGTGTTCGTTGTGAACACCCTGTTTATCGATCCTTTTCCATAGGTTTACATGGCAGATCAATCGACGTAGCGCAAAGCACGCCACGCCACCGACACAAACGCATGAAGTAAGCTCTTCGAATCCCCGATCGAATGCGCGGCACGCTTCGCGAATCCGTTGCACTTGCGCCCTCCCCCCCCCCCTCCCCCCGATGCAGTGCGGTTGGACAGACGAGGACAAGGGCCGAACAAATGATTCATGCGCCCCGCGGTGGATTGGCGCACAGGGATCGAGGAAGTCGGAGAGGTCGGACAAAATTTGGAAACTTTAAAAGCTTATAATTCCGTTTTTACAAACTTTTGAGGTTCTAAGAGTACTTTCATTGGTTTCCTCGAGAAATTCGCTTCAAGAAGCCCTCCTTACTGGGTGTCTACAAGTCCGGAAAGTCCCGAAAGAGCACTGATTTTTTTGGGGCGGTCCGGAAGCACTGAAAAAGTGCGGAAATTCCGCAAAAAGTCCGGATTTTTTTTCGATTTTTTGTCATTTTTGTCACAATTTCAAATTTTTGAAATTTTTCTAATTTCGTCAGACGGAGGTACTAAAAAAGTACGGATTTTTTCTGTTGGAGGAGGTACTTCATTTCGCGAGAATGTACTGAAAAGGTACTGTAAAAGTATTTATTTTCGACCAGCCTGTTTAAGTAGACACCCTGCATTGGTTTCCTCGAGAAATTCTCTTCAAGAAGCCCCCCTAGAAGCACAAAGTGTGACGCAATTAACATGCAAATTTGCAGCTTTAGTCAAAAATTTCATATCCGACCTCTCTGATTGACTCGATCCACAGTGCGGCGACGGGGCGCTGCGCGCGGCAATAAAAATAGGTTGAGGCGCTAAAAAATAGGGGTCGGAACTGACATAAATACTCGAGCGATGACAGCGGAACTCTAATCAGGCGCTTAAATGTGTCTTCGGAATGGGGTTGGGGTCGTGAAAGCGAGAGGGGATCGGATCGCTCCTGCCCTGGGGTCTTTGGTTCGCGGCCCGCGAGCCGTGGCGGTCGCGAGGGCGAAAGTTTCGGGCGGATCGAACCCGAAATCCCTGCGATTCTATGTTCGATCCGCGAACCAGCCATTGCTGCCGCATAGAGAAAATACCACCCATATAAATTTCAGCTCAAAATATTCATTTTCGCTCGAGTTATCGAGTGGACAGGATTTGACCTCCCCCCACTTTCTAGCCCCACCCCTTAAAATCTATTGCCTCAAATTTCGATTTTTTTTCGCAGAATAGTAGTTCTAATGAGTCTCTACTAAATGCAAAAAAAAATGGTCAAAATATCTTTCAACGTAAGAAAGATATAACCACTCAAAAATCGAAAAATCTTCAAAAGGCGGAAATACATACATATATACATACATATATATAATTTTCGTTTATACTCCTATTTTCAAAATTATCTGTAAAGACGTTAATAGCCTAAGTCGCTGAATGTCTCAAAATTATAATAACTAACTAACTATATACACATGAATTTGAATGGCATATATTTTCGTGATCTACGACCCGTGATCGGTGCTCTTCCCAATGTCTCAGGTCTGGGTCCGACATCATGGGAGAATGCAATAGTGTATTTTCTTCGGAAAATACACTAAAAAGGAGGTGTTTGCATCTTGAGGTTTGTTTACCCTATGACGTAGGTCGGTACAAACTGGCCAGCGAAATCCGGAATTTGAAGTTTGAAAAACGGACCGTAATGTCCCATTTTTTTGCTTAAATCAACTCAGGATATAATTTCAAGCACTTTTTATAGAATGACTTTTTTCCATAAATGACACCATTTCCAATAAAATTGATGATAAACGTCGTTGTACCGACCTACGTCATCAAAAAAATTCCAAGATGCCCGAAATGCAAGCACCTCCTTTTTTTCTCTATGAGCAGTCAGTGTCAAATTTTCGAAATCGAGTTTCTCTCAAAATCCGTCTAATCTCTTTTAGGGTGGTTTCACGATAGCTGGAATAGTTTTGTCGCCGTAACAGACAGCACATTTTTCGGTCATATTTTCAGTAGAAATGGAAAAATCTTGAATGTTTTCGCATTAATCGTCAACAGGTCACGTATTTCAACGCTTCCTAATGATTTATTGCTCTACTTCTCAATTAATATTATGTAAATTCCGAAAATGTGCTGTCTGTTAGGCGGTAAAAAGTCAGCGTAACAGACAGCACATTTCCGGCCATTTATCTATTAAAATTGAAAAGTAGAGCGGTAAATCTTTGAAAAGCGTTATAACACGTAACCCCGTGTAGATTACTGCAATAAAATTCGAGTGATTATCATTACTACTAAAAATATGACCGAAAAATGTGTTGTCTGTTACGGCGACAAAACTACTCCAGTTATCGTGAAACCACCCTCTAGATGAAATCACTGAAATGACTAAAACAGCAAAATTCATCTTAATTGCATGAAAACGAGACTTACGAGGAAGCCGTAAGTGCTCAAAAAATGACGTAGTTTCAGGCAAGACAGCAGTAAGTAACAATATTCCTACATAGAGCCAACGAAAACAGTGAATGTAAAAATGAACGAGACGATTTTTCAGCGTTATTTTGTAAAAACTACGAAATTTTGCGCTAAATACTGGAGCATACCCGAGCCGGTTCTCCCATTTTTAAACCTCGATTTCGGAGCCTCCCCATTCTCGCACGCAACTGACCACGACTCGCCGACTGGTCGAGAACTTCCTGCACCCCTGAGCTATTACCTGCAGAAATCATGCAATTCGGGCCCTTAAATTTTTATTTACGGATTATGATTTAAAATGAGAATTTCGTTCTCGTTTCTCCTCAAATAAATAGAACAGGGTTTAACGTTTTGAAATGCCGCAATCGAGGTATGTGATTTTCGATTTTATCTGTCGATAACTATTCCTGCCAGCAGGATATTTTGTAGTGTGCTTCGCAAAATGAAGGCGTAATTTAAACGTTGTATCGCGCTTTAAGTTACGGATTCCATCAAGCTCCAACCCCAGCTCCCAGTTTTTTCGTCAGGGAATGCCATTAATAGGAAACTTCCAAACGTGTCTCTGTCGGTCTGAAATTCTCAGATTTTTCTTCAAATTAGCCATCAATTCTCGCCTGATGTTCTTTTTTGCTTGTTTTGTTGCAGGCGGATGCTTCTCTCGAGATGGAGCAACGACATTTTTCGCAGGCCAGCCTTGAATATGTGTTTTTGCTCCAGGAAGTTCAAGAACGCAAAAAATTTGAATTCGTTGAAATTGTGAGTGAAACATTGAACTAATAGTATCCTATCCTACTCTATATAAAATCGTAAGCTCAGATAGCCCTAACGCCAAAAATCCTAACATCCAAAAAAAACCTTACGCTGGGTGTGCCCGCTACCCCTTCCAAACCCTTTCTTCCTTCTCCCTTCTACTGCATCACCTGCGCATTCTGCGCCCTCTCCACCCCCACTCTTCCGTCCGGTTTTTTGGCTCTTTCCATTCCGCCTTTAGGCCATTTTCTCTTCCGACCACTGCAGGTCATTTTTCTCTGTGCTCTTAATTGAATCAGTGAGAACGAGAACACACCAACTCGAAAAAATGAAAATAATCAAGGCATACACAAAACTGCACAGTAGATGAAGAATTTAGTCCAAGAAAAAAATTTTTGGTGCCGAAAGACAAGTACTACAGAGGATTTTAAAGGTCCAAGATGGAACAGACGCACTGACTTCAATGACCTTTATAAAAACTGACTGTCTTCATTGCAAATGCAACATTTTCGAGTTATCGAGTCGGTGTGTTTTCGTTCTCACTGATTCAATTAAACCCCTCTTTAATTTCTACTTCAGTTCACTTATTCAGTGACTCCGATGATTTTCTCAGTAATTCGTGGCGTACTATTTACAAAGTTTTTTTGCTTTTTCATGATAAAATATCATTATTATTGACTGCCTCAATAAATCTGAGCTCATATTACCATTTTTTTTCTATATATATCCTCTCTTTCCCGTAGGAATTACCGAAAATGAATGAACCGCCTCGCCTCACAATCATTGATATGATCGCCGATGAATTTTTTTAATTTTAGAGCTTTGTTTTACATGCTAGATTAGGTAATCCACGAGAGGTCCACAAGTGCTCTCGGGGGGCTGGGCCGCGTAGCGGTCAGGGGACATAGCCCTCTAGTTTAAAAATGAGTTGCTAGTATTAAAACTTTTAGCTTTATGTGCATCTTCCAAAGTTGCTGAAGAGAACAGGAAATGAATCGGATTAAAGATTTTCCGCCATATGCTCAAAACCATTTACCGCCCCTAGATTTTTAGCGGAGAGTTTTACATTTTTCGGAAAGACTTACAATTAGTTTGAAGGACACTCAACCGAATAGCTAACTACTCTTACTTATTGATACATTAAAGTAAGGAAATAGAGTAAATTTATGAGGCAAACCAACTGAAATTTTTAAATTGCATCCACCCTCATCTAAAAAAAATCAACAAGGCAAAATTGAAAATAACGCAACCTCTTGAAAATGGAAGAAAAAAAAATTCCTGGTTTGTGCAATCTTTTTCTTTTTTCAGTCTGCTTAGCAGAAGGTAGGGGATACGATTTGAAATTCTTCTTCCTCCTTCCTCCTTCCTCCTTCCTCCTTCTTCCTCCATTTCAGAGTTTTCTGAATGATACCATGTAACACCAACTGTACCTTCCTAGAGTAAGATTAAACTAATAACATGTGTAATATGAATCAATAATCTGAGTGAGGAAGTAATGGAGATTATGTATTTAATTATTAAGGTATTTAGGTATTTAAGTTTAGGTATTTTATTAATTTAATCTCTTAATTCTGTTTTTCAGTTACTAAGTTTCATGTTTGGATGGCTCACATTTTATCACGAGGGTCATGAGGTTGCGGAAGATTTTAAACCGTACATGAGAGAATTACAACTGAGGATTCAAAAGGTAAACAATACATATTTTGTAGCAGTCCACCTCTCTGGCTTAGTTTTTCTCTTTATGAAACTTAACTTTTTAAATTTTTGTATTATTATTTTTTGTTGCCACATAATAGCAGTTTGCACTCCTAGTGTTTTTTTTTTCCAGTTTTCTCTAATCAGTTGTTCCTACTAAGTCATCTAGTACCAAGTTTAAAACTTATTCTTGTTTGTGAAGGATTTGATGCTAATTTTGAACGTTCTGAACAAAAAATTTCAAATTTTGTTCTTCATACCGCTTTTTTGGTTTGACCTCCTTAGTGAGTGAACAATTTGAGATTTTAAAACATCTCCTTATTTTAAGCAATAATCCAGATTGTACGCTCAATACTTAAGAATGTAATTCCAGAAGTACCAACTGCTGCTTTACTTTTCATCTTTTCTTCATTTTTTTTTAAAAAAAAATATCAAAATAAGCGACTCTCAATAGAAATACCGTGAAATTACTGACGTAAGTATTTTTACATAAAGTAGGTAAGAAATTGTGAAGTTCTTGCTAAATTTTTGTCTGCAGTTTTTTTTTTCTTTCTTGCTCCTGAGATTTTTATTTTAGCATACTTTGGTTTTAAACTTATCACAGTTTGCAGTTTTTCATTCTAATTAACACCATTGAGTTTGATTTTCTTTTGTTTTTGTTTGATTAACACGCTGATCTCTAGACGAGGGAAAACTTCATTTCGACTCGAGACAAAACTGAATCGTTAATGAAAAAACTTCTCGAGATGAGGCAGACTGTAAGTATTTTATTTTGTCTCTCCATGATACAATCTGTACGATCTTAACTTTATACTCTTCCACATGACTACTTCTCTATACATAGATTTGTTTGCAAGGTCAACGTCTAATTATGAGCAGTTCGAGTTTACTTTTTTCTGCTCCCTATTTTCACTAAAACTTCTATCTTCACAATTTTGAGTTAATAAGTCTGCAAGAGTCTTAGTATATTTGTCCTTCTTCCTCTCGCCTTCATTTCCTTTCCTTTCTTGTATTACGCAGTTCACCTGTCAATTTGTCAATTTTTTACTTCTAAAGATCTATAAAAAGCTTTGAAGCATTGTTGTGCCATTTGAATAGGGAAAAAGAAGGTAGGGTCTTAAGCCCTCTCTTTTTTTAAGAGGTTTGGAGCTTAAATAGACCCATATAGGATAAGGTAAAGCGCAAAGTTTCAATTGAAAAATATTTTTAACAAATTTGCTGACCAGAAAAACAGAAACTTTTTCTTTTACCAGTGAAAACATTTTTTGACTGCCGATTTCACCCATATTTAATAGGACAGTTGTTGACCAGTCATTCACATTAATCGCAGCAAAAGAATCCACATCGGAAATGTAGGCTTGTGGAAAAATGAATCACCGAAAGTATCCATTTTGATTAAGGATTCAAAACAATACAACGCATGGTCTTATACC
This sequence comes from Bemisia tabaci, assembly GCF_918797505.1. Classification (NCBI taxonomy): domain Eukaryota; kingdom Metazoa; phylum Arthropoda; class Insecta; order Hemiptera; family Aleyrodidae; genus Bemisia; species Bemisia tabaci. The sequence goes on along the minus strand of NC_092799.1, from coordinate 44,514,727 downwards.
GAGTATCATATCAATGGCTAAAGTGCAAAACCATGTATCTCCATCGCGGTGTTTCAAAATTGCCCCTCAATTTTTTTTTTCCTGAGGAGCAACAAGCCATCTTTGTGACTTGAAATTCATGTAGAATATTCTACAAACAGAGAAGAAAAATCAAGGTAGTTTTCAAGGAATCCTGTAGACTGGTTTTCCAAAGAAAAATAAATTATGACTGGAAATCTGCAACATCGCAAATGGAGGGAGCTATATGGTTTTGCTTGACCATCGATATGAATTTAGCACAAATCTTTTTCAGTTTGGTTTTTTCTACAAAGTGGCTTTTTCAAAATTTTCCAGTAACTATGTATTACTCTTTAGAGTTTTTCCTCAACTGTTAATTTTATTACAGATTGTTAGTAAACCGTACTTCCCAAATTAATTCAGACAGTGAGACTCTAGACAATTGGTATTAGCCAGTCTCAAGGGACCACTGCACATCTAACCACCACATCCTCCACAGACAGAATATCATGTTTCACCGAAACAAATCACTGAGTTACTGACGTACAACCATTATTTTTAATTGAGCTGAAAGTGATTTTTACTTGCCACTGCACTGCAGAATTCACTATAATAACTATTTTATTGATTTGTTTTTGTGTGTTGCCATAGAAACCAGTGGTAGACTCAAGCAGCTCTACTCCAGGAATCTCCAGAGAGGGCTATTTGTACCTTATGGAAAAGAGTAAGTCCTTCTTCAATGTGTTTGACAATTATCTACTCTTCAAGAATTATCGCAGTCCTTTTTTTAGTTACTTTTTTTCTCTTAAATGAAAATCTGCGCATGTAAGTAAAACTAAAAGTTTAGCTACTGCGAAAATTCCTCACATAAGAGATTGTTCCTTCTACTCCTAGCCCAAAATAATGTTTATTGATATCAACAAGTTGTATTGTCACTACAGCGAGCTCCTTGTGAGATTGTCTAAAGTATTTAGGATATTTAATTACTCATTTTTCGACCGTTGTTGAATTTTTCAGCTATGCATATAAAATTTCATCTATATTATTGTGCATGAAAAACTTTCTTCCAAATTAACAGCAGAAGCAAAAGAAGACTGTTTCGCCTTTTAAATCGTTCAACTGATAACAATGAATACAAAGCTAAAATGTAGAAAAGAAGGTTAAAACAAAAATCCAACAGTGCAAGGTCAACGACGCACCTTGACGAGACCGTGTATTGTGAATCTAGAAAGCTATTCGAACAAATTTAAGTTTTTTGATCTGCCTCAAGCAAAATCTTATCAGATTCTTGAAGAAAAGTGCTACGGAAAAATTTAAGCGAAGAAAGGAAAAATTCTGTCGAACTCCTAGAAGATAAAGTCGATTTAAAGGTATTTTGGGGCTAAAATACCCAAATCACCGGTATTATAAATCCCGTTATATTATTGAAAAGAGATTTACTCGATATAAATGCAATTGTATTAAATATGTCTTGATTTTTTTATTTTAAACGTCTTTTCATGCAAAGAAGCTTAACCATGTCCATGCTTTATTCATTCATGAATTGAAAGTAAGCAATCCACATCCCGAAAATCTACCGATTTGCCGTGAAAAATTGCAGAAACTTGATATACCAGGTCGATGTACCCACTCTTTGAATTTACCAATCGATTTAGTGAGTGCACGTATGTGAAAGTCAAAATGCTATAGTCATTTTGGGTGCATTCATTTTTCATGAAACAATTGTAAGTAATTTCAATCCCGAAAAACCATACATTTTCCGTATAAAATCGAAAAAATCAAAATATGTCGACTCCCTGACGTGAAAATTAAATTCTACGTGTGAAAATACTTATGTATCGATATGCTGAACAGAATGCCCGCCTCTCCTCGTAATTTACAAACCGTTCCTATACTCATCTCAAAATTTTTCTCAGAGCTTTGTGTTATTATCAGCTTCCATTTAAACCCCGGTTTGATGGCCGAATCGGCTGCCCAAAAAGCAAGCCATTTTTGAAGGGCTCTATGAGAAATTCGTGATATTATCAGCTCTCAGGAAATCACCCCATGGGTAAAATTGCTGGTATAAATTTTCGAGAGCTTAAAATAATCGTATTCAAGAAACTAAGGCATTAAACTATGGAGTCAATTTCGTTTTAATAATGTAACGGGATTTACTTGTCTTCAGGTCAAAACTCATACAAGGAAGCCCCTTGCAAGAGGCTAATTTTTTGTAATTTCACTCAATTTTTTCTCCTTTTTATAATTGAATTGCTTGTCACATTCTGAGGTCAATCATATTAAATTGTAATTTATACATTTCTTTTTTTCCCCCTTCATTTTATTTTTTGTTTGGAGAAGTTTTGTTGATTTCTTCGGATTTCGAATACTGTAACTTCTCTTCTATTTGGCCGATTTTTATGAATGAGACCTCTTTTAATTCGTGTTTCAACGGAGAGTAAGGAAAAAATTGCTAAAAACTCGCGAAACAATTTTTTTTGAAAATTGGGCGAATCCTAGCGTGACGGTGAAATGGTTAATGAAGCGTAAGTAATTGGGCGAGGGGCTGAGGATCCCGGCCTAGCTTGGCGACCGTCATTAGCTATTGTTCGTCGAGACGCCGACGCAGTGATCAGGAGCGTGGGGAAGAGAGGGGTAAGTGGATTCCTGTATGAGCCACGTTTAGCTAATGGTCTAATGAGTCTCGAGGCTCATCACAGATTGCACTTACACAGATTGCACTGTATTTCTTAGTTTTAATAAGAAATAAAATATAATTCTGTAAAATTAGTAAATAAATACCAAGACAATTATTCAGGATGTCAAAGACTGACTGAAAACTTTTTATTAACCTCATATGATAAAAATATTATTATCAGCTGACACTGACATTGTTGTCAGATGAACAGCACTATCAGAGCACGGGTACCAACTTTTGAAAAGTATAACAGAGGTTTGGAGATCTGTCAAAGCAACGTTTTGAACAAAACGGAGGAGTTAAATTCTCATTCCGAGAGTGCCGACCTGCTCAGCCATCCTCGAATCAGTTCGCTTGATTCTGCTTATATATGCATATTTTAAATCAGCGCGTCGTAGATTAAGAACCCAAAACGTTTTGGTCGACCTCTTAGATCATTATCAATCGAAAATACAACACATTTTAAAAAAATAAAAATCAATCGAAACCTGTAAGGCTAGAGTCCTCTGAGTTCTGTGTTTCAGATTCTTACCTTCTTTGTTTTAGCCTTGTACTTTTAATTTTATTTTCTTAGTATTGTACTTATGTGTCATAGGCTGCTTAAAGTTCCTTCTTCAATCTTTAACATTTACCTCCCATCCTTGATAGCTCTCCTGCTTTACTGCAGATTCCATCAACCTCAGCACATTCTGAGTCATCCGATCTTGGTCAAAAAATCGGGAAAATAAAAGAAAAGGAGAAGCAAAATACAATAAAATGGTAGTTTTTCTACGTGAGATTTTTTATCCATTCTTTTATTAAATGTAAACGTTCTATTATCCTAAAGCTACCGTAGTGTTTTGATTTCAAAGAGATTTTCTTGATTTTTGATCATATAATATTGGTGACTGCCTTTATTTTTTTGTAGAAACATTGGGTACAACATGGACCAAACATTACTGTATGTACCAAAGAGATACCAAACAATTTACAATGATTCCTTACAACCAAATGACTGGAAAATTCGTAAGTATATCTGTATGCTGTTTTTACATTTTCACACAGAAAGCATGGAGCATAAAATCCGATCTTGCAGGTTACAGACTTACTTAATCCTATCTATAACTAAATGGAGCTCCTAACTGTAATGCAATCATTGAATTTTAAGCCAGTGCAAATAACTCAAATTTAATTTACTTTAAAGTCAAAGTGAACATCGTACAGTTTCCTGATAGCCTGATTTTTAAGATTCTGTTATTTTGTATCACTGAACTTTCCCCATTTGCTCTACTATTTTCTTCAAAAATTTTGTCCCTTATTTCAAAGTTCACTCAATATTTGCTCATTTAAGTTTCAATCCCAATCCATCCTTCACTTCAACTCAGAAAAAGGAATTAATAATCACAATAAAATTTTCATTGATGTTACAGACACCCAATGATTTTCCTTCATTTAAAAAGATTATAGTACAATAATGCAGTAATTCGTTTTAAGCAGCTGGTTGTCACAAGCATGTGACGATCTGTAATTATTTCGGTATCCTGGATTATGTCTAGTAAAGTTATTTCATTTTTCTTTTCAGAATACCTCAGAGAAAATGACGCTAGCTTCATGTGTCCGAAGAATGTCAGACTCTATAGAAAAAAGATTTTGTTTTGACTTAACCCCCGTGGACCGGTGAGACAATTCTTTCAATATTTATGATCAATGGGTATCTTGCACATAGTTGAAGTGCTTTCCAGCCTTCAGTTGTACTTGATTCCTTAATAAATGTGATTTTAATCCAATGCTAAAAATAAATTTTAAGAAATGAACACATCCTAAATGCTGCAGATATATTATTATGTAGATTCCAATTCAGTGCTTTTTGTGGGCAAGTTCTACCTACCTCCAGAGGTTCAAAGCCCAGTGATAATGAGGGTAATGATCAGCAATTCCTGATGTCAGCAGGTTGTCGTTCAGTGTGACAAACATGAGTCCACTATGGGAATATAGCAAATTTAGTTGCATAGTTGTCATGTTTTGATAGAAATTATCCTTTTTTGAAACAAGATCAGGTATTTTGTCAGATATTTCAGCAAGTCAAGTCATTTAACTGTAATGAGTAGAGGAGACTCTTTGATATATGTAATAAAACTCATTGACAAATGGGAAAGAAAATTTTTCAGGTCCATGATGAAAAAAGAGTGCCAAAATACCAAGGCACAAAGGGTAATATCACATTTTCTAGTAGAGATTGTCTACCAATCTTTAAGATGGTAATGAAACAATATTCAATAATTTAATCTGCTTGGCCTTGATTTCTGAACATTCATACTGTGCATAGCAAGCTCTCAAAAATGACTAAAAGATGGGCTTTGTCATGATCCTCATGGCTTGCACAGTTCCTTTGTTATAACATATGAATATTTCTTAGATATTTTTGTATATTATAAATTGCTGACATGCCATCTGGCAAGCTTTTACCATGTGCAATTCATGTCAATTAATGATGTCAGATAAATCAATCATAAAAAAAGCCCTGTTATTTCATATGGGCATGCTCTGTTAAAAATTATGCTTGCCATATTAGAGGAAAAATGTAGGCTGCAAGGCAAAGGATATCGTACTTACTCAATAATTTTTGCTTGTTTCTTCAGACCCGGTGTGGTTTATACACTTCAGGCCCTCTCAGAAGAGGACCGCAAAGCATGGATGGATGTTATGGATGGAAAAGAACCCGTAAGTGAATCACCTCCACCTGTAGCATGTACGGTATGTAGTGTTCATCTCACCCTATCTGCTTTTTTTTGCACTCACAAATGTCAATGTTATTAATAATCTCTTGTAAAACTTTGCTTCATATCTTGAAATTCTCTTTCGCACATTGCAGTTTGTGTTTGATGATTGAAATTGTTCCTATATTAAAATGCGTTGCCTCATCAAATAAATGTTTCTTGTATTCAACAAATCCACTGTCCAAGACCGACATGAAATAAACTGCAGAGACCATGTGAGTCTCCTCATCCAGGGTTGTGATTAATTGTTTATGTCTTTCTTCGAAGATCAAGCTATTAGGGTTTCTGTCATTGGGTGTATTCAGATTTTGCTTGAGAGGCAGCCTGTAACACAGGTGCCTGTTTTTGGCAATTCTGCTGTAACGAATTTTGGGGGAAAAATTTACAATTGACATGAATGTGCTCTGTGGATCAACTGGTCTCAATGGGAAACGTCATTGCTAAATTTTTTTGTTAGAATCCGAGTAGTACGGTGTTGAAATGAAAATTGATAACTTCAAAGTACAACCTCTCACCATAACCTCTAAGGTCCAACTCAGAAACTCTTTGATTTGATAGGCAAACTCTTCTCCTTTACTCGGGAACTTTTATCATGAATAACATGATGGTTAGTAGTTATTAGGGCCGAATTTATGATGTTTTCCCTGAGGACCATTTGTAATATGCCACCCATAAATCTTTGAAATAAGGGCTTTTTTGTAGACTTCCAGGCGTATCAAGATTTAAACAACATAAGAAAAAGGAAAGCAATCAAAAAGAAAACAAGAAAAAAAAAAAACAAGCAAAAAATACAAAAAACACCAAAAAAATTGGCTCTTGCGAAATCTTCAGTCTTGTCTCTGTTTTTTGCCGCCAGGGGTTCCAGCCCTCCAAGCCCCTCCTTTAAAAAAAAAAAAAAAAAATGAAAATTGGACCCTGTCAGTTACAGACAAGAAACTTTTTACAATCAATAACTGACTTGAGTGAAATTTTTTTAGTTCAAGTTTCAAAGGGTGTGATTTTGTTGAACGATTTTTTTAAAATGTGCGTCTTCAAAACTTATTCAAAATTTCCAATTATGATGCCATTACTGTAGGATTATAAGGTTGGCAACACCTTGAGCTCTTTCACTACATCATTATTATCACAGGCTCACAACCTCGTTCACTTTGATCGCATGTTTGAAAATATGCTTTACCTCACATTTTGAATCAAAATGTTTTTGCCTCAGACAAAGCATCCATTCTAATATTAAATCCCAGCATACGCCCCGACTTTTATCATACCAGCACTTTATTAGAGTTGCTTTCCTTCTCTTCCATGACGATTGCGGACTATCTTTCAGTATGCCAAAAAGTCCACTGCTAACAAGCTTCTGTTTTTACACTAAACGAAGAATTTTGATTTAGATGAATAGAGTTATTGAGAAAAAAGCTTGGAATGGTCTAACAACATCCCACCAATATTTTCCAGGAATGAAATTTGTTTTGATTTGTGCAGAGAGAATGCTGCTTTAATTAGAATGTAAGATTTAAATTCAATTTTTATTTACTAATTGTGCTGTTTTTATGTATCAGACGTATGGCATGCCTGCTACCGCAAAAGTACCAAAGCCTGAAGAGAGGTCTCTCGATGAAACCGGTTTTATGTTTGTGACTAAGTGTATTGAAGTAATAGAAGCAAGAGGTAAATTTTTCATTCATATGATATTCTAATAGGTGTATCAAATGCCCTAGAATTTTTTTTCCCCTCTCATCAGTCCATGGAAACTCCTTTCTGTCTATCTACATTGAAAAAGTAGTAACAGCAAGATTTGGGCAGGAACTTAGATTTCTTGAATTCTTTTTGATCACCGAAAGGAAAGTTAGAAACACAAAATAAATCTCTGATTATTTTTGTTTTGCTGCATTATATGTAGTTTTGCAGTCAAATATCTAACATTAAGACTTATTAACAATGCTCAGGAAAAAAATTCAAAGGGAAGGAAAAAAATTTTCACATTGTATCCAAAATTTTATAAAGTCCTCTTTTTTAAGTTCCTCCAAGGAGCGTAAGTGAGACGTATCATTGTCTGTTCTACAAAGGTTCCTCCAACGAGCTGTAAGTGAGACGTATCATTGTCTGTTCTACAAAGGGATGTTTCAGTATGGCAGTCTCTTAAAATGTCATTAAAGATAAATGTCATAAAGATTAGATACGCAAACATTTTATAGAACTTAAATGCTTTTTTCTAAAAGGGAAAGAAAAACAACAGAAAATCTCAAAACAATTTTTGGTGAGAATTATTAGAATCACGTTAGATATAATCAGACCCCTCAATTTTGAAATGAAAAAACTGTATGTTTAAGGTTAAACTGTAATCCACAGATCACTGAATGTTTTATTATGACTTAGCGCAAGTGTCTCTGTCAACAAAAATGGTCCCATTGTGATAAAGATGTGATCTTAATGAATCATGGGTCAAAAGTGTTCTCAAATCGACTCTTAGTCAACGAGCTATTCAGCAACTCATGTCTTGTACCTACCCTTACTGACACCTGACAACAATTAAAATTCTTAAGTCAAAGGAGGAGAATTACTCTTTGCTTTAACCACTATTGCAGTCAAAAAATGTTATTGTGGAGTGGTGTACTCAAAAGACTGTTGCTGTCAACATTTTACACATGGATAACTTTCATTTTCAGTGCTTTGATTTCTATTCTAAGAGTAACAATGAGTACTTTTTTTCATAATGTATGTCATGTACGTTTCACTTAAATGTCCTTGTTTTCGTGTTTAGGTTTAGAAGAACAGGGCTTATATAGAGTCGTTGGCGTTAGTTCCAAAGTAACTAAATTATTGGCAATGGGACTAGACCGACGGAAATTGGAAAAGCTCTCCCTGGAAGATCCCTTCGAGTGGGAAAGTAAAACAATCACAAGTGCTCTGAAAACATATTTACGGAATCTACCTGAGCCATTAATGACATTTCGATACCACAATGCCTTTATTACCGCTGCCAGTAAGTTATAGTCTGCAATTTACTTTGTTCCTTTTGAGGTCTATTTCGTCGCTTGACTGACAAAAGGGCGGATCTACACTTAGAGATGAGCCTAGGAAAGAATTAAGTTTTATGGATAACAGGATTCATGGCAAAGTGTAGTTATGCACTCATGTCAGGATGGCAACGATTTGTAGATGTCGAAGGCAAGTAGTAAAATCGGGCATTTTGTCAAATGCCTAGACAAATAGTCAAATATTCTGACTTACAAAAAAATTTCCGATTCTTCTCCTAATGACAGGTATAAAAATTCATAACGCCTGAAAGAATGAATTCCCTGTAAAAATGTGCATCGTACAAAAGTATTTTGAACGATTTTTAGCTCCTGAAAGAAATTTATCTTGAAATCTTCAGCATGTCTGAAAATACAACATTTTTAAAATTTTAAAATTAAAATATATGCAAAGTATTTGTAGAGGAAGAAAGAAGAAAAGTGCATAAATTTGATGAGTCATGTTTCCCAAAATATTGAAAATTCATGAGTTCTTCTCCATAAATTTACAATATTTCGTAATCCGTCAGAATTATACTATTTGCCTAGGCATTTGATGAAATGCCTGATTTGACTAATCGCCTGCGACAGAGACACTATTTCGATCTATATCTTATTTGGATATTCTCTTTAGCTCAGATTATTCATTAATCAACAAAACTTCTAAAATTAATATCTAGTGCTTAGGTAAAAGTAGAAAAAATATTATAGTATCTTTTGGGCACTTTTGGTTTCTGTATCTGACAGTGTTTCTGGCGGTTAAGAAAACCTGGAAAGTTAAGGAATTCATTGGAAAAGTCAGGGAATTTACGAGAAGCGTTTCAACTCAGCAGTGTACCTAATTATTTCAAAAAATCTCAAAGGAATTTTTTTCAAAGGTCTGGTAAAGTCAAGGAATTTGGAAGTCTTTGAGTGATTCCCTAATATGATCTTGGAGGATGAATTTCATAAGCAAGAAAAACTTGTGCCACTATTCGCAATGTTATGTACTCTGTGCCATATATTCTTTGAAAGCAAGAAAGTCAGTCACATGTAAACATGAAGTTTCACATGATTTCTCTTAAATCTTCATTTTTATCTATATACCTTGGCCTCTTATATTTTGTGCATTCCAGTAAAGCAATACAAAAAAAGTTTATTTTTCAGATCAAATTAGTAGTGTAAGGTCAATGATACTCTGGATTAAAAATATTTGTAACTAAATAATCTGCCAGTATGGCAGATAAGAAAAAAAGAGGAGAGATAGGAGAAAGTGGTTCAACTAGTGGTCAGTTGCATGGTGCCTTTTCTTCTTCTGTTTCAGAACTCAGTATTTGCCGTCCCTCTATCTTTGAGGGACGAACACCCTTGTAAGCCGGGTGATCATAATTTTTATCTCGTTTTCCAGAAGAAAATGTTCACAAGGTACATAGGCAAATACAGTATCTCAAAATTTCATGTGAAAATCTTTGTCATTTTTTGAAGAAGTGAGGTAATAGTTGAAATGTTGAAGCACAGAGAGCAAAGACCTTTTCTGTATTGTTATTACAAATGTTTATTTTGAATTAAAAGAAACTTTATCAGCCTAAGATGAAATGGTTTCGTAAACTTCATGAAGTGGCAAACCTCTGCTCAAGGATAATATATTCCACCTCCAAACATTTTTCTAACTTCGACCCGTTTAGTGGCTTTTCCATTTATTTTTATGCTTAATTTTTATTTTTGCAGAACAAGAAAAGCGAACTGATAGAATAAATGCTGTTCATGCTTTAACTCATAGAATACCGCAGCCAAATTTAAACATGTTAGATATCCTTATCAAACATCTTACCAAGTGAGTATTTAATCCACTTCTTTTTAAGCATTACATGGATTACATTTTGCAATAAGCTATTTTATTTTTGGCTCATCCACCAAAACACTTATCTGCGCAGGGTACTATTGGCATAAATGTTGTTTCTAAAATGAGCTAGAAATAGTGGTTCTCCACCGCAAAATGTAGTCCGCATGAAAAAAAATATAGTTAAGAAGGATCGAAAGTTCTTTGAAAGTAAATGTATCGAAACAATTTTACCTCCATCATTTTTACTTCACCTAGGTGAGAAGAGAGAACATTCTGAGTAGGGTTTTACATGTAAAAACCACTTGCGTCAAACACACAGCATGCACTATAAATTCACAGACTGGCTCTGATTATCCACTCTCCGATCAATGTAACCTAGGATCAAAGTAACTGATCACTATAATCTGTAAAGTGAAACCTGCATTTCATAATTTCTACCGCTTCATCGGAAAACGACCTTTCGTCATGGACCATTTTTCTCATTTTTCAGTTTATTAGTTTCTGCTAAAATTGTGATTATTCAGATTAGCACTAAAGGAAATAAAATTATCAAAACATACACATATTTTTGAATTTTCTTTATTATAATGACAAGATACTTGTCATTTGCATTTTTCAGTTTATTTTAATTTCATTCGGTGAAGTCTATTAACAAAGGTGCATTTGTAAGGTTTGTATTGCAGTATCAAGAACATTTCTAATGATACATATGTTACGGTCAATGTTAAGGGGCCGGCCGATGCTGTCACTGACCGGCCAATGATAGCATAGGCCAAAATCGAGGGCTGATGACATGATTGGCCGGCCAATCATGTCATCGGCCAAAAAGCCCGGTCACTGTTAACATTTTCACCGCGAGGTGAACAATGGACGGCCGATGATGACAGTGGCCAATGACTGACGGCCATTGTTCGTTCACATTATAAAACACCGTAAAACTGAAAACATACCACATGAGAGGAAACAAATGAGTGAATGTGTAATTACTACAGCTGTTTGATTTATTTTTTAGAAGGTTTTTTTTTTTATTTATTTTACATTTCTTTCGACTTTAAAAATTGGAGCATTTTTTTTTCGTTTTTCTTTTTCTTTTTCTTTTTATCCCACAGCTGTAATAATTATCTCAAGAAGCAACGTTGAGTTTTAATTTACCTTATTTGTTGGTGCTCGCCTCACTCTTGTGGCACTTGGAGTTACAGAGCAGTCCAGCGGCTCGACAAACACATCGGTTGCTTGTGCACTTTTGCCGGCAGTTGCATCGTTTGAATGCCGCTTGGTCACTCAACTCTCTCACATTCAATTGATAAATGATAACAGATCCAACATTGGCCGTCACCCCTCGGCCAAACAGTACATTGGCCGGCCAATGACATCAGCGGCCGGTCAATATGTGACGGTTTTATTGTTAAGAAAACATTTCTCAAAATCGCTGGCCATTGACGTCATTGGCCGGCCAATGACATCTTCGGCCGGCCAATGACATCTTCGGCCGAAACGCCCGGCCATGGTCAACATTGGCCGGCCAATGACATACACTTCCCCATTCCCTAACATTGACCGTAACACATGCATGTATACCACTCCTAAAGTGCATTTCGGAGCTCTGCAACACCCAAATGCCACATGTGCCTATCTTACCAAAAGTAACTGGGTAACTGACAATGTACTCTCTCGTTGTCGACGCCCTGGCACCATCCTTTCATGGGGTATCCCTGTCGTCGTCTTCCACAGGGTATCCAATCCAAAACTTGTTCGAGCAACCTCTCCTCCGTCTTTCTTTACACATTCTTTTGATGATACATTTGATTTATGTGCTGTTTCCTTCTTTTTTTCAGTGTTGCTGCCCATAGTGATAAAAATTTAATGCCAGTTAGTAATCTAGGAGTTTGTTTTGGTCCTACTTTGCTTCGTCCGGAGGAGGAAACAGTAGCAGCCATTATGGATATTAAATTTTGTAATGTTGTCGTAGAAATTCTAATAGAAAATTATCAAAAGGTAACTTCTTTCTTTGTGCATTTCTCCATTGTTTTCATTATTGAACTACTCTATTCAGCATTCAAGACTGTCTCACCTCTCATCATCAACACTAAGTTAGGAGGGTAGTCAAAAGGGTCTTGATTCTATCGAAAAGTAAGAAAAGATTATTCAGAACCTGAATCTTTTCTACTGAAAAAATTAACTGTGTCACAACCCTGAGAGGAGAAAATATTTTTGTCCGACGAGCTTAGCAGCGCGTGAATGTTTTTAACCTATGGCAAGAAGTGGGCAGGGAACAAATAACGTCAGGATACTCTTTTCACAAAAATATTTTATCTCTCAAGTGCTTTCTTTTATTTTTCTTAACATGAGCTCTCAATAGTGCAAAATTATCATTCTTGAAATTTACCGGACTCAAATTTTGTCGGCTACAGTCGGCGCAAGCTGTGAACCCACAACCTCTAAATTTGACTACAAGTCGGGAAAATTATACTCTAAGTTCAAGTCATAAGTTGAGCTTTTTTACGTCAGACTCAAGCCATTCTTAGCGCCTAAATGGTGTAAATCATTAATCAATGACTGAATAACAAAGTCAACACTTACCTTTAACCGCTAATCTGCGAACAAAATTCGAGCCCAAGATGAACGTTTGTTACTTGATTCATTATAATAGAGATGATATTACCATCAGAGAAAAGATTGAATCATCTAGAATAGAGTCATGCTAGTCTTGCTGTAAGTGACAAAGTTAAATTAGGGTATAAGTGTTTTATAACAGTAACTATGATTTCTATTACAGATATTCAAAACACAGCCTGAGCAAAGTATTGTAGATCCGTTACCAGACTCCAGAGGCTCCTCACCTCAACGTCCTCCTCGGCAATCAACAACGGTGCCGTCTCATCAGATTAGACAGAATAAATTTCAACCACCTTTAACCCATGTAAGCACCTATACTCATATTACACACAACCTTTCCTGGTAACACAAGTAAGATTAAGGGAAGACCCATATTACTGACATGGAATGTTAGTGAGTTAAATTAAATATTTATCAGTTCGAAATTGACCCAAATGGGTTTTTTACAACGTTCATTATTTTGCATAGAAACACTCCTTTTCTGGCTGTTTCGCAGTTTTTATCATCTCCTGAAACAAGTTTTTTTCTGGAGATTGGTCGCTTTCGAACTGATAGATTTATTTAGAGTTGCGATGGGTCACCAAGTGACCTTGAGACGTTTACTACAAATTGGATCTCAACAATTGAATGAGATATTAACATTGCTCAGAATGTATAATAGAATGCACATTAATACTTTTGACTCATTCTATGTACAGAGTAAGTACCTACCTAGATGCCTGGAGTAGAATGTAGCAAGTAGGAATGTCATAGATGTGTGACATGATCTGGAAAAAGGTAACTTAGCTACCTTCAGTCGAAGGACAGTTGATGATATAAATTAGTAATGTGCTCAGCGTTCTAACTGCTCTCGCACCAAATGTGCTTATAAACTAGACCCTGACTCTAGTGCCTGGTAATTTGGCGCAGCTTTGATTCCTCTGGTCCCTCTACTCCTGGCAAAATTCTAGTTTTCGGTATCAAATATCTTAATGGCTCCTAAAAATTAGTATTCAGCTCTGAGATCAAATGGCTCCAAAACTGTTAAAGTGCTGATGCTGTTGTACCCTTAGCTTAAAAAAAAAAAGGAAAAAGTAGAGTTGAAATTCAGGCCCAGCAGGGTCTATGAATGTTTTATTATTCTTTACTTTATCACTCTATGACTTCTATAAAGTCATTGAAGACTTTCACTTGCTACATTTTCAGTTCTCTCTTGTTTCCATATTATTGTCACTGGCTCAGTAGTATTTTCCTGATTCTCAGAAGAACCCTTCTCTACTAAGACAATAAACAAACAAGTTATCTCCTTGTTCCAGTTAAATTAGTATTCTTTTTTGCGTTATCCACAGGCAATTACCAAATCATATTACGATGGACCATTACTAAGTGCCAGTTTACACAACGTAGCCTCAGCATCTCGAGAAAATCTGAACAGAGAAAGGAGCGATAGTTATACAGGAACACAGTCATCATCAGGACTTCCTTCATACGTTTCCTCCACCTATGGCCAAATCAGAAATTCAGAGCTATCGCGCACTTCTGAATCGACGAGAAATTCCGATATAAAAAATCCCAATGCTGAGCTTTCAAAAAACTCTGAGCTAATGAGGAATTCAGAACTTTCAAGAAATTCAGAGCTGAGAGGGAACATGGAGCTATCAAGACCAATCTCCGTGCCCGCATCAGGATCGAGCACGACGGGTAGGATGTCCGTCTCCTCTAACAATAGCACCGCTCCTGCGTTTCCTGAATCTAATTACCACACAATTGGCTCTTACAGTTCTAGTCCGCACCAACCAAAACCCACTCACCCCAGTCAACAGTCATCCTACTTTTATTCTAATGTTGGTAAGTAGTGTGTCTAATCATTTCAAAATCACTCACTCAATTTCTGTCGTAATGGTACGCAGCTGAAACTGAATAATAAGCCCCTGCTTTTCTTGATTGGGTTGCATATTCCTATATCTATAGTTTTCTGTCTGACCAATATCATGTAGAAACGGATATCCAATCTCTTGATAGTCATTAAGACTATTGCCATCATCAGGTGTACAAAAAAAAAAGGAAAACTTAAAAACTAGCAAAGCAAGAGTTACAACACCAAGAATCTTTCCATTTGTGATAATCAGATAAATTACATTTCCGAGCATATCAACCCATTAATTTCTATGAACTGATAAGTCTTGCCTCACGAGCATCTTTTCTTTTTTTTTGGAGATTATTAATCTCATTGGAAGTCTCGGCCCGATCGGATGGCCTTTGGCCACTCCGCTCTTGTCTCTCAGCTTAGCCCTCACGTATCAGAGCACCCTTGTGACTTGCCAGTTTTTGGAATTTGGACTTCGTTAATTCTCGCCGCTCATCCTACGGTTTGCAGATGCTTATTTTTCCTATCACAAGTTCTCTAATTTTTTGCCCCTTTTTCAATAAATTGTAAAACGCATCTCATTTCGACTTTTCATCTTCATTTCATTTCCAAAAAACCTCTAATCAATATTTTTCTCATTAACAATTTTATCGTCGGTGAACTTAGGAGATGCTGGTTAATTATAGCTCATCCGCCGCTCCGTCAGAGATAAGATTTGCTTTTGTGTAAAGTTTCCGCAAAGATAAAAGAGAACAAGTAATGTGAAAGTGAGTCTGTCTGTAGGGGAAGTGAAGGTCATCCCTTTTCAAGTTTTCTTTAAATTTTATTTTTATTTACATATCCATAGCGTTCACACATATCTTACAACTGTCAAGGACTTGGAGGATATTAGTATTTTAGCTTTTGTTCTGTCAGTTTTTAGTTTTTTGTTTTTTTACGACACCTATAACACAGCAAGCAGCAGTGTTTTTAAGGACAGCAATGGCTAAAATGGCTCTCAGGTGATTTTGCAACAATTTTCCATGATATCAGGTGAAGAAGAAATTACAGATACATAGGAATATATGATTTGAAAGCGATTTAACCCATGATTTAAGTGATAATTGTACCTAATTTTAACCAGCTCAGTCCCAAATAAAAATAACTAAAGTGTGTTTAGCCATCGTACTCTCAATAAGTGTAAAATAATCAGCATGCCTCTCCAAAAAAAAATTGTGCTAAAATTAACTTATTCTCTTTATCATGAGAATATCAACCTTTTCACCGAATTTTATGACAAATGGCTAAGCGCAGTATCCTCAACTCTAGACTCATCCTTGAAACCCCCTCTAACCTTCCATCAGCTAACCTTAAATATCAGTTTTAAAAATTTCCTTGAGAATACAAATTGGAATCTTGGAGCCTGATGTGAGAATTCCAACAAACTTTCATATGCTGATTAATAAATGAAATAGATACCATACCAAAACAATGGTACCCATAAGACATTTTTGAGGGATCATGTTGTCAAAGCTTGTAAACTTACCTGAAATGTGCATTCTGTTGACGCAAATCAAAGCGACCAGCCTGTGCGAAGTGGCCTGTCTGGAATTGAATCTCACATATCTCCATATCCATCGCACAATTTTACTCTGGATTTGTTGCTTGCATCTTCTCCTTCTAATGGTGATTGATTTTTGTCAAAATTGATCAGCGGATGACTTACCAGGTATTAATTCAATAATACTAAAACTTTTTTCAGTTAACTCTGACCAACTAAACAGTACCAGTAGCTCAAATGATTCTATGTCATCACTTTCTTCTCGAGATATTAACAATCACTCGTCCACCTATGCAACTGTGACTCCGCAGAAGAATAGCCGAGGAATTGCCAAAATGGGAATACACTATGCCACCAGATACAGGCCTCAAGATAATATGTAAGTCTATTCAACTTTCTTTATCATGCTTTGTATTTCTCGTAGAGGAATTGACCCATTGAAGAATTTCAAGAGTTTTTTCTTCCGATTCTCATTTCTTCAGGTTGAATCAAATTAATTCCTGTGAAAAAATATTTCAACCTGCTCCATTTTATATGTTCCATCTCCAAATGTGTTTTTGTTTCAATTTTCTCATTTTTTATTCCATGAGAGGAGGTAGGTTTTATGCATGTTCAGTCGGACCCTGATAATTGAGACTAGAAGCATTGTAAGGATAATCAAAAAGCATGCACAAAATCCGAGCCTAGTGTAATCTCCACAATGGAAAGGAATTCTGTAATACAAGACCAAATGATGGAAAATGAGAAAACCTACCCCTTGAAACCAACCATTGATACGACCATCATACATGAAAAAGACTATTTGATCTTTGAAAATTTGTCCGACCACTGCCTTTCCCTTACTTTGTTTCTGTAAAAAAGAAAGAAGGAAAAAACCTCCTCCTAGACCCGCAGATAGTCTGACTCCGTCTGTGGATGTTTTAGATCTAATCTTCCAATGGTCTAAAAACTTGTGAATGCTGCCCAACAAAGGCAGTTTTAATGCAAACTTGATATGACTTGTTGACACATTAGAGAAAGTTTTCTGTGAATATCTCAAATATAAATTTTCCTATTATATTTTACTGAAATCACTCCTTTGAAAGTTTTTTGTCCAGAGACGGAGGTTCCTTTTGCAGTGGATGGTCACATATCGACGGTGTAAGTCGGCAATCACACAACTCGGTCTGTGACGTCTCAGACTTCCTGTCATACTTTATTTTTTAATGGAAAACTACTCAACGGCAATTCTTAAAAATTGCCGTGTTTATTTTTCTCTGTGCAAAGGAAATTCTGCGTAAACTTCAAGGAATGGTGTCAATTTGTTCTCCTTTGAAAAATTAATATAGAAGCGGAGATTTTGAGACACTGCAAACGAGTTATTTGATAGTCAACTTACACCGTCGATATGTAGTCTGTATGACTCTTCGTTTATTAGAAAAATTTATTAACCTATGATATCAGACTTTGACGTTATTTTATTCATCTGGTCTGGAAATAAAACTGAATAGTGTAGGTTTATATACAAATCCATTCAGGGGTGCATAGTGAGGGAGATAAAGGATTTTTTTGCTTTAAGTTATCTGGCTCACCTAAATTAAATTTTAATATTTCGTAATGATTTTAATCTTTAAACTTGCTGAAGGTACCCACTTATGCTTGATACTTTCAGAAGGAAAAAGTCCAGAGGAATACTCCTTTACCTACCGCTGGCACTGAGTATGTCCCCGCACTGCTGTGCTTAGTCAAAGAATAGTAAATCCATATTTTGCTTTAAGTCCACCAATGGCAACATATACCTAATTCTGATTGTTTCAAAGAATAAGATACAAATTACATAAAAGTCAAAATTGAACCATTTACGCCGATGATTACGGATAAAGTCGCAACTGCTCCTTAAGACTCCACACTTTGGCGTTTTACTGTTTGTTAATAATCCTGCATTTACTGCTGACTAACTTTGCACAGCAGTATAGACTCCTAATTCTCTCCTCCTAACTCCCAGGCCCAAAGCCCATCATCAGATTTTTGTCCTTTAGTTCATAATACTAGTGGGTGGCTCTTGCTCTTATACTATTTGAATTTACAGTTTTACACTTTGAACATAAATAGAAAAATCTCTAACGTTGGGTAAAATTTAATGCATATTTCTCATGTATAAAATTGAAGGTTAAATTTGATAGATCATTGGACCAATGCTCAGAGTTTTCATTTCCGCTTTGAAAGTTTTCTACTAAGCTCTCGAGACCGTCAAACTCTTGTAACTTTTAGAGTCCAGTTCCAATACATTACATTGCCTTACAGCTCAGTGCCTGTATTTTGGTTAATTGGCTCTCATAAATTTCTTGGAAATTGAATGCTTGATTTAGTTATAAATTGTGTAATAGAATTTGAAATAAGTGGTCTTTCGTGTAGGAATCTCTCGTGCCACTCCGTCCTTAGGGTCCGCTCCAATCAGCAGGAGTTCAATTCGGGGATCAGGTGATTCAGCATTTCTTAAAATTTTGTACATCATTGTTGTCATTTTTGCTCTTTTTTATTTTTTAGTTTTTTTGTTCAATCATAAATCTGTTTTGTGTATTCCTATCCTGTTTTTTTTTTTTTACTTATGTGATAGAGGAATGTTTGCTGTGGATAGTTTCCTATTTTTGTGGCTCTCCACCACAAACGATTATACCTTCCTTCCCCTAATTAATTATTATCTAGCTTTGTTTTGCTTGGTGTTCATTCATCATTCATCCCCTTTTTTGTATATTTTCGTAAGCATTGTTTAGGGGTAGTTTTAAGTGTTTGTACCGTTGTCTACGTTTAATGATGGAGTACCTCTGTTTGAGATGAAATATTCACCTTCATTATTCAGGCATCGTAGCATTATACTTTGGTAATATTCACCCGAGTACTCGCATTTGGTGGCTTATTTACTTCAATTATATTATTCTTGTTTTGTTTAGATGCCAAAGTAGCGTTTGCTGTAGTCTTTTGCACCAAATTATGTGTTTTCATGTTTGTCAGAGTGTTTTTTTTTTTTAATATACATATTTTGAATAGAGAATTCCTGGAATAGATTTTTGGCTCCCCAATTACTCTCTGCTCACTTCAGTTGCTTCATATGTTTTAAATACACTGTATTTGTGTTAGTTCTGTGTCAGTATTGTTGATGCAGATTTTGAAATGGATTTTTATCAAAAATTTCTTTGCCTTTTTTTTTTATTTATAATAAGTATTGCAAGATGCAGCAATGATTTTTCATAATAAAGATGAAACATTTTCCCATGAATAAATCTCTGAAGTTTAATAATTATTTAAGAATTTTGACGGGACATCAACCCAACAAGGAGGGATAAGTCGACTGCATTTCGCAATTTGGAACTATAAATTCTGGCTCTTCTGTAAAAACACTAATGTGCATTGGGAAACTAATGGTACATACGTTGTTTTTAAACTGGGCTAGATTTTATAGTTCCAAATTGCAAAATGTAGTCCAAGTGAAGCTAATTGTGAGATAAATGCAATCTAACTATCATATGGTTGCCAAAGAGGCTACACTATAATAATGTACACCCACAGCATCAACACCAATTTTCAGTATTTTCCTCTGATCTTCTTTTATTAGACTGTCCTCTCATTTCAGTGATTGCAATAATTAGTCTCATGTTATGTTTTGACAACTGTACTGGATGTGGCCCAAGTTAGTGAGCAAAACCTAAACCTTGCTGATTTTTTCATGTTCTTTGTTTTTAATACTTCCCTTTAAAAGCACTTAAACTTGTGTGCGCAGTTACTTTTTGTATCAATAGTGTCAGCTATTGCACATCTTAATTCAAATTTAGTCTCAGGTTTCTTTTCTTTTTTTTTTCGCTCTCCTTTTAAATTTCTTGCAAGTGGTTAAAAATTTGCGTATAATGTTTACATTTTTTTTCTTCAGGAGCTTCTTAAAGGCTCTGATAATTTAAATTCCAGTGTAGAAAATTTGAGTGTACAAAAGTATAAGTAGCTCTTCATTCATTCACAATCAAGAAACATAGGTGGAAAATGCAGCGCTCTCCTTGAATTTGAATGGGCCAATAAGAATACATTACTGCCCAAAAATGAGAGCTGATAATAATGATTGCTAAAATGAGCGAATTCTTTGAAAATTCATAATTTACCAACTTATGTCAACCTGATGACCATCAAGTTAAATTAGATGGCGGTGGGAGGGGGGGTCTAGCTAGAAATTTTGAGTCTGAAAGTCAAGTAAATGTTCTCAACTTGATGACGTTGAACTGTCAACCCAGCTCAAAAGTCTTTTGACTTGCCCAATAGCTCTCCTAGGTAAAGTAGTTTTGCACTGACTGTAGTTTGCAATAGTTTGGCTCCTGATCTTCCCTTTTGAAGTGTAGTTGCTTCTTGTTCATTATTCTCATCATGGGATGGCATTTTTCCATTGCAGACAATGTAAACTAAAACACATTGAACCACAAGACAAGGTACGCATTGGAGCACTCTGATGTATGTATTCTCTTTAAAATTTCACAGAAAACATTTATGCAACAAAAATGACTGAGCTTAACTGCTAACCGAAACACTAACGTTTTTATTTAGCACTGGTTACGAAAAATTTGAACTTTTCACTCCCAAGAATAAGCTAAGTCTCCTTGAATCACATAGTTTTCAATAATATTTGTTGCTTAAATCATGTTTTATATAAAATTTTGATGAGATAACATGTATCATAATGCTTCAATTTGCACCTTGAATAGTGGCTCATTGCAACTTAAAAAAATAAATCAGTAATTTATTACTCTGTTAAAAACCAAACTTTGAGATCAGCTCTTTCGTCTGCCTGATTTCATGCTTTCCAAGGCTCAGACGTGAATGAACATATGCCCATACTCATTTGCCAGCAGAACATCAATTTTACCTCTTCTATGATTTGTCTCTCAGAACATATTTTGCTCCTGTAATCGCTTGAGCTGAGACTTTATTTCAGTGAGTCTATTACTAGTTTCACAAAACGAACACATTTGTAATAAAAATAAGTGAGCAATCAAAAATTGCTTTTTTTAAAGTAGTTATTTGCCAATTTAGCACTGAAAGTTGAATATCAGCTGGATGTGATGATAGGACTTGTTGAAATTAGGTGAAATCATTGGTCAGCTGGATTTCTCAAATTTTTTTTCATGAAAATGCATAGTGCACTGCCAGCAGGTCAAACTTATTAGATAGCCAGTAGAATTAGATTGCTGATAAAAAAATAAAAAAAACAGCATTATTTAAGTAAATTCAACTGAGAACTTAAAAATCAAGACCTTTAAAAAGTTTAAGTATTGTTATCTTAAGGTAATTCTAATTGATTTAGAGATGAGCAGTGGCGTGGCGTGAATGATGGACTATCAATATTTCTCCATTTGAAGCTGTAGTAAAGAATCGATTTTTAAGGTGTTCGTTGCAAACACCTTGTTAATCGATTCTTTTCCATAGGTTTAAATGGCAGATCTATGGATACATCGCAAAGCACACCACCCCACTGGAGACGAGATCTATCTTCACATTGCGCTTGTAAACGGTCTGTGTCTTTCAGAAGCAATAATTATCCTAATGTACAAATTAATGCCAGAATTTGACCCATAATGCGTAGCAGCATTAATAATGAGTGTTAAACATCAAATTTGTGAAAATTCATCAAAAATTTTTATGAAAAACTACCATAACCGACGTTGCTCACTAACTGAATGTATCAAGTGGAAGATAGTGTCATATTATCTCTCTCTTACACATTGAGTCAATAAGTGACATCCATTATGATAGTCCCCAATATAAATGTTCAGTGAATCTTCACAAAGGCATCAAACTGCTCAGTAATAATGTTGCAACATTTTCTTGTTTGCATGTTGGATCAATTTCTTGCATTGACTTGTACATTACGATAATTATTGCTGCTCAAAGACACAGGCCCTGCAGCTGTGCAATCTAACGGTCACTATCGTCCCTACATTACTTGGAATCACTTTATGCATACATCTTTTCATCAGTAATGGAATGGTTGTGGAGTTTAACCTTAAATATGCACTCCCTATGTTTTCTCTAATCATCAATTATGTTAAACAGACATGTGTAAATAAGAAAAAGAATCAATGTATATGCACCTTTATTTCAGAATTTCCTCATCAGGAAAACTAATCTTTTGTATGGATGAGCTTTTCAGCATTTTACAATTCTTTCACTTCACCAGGAATCATTACTAATTTACCCCTGTCTTTTGCTTCCTTTGTTCACAGAAAAGTTCGGACCTTGTTTGCTTGTTTGGGTGAAAACGATGGAGAGTTGTCTTTTGAACCAAACCAGATTATAACAAATGGTAACTAATCCTATATCACTCCTCCTTTTATTTTTATATTTAATGACTTTTTAATCTAAAAGTAAAACTCTTTTCGTCGTGTGTGCCATTTTAGCTTGTGAAAGCTCATTAAACCTATAAATCACTCAAATCCAGTTCTTAAATTATTTTAAAGTCATTTCAGAATTGAGAAACTTGGAGGACAAGGCATACAAGTGCAGTTTTTTAAAAAATTGAATTATTAATGATTTCAAGTAAAACTAGTCTTAATTCATATTCTGTGAAAAATTTGCTCACGAATTCCAATTTTTGAGCATCAAAAGCTTTCTTACCGCCATAAGGATCCATGAAACTTCGGAACTTCAAACATATATCTCTCAAAATAGAAAAAACTGCACTCATGCACCTTGTCCTCCAAGCTGCTCAATTGGTATGTGACCGTTCACGAGAAAAGAGGTCGCAGTCAACAAAATCTCACTATGAGTATTGGCGGAATCGCATCAAATAGAGTTCAACAAACCTCATGTGAAAAAAATGCTTTCAATTTTGAACCAAAATCAGAGTTACTTATGGCGGTTTGAAGTTTATTTAGTGCTTCCAAAACACTAAGCTTGGAGAAACCGCTTAAAAAAATTATGATCTGCCAAGTTCAGGTCACGGAGGCTTGAAATTGAGTTCGTAATATGTATTATCCTAAGAATTATCCTGCATAGATTAAACGATCAAGTCAGTTGAAAACTAAAAAATAAAAAAAAATACATTGCAATTGAAATACATTAAAATACTCTCATTTCATAATGTTATTGCAGGTTAAATTTCATTGTACTTTTCTTGCTTGTTTGTACAATAAAAAATTACCATGTCAACAGTCAACATCGACTCTCACAATTTTCAACTTAGGAGGTTCTTGTTACAGTGTTTTCCTCAAATGATCCTACAAAATCAATATTATTCCATGAAATTGTAATAGATTTTTCTCCATCTTGCTCAGAATGTTCTGTAAAAATTTTGGGCAATATTAGTTACTCTGCAAAAAATGAAACACCAAAGATTTTGACAATAAGCACACAAGTTTTACGACTTCCAGCATCAACATAAATCATCCTTAACTAGGGGGCTACGCCCCTGGCCGCTGCACGACCCAACCCCCTGAGGGCGCTCCGCGCCATCAATGGGCTGCTTTGCGGCCCTATTTTTACCCTTCCAATGTTGGTTTTATTTTTCCCCTAAAAAATTACGATATGACGTATACTTTACTTTTAGAATGAAATGATTTTTGTTTTTGATGAATAAAGACAAAAAAATTTTTTTTTCGAAGTCAAGAGGACGCGTTTTGGAATGACTTCTTAATGAAATATTGCAGTAAAACATCAAACAATGATAATCAGATAATAATTAAATAATTGAGGAGTCGGGGATCAAACCCATATCTTGATCCATGTGGGTGCCTCCGACGTCGTAGACGACTCGGCCACCGTTCTTCTGGAGACGTACAGGGCGAATCTTGTGTTGATAAGGAAAGCTGATGAGCAGGCTACTCAGCCACTGCGCAGCTTCCTCTGCCACTACGCAACCATCTGCGCATAGGGCAGCAGGTTGCAAAGCATTCTGTAAATTCGCTCAGTTTTTCAACATGATTGTAAAAAAACCTGGGTCCTATTTCCAAAATCTGAATAGAGCGGGCTCATCTAGGGCCAATTACCCGTCGATAACCGCAAAAATCTTGGAAATCGGCCCGGTAGAACGCTCATACGAACTATGACAAAAAATATAATCTTACATTGTTTAAATGGGAGAATTCGCAACTTTACCACGTAATTTAAAAAAACCTGGGCCATATTTTGAAAATCTGAAAACAGTTGGCTTATCTAGAGACAATGGGCTTGTTGCAACCTTTTGCTAGAGCAAAAATAAGAGTTGTTTCTTATAGATAATGCCTCAAAAATCACGATGAGCGCATCGGCAAAGTCTGAAATGCACTCATAACTTCACAATCTGCGTAAGAAATTTGCGTTTTTTTAAGCTTCCCGCTTCAAAAACGATACTACGGCATAGGTGAACATTTTGTTAGAGGAGTCGCTCCATCGTCGGCGATATTCATCATGGCCGACGCTTGCACGCAGTTCCGCGCGTAATTCAAGGAGAGTTCAAGGTCAATCAATTCGGGCGTGGAAAATATGAACGTTAACACACCGATTGTTATCTGGTCTAATCCAGTTCAGGTGTTATCTCGTCCCATCAAACGTGTTTTGGCGGATTGGCGTCGGCTATGATGATTATTGCCGACAATGGAACGACTCCTCTTACAAAATGTTCACCTGTGCCGTAGTATCGTTTTTGAAGCGGGAAGCTCAAAAAACCGCAAATTTCTTACGCAGTTTGTGAAGTTATGAGTGCATTTCAGAGTTTGCCGATGCGCTCATCGTGATTTTTGAGGCATTATCTATAAGAAACAACTCTTAGTTTTGCTCTAGCAAAAGTTTGCAACAGGCCCATTGCTCGTCGATAGCTGCAAAAATCATAAAAATCGGCTCAGTAGAATGCTGGAACTAAGCGTTACCAGTTACGCAAAATTAGGAGGTCTCGGAGCTTAAAGTATAGATATCAAAAACTGATTTTTGCATTTTCAGCCTAATTTAATGGATTAAATCAAGTATGCATCAATTAAGTGGCAATTCGAAGAAGCAACTATTTTTTTGTCCATGGCTACAAGATGTCTAGCGACTGGGAAAACTGGTAACATCAGGGAGACTAAAGCAATCAGGGCGAAGTCAGGGAGAGAAAACTCATAACTCAGTGATTTTTTCAGAACTTCACGGCTCAGATACTGCAGCGCTCTTTTTGGTCTGTAATGCATTTTTCCCTCGAAAATTTGAACCTCTGCCAATTGGTACTTTGCTTTGGGCTACGTTTTTTTTTTTTGCGTTTTTTTCGATTTGGAAAGAGATGCTATGGAAAGTCAGGAAAAGTCAGAGGATGGAAAGAAAATTTTACCAGACCCTCTGTGACCATCAATTGACGAGGCTTTCAAGTTTAACATTATCCGTACCTATACACTGGTACCCTAGATGTCTCTTTGAGTCACTAATCCTCTCTTTTCTTTTTATTTTATCGTCATTCATTGTTCTCTTATTTTTTTTTTTGTTTTCAGTGAGAACAAGTTTCGAGCCTGGTTGGTTGGAAGGCACTTTGAATGGTAAAACAGGACTCATCCCAGAGAACTATGTTGAAGTTCTTCCATGACCAAAAGATGGCAAAGTGATAATGACCAATAGTGTCGTAGCAATCATTTGTGCAATTGTTAATATATCAATCAATAGCCGATCGACCGCTTTGTGATAAGAAAAGAAAAATAATGAATTATTAAAAAAATATTTTGTTCCAAGGTGTTTTGTAGAACATTTCCTTCAAAAAATATTAATCATGCACTTGTCGCAGTTTTGTCTTATTTGTTTTAAGTAGATTATTCTTACTGAAATGTTTAGTTAATTTGTAATAATTGTTTCAAAATATTATGATCTGACAAGATTTTGTATGTTTTGTAAGTATATACATATAATGTTGTTGTAGCCTCTGTAAATTGAAGTGTATATTTTCAAAAATCTTGCTGTCGCAGCCTGTTGTTGTTTATGCCAGCAGTGTATCATTTATAATTTTGTTTAGTTTTTCAAGCAGTGTTGCCAAAATGATTTTTGTTTTAAATTAATGCAAAATCGAGAAAAGATATGGGATTGGTTACTTTTCTCATTTTTCTTTTACGGGTTTGATGTCATTTCCGTTGTTTCTTCCTTTTCTCCTCATTCTCTCCCTTTTTTCCTCCTCTGTCTAGGAGTCTTTCCCCTTTTCTCTGAAATTTTTGTAAGTGGAACTTCTGCTCTCATATTGCAAAGCAATAAATTGGACCTCTTGCTTTAATAGAAATTCAACACCAATTTTTTAATCAATAAGATTCAAATAAACGTAGGTTTTCTTAGCCATTAAGCAGAATATTGTTTTTAATAGTCTATAATCCTAGAGTGACTTAACATTTTAGCCTTTAGGAGCAGGAAAGCTTGTCTAAGTTAACTTAATGAAATGAATAAATTCATTGAAGCAACTCAGCCTGAAAACAGCCCAGATAGTGGCTGCTATCCATATGATTCTGTGAAACTGTTCTCTGTCGTTGGAAAGATGCATCATTCCAATATTTCCTTCAGAAGTGCATATCTGTAAGAAAAAATTACAGTGGGGGTAGTAAAAGGATGAAAGTAACAAAAAAAAATCTGCTTGAAAGGCAGTTTCTGAAGTAGGATCATTAAAATTTTTAGTAAAATTCCAATAACTTTTTATCATGGACGTTTTCAACTTTTAGAAGCATTATTTCTTGGTTTCAGAATTTATAAATTCAACATTCATATACTTTAATTGTCCTCAAAAGTCGTCTGATGAGAGCTGAATAAAAATAAGGCTTAGTTATTTTAGTAACCATGCGATTGTCAAAGTGCATAAAATACAGTAGGTACATCCTGATGCTTGGTAGTTCCAGAATGCACTGACATTTTTCTCAGAATGTGGAAGCTTTTGTAGCCTTTAAATTTTTACAAGAAAAAATTTTCAAGAAGATTGTAAAAGTAACTTATTCTAGAGTATCCTCAGTAGCATTGACTGTTAAGTTTGGACTTTGAGAAAATGTAAACAAACTGTTAAAATGTACAAGTTAGGAAACTCATTTTGTGCTATAGTAAAATGCATGAAAAGGAACAAAGAAAAAGAAAAAAAAAGTGCATCAAAATTTTTTTAAACGCTAAAATTTACTCATATTGACACTGAACTCAAAATAAACTGCAAGTTATCCGCGACATAAAACTAAAATTTGACGTACAATTTATGTAAAATTGTTGTCAACATTTACTGGAATAAAGTGATAAGGAACTTGTAAGAGCATGAGGAAGCATTTTTATGTAAAAAAAGAACAAAAAACGTTTCCTGATTCGGATTCTGTAAAAGTTCTCAAAAGAGTTTCTCTTTGAAATTCACACCATTGTTTCATAAACACTCAATGGTACTGAGGAAAGCCTCATATGAAACTAGTCGGGTTCCCATGTATCTATTTCACTGCTCCAATATCCTCTTTGTTTTTGCCTTCTAAATGCGGTAGCCATTTGATCCAGAGAATAGAAGTAAACATGAGTATCAAGAAGAAATGTCTTGATTCTAATAATTGAATTATTTTTTTGTTTCTAATTAATAGCACTAATCACCTAACCACCTTTGTCCATCAGAACAAACAGATGTATCAATGGCTGAGGAACAATACGGTCAATACCTGCAAACTGACGTTCTCACAGGACGAAGATAATATACTGTACAGCATCATTACACAGGGTGTCTAGCATCAGGATTTTCCCGATTCTACCAGGATTTGAGGTCAATCAGGGTTTAATCCCGATTTCATCAGGGTTTGAGGAAAAATCGGTCTTAAAATGAGGATTTGTGAAGTCGACCGTCCGATCTGATTTTTTTATCAACCTATCTTTGTGAAGTTACACTTGCCTAATTTTTCTCTGCAAAAAATCAGGATTTGGAAAAATTTTGTAATCAGAATTTAGCAGTCAAAAATCAGAATCTCCCAAAATGAAAAAAAAACCTAGACACCCTGTTACAGCGCTCCCATGCGGAATTGGAAAAAAAGTAAAAACATCAGCTCGCATATAAACTGTAGAATGCAACAAAGTTGCTGATTCATTATTACCAAAATTTTCAGTTAAGTAGTATTGTTCCTCAGCCATTAATATGTTGCAGCCTTTTCTTGTCTTGGACCAAAAGAGACATCCTTTTGAAATAAATTGAGTTGAAGTTCTCAAGTTCTCTGTTCAGAAATATTTCATCTCTGGCCTTTCAGTTTATGTATGACGAGGGTGTAACTTTTTTGGCACTAAAGCATAATTTTGTAACTTTGGTGTTTTTGCCAGTTGTTTGAAAATCAGGTGTTTTAATAATCTTTCTAACTCTTTGCATACTAGCTTTCAATTGGATGAATTGAAGCAACCTAATTTTCTCTCATATTTTACTGTTTTATCAAAGAACTGAACTACTCAGCGCCTCTGAACGTTTTACGAATTTACCTTGGATTAAAAGTATATCACAAAATTTCAAGTTTTTTTGTCACTTAGTTTCCTGTTGGAAGAATAGTACATCACAGAAAATTTGCCATTGTTGGATGTAGTTAAGCTACAGGGTGATCTAAGAGTCCCGCTTCGTTAGCACGAGGCATCACTCCTGTAACTTTTGAAAAAATTGAGGTAGAGACTTGAAATTTTATGTGTATTGTGGTCTAAGGAGACAACTTTCGAGAACCCCGGAAATGTTGATGGGACCAACCTGAAAAGGCGCAAGGAACCTAGGAGTTATAAAGGTGGTGTGAGACTTTCGGGTCACCCTGCATGCATAGTAGTAACAAATCCTTGAAATAGTTCAATATGAACATACTTGCCTCAATTGCACTTGACTGATTAGTGCATTATTTCTTAAAACCATCTGGTTTCAGTCAGCTCAAAATCAAATTCTCAGTCTTTGATCTGCACCCATTAAATTTTTTTAAAATTTTAAGGATTTTTTTACCTTATTTTTTTTTACTATTAAGAAATCACATTATTTTATTAGCATTTTAGCCTGCAAGTTCCTTGGCAGAACCTTCTGATGCATTTATTTAGGTACTTTCATATTTACCTATTACATATTACATTTATATAGTTGAACTTTCAAACAAACTCCAATTTTCTATGCATTTTTGTATGACCTAAAAATTAAAGTAAAATTATTTATATTTATATGTATTCTCTTTGAAAACAGTATGTACCATTTATTTACTGTATTCAGGCATGATTGCGTTGTAGTATTTAAGGTGTAAAGGTTATTTGACAAAAATCTAAACCAACAACTAGCACCTATGTATTCATGATGATCTATAAACCTTAGCTCTTCAAATGTTTTTATTATTTAGATTTAATGGCTGCCAGGTTATCATTGTACCCTCTACCCATTTTTTTTGTCCGCGTAAAGCTTAATTCAGTTTCTACAGTAAATCTACGGTTTGTTTGTTTTGAATCACTAATTTATTTATTTTTCTTTTTTGCTGCCTCGTGTTCATATGTTTTATAATAGTTAAAACCTATTTACCTATGCTCCATTTATGTCACTTGCATTTGGTTTTATTAAATATTTGTGGTCAACCTGTGCTGTAACAGAGATCAGAAGAATATTTCCGATAATATTATCATGAAGCACAGTTCAAAGGAATTTTCCTATATTTGTTTAAACAATATTGACCCACAAAAGTAAGCTCAAAGTTGCGTACTTTGTACTCCCATTTTAACATGCATGGCCGAATAGCCTGGATGGTATCTAAAAATGTCTGTCCAGCTCGGGGTACATTTTTGACCGAATGACTCCTCTGCTAATGTTTGCGATCTACGCAGCCATTATCATGTAGGACCACACGGATTATAAATAGGTAACGGCAAAGCAGTTCTGCAGGTAGAAATGTAACCCTAGTAAGACGGATATTTGCAGACACCATCCTGGCTCTTACGGCGAAGAGAGCTTAGATAGGAGCTTAAATCATGCAATTTTAACCTGTTTTTCCTAAAGGTTAAAATTGTCCAAAAAAATTGGGGAAAATTCTCCTGAACAAGCTTATTTTAATGAGAATAACATACCTTAACCTGCTGCTTGGCAACCAGAGTTTAAAAAAAAAAAGATTCTGGAAATTCCTGTGGTCACCATTATACCCGAAGGCTACCTTTTTACTTTATTCGCTCTGTCCAATTATTTTTTTGTTTTCAACCGTGAGCAAGCACCTTGATTGCCTCACCTCCTGTAATTCATTGGATTTTTTACCATGTTTCTCCCTTTTTTTTCTTTTTTTTTGTATTGCATTAGACAGAATTTTCCCTAACTCAATTCGCAAAACATATCATAATGAATTTCAGGAATCACCATCTTTTGAGTTTTATATTCTGTTTATAGTTAACTGTTGAATGGAATCTCTGTTTTACATGTAGAGAGAGATTTAGCAAATCCCACTTGTTCGTAAAGTACCTGTTTCTTTGTTTATCTCTCCCTCTACTCTCTGTTTCTCTTTTTCTTTCAGAGTATAACTATTTTACGATACATTTTGTAATAAAAAATTTTTATGAAACTTGCATTTTATCATTTTTTGGTTTTCTTACTCTCTCAAATCAGCTCCTCGTCAAAGTCTGACTTTTCTTTATGAGCATTTATTTTATACAAAAAATTCTTTAAAACTAATATAGAAAAATTTTTAAGGAAAATTGATGGTAAATATTAAAGGAATAATCAAAAGTGGAAATTTCTTACCTGAAGTTGACTTCTTAACTAAAAAACCGATGATAACCCCTACTCATGAGTCTAAAAAATCATTATTGATGAAAAAAATACCAAAATTTTGAGCGATGAAAACAGGATGTGGCTGTAGAAAAAATATTGAATCCTTTACAGCAATCGAATTCAGTATCAAATGCACTTTTTTTTTCTTATCCAACCCCTATTTTTATTTCTCTGAATTTCTTAATTTTTTTTTGTCAAGAATGACTCTTAAGACTCAAGTGACAGGGCCATTGATGTTCTTTTAACTAGAAAGTCAAAATCTGCAAAAACTTTTGACTCAGTTGTTACAAAATATTGCACACCAGGTCAATCTTGGCAAGAACCGGAGAACCTTAAAACTTGTTAAAACTTTTCCAGAAAGAATTTAAGTCCGATTTCTAAAATTCACTCTTAAGCTGATCAGGGGCTTCTAAGTTTTAGCTGATTGCAGCTGATAGTTGACACTATCAACTAGTACGGAGGTATTTATTCAATCATTTCAGAAGGTAGTCTCTGATAGGCTTTGAATAATTCTATTGCTCCTCTAAAGGAATGTTAACAATTGAGGGCATCCTTTTGCTTTTTGGTAAGAGATCAAAAAGGTTTCATGAAGGAGCGACAATGAGAGAACCCTTACCACTAATTACTGGTATTCCAAGAGCAGTGGAAACAAAATGCATCCCTGTTAATCAGTTTTACATACAAAGTAGTTACACACAGCTCGGTTATAAGGCGTAACATTGCATGGACTCAGAGCTTAAACTGATAGTATTGTAACGTAATTTCTGCTCCATCTTTAAGTATATTTTTTAAAAGAAATACATCAAATCCTTTGCTGAGATTTTCAAATGCTGTTTTTTAATAGGGCGTATTTATGCTAAAAGAAATTATGTCCTGCATAGGTTTTGCAAGCCACATAGTTACTTTTAGTATAAATACTTCCAATAGTGAAAGAAAAATCATTCAAAACTTTATGAACCAATGAGATAGCAGATTTTCTTGCATGAGGCACTTACTTACGACAAAATGGAGCAAAGTTTTCAATGTACCATTCTGAAACAGGATCAAGTTTTTTGGAAGAGAGCAATGAATCATCCTCAAAGATTTTTTCGTAGATCAGTTTTTCTTTCTCTTCAGGCAGGAGGCTTGTTAGAAATTATCTCCATTCCTCCAATAAGAATATTATATTCTAAAAAGAAGTGTAATCCTGAGCATATCGCATTATAATGAAGGCTGGCAGTCAGAGGCAGAGGGGAGAGGTGCATAAGGCGCGTTTACTCGTGTTGGACACATTTTTTGCGAAAGCCCTGTCAATACTACTAGCAAAAGTTCGCGGAACTTTGCGCGAAAGTTAAGTTCCGTAAACCTATCTCTGTGTGAACAAGGTCTTCCATTTGTAAGAAATGAACATAAAAATTATGCAAGAACAAACATAAATGTGGTTTAATAATTTTAACCTCCACCGCCGCGTCACACAGTGGATCGAGTCAATGAGAGAGGTCGGACATGAAATTTTTGACTAAAACTGCAGATTTTGACGTTTAGTTCGTCACAATTTAAATTTCAAGGGGTGTTTTAAGAAGAAATTTGGACGAGGAAACCAATGGAACAACTTTTAGAACCTGAAAGTTTTACATAAATAGAGTTATAAGCGTTTAAAGTTTCCAAATTTTGTCCGACCTTTCCTATTGACTCGATCCACTGTGCGCCACGCTGACCGCACTGTGTTCGGCGCAATGCGTGAAGTATTCCTACAGTCTTGAAGGCACTATGCGTTTCACGCCGACCGCCGCTGATCGCACTGTGTTTGACGCATTGAGTAAAGTATTCAAGAAGTCTAGTAGGCGCTATGCGTTTCACGCTAACTGCACTGCTTTAGACGCAATGCGTGAAGTATTCATGCGGTCTTGTAGGCGCTATGTGTTTCACGTCAACCGCTGTTGACCGCACTAACAATAAGTTTGACGCAATGCGTAAAGTATTCGTGTAGTCTTGCAGGTGCTAATATGTTTTACATGCCGACTGCCGCAATGAGGGCTTCTCCTTTTTATCTCAAGTCCTCATCATCATTGCTCTCTGCGCCGCGCCGCTCCACGCCGAATTGCGTGTTTGGTTTCTCTCTTGACTCGACTAATTGAAGGTGATGTCTCTTGTGTCACCGAAAGACGCTTTTCTCGTTTGTAATTTTTTTTTCTGAACCCAATTTTTTTTTAATAGCTGTATTTAAAAAATTGCAAAATTTGCCGCCCCCTAAATTTGCCGCCATGGGCCGTGGCCCATGTGGCCACCCCCTTAAGGAGGGGAAGGGTTAATGGGACATGGCATCCCAGAACGCTGTGTATTATCTTTGCCAAGTTTAACTGGGCAATTAAATTTTTTACGAGAGAACGTTTGTTCGGATTTCTACCATGGAGAATTTTCACTGAAATTCGCACGAAAATCTGCACAACCGTTTTCATGCAAAAAATTAAATTGCCCAATTAAATTTGGCAATAGCTGATGTGGCTTGGTTCCTTTCTGTTGAACGCGGTCCAATTTACTTTTTTATAGAGAATTTTCTGCCACTTTTTGATCTTCCATTATAGTTTATTTAAACGCTTATGCTCTTTTTTTTTTGCTTAATTTCTCACAATTTAAATATTTTTCTAACCCCCCCCCCCCCCCCCATTCTGGTGGAAAATGTGTGCGTTTCCGGTACATGTATACCACCCTCATATTATGTGTGCGTTTTGATTTCCGGCCGGGCTACAGTTTCCGGTCCAGATCCAGGTACGTTATTTGGAACGAAATAAAATTGAATAAACTGAACTGAATATGAACTGAATCTACTTCTCTGAACTCTGATTGGCTAGAAGAGTAGGAATAGGATGACGAAATATGCTCTCGTATGTTTATGTGCGAACGTCCATTATTGTTTTCTTTGTGGTATCAATCAATCATATCAATTTGTCTCCGCGTATCAAGCTTATCAGAATCTTATTCAGTTGTTTCTTTTTCCTAGAAGAAGTTTTAAGCTGTGCTTTGATCATCAGAATTTCATAGTTTTGGTAAGGAATTGAGTTTTAACAACCAAAACATCACTTCGTGGAGGTTAGCTATAGGCAGCCAGAGTCAAAGAATTCTAAGTTTTGGAACAGAATATCCAAAAGTATTATGCTACTATCCTCTATATTTAATTCTTTTTCTTTTTATCAAACATCTGGTTAATAAGAAGTTTTGGAAAAACTATTGTCCATTTACTTGGATTATTATGATTTTTCTATCTCTGAGTCTCACTCGCTATTTTGGGGCAACTCAGAGGATTTCTGCTGTTCAAATAAGAAAATTTTATGGATCAAATGAGTACCTTCCAAAGTATATGTGTTCTTTTTAGTCTGCACACAGAGTTTTAAACTGTTGTAAATGTTGTCATATTTCTTTAGGAGGTGCCACGACTTGTTCAGGTCACTTTCAGCTGTGACGTCTGAATCTTCGCCAGTTGCCTTTTTTATAGAGAAAGAGGTTTTCATAACTTCAGATCTACAGATTCTTATTACTGTAGCACCACAATTCACACTAAAATGAGTGAAAGTGAGTATGCCCCTTAGAGCAGACGAGAATCAATGATTTTGATATCTAATCAGGTTGCTGCTGGTGCAATCTTCTGCCGAACAGGAATTCTCATACCTTAGAGGAAACGCATCAGACGTATTGTCACCCAAGTTGTCAGTTTTACACATACACCTTTACGCAGCAATGATAACGGTCATGGTCAATTCTTTATCGCCATTGGATAATGGGAGCTCCGCTGCCTCCAAATGGAAAGTAAACCTCTGTCAACTTATTTGCCGCATGTTCAATGCCCAAATTTCCTTCCTCAGAGATGCGCTATTTTCTTTGCTGAATGTGGGAGGCGGTTAAATTGCTTTTTGGAGCAGAAAAATCTTCTTAAATGATATGATTTGCTTAGTTTAATATTCTCCATTGTATTTACAGGTTCAGAATCAAGTATCAATCAATGAAAAATGGGGAAAGGAAAGAAAGGTACAGTTGTCTTAACTTACTTTACATATTTTTGAATATGAAATTCAGATAGAAAAGTAACTGATCTCTCTTTTTACCTTTCAAAACTCAAGATTTTTGGTATTTGATGTTTTCACCATCATTTTTGCTAGATAAAGAATTAGAAAAATAGTGTCACAAATCTTTTTTCTAGTTTGCTTAAAGTGCTCCCTAAGGGGCCAACCATAAATTATTTCACCGAGTGTGATGGTGGGTGCATCTTGCGGGTGATTACAGAGAAGGAGGGAGGGGTCAAGCAAAGGATGGCGTAAGCTTTCCAGAAGGCAAAAAGACTGAAAATGCTTGCTTGAAGTTTGATTTTCTATTTTATTTTACTCAATTTTTAAAACTTGTTCAACAAATGATTTGCAAGTTTTCTGAAAGCAATAAAATTTGCGATGTTTAATTTTTCAGCTATTAATATATCGTGGCCTTAATTCTTTTCCATTTCAAAAGAACACAACATATATTTAATACTCAGGAAAATAAATTAATCATGTTCTTAAAGTTGCAGACTATACCTATAGATTTTCTGTGTTTTGCCCCCTATAAAGAGGGGGAGGGGGGTACGCTGAAGATGACGTAATTTTAGAGCCCGTATCACACGATCAATGTAGAGCTCTCAAAGTGGTGCATTCATGTGATACTCACCTTTGACCAGCCGCATTGATGCGCCACTTTAAGAGCTCTACCTTGATCGTTTAATACCGGCTTAAGAGAGAGGTCTCAGCAGTGGATGAGGGTTGGATATGGTGAGGGAGGGGGGAATCAAAAAATTGAAAAAAATGGG
The DNA here is from genome assembly GCF_918797505.1 of Bemisia tabaci. NCBI lineage: Eukaryota > Metazoa > Arthropoda > Insecta > Hemiptera > Aleyrodidae > Bemisia > Bemisia tabaci. The sequence continues at coordinate 44,478,966 of NC_092799.1, read as the reverse complement.
TGATGTAATTTAAGGACGGCCCCTAAAATCACCAGTAAGTAACAATGAAGTAGACGTATTATATACTCTCTAGGACGGATCAAGCTATCAGGGAAAGGAACACCTTAGCGAGGAAGGCTATAGCGATGTTAAATGGAATCCTCTGGGATCAGCGGATTCCCAAAGATAACAAGAGGAGGATATACAACGCTGTAGTTAAAAGTATATTAACATATGGATGTGAAGTTTGGCAGCTGAAGAAACGGACACAAGATATGCTAAGAGCAACGGAGATGGATTTCTGGAGAAGGTCGGCAGGAATTTCTAGGAGAGATCGGGTCCGTATTGAGAGAGTACATCACATCATGGAAGTCAAAAATGACATCGTGTTTGACATCATGACCAAACAGCTTGTCTGGTACGGTCATGTCAATAGGATGACGGAAGAGAGGCTGCCAAAAAAGATGCTTGATTGGGTTCCTCCTGGGAGGAGACGTAAGGGACGCCCAGTGAGAGGTTGGCGACAGGGGGTGTTAAATGAGATGAGGGAGTGTCAACTCCCTGATGACCTGTGGGAAGACCGAGCTTTGTGGCAATTAGGCGTCGTAAAGCGCCAAAGAGCGCTATAAAAGCGACTCTATATAAATACTCTTTAATGTAAAATTTTAGATGTTTAAATTACAATTAGACCTTGTTGACATCGTAACGTTTTGAAAAATTTCATCCTGAGTTTCCATCATCTCTCTGCATTTCTTGACTCTCATGAACCCAAGAAATCAGAGTATTTTTCTAAATACCTACTATTGAAAAATTAAGTCTGATGATTCCATAACTAGGAATCAAAATTTCTCACAAAGATTGAGTGCCAGGAATAAGAATCTGGAATCTACAGGAATTTTCCTTGTGGCCCTCCAAAGAGTGAGTGATTACAGTGTATGTATTTACTTTCAAAATTCCTGAAAAAGTAGATTTCAGCCAGGAGTTCTTGGGTAAATTCCTGCATAAGTTCCTAGTCGTAGCACTTATTGCTCTTTGAATAAGCATATCAGGGTTTGATTCAAATTCAAATGTTTTGAGCTTTATGGTGTGATGCAAGGACTGCCTGAGGTTGGTTGTTAAGGTGGGATCGAAGCACGACATCTGCCCCTTTGCCTTTGAGCCATTTAAAGTAGCTAACAAATAAACAGACGAACAAACAAATGAATAGGCCTATGCAGCATCAGCCGTGAGTAAGTTATAACTGTTTTTTGTATTTATTTCAGGGAAACAGCAGTCTGGCCCATCTCAAGGAGATCCAGCGAGTTCTGATGGTCAACAACCTGCAAGAGCTCAGCAGCCAAGTCAGCCTGAACAGAGCTCTGTTGGCAGAGGCCAGCCTGGTCAACAGTACCATTCAGGTTCTGTAGGCAGAGGCCAGCCTGGTCAACAGTACCATTCAGGTTCTGTAGGCAGAGGCCAGCCTGGTCAACAGTACCATTCAAGTTCTGTAGGCAGAGGCCAGCCTGGTCAACAGTACCATTCAGGTTCTGTAGGCAGAGGCCAGCCTGGTCAACAGTACCATTCAGGTTCTGTAGGCAGAGGTCAGCATGATGGTCAACAGAGTTCTCATGGTAGAGGGCAGCCACCCCAAAGTGGTCCTTATCAAGGTCAGCCACCTCAAAGTGGTCCTTATCAAGGTCAGCCACCTCAGGGAGTCCAGTTCTCTAGTCAGCAACAGCAAAAAGGCCCACAACAAGGTCAGCAACAGCAAAAAGGCCTGCAACAAGGTCAGCAACAGCAAAAAGGCCTGCAACAAGGTCAGCAACAGCAAAAAGGCCCGCAACAAGGTCAGCCCCAGCAAAAAGGCTCGCAACAAGGTCAGCAGCAGCAAAAAGGCCCGCATCAAGGTCAGCAACAGCAAAAAGGCCCGCAACAAGGTCAGCCACCTCAGGGAGTCCCGTTCCCAAGTCAACAACAGCAAAAAGGCCCGCAACAAGGTCAGCAACAGCAAATAGGCTTGCAACAAGGTCAGCCACTTTTGGCTCAGCAGCCCCAACCTTCAGGAGAGGACAAGTCTCAAAAACCTTCCTCTCACTCAGGTACTCGGTGATAAACTTCCTTGGACTTCCAAGTTATAATTGTAACTTTTCTTTGAGAAAAAGTCAATCTCAAAATCTGTGTTATCATGAATTTATGTACCAAAGATGACTCTGAGAACGAGAATGGGCTTGTTGCAAACTTTTGCCAGAGCAAATATAAAAGTTTTTCTTTCTAGGAAATGTCTCAGAAATCACAATGAGCGCATCGGCAAAGTCTGAAATGCACCCCTAACTTCACAATCTGCATAAGGAATTTGCGTTTTTTTAGCTTGCTGCTTCAAAAACGATACTACAGCACTGGTGAACATTTTGTAAAAGGAAACGTTCCATTTAACCTTTGCACACCAGAATATTACACAATATGGCTGACGTCTTCATGCGTAAATTGTGAGGAAGCAACATGGTCTTCATCAACGCAAGGAAAATGTAAACATAAATATCCCAGTTGATAAAATCCTGTCTTGACACGTGTGTTTTAGCAGGTTGGTGTCGGCCATGTTAAATATTGCGAAGCATCCTGGTGCGCAAGGGTTGAACAATGTCAGGAACAATTCCTCTTATTGAATTTTCTCCTGTGCTGAAGTATCCTTTTTTGACGCGGTATCCTAAAAAAACCGCCTAAGTATCTCTCACGCAGATTGTGAAGTTAGGAGTGTATTTCAGACTTTTCCGATGCGCTCATCCTGATTTTTGAGCCATTTCTTATGAGGAACATCTTTTTGTTTTGTTCTAGCTGATGTTTGAAACAGGCCCATTCATGTTAAGAATTTTTAAATTTTAATCTAAAGAAAAGAAAACTTAGCAAACTGTTTCATAATTCAAGGATGATTGTATTAAATACTTTTTTGTTCAGGGAGACATACAGGTAGAAGAAATCCATTAAACAGTGAAGAAGTTTGAATTTTTTGCAGTGGCCCCCTTTCTCTTAGTGCATTTAAGTGCCGATATCAACAGCAAATACCACCTTATCAATGCTGCAGTTTTGCCAGCATTAAAGTGAAATTATACAATGTTCAATCAAGTTGGTTTATTCATTTATTTTTCCTGCCAGAAACTCATAAAACAATATAAATTGATGATCTATGGCTAAGGAACAATATTGCTTATCCGAAAACTGATGATTTTGCAAGATAATGAAAAAACTCGGCAATTTTTGTATTTTTGAAATCAGATTTAATATTTTTTTTTAGAATGCAGCGTCATCACACAGCTCCCATGTGAAATTAGAAAAAAACTAAGAACATCAGCTTGCTACATCATACCGTAGAATGTGGCAAAGATGTTAACTCATTTTTGTCAAAATTGTCGGTTATGTGTTATTGCCCCTAGCCTCTTGAAATGCCCCTGAAAAATTATGCCATTTGCTAATTGAATTCTTCTTTTGCAGGTGATTCTCAAGGAAAGAAGGACAAACCAACAGCCAAGCCTCAAAAAGATAAAGAAAATCAGCCTCCAAAGAAGATTGACTCAGGACCTCTGCCAATGTCCAAAAAGTCTCCCTCTCACCAACCATTATTTCCAATTCCTCATCGCAAAGGAGTAGGTACCTTAGGGAGACGAACACAGGTAGAAGTAAACCAATTACCATTAAATCTAAGCAAGTTATGCCCTGAGATCTATCACTATGATGTGGCTATAGACCCAGACAAACCAAAAAGATTTCTTAGACCTATTGTTGCCGAATTCATTAAAAGACATTGTAATGGTTTTAATCCTGCCTTCGATGGAAAGAAAAATTTGTACGCTGCTAGACAGCTGCCTTTCGGCACTTCAAAAAGTGATCAAATTACCATGATAAATGAAGAGAGAGTATCGAATAATGAGCTTGAATTTCAAATCACAGTGAAGTTAGCTCAAAAAATCAACACAAACACGATAACTGCATTTTTAAATTCTAGAACAACGGGGCAGCGGTTGGATGTGCCGCAAACAGCAATTCAAGCAATTGATGTAGCTCTGAGAGCTGCGCCGCTAGTTTCTGGTCCTGTCCCTGTTGGCAGAAGCTACTTTATCCCTCCAGATGGAAGAGAACGAATTATTGAGCTAGGAGGTGGACTTGAACTCTGGTATGGCTTTTATCAGTCCGCCATTCTAAACTGGAAACCCTTCTTGAATGTTGACGTTGCTCACAAAGGCTTCCCTATTCCTACCAATTTAGTCGACATTTTCTGTCAAGTTTGCAGATTGAACAATCCAAGGGACAATTTCCGGCCTGATGATGTATTAAAGTTCAGAGGATTTGTCACAACTCTTAAGTGTGATTATGAAATACCTAACACTCCAAATTCAAGAAGAACGTATCGAATCAACAATGTCGGAAAGAGTCCCGCAAACCTCAGATTCCGTCCGGACAATGGACCAGAAATATCAGTTGTTGATTATTTTAAAAGAGTGAAGAATTATCAAATCAAGCACCCAGACTTGCCAACTGTGCAAGTAGATCCACCCGCAAAAAATATTTTCCTACCAATAGAGTTGTGTTACCTGAAACCTGGTCAGGCTTTAAATCGAAAATTAGATGAGGAGCAAACTGCAGCCATGGTCAAAGCTGCTGCAAAACCACCAGAAGACCGAAAAAGAAGGATTCTCAATGCAATCCGCACTGCTCAATACAATAGATCACCAGTTGTTAAAGAATTTGGTATTGAGGTTAACGAAAATCTAGATAAAGTTGACGCACGAATTCTGGACCCTCCAGGTGTTCAGTACAAAAATCAATCCAATCCAAGGCCACAGCCCGGACAATGGCGCGCAGGAGAATTCATGTTAAGCTATGAGCTTTCAAAATGGTTCATTATGTGTCTAGACTTCCGCACCAGGCGAGAAAAGCTCAATGATTTTGCTAGAATGCTTGCGTCACAGGGCAGGAATTTGGGCATGACCATCCAAAATGTCACTGAAATAAAAGAAATGGATACCCGCAGCAGGCAAATTAAAGCTGATGTTACTAATGTCCTTCACAAATGGAAAGCCCAAGGTGCAGAATTGGTAGTTGTTGTCATACCTGGTCACGGCGATTTTTACAGTAAGTGATTTTTATATATCAGGTATCAGGAATGCTATTTTTACTTTTTTCTCTGGAGGCCTGTAGTTTGGTTCATAGACAATCCAAGTCACCAACACCTATGACTGTGAGAGAGTGTAAGTAATTCAGTTATCGCCATTGATGGAAAAATCCGTGGTCTTTTAAAACCAGAAACCACAGCTGTCTAATCTGCACATTTTCATCAGAAATCTCTTTTTTGAACCTGCAGAAAAATACAGGTTCATTTTAAAAAATGATGACATGTTACATAACTGGACATTGATACAAATACTTAAATACAAATAACATGACCAGTAGGGTTGGTCGAATTTAAATTTTTTCTCGGTATCGTATGAGGCTAGTTGCTAGTTTGGATATTACTCTAGAGTAAAAATGATGGAGAATTTTCCAAATTGTAACGAAAAATTTTACTTCCTAAGGTAATGAGTATTTATATTCATATTCTCCCCGATTTTGGCGGTTTTTTCGGGAATTCTACCTCGTAATTATTCATGAACAAAATATTTACCTGACAGCTGGAGACGATACTTACTTAAATTTAGGGTGAAAGAGGTCCCTTACCTCTCTCCGAAGCAGAATCCAACTAGAGCACTTTATGAGGTTCCGTAAATTTGAATGTATTTGAGAATCCAATATGCTGAAAAATCCAGTTTTACAGAAAATTTTATTTTCCTGTATCACGCCAGCTCACTAAAAAAATAGCGAGAGTCCAACACTCTTCACCATGTGTTTTAAGCACACGAAACATCTCAATGAATAATTTGATTGCACTGAATCCTGATTATTGTCTATTGCAGGTATCTAGCTTTCAGGTGATTTGGTGGGTTGCCTTTGGCATGAATGCGTGTAGCTTGAAGTCAGATAATTTGTTTACAGGGACAACTTTTAGCATGATTTATGAGCACTTTTAGATGTGCACATAAATCCTGTCAACTGTTTCTGCCAAAAATACTACAAACCCTCTAATTTTCCCTTTCAGTTCTGCCATTTTTGCAATTATAACAAGTCGCACTTGTTGAAAGTTGCGCTTTCGAGGATTTAGAGCAAGGCACGAACACTTCATACTAAAAATCTGAGAATATGTTCACTGCTGCAACTTTTTGTGCACTTCCTTGTGGTTAGCATAGTTTTCTTTTAAAAAAAAATATTTAAAACACTCTTTTTACCCCCAGGAATTCTGCCAAGAGGCACTGTGATGATAGTTGCTTTCGGAGTTGTTTATCAACAGTCAGCGGCCTGCTGACTGTTGAAAGTCAGCAGTCCACATCTCTACCAATGTCACTAATTTTATGCTCCCCATTGATTTTGTAAAAAGCGCTACTGTTGAAAAAAACGCACAGCCACTATTTTCCCTTTCAAAATATTTTTAATTGAGGAAAATTTATCAACACTGTAACCTCATTTTTCTTCAAAATGTGACTGTCTTTTGAATTCTGTGCAGATCCTTATGCTCATCATAGATACATACAATTTGCACTCATTTATTTTGAGTAATGTTCAATTTTTTTCCTTTGCAGGTATGGTAAAACGATGTGCTGAGCTTGAAGTAGGTGTTTTAACTCAATGTATCAAGGCCAACACAATGTTCAAAATGAATCCTGCTACCTGTGGGAATATCCTTCTGAAAGTAAATTCTAAAACAAATGGTAAGAATCATCAGTTAGGAGAAAGATACAAACCTGGCGTTCTGAATCGTCCTGTAATGTTGATTGGAATCGACGTTACTCATCCATCTCCAGACCAAACTTCAATACCGTCCGTTGCTGCTGTTGCTGCCTCTCATGATGCTACAGCATTCCAGTACAACATGATATGGCGACTGCAAAATCCAAGAGAAGAAATCGTTGTTGATCTGAAAAACATCATCATTGAGCAGTTAAAGTTCTTCTTCATAAAGACCCGTCATAAACCTGAAAAAATTATTGTCTACCGAGATGGAGTCAGTGAAGGCCAATTTCAACAGGTAACATTTTGAAATTTGTAATCATTCTTGCAAAAATCAAAGAAAGTTTTAATAGTAAATCCCTATCTATGGCCGTAACTTTAATTTCTTGAGAGATATTCAGGAACAAAAGCCAAAGGAAAAAAAAACTGAAACTGACTGAAAAATGAGCCAACAAACTGTGAGCCAGTAAAATGATGGGAAAAAAAAGATAGTCGGGGGAAAAAAATTGACGTAATAATATTGGAAATGCAATTTATTTTGGGGTTCTTTTGTCCCAACCTTATGAGGAAGTCAAAATTATTGTTTTGAAGAAGGGATTGGCAGGGATCTTAAAGAGCATTGGCCTTTTAATTTTATTTCATGAGTTTGAGTATTTAGTTCTCTGGGTTTCCCTTTTCTTTCATTAGATATTCGCGGCTTGACTCTTCTAAGACGACATATGGTCCAAACATCACAGTTGTCTTGCTTGGGACCTTTTAAGATAGGATCTTGCCAGAGATTTAAATTACAAAAATCGTAGCATGCTGAATAGAAATTCTTAACTTAGGCAGCTACAGGGTTACCTATCACACTTAGATGTGCACTGGACCAATTGCTTGTAAATTTTAGAATTTTGGTTCAGCTCTGGTCAGTAATCAGATCTTACCCTGTTGCTAGGGGTGGGTGGAAAATAAGGGAGTTAGCAAAAATTCAAATTTCATAAGGCTGCGCAACAAAAAAAAGTCAGTTAATCCAGAAACTACTATTGCACTTAACGTTTTGCAAAAATATTCCACTTACTTCTGGGTTGAATTTGATTCTCCTGCTTATAAAGTCAGTGGAAGATTCTTCAGCATTAGAAGTCTTTTGAATATTACACTGTACCACATTTTTTCTTCTTGTTCTTCCAATCATGGATTAGGGCTCGTTACATGTTGTTCATAATATTTGTCAATGGTTTTTTCTTACTCTCCGTTATATACAGGTTCTCGCTGCGGAATTGAATGCTATCAGACAAGCATGTACTACTCTAGAGAAGGACTACAAGCCAGGAATAACATTTTTGGTCGTACAAAAGCGTCATCATGTTCGATTTTTCCCAATGAAAAGCCAAGATGAAGATGGGAAAAATAGGAATGTTCCTCCTGGTACTATTGTGGATACCACTATCACACACCCAAGAGAATTAGATTTTTATCTTGTATCCCATTCCAGTTTACAGGTAATAGTCCTTGAACTCTTTTCAATGAATATCAGCTTGTTTTAAGAATATAAAGCTTTCATACGGTCTTTCACAATAGAGAATTTGCAGGTGTCTGAAATTTGATGAATTTCGTGTTTGAATGGTGAGTGAGCACTACTAAGTGAGCTAAACATGAGGATACCCTTGGTTCATAAATTGAACAATTATTGGAGAAGGATATGACAAAATGATCTAATCTGCTATAATACATGCGGTTAAATGGAAAATGCCGCCAGATGATGTCACTAGGCGGCGCATTTTCTAACTTTTAATTCTACTTACATACTATTTCCCATGGCCGAAAAAAATTATAAAAAATACTGAAAAATTAGCTCTTTAGGCACTTTCAGATGAAGCAATAAAAAATTTGCGTGCAAATTCCTTATTAGCAATTCAGGGCATGATCATGTAAAAAAAATTAATTCAAACCAGCCTCTAGCATAGCTTATAAGTAACAGAAATCTAGAAGTGTTCTCCCGTTAAACTCAGAAAGCATTCTCTCCCATGTCACACTTCTTAACCTGTCGACTGTCACACAATCTTGCTAGTCTATGTTATGAGGCCAAAGTGTTTCTTTTACCAACTCCTCACAAAAAAAGCTCAGATGCAAAAATGAAGGTAAAGTGAAGGAAAGAAGTCACTTGGTTCCCTTTTAAGGTAAGAGTACAAGCAGGATTTTTTTAGAGAAGTGTTTGAAAGTGCAGAAGTCTCAATCGTAGGAATTTTGAAATAAAAGTCTTCTTTCTTCCACAGGGTACATCACGGCCAACCAAATATCATAGACTCTGGGACGACAATAACATCTCTGAGGATGAATTGGAAGTCTTGACCTACTATCTGTGTTACCTCTTTTCACGTTGTACTCGATCTGTGTCGTATCCTGCGCCAACTTACTATGCTCACTTGGCAGCTTTTAGAGCTCGAACTTATCTAGAGAAGTAAGTTGTCTCTCCTACTAAATCTACCTTTATACCCCTGTTCCTTGACTTTCATGTTTTTACATACTCCGTGTCAACTGCATCAACATGTTAAAGTATAAGGGGGCAGTGGCAAGGAATTTTTGCAGGGTTGTAGAATAGTTTCCCTCATATAAAATCTCATGAAACGACCAAATAGTTCACAAAATATCAAAAAATCAGTTTTAAGGGGAGAAGAAGTTAATGGAAATCCGACCGATCAAACGCTGAGTCCAGCCAATCAGAAAATGTCAGCTACATCATCAAAGCCTGCCAAAAATATTGTTTCTAACAGGTCCCATTTTTGATGTTTTCAAAATGGAGTTTCTTTGCCATTTAGGGTTATAAAAATCTGAACAAATTCTTAGAACTTACTTTCTTTCTTTTTCGCCCGATGAATATTTCGGTTGTCACTATTTAAACGATGGCCATTTCGGCTTCAGTGGAAGCCATCATCAGGTAAATTACCTGATCGTGGCCATCGTTTAAATAGTGACAACCAAAATATTCATCGGGCGAAAAAGAAAGAAAGTAAGTGACCATAGTTCCCGACAGAGAAAACAAAGGAGTAGTAAATTCTTAGAAGCTTAGTTCACTCCGTACTTTCAGAAAATGAATGAAAAAAGTGGGTGCCACTGACCCATTCTGCCGTGCTAAGGGAAAACTCCGTATGAACCTTCAGGCATTGCCAAATTTTCTTCGGTAAATCACCAATTTTCAGGAAAATTTGCAAAAATTTCCCCGTCAATTTTTCCGATAATTTTTTTCTCAATTTCACCTGAAGTTCCTGAAAATTTTAAGGAGAAATATTCATAACTTTCTTCAAAAATAACGATTTTCTGAGAGGAAATTTGGCAACTCTTGAATGTTCATACGGCGTTTTTCCTTAGCACGGCAGCTTTGCCCAGCCAGGCCCATAAAACGAAAAGGAAACTGGTGAAACTGGAATACTTCAAACTATAATTTCGGCCAATCATCGTGGCCCTAGTGCTGTCCACTGGTTATGTGCGTAACTAGTACTCAACAGTTAGTTCCAAGGAGGACCCTCTGAAACCTAAAGCTTCCGTGACACATTAATGCGATGAAGTTGTGCCGTTCAAAATGCTGGTCTTTGTGAGTGTTTTGACTCGGCGTGAACAGCAGAAAATAAAGTTATAACCAGCTTCGCAGTGAATATGTTAAACAGGAAGTGCTTGTTCTCACTCTCTTTTTCAAGCCGTTTTTTTAAATGAATGACAAGGAAAATCGGTGGTGCAGCCATCTATTTGGCCTGATGATGCATGTTCCGTCCTATACTCGCATTGTCTTTCCATGGCGCTTAATTTCGTTTGACAGAACGCGCTATCCGGGACTCTAAAATCCTCAAAAGGAACCGAAATTGGCTTTTAGTTCCGTTTAACAAAAATACGTCCAATTGTCACATCACAACTATTGATTGTCCAATAATCATGCGTTTTTTCTGATTGCAGCAACCCGGCCCCCTTGAATAACTTGGAAGGATTTGCATCCAAAAACAAGATCGAGCCAGTTTTCATGAAAAATACCCCAATGTTCTTTGTTTAGACATATACCTGCCTCTTTTGTATCACTCTTCAAGACCTTAATGAGTTTCAAATCAAAGGCATATTTGAGTTATATTTTAGTTTAAGGGTTTTTGAATCATGATTTGGATCAAATCACCAAATCGTTTATCACATACTGAAAAATTAAATTTTTTTAGTACAGGTTTTCATTACCTCAAAATCAACAGTTGTTTTCTGATTATTTTGAAGGCTAGTGATCCTAATATTTTGGTTTCTAATAATGTTGTTTTTTCTTTTTTTCTTTTTGATTTGAAGTGTTTAAAGACATTTCAGCGAAGATTTATTATACTTGTTTTCGTGCCAGAAAATGAGAACTCATAGCTGTTTATAATTTGTACGTTATTCGTTCTTTTCTTTGAGATAGTTCTAAGTATGGTTTTTGCAGTGATTTCTTTAACGTTTAAGCTTCCCTGAGCCATCAAAAATACTCAGACAAAGGAAACCTTAAAGTTGAAGGGGCATCTATGAATTCAGCTCCTAGAGGTAATTTTTCTTGCATCATGTACTCGAAGAAAAGATGTACTTGAGATGAAATTAATAAGCAGAATTTAGTCCTATCTATCTCTCTAAAAAGGAATGACAATTTACAATATTTCACTCATTATAATCCAGCTTTTTCGCTTATTTACATATTATATTTTATATATTTTGTTCAACAATGTTTGACTCTTTAATTATATTCTTATTGAATTTATAAATCTCATCAGTTTTCTCTTCCTCTTTTTTTCATTTTTTTCCTTTGCTTTTTTTAAATGAAAAGATCCCTTTAGAAGGTATAATCTAGGAATAGTGTAGAGAGTTTTTGTTCTGAAGAAGTAAAATATGAAGATAGTAACCATCTTCTCAATGATTTTTGTCAGATTTTCTAACTATGCTAGAACTGAGAATTTAGTCAATATATTATAATGATTGCTATCTAAGTTTCTGAAATCACTTTCAGTAGGCACCTACAAGAGTAAAGCAATAATATGTAGAAGGGGTACCGGGAAGTAAAATAAAAAGAAATATGTTTGCTCTTTAATTTGGACTCCAACAGTAACGCAATTTTGATGCATTTTGTACGAAGTGAAGAAATAGCAACAAAAAATTGTTTTCTGAATGAATATACAAAATAGAAAGTTGTATATAACTTTCGTAATAGAACTTTTTACTCACCCTCCCTTTGTCCTTCTGTTAGGTCTTGTTTCATTGGTATGCTTACTTTTACATAATCAATTGTCATAAGGTGTCACGTTGAGAATCTACAATCAATTACAACTTCTTAAGACAGAAAAATTATGGCATAATAAACGAACCCATTCCCGCAAATAAAAATAATAACATTGTATAGGTATCTAGATTACATATCCAATGGTAGTGGATTTTCCTGTTGTAGTCCCAGGAACAAATCTCGCAACTATCTATAAAAACGCTCTCACTGCAAACGATTCTTTAGAAATAACAAAATGTCGCAGCAGCACATTCACAAAAAGACGTCAGTGGAACGTGACATGTTCAGTTTTTTTTTCACGCGGATCCCATGAAACATCGATACAACAACAAGGAATGACAGTATTGACAATGCCTCCTTCCTTCATGCAACTATTCGTCCACCTTCGTTGACCGAATTGCATACTTGAAAAGATGAAGGCGCATCGCCTTTCCGCGCGTTAGTTCCAGGCCCAGCGCGCTGGATACTACTTTATTTGCCCCGAGCGCCGTAAGAGGTGATTTTCTGCTGGCGTTATTTGCGGCAGAGCACTAAACTTGAAAAAATACTCGAATAAAAAAAAAGTATCAAAATTCTTCTGTGAAAAGCTAATCAAATGGTTCGAGGGGACCGGAATCAGAAGATGAGGAAATTAAAAGAATAAATAGCTGACACCGGTGTCAGACGAGAGTGTCAATCAGTTGAAGACGTTATTTTGAAGGAGAGGAGGAAAGACCTCATCTAAAACTAAGACACAGGTACATATATTTTAAAAAAACACGTACTTGCACCGCTTAGCGAATTCGCGTCTCGTCTTGAAGACTGTCGAATTTTAACCAAAGTCGGTAGGAAGGGACCAAAACACATCAAAGTATGAATCGAGCAAGAGAGGTTGGAAGTTACATCTCTCGCTAGAGACCGTTTATCCATTACGTCACGCACTATGCTGCCGTGTTAAGGAAGAACGCCGTATGAACATTCGAGAGTTGCCAAATTTCCCTCGATAAATCGTTCATTTTTGAGGAAAGTTATGAGTATTTTTCCTTAAAAGTTTCAGGAGCTTTAGGTGAAACTGCGTACAAAATTATCTGAAAAATGGAAAGGAAAATATTTATAATTTTACCGGGAAATTTGTGTTTTAGCAAAGGAAATTTGGCAACGCCTGAAGGTTCATACAGCGTTTTTCCTTAAAGCGGTGAGAATGAGCGTCGCGCGATAAATATATTTTTTTTTCTTCAAGGGAATAGTGCTTGCTTTTGGTAAAGATATTGACAATAAATGTCGACTTCGGGAGGGAGGGACGGGGTTTCGAGGATAGTGTGAAATAAATTTCTAAGGGATAATAAACACAACCCTTTGTGACTTCCCTGGTAAAAATTGGCGATAAGGGCTGCGTTTCAAAATACCATAGGAATTCTTATAGCCGGCTAAAGAAGGCTACAACAAATCATATAGCTGGCTGTAGAATGCGGAGAAAATCATACGGCCGGGCTATACGAAGCGATAAAAAATTATGCAGCCGGGCTATAGTTCCTATAGCCGGGCTTTACATTTTATCGCCTGGCTGTTGCTTTTTCGCCATCGATTATAAAAGGCTATAAAAAATTGTACAGAAATTCGTGTGCTTTGGAAATCATTAAGTTTGATACGGAACCACCTTAATATTTACAAAACACACGTTATATTTTCCTTTAATACATATTTTTTTTCATCAATTAAAACGAGAATAATCCTTACAGGATGTGCAAACATTTCAAAATCATGAGTTGAATAACGCTGACTCCGCCAGATTAAATATTAGAGCCTAACACAAAGCGAAGCGGCGACGCACTGGCGCCTACAAACCTAACAGGGATACTTCACGCATTGCGCAACGCGTGAAGTATCCCTGTTAGGTTTGTAGGCGCCAATGCGCGTTTCGCGCTGGCTGCTCGCCTGCCACACCGCATTGTGCCACGGCGCTTGAAGCAACTATTTCACACCAGAGGTATTGCACAGTATCATACGAAACTGAAGGCGCTCTAATATATTAGGAATGGCAGGCATCCATCAAAAGTATGGAGCTTTCCTCACAAAATAAATCAAGATACTACGGCCCAAAAAGAGAGCAGTGGTCCAAAAACTCACTAAGTCCTAGCATCCGTGATTAGTGACGTTTAGCATACACTTTATCGCCTGGCTGTGAGTTGCTTAATCGCCATTGGCTATAAAAGGCTATAAGAAATTGTGTTGCCGGCTATATAGAAGCTATTGGAAATCTTACAGCCGGCCGTAGGTCTATGGTATTTTGGAACACAGATTCTACTGCCAATTTTTACCAGGGTTTGACTTCTGAAGTACCAGCACAGGTTCCCTGGATCAGTAGCACTTGCCTTTGGAACAGACCTAAGCACTGATGTCAGTACTGCCGGGCGCTGATCTGCTACTCAGTGTTAGGTACTGTTCAAAGGCAAGTGCTCTGATGTAAGTGGCACTGACCTCACAAGTGACTCAGACGTAAGCGGAGTGAAACTCCCAGAAATCCTTACAAGGCAAATTTCGTTAATTACCGATCTGCCAGGTACGTTAAGTCACTATTGAGATCAGGGAGGGCTGCTGAGAGTTTTCAATCCCAAGCAAAGTATCACAATCTTCAGGGGGACATCGCTCGTTCCCATGCGGTCTTCAATCAAGTCTAACTACGCCCGACGTAATTATAACTTCGGTGAAGTCTAGCGATTGAACACTAAGTCCACTACCTGCGGTGTACGGTTAGGGGACGTAAATTTTTACCATTCAGGGCCCCATTGGGGAAATTTTGCCAGCAAATGCTGATTTGTCTTGAATGTGAATCGATACCTTTTTTTTTTTAAAAAAAAAAAATTTTTTTTCTATTATTCTTTTTTAATCAATCAAACATGTAAATGAAGTTTGTAAGTTTAAGTTTCTTGCAAAAAAAAATGGATCGCACTAAATTCAAACTTAAGCTAATGATGCAAAAAAAATAATAACGTTGAAATTATCCAAAAATATAACATTAGCGATAAAAATATGAAGTAAAGGAGTAAAAACGTAAAAAGAATTGAAAATAAGTAGGAAATTTTAAAAAAAAATTGAGACTGAACATGTTAAAAACAGTTAAAATGAAAAAAATAAAACCAAATTTAAAACTATTTTTTTTATAAACAATATAATGCTTAAATAAATATATCTAAAGACATATTATCGCGGTGATAATTATTTTATCGATCTATTTTTGTTGTGTTTTAATTATTTAAGTGCCATCTAAACGAAGAGGGTAAAACAAAAATTATTCAAGAGTGTGGGCACTTAAAACTAGTTTCCTTCCCTCTTAGAAAATCCCACTTCTACAAAATATGCTCTCTGAAAGATTAAAGTTTGTGGTCCCCGTGTCCCGGAGGAAATATTCCCCACGATATGAAATTAGGGTGGGGGAAGGGGTGAGTCTCTCTACTTTGTGGGAGCTGCGGCGGTTCGATTAAGATTGATGTCAGAGACTTACCCTCTGAACCAAGTCCTGACCTCAGTCCGCTTAACTCAGAGACTTCTCAGCACTTCGGTAAGTCTTTCTCCCGACGTCAGAATACTCTTTCCTCAGTGATCGACATTCTTGGGTAAGTGCTTTAACACTTAGTCATAGAAAAAACTGGAAACCGACCTCAGAGCAAATTGCACTGACCTCAGTGGAAAAATTCCCTGGACTAACACTTGCCATTTTTACCAGGGTAGCATTAGATTGCAATTACTCATGTGATAAAATTATTGGTATTGTATCGAAGTGTTGTGTATGTTGTCTCCTGACTAATTGAGGGGGCTCCTCCAATTGAGATTTTGCAATAAAATTGGAATAAGTTCATTGGCGGATCCAGCAAATTGGCAACATCGCCTTTTCTCCATTTAAACCTACGGAGATGTATCGATTGTTGGAGGGGGCAGGTGCCCCGAATAATGCCGAGAATTCGATTATTTAGCATAGGTTCAAATGGAGGAAATCTGGTGTTGCCAAATTTCTGAATCCGCCTCTGAATAAGTTGCCATTGCACTTCCCAAGCAGCATTTTTCAACGGAAAAATCGTGATATAATGCAATTTTATCGGCAAAAAAATCGCTAGGATCATCTACATCTGGGCGATTATCTTCGACCTTACCGGGATAAAATCGCGATTTTATCGTCCGGCAATTAATCGCGATGAAATCTCGATTTTATCGACGAAAATTGATCGCAATTTTATCGAACCAAAAATTGCGATGTGTAGCGATTTAATTGCCATATATAGCAATTTTTAATGCAATAATATCTCAATATATTGCCATCAATATAATCGCGATAACCAACCGATAAAATCTCTATTTATCGCGATCACTGCTACTTGGGTTTAGGTCTAATCACTCTGTCCTGGTTCAAGGCTGTATCAAATTCAAACTCTCTGGGAAGAATTACCTAATCATAAAAAACGGTCCAGTTTTTTACTATATTCTCTGAAAGTTACAGTGACCCTTCTAAACCCACGTGCTTTACTTTAATTAAGAGGCCGGGAGAACGCAAGGCACACAACTGCATTTTTTTAAAAACCTTAGGTATTCATGATTTCAAATAAAAAGAGAATCTTTCAATTTAATCGGTGAAAAATCGACTCCTGAAGTCCAATTTTTAAGCGCGCTCGAACTTTCTTTTCACCGTGAAGCTCCTTTTAATTTCGAAACTTCGAACGCTTATTTCTCGAAATAGCAGAAACTGCACTTCTGCGCCTTGTCCCTCGGGCCCCTCAATTAAGAGTTTTTGGGACCAAGGTCCTTTTTCCCGCGTGGATGGTGCCCATCAGCATAGCGCAACGAAAACATTGAAATAAAATTGCAATTTGATTTTAATATATTTTTAATTTTTTCACCATTAAATTGCAATATTTTTACATAATAAATTATAGTAAATTATGTGTCGATTTTAAACAATTAACAAAATGAGCTCCATGTATCAGAAAGATAACTAGGCAACATGCGATGCAATGAGAAATTGCAACTTATTTCAATAAGTTTTAATGAATTAGGCCCCTTCAAATAGGAGCTAAGCAACACACACAACACTCAGTGGAATTGCAATATTTTCACTGTGTAATTGCTACTTATTGCAATCTGTGCCACTTGGGTGGCAGGGACGTGCCCAAGTAGCACAGTGCAACGAAAATATGGAAATTAAATTGCAATTTGATTTCAATACTATTGTAATTTTTTTTTACCATTAAATTGCAATATTTTCACACCATTTAGTCGATTTATGCCAATTTTAAACAACCAACAAAATGAGCTCCAAAGATAGGCAATATGCAATGCAATGAAAAATCGCAACTTATTTCAATTTTATTGTAATAAGTTTTAATGAATGGAGCCCCTTCAAATGTTGACCAAGCAACACTCAGTGGAATTGCAATATTTTCACCATGTAATTGCTACTTTTAGCATTCTGTTCTACTGAATTATAGAGGGTCGCGCCAGCTTAAAAATTTCGAAACAACGAGGGGAGAAAAATACATTGATTTTCTTCGAATTATCGAGAGACTTTCAAGGGAAACAGTACTTCCTTCGAATTAACGAGGTTTTCGAATTATCGAGGTTCGAATTATCGAGAGTCCACTGTACTTAGGTGGTGCTCGATTCAAAGCATCCGATAAAAATTGCGTGAGTAATTGGCTATCACCGGATCTCGGGCTCTACGCCCCCACAGCATGACGCGGGCGCGCGGGAAGAAGGGGCGAGATCCGCGAGGGCGGCGGATGACGTCACCCAGGTGCAAGGCGGCCGTTGTCTCATCGGCCACGCCACGCTCTCCGAAGGGATGACGGGAATGCTTCAGGGAGCGGGAGCACCGGGACCGGGATGTATCGATCAGCTGTGAGGCAGTGGAACGAAAAGGGACAGTGTTGTTGGCTCGCGCGTCCGGACTCCGGAGCAGGAGCCGGATTCCCCTGCCATGGGGCCGGTGACTAGCCGTCGCGAAACTCCCCCGCAGAACAGGATTTTTCAAATGGTAAGTCCACTCAAATTACGACCCTAAGTTTTCCTCCCAGCTCCCAAAATGCCTAGTTGTCCCCCACAGCATCCGACTGTCCTCCTCGCCCCCTATGACACACTCACAAATTGGCGCGATGGCGTTTTTTGACCGAGAAGTAACGCACGGGCGAAAATTACCCTTTTTCGCCTTCAATTAACGAGGTAGGCCATCTATCCTACGTGCTGCAATAGTTGTCCGTTCGAGCATCGTTCCTCCGCTTTCTTTAAATTTTGATTCGTGGTGAATCATGTCGAACCCTCACCTGAGGTTTTTCTTTTTATTTTTTTGTTCTTAATGTCGTTTTATTGTTGCTAAAGTGTCTATGATTTATCACAGACTAATTCATAAACACTAAGAATTAGTAATTTATCCCTCACAATATCAGACCGTGCTCTTTCCCCCTAAGAGACACGCTTACATTGGCGCGATGGCGTTTTTTGACTGAATATTTACACGACGAAGGCGCCACGAAGATCATCCTATTTCGCCTTCAATGTTCGAGGTAGGCCATACATCCTCCGTGCTGCAATAGTTGTCTACTTGAGCATCTTTGCTCTGAGTTCTTTAAATCTTGACTCGTGATAAATCATGTCCAACTCTAACCTGACATTTTTGCCATTGTTCTTCAAGTATCTGTGATTCTTAGTAGTCTAATTTACTATCGATGATCCCGCAAACACTGAGAATTTGTAGTTTGTCCCCCCTCAACACTCACACGTTCGCGCGATGACGTTTTCTGCCGTAAGTTTACACAAAGACACCACGAGGATATTTCGCCTTCAATTTTCGAGGTAGGCCAGCATACATTCTACGTGCCGTAATATATCCGTCTTATACCATCTATGCGAAATTTTTTGTCTCGCGTCGTCCACAAGTCTTAAATTCTGCCAAATCAAGTGGAGGTTTTAATGGCTCTTTTTGTCTACCTCAGTCTCAACGATTGATGATAAACTAATTTCGCAGCTAATCAATAAAAATGATAATGAAGATTCTTAAATTTTTATTTTCATTCCCCATCGACATCCGGCGAGGCTCCGGCCCCTTAGAATACACTCACCTCATAGCATGATGAAATTTTATGATTTGAAAATTTGGAGAGAGAGCACATAAAAGGGATGCGAAGGTTACGTTATTTTTTCCTCAAAAGGCCAGAAAATGTCGCGCTGCAATAATTATCCATTCACGGGTTTTATGCCCCGCGTCGCTCAACTCAGCGTGTCTCTTGCATAGTAAATCATGCTAAAATCTAACTTATTTGATCATTCGTTTCCCGTGCTCTTTTTATCGAGTGTATATAATGGAAAGTAAACAAATACCTAATATCAGAGCAAAAAATCCACTTTTCTCAGGAAAATCAGCCAGTGCTAGGGTTTCCCTGGGGCGCTTGCACGCCGAAAAAGTAATTGAGTCAACATATATTTCTTAAAGTTTTTATGTTTTTGTCCGTCGTGTGTTATGCGTAGTGGCGGAGCCAGGGAGAGAGCATGGTAGCATGGTCCCTCGGGTCAAAAAAAAGGCATAAGAAGGGGAAAAGGAGGAACTGGGAGGAATAGGGAGAGGGAAAAAAGTGCTCCTAAAAATTTACTGAAATATGGTGTCAAGACAGAACTTCAAAACTATTCAACCAAGTTTACTAAACCTGAAGTTTCTCAATACCGCAGAAATAAATAGGCCATATACCGGAATAGTATTTCTGTAAAAGAGATATTATTCGTCAATTTTCAACTTTCAAATAATGCATAAATTGTATTCTAAAACTGCTTAAAGTTCCATTTGGGAGGGGCTATTTTTTGCAAATTTTCCGGGGGAGACCTCCCAGACCCCCCACTTAACATCATCAAATGCCCCTCCTCCTCCAACTCTCTGGATCCGCCACTGTATGCGTCCGGTGCTTGGAATCCCTTAATTTCCCTAATTCCCTTAATTCCCTTAATTTCTATTAAATTTTGTTAATGTCTGCACAGCTCTGCTCATAAATGAGTGAAAATCGTAGCTTGCAATGAGTTTTATAAAGAAAATACATCCTAGAACTTGTTTACAAGTCGCCCAGCGCAGGAAAATATTATAATGTGTTGAAATGCAATTTTAAAAAATTTAAATTGCAATATTTTTCCCCATGAAATTGCTATATTTTTACATCATTTGATCAGTAAATGCCGAGTTTAAGCAATCAATTAAATGAGTTCCATGTGTTAGAAAGGTAGGTCATTTACCATTTTATTGCAATTAAAGTTCAATTAGAGGAGCCCCTTCAATCAGTGAATAAGCAACATACATAACACTTCGGCCCAACAGCCCACTTGGACGGTATAATTTTTTCCGCTCTGTAACGTTTCTCATTAATTTAATTTGAATACTGCAATTTATTTTAACAATATGTTTATTTCACTTCTTTTATCAATTTTATCGGTCATATTCATCAAGATGTTATGAAACCTTTTTCTTACCGATTTGTCCAAATTTTGATGCCTTTACTTTTCCACAGCAAGTAAACGTAAAAACATCAAAATTTGGACGAATCGGTAAGAAAAAGGTTTCATAACATCTTAAATGTGTTTATTTGTTCTATCGCACGTTTGAGGTTGGAACAAAATTGCTTATTTATGGCAATTTATGGCTGTCAGATCCATCCTTTCACGGCGAAAATTGTCCGTCCCAGTATTGCCACGCTATAAAGCTCACGATTTTTTTTGAGTGAGCCATCTGCCAAACTGCCACTGAAATTTTCAAGCGTGCCATAACGGACTGAAGAAGCACTTCATAGCTACTGTAGCCGCTTCCATCGGCAGCGCTATTTTCCCTGAAGATTTTCGGCCCCCAATCAAAAATGATCACAGCTCTCTCCAATGAGTGCGATTGTTGATGGGAAAATTCTACGGATAGGTACTAAACGCAGGAAAAGACCAAACTAGTGGCGCGAAAACTAGTGGCGCGTATATTTTTCTGCGTACAATGCGGGGAAAAATATGCCCAATATTTTAAATCGAACCGGTTCGCAGTTCGAAGTTTTTGGTCCTAAAAACCTAGTTTCGAGAATAAGCCGGTTAAATACTATTAGCAATGGCCAGAAGGCGGAACAGGGTTCAATGAAACCACCCGAAATTTTCTTTTTAGGAGACTAAAGATAATTTTCGGATCTGATTGCAAATCCGGCCCTGAGTGCTTTACGCTAACTCTGACCAGTTCGCCTTCAAAAATTTGACAGGCAATTTGAGCGTCTTTAGAGCAGTAATAGTTGCCTGCGCCAGTTTGAGCATGTTTATTCGACTCTGGCAGGACACAAGGGGCTCAGGGCCGGATTCACCTATTTGCCGCCCATGGGCTGCCTGTATTTTGCCGCCTCCTTCTCATTCGTTTTGAAACTCAATAAAAACCATCAAGTGAACATGCCAGCGGGAGAGGAGTGCATAAGATTTACTCGGGTTGAACACATTTTTTGGGGAAGCCCTATCAACACTACTAGCAAAAGTTCACGGAACTTTGCGCAAAAGTTAAGTTTCGTAAACCTATCTCTGTGTGGACAAAGCCTTCCATTCATAAGAAATGAACGAAAAAATTATGAAAGAACAAACATAATGTGGTTTAATGATTTTAACTTCCGCCGCCGCGCCGCGCAGACCACACCGTGTTTGGCGCAATGCATGAAGTATTCCGACAGTCTTGTAGGCGCCATGCGTTTCACGCCGACCGCTGCTGAACGCACTGTGTTGGACGCAATGCGTGAAGTATTCACGGAGTCTTGTAGGCGCCAATATGTGTTACATGCCGATCGCCGCGCCGAGGGCTTCTCCTTTTCATATCAAGTCCTCGTCATCATTTCTCTCTAAGTCGCGCCGTTCCAGGCCAAATTGCGTGTTTGGTTTCTCTCTTAACTCAACTAATTAAAGGTGCTGTCTCTTGTATCACTAAGAGACGACAAAATTAGAAATTACTATACTCTCAGGATTTTGTCGCCTTCTCTCGTTTGTAATTTTTTTTTCTAAATCCGATTTTGTTTTATACCTGCACTTAAAAAAATGTCAAATTTTTGCTGCCCCTTAGATTTGCCGCCATGGGCCGCGGCCCAAGTGGCCACCCCCTTAATCCGGCCCTGAAGAGGCTTGGAGGATAAGGCGCATGAGTGCAGTTTTTGCTGTTTCGAGAAATACGTGTTTGAAGTTTCGAAATTACACGGATCCTCATGACGGGGAAAAAAGTTCAACCCGAATTTTTGATGCTTAAGTATACATTCGAATTTGGGAGCGAATTTTTCACTGAAAAGCGTCAAGACTAGTAGTACTTGAAATAATTATTATCTCAATTTTTTTTCAAAAACTGCGCTTATGCGCCTTGCCCTCCAATTGCCCCTTACATGAGATAAATTTCATCAAAATGTTCCTGTACGCTCACTTGGATTAGCTCGCCTTCAAATATTTGACAGGCAATTTGAGCGTCATTGGAGCAGTTTTAGTTGCTTGTATCACTTCGACCCTGCTTTACCCTCCCCCGCCCCCCAGAACATTCCTAAATTCAATCTTTGGAAAACTGATCAACGTAACGTAAAAATTTCCCTTGTAAAAAATAACCTTCGTAAAATGTCCGCAATTTTTACGCGCTGCTTTTCGCGAAAATTTTAATGGACCCATGTTGCCACATTCACTTGGAATGTTAGAAAATATAATAAGAGCAAATATTTTGAAAAACTGCAGTGTTGAGATACGTGGACACCGAGCTAATAGCCTCTGATACGATGTTACCTACACAAACAACATAAAAAGAGCAAAAAATCTCATTCCAGGTAAGCTCTCCCGACACATAAAAAGAAATCGCGGGATCTTTTTTGAACGGTCATTTTCCCTTTTAAAATACGGTCACGCCGATGGATAAATCTTTCGATGTAAAAACCCAACAAGTTAATTTCCTAATGAGCCTTAAGCTCAATAATAATTCTTGTATTATAGAGCTCATTAGATACTTAACATGCTCGTTTCTACCATCGACCGATCCAGATAAAGTGCCGTGCCGTGCAGGGACCGCGACGAGCTGCTCGTATCCCGGTGTGGTGTGATGGTGTAGGCCGTGAAGGAATGGCCGCTGCATTTTCAGCTGTCTCTCACGATCGGTGTTCAGTCCTTTCGCAGTGTTTCTCTCAAGAGTATCCACGGTTCGTGGTCGGAAGTTGATCACGGGGTCTCCAAGATTAACGGAATCCTCATCGGCTGTGCGAAATAATTTTCCTTTACCATTATCGCCGTCTGAAAAATATTATCGGACTGTGTTATCTCGCACGATGATTTGTCCGATTTTACGCTCTCAGTTTTCCTCTCAAATCCCGTTTCAAGCTTTCCGGACTGTGCTCCTGTGTTAACGCCGCGATTTGCGAAGTCCTGATCCCTCGATCTGCAATTTTTTGTGGAGAAATCCGTCTTTTATAATCCCTCCGAATTTCTCAGTGTTTTTGTTTTGGTTTTTTGGCCTTCCGTGTTTGAGGTTATAATTGTGAATTTTCTAGTCCAGTTCCGATCCCTTATGGTGCATATCTTAGAAAATTTGTAATATCTCTTTCTTATGGCAGTTTATTACCTTGCGAAGGAATTCGTATAATCCTTTAAACCTACGACTTAGGTAAAGATGTTTTTTTTGTTCTTCGAGCCACTGTGAGAATAGTTATTGTTCACAACAACTGTAGGAATATTACTGAATGTCGTCCTTTGTTAGCTGACAAAAGGCCTTTTATCCCTTGAAACTCTGGTGTGACTGTTGGAAACCTAAGCCCCATAATGTCTAGAGCAAGCCTCAACAAGAATGTGGTCGCCAGACCCCCAAGGATCAGGAAAGTCAGTCGGGTAAGTTAGTGTTTGGCTTTGCGTAGCATGGAAACTTATTCAGGGATTTTATTTTAATTTCAACTGTACCTGTTGTTTTGCACATGGATCTCTAACAATTTTCCTGCCTGTTGAAAGATGCTAGTTTTAGAATAATTTCTTGTACGCAATTTACGAGTTAGTGACTAAGTGGGATTCGAAGAAACCCGCTCGTTATTTCGAACTCCGCGTTGGTCTGCATACTTACTTGCTTCTAAATAATTCAGAGAGTCTTCGTCAATGAGAATTTCCAGGGAAGGTATCTCAAGCAGTTCCTTACTGATAACCTTAGACTCTTTCTTGTTTAGTCGTTTAAGTAGAAGACTTCCTTGGAAGATTTCTTTGCTAAAATTTATTCTTCTTAATACTTGTCAATGACTTCAAGTAGTTAAGCCTACCACAAAAACCATTGCTCCAAGCATTTAATTTATATTCATATCTGCATTAATGAATCAAATCTTGAAAATATTTCATTTTCATTCATTTTTTGGTGAATATTTCTCTAGGGACCTTGTTGCAACTTATCAAGATTTGTAATCAAACTCCAACTATCCATTTGTGTTCAAAGGGAGGGAGGCTGAATAATACAGGATTTGAGAAGTTCAGATTTTGAATTGTCCTATGCCAACTCGCAATCTACTCAATGCAATTACGTTTCTAAAATAGATTCTCTAACTCACAATCAACTACACATAAAAAACAATATTTTTTCTCCTTTAATTGCAAGAGGCGTTCGTTTCACTTGTTACTTATTTCTTAAATCAATTTTCAAGTGAATATTCAATGTTGAAGGTGAAACCTCTCAAATTTCCAGTCGAAAATCCCTCGGAAATTAGTTGCTGCACCATTCAGTTTAACATATTTAGTTCATGTTTAGTAAAACTCTCAATTTTTTAATAAGTACTGCCAAGAAATTTGTTTCCCCTCTGATGGTTCATTCGCAAGCATTTTTTTCTTTGCTTTCCTCCGTGGAATATTCTGCGCAATTAATTCAAGATCATTGAAGGTTTTAAAGATGATAGTAGGTTGAGTGAAATCCTTAAACATTCATCTTTTATGCCAGGTAGTTTCATTCTGTGCAGAACATAGGTTAGTATGTACTTAACCAATTTAAGGGACGGGCATTTATATCAGTCAAGAATATCCTCTGGGCCCAAGGAAGGTACATAATCTGTAATCTTGCCTCCATAAATCTTGATTAGAAAGCTTACCAGTGTATGAAAACGTCAAGCAACTATGTTTTGTTCCTAGAAAAAAAGGGTTCAAAGTTCGAAGATAGAATAGCAGGACCTTTGAAATTCACATAAGTTTGGACTAGTACGTAGACTAGAAATTGCTTTCTAACATTTTGGGTCTTCCACTATTGAGTTATACTTGGAGATTAGCGGTACATACTTGAAATTATAATTCCCTCGATTAAACCAAAATTGTAACTTAGCGTGTTCATTCAAGGTACTTACCAAAGGACCCTTTGATTTTAATTCATTCATTAAGTACTTTAATTTTATGAATTTGACCAGGAGTCATTTCCAATCAAGTAAGAATGAAACTTGCATCTCAGAGCATATTTTGGGGGAGAAAATGATTCGTGTTGGGTCATAGGTAACTTTTTAATCAGCTCTCCCCCACCCCTAATCGAGGTATGTAGGTGTATTGTTGGTCCAAGCTCAGCCGATGGTAGTCCCCCCCTTCCTAACCATACGGCCCAATCCTTGGTGACCACTAAAAGTCCATAGAGAAGCGCTTGGTTAAAGAGAGAAAAAAAAATTGAGGATCATATTCGGAAACTCTGAACAGTTTCGGAACAAGGGGGCACATTTTCTGACAGGGTAGGTCATAAAAGAATGATATAAATCAACTCGGTTGAACAAATCTTTTAATTTATGTACCTGGGTATGACAAAAACTATAAAACACCAGATTTCTCAGCGAAGTTTTATCGCCATCCTTTCGCTCTCTCTCAGTGAAATATTTAGAGTAGGTAATGGTAATACATACGAATTCACACAGGATATTATTATATGTGACACCTGTGAATCACTATCACAAAAACTTACAAATTAATCAATTTCTTACCGTCGGAAGGGTTCTGGCAAGTTTTTACTCTGTCTCTCTGAAAAATCTGGAACATTTCAAACATAATCATGGAAAGAATCAATAAATCCGTTTGACTGTCTGTGCCTGGATTCATTTCTGACGTGACAGATTTTCCAAAAGATCATGTAAGTCTACCCGGTATATCCCAAGATTCAAATCAGTATTCTAGGGCCGTAAGGCCGTATTAAGGTACCCAATCATATTTTATTCGTATCGAGATATCAGGGGAAAATCGCGCGTCGGCCCCATTGGTTTCAATTTTTTTTTTTGAGCGTCGCACGAGGTGGTTTTAAAATTTCCAACCATTGATTTCAATGTAAATCGTAATTTTGGAAACTGCATATCTCTTAACCGATGTAAGATATGGCTACCAAGTTGTCCACGCACACGGAACCGTTAATAAAGATTTCGAAAATGCCCGTAACTCGAGTTTCCCAAAAATATGAGTTAGGTGCCTTTTGGCTCAGGCATACCAAGCAATATTAAAATGATCTACGTACTGTGGCAGAAATCGAAATTTTGGGAAATCAGAAAGCTTCAATAATGATTGAAAACTCTGTGCTCAGAAAGTTATGCAAAGCAAACTCGTTAGAATGGTTTTATTATTCCAAGCCCTAAATTTTTTCCCCTCCTTTTTTTCCTCTAAACAGTGCTCGGTACTTGATATACATATAATTGCTCACTTTTTTGCCGGCTTTTGACTTCGCGCCGCGTTATCGTCGTTATCATTTGTCTCAATTGAGCGTTGTTAATTTCCTACCGCAACAATAAACATTAGATAAAAATTCCAAAGGTCAGGTCCAGATAAATAATTCGTTCCCCCACTCGCTCCCTTACTCCCCGTGGATCGAGCGAGTTCGCCAAACCCTCGTCCTGCGCCTTGATACGCCAAATGGACTGCATTTTGCAATTTGGACCTATAAATTCTGGCTCATCTGAAAAAACACTTATGTGCATAGGGAAACTAATGGCATATACGTTGTTTTTAAACCGGGCCGGAATTTATAGGTCCAAATTGCAAAATGCAGCCCATTTGAAGCTATGGTAAAGAATCGATTATTAAGGTGTTCGCTGCGAACACCCTGTTTATCGATCATTTTCCATGGGTTTAAATGGCAGATCAATCGATTTATCGCAAAGTACGTCTCGTCACTGATTCCAACCTTAATATCGAAGCTTAACCGCATCGACGATTTTCCAGTGCTCCCATATTATTTTACCGAAGATTTCGGCGTTCTCGGAATTAATTCCGATTTCCAAAAAGTTCCGATAAAAAATTCAATTTTAAAGTTCGAGAGTTCCGGGAAACATTTACGAAGTACGCCCGGGTTTGGTTCCAAAGATCGTCAAATTTGATGAAAAAATCATAATCCAAAATATTTCGCGAAAATGTCTCTTCCAAGTTAAAGCTGCCGCGTTCAGGGTTGAAAAATTTCGGATTGGTGACTGACTAAATTTGAGAATGCGTGCCGCCGCTTACGGTGTTGCACGTTGTGGTTTTTTCTGAAAGAAAACCAACCGACGATTTTCCTTTAACATGTTTGTTTGATGAACTTCCTCCTCTTGTTGAAAAATATCCTCAAAAAAATGTAAGGACATTTTTAGGAAGGGGAACAGAAAGTTCTAAGCCGTTCGATTATTCAAATCAGTCTTCCCATTAAAACTTCTGGAAAACAGGGGTTGGGCTTTACTGCTGCTGATAAGTAGAAGGCAGACTTTTCCATAAGAATCAATGTAATATAGCTCCTCAGCCAACGCATTGTTTGTAAGGATATCTATATGGTTGTTACTGCTGAATTCAAGCCGTAGGAAAATCGTAGTGCTTTCATCTTCTGGAACTAGTGTCAAATTTCGGAACTTTCAACTGTTTTCCAAAACATCCCGGAACTTTCAGCTGTTTTTGAAATTTTCCAGGAATTTCGGGGTTTTTTGTCGGCTTGACCGAAAGCACTGCGAACTAGGTGACACAGAAAACCCCGAAACACGTCGAAACCAAACCGAATCGGATCGTAGTGGTTTGAAGTTTGCCGGCCAAAGAAGTTCTAATCGAGAAAACTTCTTAAAAATTCTATTCTCTCATGCATGTAACCGCACGCTCTCTTTTGACACAGAAATGGACTATTCCACGCTCGACTTCTTACTCTCCAAGACGCCAGAAATGGATCGCATTTAGCAAAAAGGAACCAGCGCGATTACAGTGTTTTCAAAATCGGGCAACTTCTTTTTGTTAAAAAAGTACCTAATATATGTACAGTATTAAAATACACACAATTATTTTCCTTTAAAATTGACAATTTTTTGGTTGGGAGTCAAAACGATTTGCTATTCTTAAGGTTGTTTGGATAGTTATGAAGACAGGGCCGGATTAAGGGGGTGGCCACATGGGCCGTGGCCCATGGCGGCAAATCTATAGGGGGCGGCAAATTTTGCAATTTTTTTAAATGTAGGTATAAAAACAATTCGGATTTAGAAAAAAAAAATGACAAACGAGAAAAGGCGACGAAATCTCTAATTTTCTGAGAGTATAGTAATTTCTACTTTTGTCGTCTTTCAGTGATACAAGAGCCAGCACCATTAATTAGTCGAGTTAAGAGAGAAACCAAACACGCAATCTGGCCTGGAAGACTTACCTAGAGAGAAATGATGACGAGGACTTGAAATGAAAAGGAGAAGCCCTCGGCGCGGCGATCGGCATGTAACACATATTAGCGCCTTCAAGACTGCACGAATACTTCACACATTGCATCAAGCACAGTGCGGTCATTGCAAACAGCATGAAACGGATAGCGCCTACAAGAATGCATGAATACCTCACGCATTGCGGCAAACACAACGCGACCAGCGTGAGACGCATAGCGCCTACAAGACTGCGTGAATACTTCACGCATTGCGTCAAACACAGTGCGGTCTGCGAGGCGCGGCGGCGGAAGTTAAAATCATTAATCCACATCTATGTTTGTTCTTTCATAATTTTTTCGTTCATTTCTTATGAATGGAAGGCCTTGGCCACATAGAGATAGGTTTACGAAACTTAACTTTCGCGCAAAGTTCCGTGAACTTTTGCTAGTAGTGTTGACAGGGCTTTCCCAAAAAATGTGTTCAACGCCAGTAAACGCATCTTATGCACCCCTCCCCCGTTAGCACGTTCATTTGATGGTTTTCATTGATATTTCAAAACGAATGAGAAGGGGGCGACCAAATACTGGCGGCCCATGGGCGGCAAGTAGGTAAATCCGGCCCTGTATGAAGAAGCGACATTTTTACAACACTGTAATCGCGCTGGTTCCTTTTTGCGTAATGCGATTCAAATGGTTTTCCATCGAAATACCAAAATCCGATTTTTCGCCCCAACTATCCGAATCGAAAATCTCCTCTCTGAAAGTTCTCCCTCCGTTGACTGGGGTACCCTTCCCTATGGATGATCACTTAAATTGATTTTTAGCGATTACTGTAGTGCTCTACATGAGTTTCGCGCGGTTTTACCGTCATCAAATTTTCTCAGTTGGCTGTGTCTCCTGCGTACAACAAACCCATCGCGAGGAACACGTGGACGCATTTGAACACGCTGCCGTGAATACCACGACGAGGTTACGTCTCTGGTTACACCGAAACCGCCGAGCATCGATTTATATCGAATGACGAAGCCACTTAATCAGTCTATTTCACGGTACCCGCACGAAATTCGGAGGTATCATCGTTCAGAGTCATTAGGGCTCGTTTCTATCATCCCTTATTTATAACGGGCCGCATGGCGTGGAGAACGATTCTGGCGGTCGGTGAATTCGCGAATTGGCGAAGTGCGTTCGAATCCGTCGCCATGGAAACCGCCCGCGCGAACATGCGCACTGCGCGGTGATGCTACTCGGCGGACAGCAATTCGGTGGTGGTGGTGTCCCCTGAGCAAGGGTGTAGGAAGACAACCTATAGAGCCCCTGCGAAATCAATGGTATGCAACCACCATTACATCGCCGGATGCGTGCTCCTTAAGTTGCGGGAGTCTATCGCTCAAGGAGCAGTCCGCAACACGTACACTGGAAAAAAAAAACACATTGGATCTAGAGTCTAGATTCTTGAAAACATTGACAAGAAAAAGGACTCTTGATTCAATATGATTTAAGCTTAAATCAAAAGGAAATCCGCTCAAATTAAGAGGCTTGGTTCTTGATAAGCTTAAATCTGATTGAATCAAGATTATTTTTTCTTGTCGATGTTTTTAAGAGTCTGGACTCTAGATCCAATGTGTTTTTTCCCCAGTGTATTACGTAATACTTCGGGGGAGGGATGGTGTCTCATTTTTCGTTACGTCGTATCATAGGGATGAGAGTTGTCGGTTGAGTTACGGAAAACATTTTTTTACGCTTCTCACGGAATTTTGGATAGAAATTGTAGGAATTTCAGTTATTTCTAACATTTTTTAGGAGCTGTGCATTGATGGCAGCATGATCCTATGGGAAACGAGAACTAAGCTAAACCTTTAAGCCAGGTTTCCGAAAATACTTAAAGCTGTTCAACCGCATCGGTGGCGAAAATATCATATCATGGACCTCTAATGCGGTGCATTTTTTGGTTTGAAAATTTTCACACGTTTTTCATTTTTTCATGAAGATACCGCTTAACCATTTGCGCACAATTTTAGAAAATATCGGCCAAATTCGAAGAAAACTAAAGATATGAGGGGCTTGGAGGACAAGGCGCACAAGTGCAGTTTTTGAAAAAATTTAGATATTAATGATTTTAAGAAAAATTAGTCTTAATGTACATTCTGTGGAAAATTCGCTCTCAAATTCCAATTTCTCAGCATCAAAAAGTCAGTTTGAACTTTTTCTCCACAATGAGGATACATGTAATCTCGAAATAGCAAAAACTGCACTTATGCGCCTTGTCCTCCAGGCCCCTCATATGCTGTGCAAAAACGATAACTCTGCCTTCTTTGGAGCGTGAAATGTGGCAGTAGAGTTTTAATTTCGCAAATAGTGTTACCTGATTTGGTAATTTCAACCTCACCATCGAATTGTTCTCAGT
Organism: Bemisia tabaci; assembly: GCF_918797505.1. NCBI lineage: Eukaryota > Metazoa > Arthropoda > Insecta > Hemiptera > Aleyrodidae > Bemisia > Bemisia tabaci. The sequence continues at coordinate 44,447,961 of NC_092799.1, read as the reverse complement.
TTCTCTTAGTTTTACAGCCAATAAATGCGCGATAGGAGGAAAACTCAGCGTCTTGATGCAATTATTCGTGCTTAATGGATCCGCGTGTTGCATGAAAAAAATTGAAGGCGCTCTGGTTTTTCTTGCTTGCAGCGATATGCCCGCAATGCGCATGCCACGCAGCACGTTCTATTAATCGAATCAGTCTTGAATGCTGCAGATGTATACCCCTGTTTTTTCTCAGTATTCTTCATTTCCTTTCAAACTTGGAAACCTGACGTCAGGGGAGAGGTTCCAAGTGTGCCTGGAAAATGTAGGAAAGGGTTATAAAAAGCCGATAAAAGTATCTTACGATAATCATGGACGATCCCGGCCCCCTCGCTTTACCTGTAACATATTTTTTTGGAACTTCACGCCCACCATTTTGGAGGAATAAACTTTTCTAGCTAGGTGGCATCGGCCAAAGAAAACCTGGAAAAATCAAATAATTTTTGTAAAACTTGGAAAATCAGAAGAAAATGTCGTTTGGGGAGAAAAACGCACGAGCGCGACGCTTAAATTTCCATTTGCGGACCCAGCAAATTGGCAACTTTGTTTTTTCTCTATTTAAACCTATGGAAATGTATCGCTCCGGAGGGGCCAGGTGCTCCGTCAAGAATCGATTATTTAACATAGGTTCAAATGGAGAAAATCCGGTGTTGCCAAATCGCTGGATCCGCCTACACAAAATAGTCGCGGGATTAATATTTTTTCAAAGGTCTGGAGATTTTTGCAAAAATTGGGTATGGATTTCCTTTCGTAGAAAAATAACTTGAGGGAATTTTCATGTTCGAGTTCACTGGCCACCCCGTCCGGCCTGAGTAGAGGAGTCGAGTCGACTCTTTCCGTGCTACTCAGCAATGTTCCTTCCGACGAACTCGCGCGAAAGCAACTCAGTTAAACACGTCGAGCGTGTTTCGCGCCCGTTCCGAATCTTCTTCGTGTGCTAACACTCCCCTGCAAAAGGAAAACGCCGTATAAACCTTCGAACGTTGCAAAATTTCCTCCCTATTAAGCATTTATTTTCGGAGATAGATCTGTACTGCCGTGCTAAGGAAAAACGCCGTATGAACTTTTAGGCGTTGCCGAATTTCCTTCGATAAAACACGAATTTGCGAGAAAACTTATGATTATTTTCCTTCCAGTTTTTCAGATGATTTTGTTCGCAATTTCACTTAAAGTTCCTGAAAATTTCAAGGAAGAATATTCATTAATCTCCTTAAATTCAAAATTTTATCGGAGGAAATTCGACAACCCTCGAATGTTCATACGGCATTCTTCCTTAACTTGGCAGTATGTCCCATGAATAGAGCTACACGGAAAAAACAAGTTTAGGGCTAGGATCTACCCGGGTGGCTAAAATTGCTCTATCTTAAAACTATGAGGGCAGGCCAGGCCCGGGGCTGATATTTTCCTGTTTGTAATTGGGTTGGATTTTTGGCGACTTTGAGAGTAATTTTCTCAGCTAAAAAATCCAACGAAAAAATGCCAGTATTCTAATTTTTAATTATGCACTATCGAAAAAAAATGGAACAATAGTCCCATTAAGACTATAACATCAGAAGAAAATAATTGAAAATTATTCATAAGTCTCCTAGAAAATTATTGATTTTTGAAAGAAATTCGGCAACGTCACAAGGCTCATACGATGTTCTCTCTTAGCGCGTTTGTAATGCTGGTCCGACTTATTTCTCGACGGATTCCGAGCCAGCGTAAAAACTACGACTGAATCAGAATATATCCCAATGTTTAGTGTCAAAATAATTCGACAATTTTTAAGTATCGCATGGATGTCCATTTCGTTTCCGTAGGTATTGTAAGCTACGACATGAGATGAATCATTCCAATCTTGGAAGCCGGTTGATTTTTTCTCGAGAAACTTTCCATTTTCATAAGAGCTATATTAGTTCCACTTTCTTTGGAATTTCGTCGAATTTCTTCACTGGAAAAAAACACATTGGATCTGAGTCCAGACTCTTGAAAACATGGACAATAAAAAATACTCTTGATTCAATCAGATTTTTGCTTGGATCAAAAGGAAATCCGCTCAAATTAAGAGGCTTAGTTCTTGGTTTAAGCAAAAATCCGATCGAATCAAGAGTATTTTTTCTTGTCGATGTTTTTAAGAGTCTGGACTAGATCCAATGTGTTTTTTTTTCCAGTGTTGTTGGAAGGAGCGAGATATCTGCTTTTTGAGTTTCTCCAGAATGAATTGGTTCATCCAGCTGGAGACGTACCCAGAGTATGAACTGGACTACATTTTGCAATTCGGAACTATAAATTCTAGCCCGGTTTTAAAACAACGTATGCGCCATTAGTTTCCCCATGCACATAAGTGTTTTTCCAGAAGAGCCAGAATTTACAGTTCCAAATTGCAAAATGCAGTCCTACTGAACACGTAGAGACAAGTCGAGACCCTTCTTTAGTATCTCAGCAATGGAGCAAAAGCTTTTACTCACGGAACTCGAACATTTAACTATGCACCTTACCTCATTGTCGAGTGCTAAGCGACGTGCCAGGCAATTTATCTAGCAAACCCTTCGATGTTTAATAAATTTTTTTGCTAGTTTTATGGCTTATCTTTCGATATCGGGACCCACAGCCGACATTGATGCTTTGCATTGTCCGCAATGTCTACAGACATTATAACATTCCATGCTCTTAGCTGTCCAAATTTTCAGGGATCCAGCCCAAGGCAGGGGAATCTATTTCAGCAGATCTATTTGCCAGTGCCGTGAAAATGTGTTGCCTCTACCGGGATTCGAACCCGGAAAATATGGACCTGAGTCAGATACGTTGTGGTAAAATAGTTTGGGGCATTGTACCATCCGAAGTTCGCCGGCCAAGACTGAGGTAGTCCGCGCAGCCAACCAAAAGGTAGCTGGCAGTTCCTGCTTTATTGTCCGCAAGGCAATGTTAAATCCCCGAACGTAAAAGTTACCACTTGTTGCTAAGGAGTCAGTGGAGGATGTCGCTTTGTCCCTATGGACACTGCAAGATCTATTTCCAATTAGCTTAGCCGTCTTACACTGTATGGATTTGTTTGAAGGCCGAAAATAGCAGTCATTTAAATCAGATATACCTATTTTTAAGGAGTAGGATTAAATTAATTTATGCTTAGTACCTTGATTACTAACATAACTTAGCAGAACTTGTGAATTCAATTCGAAACCAATTTTTAGCGATTCATTCAATACTCCAAGCGTAGAATATTTTAGCGAAAATGTTTCCAACTAGTTCAGCAGCTGAACTGTCAAAAGTTGTCAGCAACTCTTCTCTTATCTTACATTATAATGTATTCCTAAAACATGAAGCATTCTTACTTACATGTGATCAGTTCAGCCGTGTCAAACAATTAGGACATTTTTTCCTTTTTGTCAGGGAAATGCCAAGGAATTATTTTTTCCGTCTGTCAGGGAATTTTACAATTTTCCTCGGTTTTTTGGCTGTTTTAGCCATGGAAACGTCAGGGAATTTTTTTTTGTAAATTGCTAGACCCCCTGAAATTGTGCATAGGTGTTTCAATTGCCTCGGGACCCTATCGAGCGAGAAAAGCGTTGATATTGATAATTTGACTAGCCCCTCGATACCGTTTTCCTGGAACTCGTAGAGGCGAGAAGCAGTGCAAGAATGGAAGTATGGAGAGTGGATACTGTATAATAAGAGCGGACAGAGTAACCAGCCGCGGCTTGGATGAGCTTGGGATGGCAACGGTAGTTTTGAAAAAGGTTCGCGCGCTACGATGGTAACTTTTCGTGAATACTGAACATATTTCCTTGGCAAATAGTCAAAGTTTTCACGTTTCCTAATAACAGCTCTCGAGCACTCCGGGGGTCGGGTCAGGTCGGGGCTGAGAGCTTTGGAACCGAATTATGAGCCAGCGCTGTCTCACTCAAAATTTGCACGATCAGGTCAGTCGGATCCGTTCGACCTCGCTCTTGCCAAATTCACCGAATTAATCAAGTTAAAATTCTGCAAAGTGAGAGACTTAATGGTGTTTTCTCCATTTATTCTGCTGAGGAAAGCACTGCTTGTCCTTTGGGAGCAGTATTACAAGTTCTTGAAAAAGTCGTGGAATTGTAAAATCCAAGAAAAATTGTCGTCTTATGCCTGGAAGCAGAATTGCACAAGTGAATGAAAAAATATAGAATATAGAATTTCCACAAAATATTTCATGAAATTTCATACGAGCTGTGAAAAATATACAAACTATGAAACCTACTTTCAAGAGCTTGATATGCAACACGCCCTACTAAACATCAAAAAGCGATAACCATAATTTTTTGCATTCAATTTTCAAAAGTATTTTTTCAAAATGTTTTATTGATTTCTGAAATTGCAAGAAATAGGTATCTCACGTGAGATTTCAAGATTTTACTCATCATGAAAAACAGCAACTCTAAATGAATAAACCAAAATATTTCTCGTTTCATCGAGCCGTCCCGGATTCTCAATTGATAGTTTAAAAAAAATATATAGTTTTCATTTCTCTCAAGTAGATTGCGTGTTTCTATAGTACATGCTTGTATTAGTTACAAAATATTTACCAGTATGACTTTCGGTTAAAATAACTTTAATTCCAGTTCCGGCCTTGTCCATATGTCATTCGATGAAAAAAAATTTAACATTCGTGTAAATAATTCCACATGTAGTGAATAAGCATCTAACTACATCTAACACAGATTTTTAGAAAGATATCTCCAGTGATTTTCTTGCACTTGTTCAATGACCTTTAGATCAGTGCTATATATCGATTGATTCGTCATTTAAACCTATGAAAAAGTATCGATAAGCAAGGTGTTCGCAGCGAACACCTTAATAATCGATTATTTACCACAGCTTCAAATGGGGAAATATCGATAGATCGCAAAGCACGCCACGCCACTGCTTTAGACCCGCCCAAAAATCAGTGAAAATCATTGATAATAACTGGACTGAATTTTGCAATTTGGACCTACAAATTCTGGCTCATCTGAAAAAACACCTATGTGCGCAGGGAAACTAATGGCTTATACGTTGTTTTAAAACTGGGCCGGAATTTATAGGTCCAAATTGCAAAATGAAGTCCAATTGGCGATCAAGTGGGAACGACGAGGGCATCAACCGAGGAAATAAGTAACGGGACTTATCAAGTTACATTATCTCTGGGCATTAATGATGTCATTTCCAGAAAAATCCAGACTTTTATTAAGATTTATTACCGAACACACCCAATGCTCGGCGTTATCACATGTTTTTTGTTTCCGAAAATTGCTGTCGTTCCGAGAGGGCATTGTATCGTCTCCTTGAGCTTCGCCATGACTACTGTTACGTGCATTCTATTATTATCTAGGTTCTAATAAGACACAGTAAAATCGATATCAACCCTTAATCATGTGCAAAACAATTTTAAATGTATGCACTGGAAGAAAAAACCACATTGGATCTAGAGTCCAGACTCTTAAAAACATCGAAAAGAAAAAGTGCTCATGATTCAATCAGAATCTAGCTTAAATCAAGAACCAAGCCTCTTAATTTAATCGGATTTCCTTTTCATTCAAGCAAAAATCCGATTGAATCGAGAGTATTTTTTCTTGTCAATGTTTTCAAGAGTCTGGACTCTAGATCCAATGTGGTTTTTTTTTCCAGTGTGCGCCAGCGGAAAAAGTGAAGACCTCTGAAATTGGTCGGTTTAACAACAAAATATGATCAGCCATTGAAATTCCGAGAGTGCAAGTAAGTTTTCTATCGGTATTTATAGACTTTTTTGGAGTCTCGGTGGTGAGCTTAGCTCAGTGGCGATTCTCTAAAGTTTGCAACGCTGTTTTTCTCAATTTACATGTTTGTTAAACAATCGATTCTTGGTGAGTCCAATCGCCTCACCTAAAATCGATATTTTTAATGAATATAAATAGAGAAAAAACAGTGTTGCCCAGGGCCGGATTAAAGGGGTGGCCACATGGGCCACCACCCATGGCGGCAAATTTTAGGGGCGGCAAAAATTTGCAATTTTTTTAAGTGTAGGTATAAAAAAAATCGGATTTAGACAAAGAAAAATTACAAACGAGAAAAGGCGACAAAATCTCTCATTTACTGAGAGTATAGTAATTTCTAATTTTGTCGTCTCTTAGTGATATACAAGAGACAGTACCTTCAATGAGTCGAGTTAAGTGAGAAACCAAACAGGCAATTTGGCCTGGACTTAGAGAGAAATGATAACGAGGACTTGAGATGAAAAGGAGAAGCTCTAAGCGCGGCGATCGGCATGTAACACATATTAGCGCCTACAAGACTGCACGAATACTTCTCGCATTGCATCAAACACAGAGCGGTCATTGCGGTCAGCGAGAAACGGATAACGCCTACAAGACTGCGTGAATACCTCACGCATTGCCCCAAACACAGTGCGTTCAGCAGCGGTCGGCGTGAAACGCATAGCGCCCACAAGATTGTCTGAATACTTCACGCTTTGCGCCAAACATGGAAGGTCTTGTCCACACAGAGATAGGTTTACGAAACTTAACTTTCGCGCAAAGTTCCGTGAACTTTTGCTAGTAGTGTTGACAGGGCTTTCCCAAAAAATGTGTTCAACACGAGTCAATGCGTCTTATGCACCCCTCCCCCGCTGGCACGTTCACTTGATGGTTTTTATCGAGTTTCAAAACGAATAAGAAGGGGGCGGCAAAATACAGGCGGCTATGGGCGGCAAGTAGGTGAATCCGGCCCTGGTGTTGCCAACTTACAAGAATCGCCACTGGCTTAGCCTCAATCAAAAAAGTTCTCCGGGAAAAGTAATAGAAATTTTTTTTGAACGACTCGCTGGCTCTCGAACCAAAGCTCAGTCAAAAGTTTGATCTAGCAAACTTTTGAACGATATATTTTTCAAACTTTTTTTTCCATTTTTCTGTACGACAACGCAGAGTGTCCTATACGTATACGTTTTAGGGAAAGAGTATTCTCACGGAAAAAAATAAATTACTGATCTAACAATTTTGTTGTTAAAAAAGAGTGACTGTAACGATTCAGTGTAGATTTTAAAGCAAAAAATGATACTTTAACCACCTCCGTGGTCAAATTAGCTTTCCACCATCGCAAACTGTACACTTGAAAAATTGCAGTCACTTCTTTTAACAATTGAATCGCTAAATCAGTATTTCATTTTTTTCTGTGCATGCAAATAATTTTGGGATCGAACGATTGTTTTTATATTTATTATTCGTTCATCATCAATCATGGGGAGTTAGGTAGGAAAACAAAATCATCAGAACTGTTAGGTTATAGTTAGACATAATTTACTTTGAGAGGAAATCCGCGTAAGACACAAGACACAAATACACAATAGACACCTGACACAAATACACAATAGACAATGACACAAATACACAATAGACAACTGTTCCTGCACGCGGATATTTCCTAGCCTACCTCTTGAATTGATAGCCTTTATACCCCCTTCGTGTTTATTGTGCTCAATCTTTTTCAGTCAGGAAACGTCACTGGTTTTGATAACTTCTGCAAAAAAAAGTACGGAGACTTGCTTTCGAAACTTTTTACATATTTCAAGGGAGGTGAACGTGGTCAAGTCAGGCCACATTAATTTCGTTCCGCCACTAATTTATCTTATTTTTCCTTTGTTTCAGGTGAGTAAATGGCTCAAGTATATCTTAAATGCCGCTACCGTCTCCAAATTATTGTGGAGAGGAGTTCCATAGTTAGCGCTCAGTCGTGTAAGTTGATTGTCACGAATTGCTCTCTTCGTTCAAGTTTTCCCTAATTACTCACGTAGGCATCCGTAGCCGAATGGAAAATTTTTGAAGTTTGAACAGTTCACTATCCTCTGAAAGACCAGCATCACAAGTCAAATGAAAAATTATATCAACAGTGTAACTCCCAAACCATGCACACTGGAAAAAAAGAAAAAAAAAAAAAAAAAAAAAAAACACACATTGGATCTAGAGTCTAGACTCTTAAAAACGTCGACAAGAAAAAATACTCTTGATTCAATCAGATTTAAGCGTAAATCAAGAACCAAGCCTCTTAATTTGAGCGGATTTCCTTTTGATTTAAGCTTAAATCTGATTGAATCAAGAGTCCTTTTTCTTGTCAATGTTTTCAAGAGTCTGGACTCCATATCTTTTTTTTTTTTTTTTTTTTTTTTTTTTTTTTTTTTCCAGTGCACATCTTGTTCGCGGTGTCTAAAAATCTTCGGCCCTATTTTATTTGTTTAAAAGGAAACACATCATCGTCATCCCTCAACGTTTTTTTCAGAATTTGCGCCGCGCCGAGGAGAAAAATCACGAACTTTTTCAGAATTGACGTTGAGAAGTTCCTCGTTTAAAAAATGAAGTATGACCGGAAGTCTGCAACGTCGCAAACTAAGATGCGTGGTTTGGGAGTTTCGCTTTGACATGCAGTGGCGTGGCGTGCTTTGCGACATATCGATCGATCTACTATTTAAACTTATGGAAAAGGATCGATCAGTAAGGTGTTCGCAACGAACACCTTAATGATCGATTCTTCACCGTGGCTTTAAATGGGAGAAATAACGATAATCGATCACTCACGCCTCGTCACTCATTTTTTAATAATTACATTCCGAAAGATTCATGCGCGAAGTATTCGCCCATTTTTCACGAAAATGTTTATTTTGTGTCCGATAAGTTAATCAATTGTTACGGTCGTTAATAAAATCACCCCTAAATGCTCATTCTATATTATAAACATATAAACAAATCTCTCGTGTCCGACAAGCGACTGGTTTAACTAGTCCGCAAATGACCGTTCTCATTCCAGTATCCATATTTTTACAATTAATCGATAAATAATCGTTCGATAATAATTCGTCGGTGTCTGCACGAAGGAACGTAACTCCATTCCAAGGTCGCCAAATTGACTCAAATAATCAATTCATTTACCAAAATGTACCTTTGCGATTTTTATTCAAAATTTTTGTGATTTTTGCTCGAGATCTGAAGAAAAATCGAAGAAATTTTCGTTGGGAATGCCCAAGATTCTCCTAGATAGTATGCAATTTGCAGGAGGAGTGTCGGCAACATTGAAATGCAGTTACGTTCTTTCGTGAGGGGAACGACGAATTTAATATTAATTGGGGACGTACCTTCCGTAGTCGGAGACTCGACCGTCGGAGTTCACTCTAAAGTTTTGCGTGCTTGGGCGAGATGAGAGAGTCGTCTCTTGGTCGACTTGGATTTCTGAGCATGTGCGTTACTCCTGCGTTCAAACGGCTTCGGATTCTGTTCTTTGGACCATCTTACTCTCCTTCCTCACCCCGTCCATCGAGCGTCTTAAAAGTGATTTTTATTAGAATAGAGAGGATTTTTCACCCGATAATCGATCGGGGTTCTTAACATTGGTCCCCAAGAGCCCAACGAAAAGCCTGAAATTGATGAACCAATTGGAGAGCGGCACAAAGACGGCAATACCCTGTCTAACCGGGCAGAATCCCGAGTTTTTTAAACGATTTGCAGGGTTGCCACAGTCAGGGAAAACCGGGAAACGTCAGGGAATTTTAAGAAGTCAGGGGAAACCGCGAAATGTCAGGGAAAATGACGAAAATGTTACTGAAAATTTGTTACATCACCTTCATTTGCTTTCTAGAACGGGTTTGAGGTTTCGGACAACAAATTCCTGAAAACTATTTTCAATTATGTCTTCTTAACCATCCGTCATCCGTCACATCTCCAATTGTCAGGGAATTCCACCAAAATGTGTCAGGGAAATGTCAAGGAATTTCATTTTCTAAATTCTGTGGCAACCCTCACTGGAAAAAAAAAACAGATTGGATCTAGAGTCCGGAATCTCAAAAACATCGACAAGAAAAAATACTCTTGATTCAATCGGAGTTTTAAATCAAGAACCAAGCCTCTTACTTCGAGCGGATTTCCTTTTGATATAAGCAAAAATCGGATTGAATCAAGAGTATTTTTTCTTGTCAATGTTTTTAAGAGTCTGGACTCTAGATCCAATGTGTTTTTTTTTTTTTTTTCCAGCGAACCCTGGATTTGGCGAGAAACTCGGCATCACGGTCTATACTCATCGTTCCCAATGAATCGAAACTTGAATGTCTTACTAAAGGCCTAGATACACACGGCGATTAATCGCCGCGACTGAAAGACGGAAGCCAATGGAGAGCCTTGATTTCGATATATCGACGTCAATGGATCGAAATCAAGGCTCTCCATTGGCTTCCGTCTCTCACTCGCGGCGATTAATCGCCGTGTGTATCTAGGCCTTAAGCGTGCGCAATCAGAGCGTCCCGGAGACGGTCAAAGTAGGGGGCGGGGGATGAGGGATGAAGCGAGCCCTTCGGCAGCGGCTCCGTCGCGCCTTTGGCACGTCGAGGACGGGCGGCAAAGGCCCCACCGGCCGATAACCCGCCGCCGCGGTGGGTCCTGGCGTAAGGTCACTCCTCGACCTTTGCGCGGCTCAGGAAAGCGGGTCCGCGAGCCCGCGGCGTCGTATTTTTAAACCGCGGCGCGTTTCGGCGTCGTCCAAAAATATCCCCGGGGACGCGGCGCGGGTGCGGGGGACGCGGCGCGGGTGCGGGGGACGCGGCGCGGGTGCGGGGGACGCGGCGGCCGCAGTTTGGAGGCTGTCGGGAGTTGGGGCGCCACGCCACTCGGCGACTCCGCAGCGCGTCTCTTCGCCGCTACTTTATCCCCCGCGCGGCCGCCCCTCGAGGCGGCGACTTTATCGATCATTCGCCCCGAGCTTTTTTCACCACTCCGATATCGGCGGCTTATCGGCAGCGCGGGCAGCGAAAAAAAGAGCCTTTCGCCGCGGCATGGAGCTCATGCCTCGAGTCCGGCCTTTTTTCGCGCGTCTCCAGTCCGTGCTCGTCTTTCGCGCGTCGCGGTGATCGCCATGGTGAATCGTGCGGAAGTTCCTTCGACAGATTGGACGTGTCTCTAGTGGGTTCCCGGTTCCCGATCGGACGTGTCTTAAGTGGGTTCCTGATTCCCGGTTCTCGATCAGACGTGTCTTTAGTGGGTTCCCGGTTCCCGAGCGGACGTGTCTTAAGTGGGTTCCTGATTCCCGGTTCTCGATCAGACGTGTCTTTAGTGGGTTCCCGGTTCCCGATCGGACGTGTCTTAAGTGGGTTCCTGATTCCCGGTTCTCGATCAGACGTGTCTTTAGTGGGTTCCTGGTTTCCGGTTCTCGAGCAGACGTGTCTTTAGTGAGTTCCCGGTTCCCGATCGGACGTGTCTCCAGTGAGCTCCCGGTTTCCGATCGGACGTGTCTCTAGTGGGTTCCCGGTTTCCGATCGGACGTGTCTCCAGTGGGTTCCTGGTTCCCGGTTCCCGATCGGACGTGTTTCTAGTGGGTTCCCGATCGGCAATATGGCCCAACACTACTGCAACTGCGCCCATAGATACCAGCCGGAGCTTCTGTACTGCAACCTCAATGTACCCTTCACCGTGTACACCTTAAGCCGGGTAAGGTAAGTTCCTTCGTGACTCTCGAATGAGGAGGGCTCCCAGAGCATGGTGAACCTGAAAAAAGCGGGAAAATATCCGGGAAAGTCAGGGAATTTGTCCGGAATTTGATGAAAAACCAAGAACTTCATCTTTTCCGCTCCGAAATCAACTTGCATTTCAACTTTGTCTGTCACTTTGCTTTCGAAAGGGTGGCAGGCGACTGAGATAACCCAGAAAAGTTAGGGAATGCAACTGGGAAGACAGCAGGGAATGCAACTGGGGAGGCAGCAGGGGATGCAAGAATTAGGAATGAGGAGGGGTCCGAAAGCAGTGTCCAGGACCTGAAAAAAACCAGGAAAATATCCGGGAAGTCAGGGAATTTGATGTTTAAACCAGGAATTTCCTCCTTTCCGTTCCAAGATCAACTCGTATTTAAACTTTCTGGTCTGTGTTGACTTTGCTTTTAACAGGCTGGCTAGTGACCTAGAAACCCGGGAAAGCCTGGAAAAGTCAAGAAATGTAACTCGACCGGGAAAAGTCGGGGAATTTCGTCAACGGTCAGGGGATTTTTTGCGGGGCCAGGCTCATTGTAAAAATCAGGTCCGCGATGGGCCGGCTGATCGCGTTGTTTTGCCAACGTTTTGACCACATCAATTGGACTGCATTTTGCAATTTGGAACTATAAATTTTAGCCCAGTTTAAAAACAACGTATGTGCCATTAGTTTCCCTATGCATATGAGTGTTTTTCCAGAATAGCCAGAATTTATAGTTCCAAATTGCAAAAGGCAGTCCAATTAAGTGCCCTTATGTTACCTTAAAAGAGTTAGGGAATTCCATTGGAAGACGCCAGGGAAAGATCAAATGAAATATTGTTAGCTACCTTGTTTCAAGAATCACACGAAAGTTGAACGAGTTGATTTTTGTCTCAAGTTTCGGGAAGGACTAGTGATTTTCTTCCAAAGAAATCGAGAGAAAAATCGGAAGAAATCCTAGGATTTCATGAGGAAATTTGTCCAAAGAAATCGGGAAACTATAAGAGAATCCAATCCAAGAAATCAAGAATTCTGAGCACTCACAATATGTCTAAGAAATATAGTGCTCTCTAGACTTGGTTTTCTGCGTCCTCTTGGCTCTACATTATTATCTGAGAGATGAAATCGTGAATGCACTTTCATTTCCTAGGGAAAATCTATTTTTTTTTAGGAAGGATAAGAGAAAATGAGAGGAGACCGGTAGGTACCGTGCGGGATTTGTCTCCGAAAATCAATGGAACTACCAGAGTGCCTATAAATACTTCCTCTATCCGCAAGGGGAGCGAGAAAATAAAAATGAGAGAACCCAAGAAGTCAGGATTAATACCGTGCTCTTGAGTAACTCTGTAAAACTCGCGGGACGTAAACTCCGAGCAAATCTCATGGCGTCAGTGTCTCTTCATACTTGAAAACTTGGTATTTAGTTTTCTTTGGAAATCTTAACTACTTCACTGCAAGGCCAGATTTTCAATATCTTAATTAGGAAGAGTGTGATCAGTCATCTTAACGAAATGAATCCTTTTTTAGCCATTTTTAAACTTATGGCGGCAAAAATAGGTATCAATCTCCTATGGTGTACTATGGTTGTAGTGCCGGTTTTATGATTAGAGGGTCCCTGCTTTTATCGGGTGACCTGAGTTCGGTGGTCTCCTATAATAATCGCTTGAGGCAGGGTGGGAAGGAGAGATTTGGGATTCAAATACAGGAATAGAGAAGGAGAGGTAGAATAATATATATATTAATCATTAGCAATAGAGAAGGAGAGGTAGAATAATATATATATTAATCATTAGCAATAGAGAAGGAGAGGTAGAATAATATATATATTAATCATTAGCAATAGAGAAGGAGAGGTAGAATAATATATATATTAATCATTAGCAATAGAGAAGGAGAGGTAGAATAATATATATATTAATCATTATAGCAATAGAGAAGGAGAGGTAGAATAATATATATATTAATCATTAGCAATAGAGAAGGAGAGGTAGAATAATACCTTTGAACTACTTGAAATAAGTTTAGAATAATAACAAATAAAAAACAAACGGCATCGTAACATCCATTTTGCTAGATTCAAAGTTTTAATGAGTTGACCGTCCTTTTGAGATACTGATTTGCCTCGACGACATCTATATCATCGTGCTAAGGAAGAACGCCGTATGAGCCAACGGGCATTGCTAAATGGACGTATTTCTATCAAACAGAACTGTGAGCAGGTGAGAAATATGGGGTGTGCTCTAGAAATCTGCATAAGAAACAATGTAAAAGAGGGCGTGGTTCCTTTTGAAGAACTGGAAAAGCGGGATATTACATTCTATCAAAGAGACCTATGTGCCGACTGAATGCGGGAGTCATGAGCCGCGGGCATGGCAAGAGAGCGTTGTGGACAGGGCTCATGAGTTAGAGCGCCCCGACGACGATCTCGGCCCTCGCGCCCCGGCTTCATCATTCCCGCTGACGCCACTGGCGCTTTATTATTCTCATTCACTCTTACGCAAAGAGAACTAACGAGCACACCCCATATATCTCACCTGCACATAGGTCTGTTTGGTAGAAATACGTCCAAATTGCCTTCCGTAATTCACGAATTCTAGGAAAAAGTTGTAAATATCTTCCCTCCAATTTTTCAGATATTTTTTTTCTCGCAATTTTACCCGAAGCTCATGAAAATTTCGGGGGAAAGTATAAGTAGCTTTCCTCCAAAATGAACATTTTATCGACGGGAATTTGGCAACTCTCGAATGCTCATACGGCGTTTTCCCTTAGCACGGTGCACTGGAAAAAAAAACCACATAGGATCTCGAGTCCAGACTCTTGAAAACATTGACAAGAAAATGGACTCTTGATTCAATCAGATTTAAGCTCAAATCAAAAGGGAATCCGCTCAAACTAAGAGGCTTGGTTCTTGATTTAAACTTAAATCTAATTGAATCAAGAGTCCTTTTTCTTGTCAATGTTTTCAAGAGTCTGGACTTTAGATCCAATGTGTTTTTTTTCTAGTGTATAGTATAGAATCTTATTCGAAGGTTGTCACCACACAACCTGTTGCATTCGGCAGCTCACGGGAGCGCTGAGCTGCGAAGTCCCCAACGGACTGTCACCGTCATCAGCGTGTCGACACTTGCCACTTGGGGTGAAGCCTGAAGCGCCCCACTGTAAAATCGAATGCCTCCCCCTCGCCTCGTAGGCTGAAGTGATTCTTGAAAGCTGTCTGTCGGTGGTATTCTTGGTAGTTGGATTAATTCAGCGCCCTACCTGTTGCCGTCGAGCGAATAGCATTATCTAATTCGGAACGATGCACGGTGGACCAATTCAGTAGGAGAGGTCGGACAAAATGTGTTTACTTTTAAAGCTTATGACTCTGTTTATACAAAATTTTAAGGTTTTAAAAGTGGTACAATTGGTTTTCTCGTACAATTTTCTTCTAAAAGTACCCCTAGAAATTTAAAATGTGCACACGGAGAAAAAAACCTCGTTCGTGGGACCCGAAGTTTAGGTCATATGGATCTCTGAAGTTTTCGGATTGAGCATCTGAACACTTCAGGTGTAGCTGTCGAGGTTCGGATCACACATCTGAAACTTCAGTTGTACTTCTGAAGTATTTCAGTTGTAAGAACCGAAGTTTTTCGGATGTAAGAACCGAAATTTTTCGGATGTAAGAACCGAAATTTTTCGGATGAGAAAACCGAAGTCCTTCAGATGTAAGAACTGAAGTCTCAGATCTGGATCCAAACTTCAGCAGCCGGACCTAAAGTGTTCAGATGCTCAATCCGAAAACTTCAGAGATCCATATTATCTAAACTTCGGGTCCCACGCACGAAGTTTTTTTCTCCGTGCATGACGAAATAAACATCAAAATTTTCAGTTGTAGTCCATTTCATGTCAACTCTCTAATTGACTCGATCCGTTGTGCGACGTTTAAGAGGGGAAGACCTAGACTCCCGTGCTAAGGAAAAACGCCGTATGAGCCTTTAGACGTTGCCAGATTTACTTAAGTAAAAACCGACTTTTTTTGAAACGTTGCGATTATATTTCTTCAAATTTTTCAGATAATTCTATTCGCAATTCGATCTAAAATATCTGAAGCTTTCAAGAAGAAATATGAATAACTATCCTCAAAAATACATGTTTTATCTGGAGAAATTTGGCAACTCTCGAATGTTCATACGGCGTTTTTGCCTAGCACGGCAGCAGAGTAGAGTTCCTGTAACATAGAGGGCTTGATTTTGATCAAAGTTGCGAAGTTTTATTTGACACTTCACTCATTCGCGCTCCAATACGTTCGCGAGTTTTCTTTTAAAACTTGTGAATTTTATTTGAGATATAACGAGATTGGCCCGAAATATTTTGTGCAAGCTTTGTTGGTGAATTAGAAAAAGTTGTTGGTTGAAACTTTTGCACGTTGCCGTGCAATTAAGCATTTTTTTACAACGTTGCAAAGTTTCATTTGACAATTAATCGTCTACTCAAATACGGTCTTACGAAATTGGGATGAATATTTTTCCCAGTGCCAAGTATCGTCCTCATATCCCTAGGACCAACTGAGAGAGGAAGAAGAAGTAAAAGTAAACTCTCCGATATTTTGTTGGTTACTCCATTGTTCGTGCTTGTTTAGTTAAAGTAATGTGTCAAATTGTCAGTCGTCTTGTTCAATTATTATTTTAATCCTGGTTAAATACTTGATTTTAACTAACTTACCTACCTATGCGAACTTGTCGCAGGACATTATATGAGCCCCGTCCCGTGGAGACGGTAACTGGGAAAAATCCCAGAAGTTTCATCCTTGCGATTCGAACTTGGGAAAAATCCCATGAGAACGTCCCGTGGAGACAAGACCTTGCTGGTGCAACTGCTCTTATAAACTGGTGCCAAAATCAGTCAGGAGTATAGTCGAGATTGTGATAATTTTTTTCCGTGAATTAATTGGGGTTCAAATGGAGGCAAGAACACACAAACGACGGGAACTCCCCCCTAAAAACACCCCCGCTACGTACGTTGGTTCCTTAAAAACTTTCTACACGATCGATAAGGGATGACAGCTTCGGGGGTGAAATCATGAGCGTATGATCAGGGTTGTATGCAGGGCGTGACTCAGGTCAAGGTTTACATACACGCGGAAGTGAAATAATAAAGATGGAATCGATGAAGGAAAAACACTTAATTCTTCTGAGCTTGAATGACAGGTTTACGCACCCGACGATGGCATTTCTTTCAGCTGATGATTTGAGTGCGCCGCTACTACAAATTGCGTGGTCGGTTGTTGAAAGAGCCTTCATTCAAAAGCAAAAGCCCACTCGGAGGATGAGAGGGATTTCAAAGAAATTCCGATGGTGAGGATATCCTTGGTCTTCAAGGTACCCCGCCCATTAAGGGAATATTTAAACGGATTCAACCAGAAAGAGCGTAATTGAATCAGTGAGTTCAAAAACACACCAACTCGGGTTTTTTTCGATTTTCACTTTTTTACGGTTTAGTTACACTTATGGATAGAAGCATCTGCACGCAAAAGGAAATTTCGAAATTGCAATCGGAAGTGCTCGAAACAGCGACGGGAAAAGGGAAGAATCGAAGTATTTCATTGGAAATACCAATTATTGGCCATTTCAAGGGAAACGGGTTACGGGTTTGCGGTTTTCTTTTTTCGGTTCAGTATACCTTGTGCCAACAAGTTATATACATATTCAAGCGTTATGCAGGTCGAAAAATATAAATTTTTCAGGGCAGACTATGAAAAATCAGAATCTGAAAGTCGGTGAGAACGAAAACACACCAACTCGGAAATTTTTAAACGCTTAATTCTCTGTCATCAAACATGGTGTATCGATTTCAACTTGGTGCTTTACAAAGTCTCTTAGTACTTTTATTTTGGCACCAAAAAGGTTTTTCTTAAGCTAACTTCTTCGCCCGCCGCGCAGTTTTAGGTGTTTCCTGAACATTTTTTTTTCCCGAGTTAGTGTGTTTTCGAACTCGATACTCGATACTCGAAACTCGAACTGATTCAATTCCAGTAGACGTTGCTTTCGTCGTCACGACAATCGAAGTTCGTTTGCAGCAAGGAGAATTTTCGAGTTGTTCCGTACAGAAATCCAGTGAGGAAAATATTCATCGAATCCTCTGTTGATCCAAAAGAAGATGCGATTCGCTCCTCCGCGGGCCTTTTCTCGTGGCGCCATCCCATGACGTAATAATATATCCATTATTACGTCACCGCTGTGTAAACAAACGACGAATCCCCACCCCTCCCCGCTCTTCTCTACACACTCCATTCCACACCACCCTCCGTCCACCCTTTCGTGGGGTGCCCAGTGGATTGTTCCAGAACGACGTCACGGATGCTTATCGATCCATTCTCATTAGGGAGATTGGGAGAGGTTGTGTTATCATTATTGTTATATGGATCCAATCTAATATAATGGACTTAAGTAGCAGTAAAAACCTCACTGCACAGTTGGTATTGAAAAAATGAGTACATTTACTGATAATGAGTCACTGTCACGGACGACGTGTAACAATTTTATCATCCCGCTTTTGGTATCAGCACTGTAAAATAACTGTTGCGAAATGTGGGCTGGCATTAAAACTGTGTCTCGTTAAAACCAATTCCATCCTCATCATCCTTGAAAAGTCAGGGAAACGCAAAGACTTTTTTGTCTAAGGAAGGAGCTCTTGCATGCGTCAGGGATTTGCGATATTCGTACTTTCTCTCGTGTGAAATTTCACGAAAAATACGATGGTGCCATTGGTTTTCGCTTGCGGTTTTTTGCGCGCATTGGCGGATCCAGTAATTTGGCAACTCCGGATTTCCTCCTTTTAAACTTGATTTAATGTGTCGATTCTTGGAGGGACCAGGTGCTCTGACAAGAATCGATTATTTAGCGTCGGTTTAAATGGAAGGAATCCGGTGTTGCCAAATTGCTGGATCCGCCCCTGTCTGCACTTAATCGAAATGAAATTTAGTAAAAATTTCATAAAGGTTTTCCCAAAAGTTTTCTTGTAAGAATACCAATCACGAGTGGTGAGGAACGTTGACATTGAATCATGCTCTATAGTTTGGGAAACGATGATTTATGGGTACTACGCAAAAATGTTAAAAATCTGCCTCGACTGAAAATAGCTGGACTTGACCCGACTCGAAAGTTCCGAGAACGCGAGCTAGAGAAAATATCGAGAATGGGTTCGTTTTCTTAACAGCGAAGCCATGGTGGCGATGCAATTCAGAGAGGCGAGAGAAAAGAAAACTTTGAAGATTTCTGCGTGGGCGAACCCGAGCGGTCCAAGCGGAAATTGAGCTACGTTTAGATCCGCGTCAATCCATCGCGGCCAGATGACGTAGAAAATCGAGTTTTTCCTTGCACTCGACCCTCGAGGTTGGCACCACTGAGTTTTTCAATTGAAAAAAATCGATATTTATCGAGTTAGACTGGCTAACCTAGAATCGATTATTTATTATATATTTAGATTAAGGAAAAACAGTGTTATCAACTACTGATATGCTACTGTTGTGTCATCAAAATCATTCTCCTATTGTATGTTCGGTTTTGCAACACGTAGTTCGCATCTTCATTTCAACTCTTCGGACTGTCCTCTAGCCGCTCTGTGAGCAGAAGCCATTTCGTTATTTTCGAAACGTTTGAAGTTTCATCATTTCGAATATTAGCTTCATTATTGATTTAAACAGGCGCAGTGTCTAGGGCCTGGAAAATCCGAGCATTATTAGCGTTCATCAGGGAATGAAAAGTATTCAGGAAATACAGGGAATTGGTCGGGGAATCGGTTTCGAAAACCGGGAATATCCTTCCTGGTCGCTGGTCGCTCTGAGACCTTTAGTTTATTCTGATGGTCCGGGTCACGAAAAAAAAGGAAGAAAAAAATCAACCAATAGATTTTCTACACTAAAAAATCTTATTTTTCTTTAGAGAATCTGGGAGAGAGCAAGAGAAAATCCGAGTCTTTTCATGAGATAAATGTTATCTCCGAACTTCAGAGAAATATGAGGGAGTGAGAAAATTTAAGAACTCCCAAATCAATGTTTAAATCGCTCCTATAAGTGTTCTGTAGCTATTATCAATCTCTCGACCCTAATTTTTTTCCTTTTATCTTAAAAACGTCATTCAGATCAAAATATACTAATTTATCAGTGTGTGGACACGTTACGATACAACACTCTCTTTCACACTATGGGCGTCAATTTGAATGTCAGTCTCGGATTTGTGAGATAACTATTCGAACACGACCGTCGTGGGGTTGCATATGCGTATTTTTGAAGGCCCTCTGTACTTACGTATCCAAAAATGAGTCCTACGAAGCGACATTTTGGTTTATACCTTACAATACAATAACCTTGGTTTATTTAAAATATGCCGAAGTTTTTAGTCGTAGAAATCGAACTTCGGGTCAGTTGACCGAAGTCCTCGGGGGGGGGGGGGGGGGGGGTTGTGCACAACCTATTCTCAGCATGGTTTACAAACAATTTTAATCACCTGAACTGGAGATCAGTCCCTAGGACTAAAAACTTAAGGTACCTGGACCAAGAAATTGAGTATTCCATTTCAACCGAAGTTTTTTTTCTTCGCGAATGAAGGTGAAAGGATTCATTAATCAGTTCACCTAGCCGAGAATTAAAGTCGAACGAAATGAAGTGTTAAGCAATACAGTTAAACTATCCGTTTTGAAATAATTTTGGTAACAGGCGTGCGCGAGAGTAAAAAAATCGAAGTGCACTCTGCATATCAATGGTATGGTTAGTGACGGTGAGTAAAGTAATGGAATGTTATGAAAGATTATTTACATACTTGTCTCGTGCCATGGAATCCGAGCTGTCAAATTACACGCAAATTCCTGAATTTTGGGTTAATTTTCCTGGAGGTAGAGGTAACAATTTCTCACGATCGGCCAACATAGCTCGTAAGCGACGTTGTCAAATTAAATAATCAGACAAGCAAGCTTTATGCGGTCTACGATTTACGATCTACCGTTTTCTGTCGCCGGCGGCGGCGGCTGGAGTATTTTAATAGCTTCACAAAAATGCACACACCTTCACGCACGAAATAAACATTATCGTTCATGCTAAAATAGTTTGATGAATTGCGTAACGCAAGCATTCGCACGTTTCCACTATTTTTAGCAAATCGATGGGTTAAGTCTAAAAATGCGTATCTTCACCGAAAAAAAGAGCATGGGGTTGTTGGATGACATAGACATTTCCAATTAATTGTGGTAGTTTCTTAATTAATTTGTGGTAGTACACCTAATACATTGGATTACTTACCCAAATGTTGCGGTACTACCCCAACTTAAACTGCGATACTACTACAATTTATTGGATTTGTCCATATTATCCAAGAAATTGGGATAGTACCACAATTTCAGGGGATAACCCCAGGTAACACTTTTTTTCCATGTCTGATTAGGACGTTGGTAATCTCCGATTTAGTTTCATTTTTCCAAGAGAAATTATCAAAATATCTCTCTGGAAAATTCTGTTGATTTTCTTCGTGCTTTTTAACATATTCACAGCCAATTCCAAGGAAATGTTTCGGTCAGTTCCTCTTCAAAAAAATCCAGAAATTCGATTTTAAAACATTGCAAGTAAATCATTTAATCGGTACCGTTGAATGTTGGAGTGGACAGGGCTGGATTTACCTGCTTGCCGCCCATGGGCCGCCTGTATTTTGCCGCCCCTTCTCATTCGTTTTGAAACATCAATAAAAACCATCAAGTGAACGTGCCGGAGGGGGAGGGGTGCATAAGACACGTTTACCTACTCGTGTTGAATACATTTTTTGCGAAACCCCTGTCAACACTACTAGCAAAATTTCACGGAATTTTGCGCGAAACTTAAGTTCCGTAAACCTATCTCTATGTGGACAAGGTCCTCCATTTATAAGAAATGAACCAAAAAATTATGAAAGAACAAACATAAATGTGGTTTAATCATTTTAACCTCCGCCGCTGCGTCGCGCTGATCGCACTGTGATTGGCGCAATGCGTGAAGTATTCTTGCAGTCTTGTAGGCGCTATACGTTTCCCGCCAACCGCTCCTAACCGCACTGTGTTTGGCGCAATGGGTGAAGTATTCATGCAGTCTTGCAGGCGCTTATATGTGGTACATGCCGATCGCCGCGCCGAGGGCTTGTCCTTTTCATCTCAAGTCCTCGTCATAATTCCTCTCTGCGTTGAGCTCCCGGCCAAATTGCGTGTTTAGTTCCTCTCTTCACTCTGCTAATTAAAGATGCTCTTTCTTGTATCACCGGAAAACGACAAAATTAGAAATATTATAATTACTATACTCTCAGGGAAGAGAGATTTTGTCCCCTTTTCTCATGGATAATTTTTTTTCTGAATCCGATTTTTTTATACCTACATTTAAAAAAATTGCAAAATTTGCCGCCATGGGCGGAGGACCATGTGGCCACCCTTTTAGTCCGGCCCTGGGAGTGGAGGTACACATTTTTCGACTATAGTCATATCGAAATGATACATCGATAATGGAACTGGAAAATCTTATAAACTTAAGGAAGAAAGGGTGAATTACCTAGTTTTCCAGAAATCAATTAATACAAAAAATTCCCAAAATTATAAAGTATTATTTAGTATCTCCTTTGTGCAACAGACTTATTGACTTTCGATGGCTAACGAGCTATATCCGTTAACGGACAATTTTGAAGAACGAAGAGAAAACTTGGCAATTTTCGTAATTATAAGGTTAGATTCGCATTTTTTTCATACATTAAAGCGTCATTAAAGGGCTCCCCTGCAGAATTGGAAAAAACTAAAATCATCAGCTTGAGTATTTCATACTGTAGAATGCGGCAAAGTTATCAACTCATTTTTGCCAAAATCTTCAGTTAGGCGGTATTGTTCTTTAGCCATCGCACTGCTTCCTCATTCTGCCTTGCCAAGGAAGAACGCCGTATGAGCCTTCAGACGTTCCCATATTTTCTTTAATTTTTCCAGACAATTTTGTTCGCAATTTTATCTAAAACGTCTGAAAATTGCAAAGAGCAAATGCATAATTTTCTTCAAAAATAAACGTTTTATCCGGGGCAATTTAGCAACTCTTGAATGTTCATACGGCGTTCTTCCTTAGCACGGAAGTATTGACTCCTTCTTGACGACGGAATCGATAACCGACGCTGAAGTAGTTGGGTGAGTCCGCAAAATTAGCTAGATTCACACATTAGTTTTTCTCATTGACGCTGCTTGCAAAGATGAACAAGCAGTAAGCTCCAACGCATTCGCGTCGGAAAGCGGCTCTGATAGTTGTTAAACGTTTACGGTTTCCTTGGTAACCTTTGTTTGCTATCAGCTGATATCGAGTAATATGCCTAGGAAGCTCCAACCACTGCATTCTTCCAAAAAACCGCGAAAACTTTAAAATTCAAAATTTCAAATTTCGAACGTAAAGTACATTTTTTCCATCACGAGATTAAAGCACAGACAAGTTTTGAATTATTGACTGTATCACCATGATTCCAAAAATACACTACACAACATAGCATTGGCTAACAATAAAACAATATGCAATAAAATAAAGTCATGACAAGGTACATAGTCGAAAATGGCGCCGATTCCCATCAACCAACGCGCGGTCTCTCCAATGTAACATGGTCCATTGATACTCCCCAGCTGGGACCGTCCGGAATAGCAGCTCTAGTGCAAGCACCAGAGCCGCTAACAAGCCCGCCCAAACCCACAGATAATCTGCCGTGAACGGCTCAAATTTGGCGAACTTCGCATTCGGTCAATTCCAGAAAGAAGGAGAAAAAAGAGAGCAAAAAACCCCGCGCAAATCGAGCGAAGATGAGGCGAACGACAGCATCTTTCAGACATGGGCCTTTTAGAGTCGACAGACACATTAAACATCACTTGGGCGCTAATTTATGAAGTCCATTGTGGCTTACTCCGAGGTCCGTAACCGGGAAAAACATTCCGTTGCGCGGACCGCGATTGAATTTGCATACTTTTGCCCGGATGAAACCACACGAGGATCGACGGTTTCTCAAATGGATTCAAATCTTGCGCCTTATTTCAGCCCACGAGAATATCCATCGCGTTAAAAGCTTGTTTATTTTTAAAGCAAGCCTCTGAGAGAAGTTGGTTTTGAAACCCGTAAATTCACACTCTTGTCAGCGTATCAGCTTGACTGAAGACAACAGAATCAGGTCGTTCCAATAGTCGATTTCTCATGGAGATATTCTTTCCTTGCCGAGACCACGTGAGTTATACTGTCGGGCCATGGAAAAACACTGTATGAGCATTAAAATGTCGCCAAATCTCCCTCAATGGAATATGGATTTTTACGAAAATCGAGTTTTCTTCTTTCAAATGCGCAATACCTATATTTTACCGTATCTAAAAACACGAAGGGGCATTATTCATAAATTTCCTTAAAAATCTGGAAGGCTCGGGGGGGGGGGGGGGGACAAAAAAATGGCCAGTGCTCTAACTTTGCCTCAGAACTTTAAAAGCCGTTTAGCCCAGACACCGGCCCAGAGGCCCAGACTTTTGGGTACTACCAACACTTTCTCATAAGTCACGGATGCTTTTTGTTTTGTCAGAAAGCATCCCCCAAACCCAAAAATCGCGAGTGATATGAATAAGGAGCGGAATCTATTCTATTTCCGGAGTGATTTACACCCTTACGGAGCAGAATCTGCTCTTGCTTGTACTTTTTTCTTGTCATGAGCTGTTATGGTGCTACTTTCGCTTCGAATTCATATCACTCGGGGGTTTTGGGCGCTTTATAACACCGAATCTCACTGCTTGATTTTTAACGCGACAGATGACACAGAGTTCGAAACTCACACGCGCCAAATGCGCCTAAAAAGTCGGTCATGGCGCCTAAAAAATGAAGGCTCTGCGCCAGCGTGGCTCCTAAAAATCGCCGCCCCCTTCCCCTAGAAATAAATCCTAATTTTTCTGTTCAGTGATTTTTCGACATTTCTCCCAAGTTACAGCTACTTGTTCTATAACTGCAACATCTTGCGTCTAACTTTTCACTAAATACGCCGTGATATTTAGGCAAAAAGTCAATTTGGCCCCTAAAAAATCTTCCATGGCTCCTATAAATCGAGCTTTACTGGAAAAAAAACACATTGGATCTAGAGTCCAGACTCTTGAAAACATTGACAAGAAAAAACACTCTTGATTCAATCAGATTTTTGCTTAAATCAAAAGGAAATCCGCTCAAATCAAGAGGCTTGGTTCTTGATCTAAGCAAAAATCCGATTGAATCAAGAGTACTTTTTCTTGTCGATGTTTTAAGATTCTGGACTCCAGATCCAATGTGTTTTTTTTCCAGTGTTGATGAGCCACATGGCTCCTGAAACTCAAAGATGAGTTTCGAACACTGGATGACAAGGCAGGGGACATTGTGTCGGCACTGCTTCGGCGCAGCGTTCTTAACGTCTAGGCAACAAATCCTGATTATTTGGCGCATGGCGCCCAGTGAAGTCAGAGCACTGAGTATATATGGTTCAATTTGCTCTTCTTTCGCCTCCTTTTAGCGCGTGTGCATATTTTCAGGGAACATATGGCCCGGCAGAAGGCCGACGTAACTCGACAGCGACTTACGCACCTGAATCTGAAATTATGCTCCATCGTTTACGGCGAAGGCGGTTAGCATTCGCATTTCTTGCGTGCTGTAGGAACACGCGTGTGCGCACTGTGTGCCGCGTGCCATTGAGCCCACAACTTGAATCATGAGTGCCAAGTGCGGAGCCGCCGCGTTTCTACATCGCCACCATAACTGGATTATCTAACCCCAACGGAGAGATGAAAAACACTGGGAAAAAAACATATTGGATCTAGAGTCCTGACTCTTGAAAACATTGACAAGAAAAAATACTCTTGATTCAATCGGATTTTTGCTTGAATCAAAACGAAATCCGCTCAAATTAAAAGGCTGGGTTCTTGATTTAAGCTAGATTTTGATTGAATCAAGAGATACTTTTTCTTGTCGATGTTTTTAAGAGTCTGGACTCTAGATCCAATGTGTTTTTTTTCCAGTGGAGCTCATGAATCATAATGCACTTAGTCACTTTTAGCGGAATATCATAAAATATCGGCCACGAAACCCTAGAAGTCAGTGACGTTTACTTTCGTGCTAAAGAAAAACGCCGTGAGAGCCGTCAGACGCTGCCATATTTCCTTCAATAAAAACCGACTTTATTGTGAAAATGGTGAGTGTTTTTCTTCAAAATTTTCAGACTATTTAATTCCCATTTTAATCTGAAAGATCTGAAAATTTCAAGGAAAGAGATACATGAATTCTTTCAAAAATTCAATACTTATCCGTGGAAACTTGACAGCTCTCGAATGTTCATATGGCGTTTTTCCGTAGCACGGAAGTGTAGTGCTTTGTGATAAATCGATTGATCTACCGTTAAAATCAATGGAAAAGGATCAACGATCAGGATGTGTGTGCTGTAGTTGCAAATGGGGAAAGATCGATAGCGGACGGTTCACGCTTTGCCTTTGCTGGAAATGTGACCGTTAAAGGGAAAAAGGTTCTTAAGAGTCTGCCAAAAATTTGACTTGAGTTATTGATACATCAAACATTTTGAGGCAAAACACGCCCAAAAATTTAAACCATTTTGAAGCCATGTCCAATGCTCAATCCTAAGGACCTGAAGGAGAGTTTTCCCAGTCAAAGGAAGGTTAACCCTAGGAAACATAGTTTTAATATAGCGATGAAGTTCGAAAATCAATTTTGAAATCCTATCTCTGCCTCTAGTTTCAGATCAGATAGTCTTATGAATTACACGTGGGTTTAATTTTGCAGGACGATGGAATGAAACAGAGTAGAAGTACTCACATTATAAGCATTTAATACAAGTGTTTTCTTATCATTATGTGCTTAATGACGGAGGCAACACTTTCATTCCGCAAATATGTCAAGACACTCCTACACGTGATAGATCTGAACGGGGGTCATGTTTCGTGACCCAGAAATCAGCCACCGATTTATCAAAGCGCAGTGTTGCTTCATGAAGTTTATTCGCAATGTTTCAGAGTCATTTTTGCACAAGATCAATTACTTATAATAGAGGCTTTGACCGATACTAAAAAAGAACAGGTTCTTCTAAATGAATCAGTGTGCCCAATCTATTATCGACGCAAGAATGGGAGGGGGCATTACGCACTATCTACGTAAGAAATTGTTTTGGGTTTCTGTAATTTTACACAAATTTGCAACAACAAAAAATGTAAGGTGCAAATTGCTCTCAACCATGCGGTTACGACCAAATTGTGGACATGCACCGAAAATTATGTGGGCTGAAAATTTTTCTAGCCGCACCCATACCATTACGACCATTCGATTTTCGCCTACATCCTTCTCGAATCGCGATTTCATAAGCTATGGTATCTACTTAACCTTTTTATGGAAAGAGTGTGTTAAAGTAATGTAACAAAATTTTAATGAGCGCGTTGTGTTTACTTTTGCGCGAAAAATCGCATTAACATTTCAATGAGCACGTTGTGTTGACTTTTTTGCAGAAACCCAAGGCGCTACACTGCCGTGTTAAGGAAGAACGCCGTATGAGCCTTCAGACGTTGCCAAATTTCTTACGATAAAAACCGAATTTCACTGCGAAAATTGAGAATATTTGTTCCAAAATTTTCAGACAACATTGTACGCAATTTAATCTAAAATATCTGAGAATTCTGAGGAAAAATATGCATAAATTTCGTCAAAAATACATGTTTTATCAAGGGAAATTTGACAACTCTCGAATGTTCATACGGCGTTCTTCCTTAGCGTGGCAGTGCAGTAAATCGCGGTAGCGTTAAACAATTCGCACCCTTGCCAACCGTGGATCACGAACCTCTGACATGACAGTGGCGATTCTCGCTCTGTCTGTTCCCTCCTGGCGTGAATGATCGAATTTCGATATTTACCCGGTTGAAGCTATGGTAAAGAATCGATTATTATAGTGTTCGTTACGAACACCCTGTGCATCGATCCCTTTCCTCAGGTTTAAATGGCAGATCAATCAATAAATCGCAAAGTTTTGTTCGATTTGTATCGATTGTTTTACATGCGGTTAAATGAGCTAGGGCCAGTGTTACCAACTTGGCGAAATTCCGTAACTATGGATGATGGAGAATCACGTCGAATCAGCAAGTTGGCGGCCGCAAAGGTCGAATCATCAAGTTGTTGGAATAGCAGGACAGTCGCAACTCGCAACTTCCATTCGCACAAGAGAAGGAGGTGAGCAGGGTCCGAGGGAGCAGCCAGGAGGGCATTCAGACTAGACGGAGGCATCAATGCACATCTGTTATCAATAGTCGCGCAACGTTACCGCTTTTAATTGCCGAGCCGCTCGCATATTTACAGCAAGCGTTGAATCTGAGTCAAGGCCCCCGTGCCAAGGATATAACGTCTAGTTCTCCATTTTTCAGTTCATTTACTTATTTGCGAATTGTCTGCAGGCTGAGGGGCCTTTGTCCACGAAGATTTAAACGCATGTAAAACAATCAATTGGACCGAGTTTAACAGAAAGGAACCAAGCCACATCAGCTATTGCCAAGTTTAACTGGGCAATTACATTTTTTACGAGAGAACGTTTGTTCGGATTTCTTTGAAAATTTTAAGGAATTTTCCTCGTACCATGGAGAATTTTCACTGAAATTTGCTCGAAAATCTGCACAACCGTTTTCATGTAGAAAATTAAATTGCCCAGTTAAACTTGGCAATAGCTGATGTGGCTTGGTTCCTTTCTGTTATACTCGGTCCAATTGATATCGCGGCAGGCTGCCTGCTGATAGGAATTTTAGATTGCCGTTTCTTAAAACTTCGGTTTTCCGAACTGCCGTTAAACAGCAAACCGCTGTAACCTAAGCTGGTGGTCTATGACACTTTGTATAAACGTCGTGACGCTTTATCACAACTGATCACCAGATCGTAGTGTCAGCAACAGTCTTATAGTAGGGTCCACGAAGGGTGATCAGTGATCCCTGAAAAATCGGACGAATAAACGCATGGACCATGTAAATAACAACGCTGCGAGTTCGAGCACGCACATTGACGAAACCGAGTATGGACCACCAGACAAGGTACGAATTTAAAGCGATCTGATACATGTTTCTTAACCAGAATTTCACGTAGAACACGATTCACACAACGAAATAATTACTGAAACCAATTCCTAACGAAGATATTAACGTTTTTATTTCACATTGGTTACGAGGAATTTGAACTGCCTGCTCAGGGCTCACAAGAAACTCAAAGCTCTACGTGAGGCAAATCGCGAACTACAACGGTTTCAGTAAGCTTCTCAATCGAGCAATGTTCATTTCCCACCATGTGTTGTTCAAACTATCAGCAATTTGCTATAGCTGAGCCAAAGCGTCAAGATTGAGGTTGCCAGATTTTTATATCGCAGAGACTGTCATAATGACGTTTAGCGCACGATGTGAATCACGTAGAGCATTGAGTTTTCATGAGCGGGTGGTTTGAATTCACGCATCAAGAATCATTAAATATCTTCGTAAGGAGTTAATTTCAGTAATTTTCGTTGTGTATATCGTGTTCTACGTGAAATTTTGGTTCGGAGACATGTATCAGAATGCTGAAATTCGTACCTTGTCCAGTGGTCCATTGTGAACGCGAATAGGTATTGCATGCGTTTTTTTTAACCAAACGACGTTAAAATATTAAAATTTTTCGATAGCCTCATTTCTTTTCTCAATTTTTTCAACGGCACTCTGGTAGATCAAGGCGTGGTGGGGGTTTCATGCTAATATCTCAGTCAACATAAGCAACGCATTCGATGATGTTGATAATAACGCCTTAATACAACCATTTGCACTCTATAGACGCACGTGTTGCATTTGAAAGAATCGAAGCCGCCCTGGCCACTCAAGCCCTTAAAGCAATGCACGTAGTATTGTGTACGCCGCGGTACAAATATGTACAAATATGTGACGGTCATCGTCACGTCTATTTATTTCGGTTTTTTAAAGATTTTTTTTTTTAAAGAATTAATGGAAGTATAGGCACTTTCAGTAGTTACGTAGGATGGATATCAATTTATAATCACTTAAACCTTAAAAAGAGGTTGCGTTCGTATTGCGTTCGATGCAATCGGCATTGTTGCGTATCAAATTCGTTTTGAACAAATGCGTAACATGTTTCATGTTTGCAACGAGATTAAATCGATACGTGTCGAATATTTTTACATCCGCTGTGACCCGTGACAAGCGTCTGCATGTGTTATTTTTCAATTCCGATGTAATTATTCACCCACGATGCAATCAAACTGTGTTTGATCTGTGTTTTTTATATTTGTTCATTTCGAAGATCTGAATAGGGGTCGTTCGGAGAAACGAAACCCCACCCTACATTCGAATTGAAACTTTCTTTGATCAGTAAGTCGGAAATATTCATCGAGGACACTTCAGAACTCCCCTTCTTTTTGTAAAATCAAACCACTGACATCCTGACACAAACTTCACAGAATGGTGCTCGTTAAACTCATAAAAATAAATCCTACTCTGAATTAACAAATTGGCGGCAAATAATTTTTTTCTGAAATAATGAGAGGGTGTCCGAAATGATTTTATTTAGCTCATAAAATAATGTGTTCCACACTTTTTTGTAACTGAGTGTCGACGTGGTTTTGTGCTCGGGAAAAACTCTCTAGAATGCATTGATATTTTATTCACGTGGGAGCACATCTACAACATGAACCGTGATTCCTTTCGACACGCATTATCGGTTGCCAACGGTAAAAATCTTATCTAGACGTTTCTCCTTAAATCTAGAATCAGGAGGGACTCTGATCCCTATTCACGCGATGTAGGTAAAGTGAATGCATTTATTTGCAAAGAGGTCAGTTGGGTCATTATCAGCTCATGACTCAGTGCTTTTCTCTGTTAAAAATTCATATAGATACAGAAATATTGCCTTTTTAAGCATTCAGACGTTGCCAAATTTCATTCGGTAAATCAAGGATTTCCGGGAAAACTTGTGAATATTTTTCAGAGAATTTTGCTCGTAATGTGATCTAAAGCGTTGAAATTTTCGAGGAGGAAAGTGTAAACTCTCTCTCAAATGTATATCTTTTATGCGGGAAAATTTGGTAACAATGGCCGTTTTTCCTCAACACGGCATGGCAGTACTGCTGACCTGCAGCGTGGTGTGAATTGCGATTTATCGATTGTTATTCTATTTAAACCTATGGTATAGAATCGATTACTGGGGTGTTCGCTGCGAACACCGTGTTTATCGATAATTTTCCATAGGTTTAAATGGCCGATCAATCGATATATCGCAACGCACGCCACGCCACTGCTGCAGACGCTGAGGTTTAGACAAACGTTATGTATCGATGTATTCTCATTGGTGGCATTGAAATAGGTTATGTAATCGATTATTATTGCGCGGGTCTAATGAAAAATCGCGGAGAATCCCTATGAAAACGTCACCACTGATTGTGTCTATTATTCGTTCAGCATTTTACCGCAGTTTTTTCCGTGATGCCCCGCGCGCACTCTGCCGTGCTAAGGAAAAACGCCGTATGAGCCTTCAGACGTTGCCGAATTTCCTTCGATAAAAACCAAAATTACTGGGAAATTCGTGAATATTTTTCCCCCCTCCTTTTAACGCTCGTAGGATAGGCCCCTGACCTGCAACAAGTAAATAAAAATTGCGTAACGCTTTCCTTGACCCACCGGCCACCCCCTTCTCCCTTAGAGCTTTTCGTAATCTATGAACCGCCCATAAAATGGGTGTGAATTTTGCCCAGATCATGATTTCAGGATAAATCGGATTTGATCGTAAAATCAGGATTTGAGACAAGTCGGCCGTCCGATCGGACTGTTCTCGCATACGCGTATGCAGAAATTTTAATTTTTCTCCGCAAAAAATCAAGATTTGATCAGGATTTGGAAACATTATGAAATAAGAATTTATCGGTCCAAAATCAAGATTTCATCAGGATTTTCCAAAATGAAGAAAAACTAGACACCCTGAATAATAAAATAGTAGACCAATATCTGATGCTCTTCGGTTTATAGGTACTAGTTAAATCTGTCCGTATGATGTTGAGCAGGCGAGATGGGACGGGGAGGGAAGGGTGGCGAACCGGTGGAAGCAGTAGGCCACGGTCAAATCCTGCAGCGATCATCCGTCACTCGTTCTAGCCGGATTTCGCTTGCCAAGTGCTGTTGAAAATCCCTACGGATTTCACTGCGATTAGGCAAGGTTGATGATTTCATTCGACACTTTTAACTTTTGCCTCGGTGCACTCTTGTATACAAAGTATCCGAGGCTTGTTACCCAAGGGCTAGTTCGTCCTCATCGCGGATGCAATATACGATTTTTGTCTCTTCACTACTACCTTCGTTGTTTTCCACGTGTATCTATGTGTATGAACGAAGAAGGAAACAAAGTAAACCGCTTACTTGTCCCAGCCCATGATCGGTACCCATTAAGTGGTCCCTGGCCCATGACCTTAGTAGAGAACGCAATGGTTGGTTTCTATCCAGGTTTCGCACAAAAACAGGAAGGCATCATTGGCTGATCCAGCAAATTGGCTACATTGTTTTCCTCCCTTTACACCTCTGGACATGTATCGATTCTTAGAGGGGTCAGGTGCTCCGGCAAGAATCGATTATTTAACGTAGGTTTAAATGGAGGGAATTCGGTGTTGAATTTCGGGGCCATTTTTATCCTCAAATGACTGGACTATACACGTTTTTGCACACTGGAAAAAAAACACATTGGATCTAGAGTCCAGACTCTTGAAAACATTGGCAAGAAAAAACACTCTCGATTCAATCAGATTTAAGCTTAAATCAAAAGGAAATCCGCTCAAATTAAGAGGCTTGGTTCTTGATTTAAGCTAGATTCTGATTGAATCAAGAGTATTTTTTCTTGTCGATGTTTTCAAGAGTCTGGACTCTAAATTGGACGTATTTCTACGAAACAGACCTATGTGGAGGTGAGAAATATGGGGTGTGCTCGTTAGCTCTCTTTGCGTGGCAAGTGAATGAGAATAATAAAGCGCCAGTGACGTCAGCGGCAACGAAGCCGCTCGCCTCCTCCGCCCTCGTCCGCCCGCCTCGGCATAAACTCATGAGCCTGTCCACAAGGCTCTCTTGCCATGCCCGCGGCTCACGAGTTCCGCATTCAGTTGGCACATAGGTCTCTTTGATAGAATGTAAAATCACGCTTTGCCAATTCTTCAAAAGGAATCACGTCCACTTTTACATTGCTTCTTATGCAGCTTCGACGAGCATACCCCATATTTCTCACCTCCACATAGGTCTGTTTGATAGAAATACGTCCAATTCAATGTGTTTTTTTTTTTTTTCAGTGAGTTTCACTGGAGACCTGATTCGCCGGTTCCTCCCTCGTGACTTGGTCATTGTCGACGAGCGGCGGACTGAACGACTGCATTTAGTCGGCGATCGGTTGCATCATTATCTTCTGATGCAAACATGCAATCTACGTCCGTCCCGTGTCCTTTGTCATCGTCGTCCATCGCTCCATTCATATTGTGCCCATACGCTCCCGTGCCCAGGAAAAACGCCGTATGCGCCTCCAGACATTGCCAAATTTCTTTGGACAAATCACGGATTGTCGGGAGAATCGGCTCACATTTTGGTACCGACTTTTCAGAGAATGGACCACTAGACAAGGTACGAATTTAAGCGATCTGATACATGTTTCTTAACCAGAATTTCACGTAGAAAACGATTCATACAACGAAAATTACTGAAACCAACTCCTAACGAAGATATTAACGTTTTTTTTCACATTGGTTACGAGGAATTTGAACTGCCCGCTCACAAGAAACTCAAAGCTCTACGTGAGTCAAATCGCCCACTACAACGGTTTCAGCTAGCTTCTCAATCGAGCAATGTTCATTTCCCACCATGTGTTGTTCAAACTATTAGCAATTTGCTATAGCTGAGCCAAAGCGTCAAGATTGAGGTTGCCAGATTTTTATATCGCAGAGACTGTCGTGATAACGTTTAGCGTGCGATGTGAATCACGTAGAGCATTGAGTTTTCATGAGCGGGTGGTTTGAGTTCACGCATCAAGAATCATTAAATATCTTTGTAAGGAGTTGATTTCGGTAATTTTCGTTGTGTGCGTCGTGTTTTACGTAAAATTTTAGTGAAGAAACATGTATCAGAATGCTGAAATTCGTACCTTATCTAGTGGTCCATTTTGCTCCAAAATGGATCTGGAGTGTCTGGAAATTTCAAGATCAAATATTCGTGACTTTCTTTACGAATGAATATTTTCAAGAGGAAATTGGCAACATTCAAATGTTCATACGGCGTTTTTCCTCAGCACTGGATTTTGCAACTGGGTGGCAGCACTGCAGCAATGAGAAATCATTGAATCCCATGCATCTGCCTCTCCGTATTTGAATTTAACCCCCCCTCCCCCCCCCCACCCCGGCCGTCGCGCGGCCGAACCAGAGAGGCAAAATTCCATGATATTTCGTGGGATTTTTGAAAACGTCTTCAATTAATTTAGACAATGTTGTTTAGAGAATGTTGCCGAATTTCCTCTCGGAAGATATTTATTTCTGAAGAAAATAATGAAAATTTTCCTTGAAATTTTCAGACTATCCAGATCAAATTACGAACGAAATTCTCTAAAAAAAAAATCGGAAGAAAAATCATCATAAATACTCCCAAAAATTCGTGATTTGTCAAAGGAAATTTGGCAGCATTCGAACGCTTATACGCCGTTTTTCCGTAGTACGGCAATCGCAGTATTAAAGAGTTAGTTCTCAGAATTTTCTCGACCGCACGAAGCAAGTACCTAACAAGGAAGGCCAGCTCTTCAAATATTTCCCACTTCTAAAAAATTATGTCGCCCGCAGAGAAAGAACAAACGGAAGACAGATCGATAGCCTGGAATTAAAAGTCCGACTGATTTATGATAGGGCATCTCGACTCGGAGCTTTGGATACCTCCGACCTCACCTCACGCGAATCTTAAAGTCTGATGAAATTATCAGCGATGAGACTGGAGAAAAGAAAGCTGAAAAATGTAAGCAACATGTTGAGCACTGAGCACGCGGGAAATCACACGCGCGGCGGCGCTGATAAGAATTACCGATACATCTTGGTCGCTTCGTCGAGAACTTATGCGCTCCCTATCATCATCTAATTTTTTTCCGAGGCATCGTGCGGTCATGATCAAGGTCTCATTATACTCAGCAGCGCGGTAATAGATTACGTACTAGTTGCACTGAATAGTAGTTGACAACAAAATGACTTCCCAAGCACAAGCACACAGGCGCAAGGACGCAAAAATGCCACCGCGTAAACTTAAGACGTCACTCTTGAAGAGGAACTCGTGATTAATCGTTGCAGTCGCCCACTCTGCGAATTCAATCGCGCCGTGAACATTATGAACGTACCCGCATGGCCGGAGATAATCGTTCGGGCTCATGAAAATCAGATTTCGCTTATGAACGTGACGCCTTGGAAAGGCCTTGCATGTACTTATGCAGGGTGTCTACTGTGCGGAAAAAGTATGAGTACATCGAAAAAGCACGGATTTCGGAAGGTCGGTTCGGATATTCCGTGGAGAGGTACGGAAATTCGAGCTTTTCGTGATGAACTTTGAAGAACAGGTCTGGGGATATGCAATTATTAACATAATCCATTGATCAAAGTCCCGGTTCGATCCTCGTGTTTTTCGGTTTATTTTTTCTTCGGGCGGGCAGCAATGCGTGAAGTATCCCTGTTAGGTTTGTAGGCGCCAATGCGCGTTTCGCGCTGGCTGCCCGCCTGCCGCGCCGCACTATGGTCCGAATAGCCGGTTTAAGCGGCATTAAATCAGATACGTATGTTTAAACCTCGCAACATGAGTTTTCAGGGGTTTTTAGGGTCGCTGAGTGCAAAAATGCTAATATTCTTCAGGAGAAAATCCATTTTTAACATTTTTATACTTTATATAACTGTGGTAATAATTTGTTCAGAAACCTTAAATTGAGGCAAGTAATTCAAGCTGCAGCGGTGGAGCAGTTGGCATCGCATCTCACTTATCTCCTTGATGTCCCGGGTTCGATTCTCGGTAGAATTTTTTTTTTTTTTTTATAAGTTTAAAAATTAATTTTACATTGGATGGACTATAAGAAGCTAAAAGTAGAGCCTCGTCAAACACTACTATCAAGGGAACTTGAAAAAAAACAGCTCAGGATAATACTTCTACGTTTCATGGCTCCAGAGGCCTACTTTCAAGTCCCACCGATCAGCCGTTTGAACTTGTTTTCGTTCTGCCAAGCGAAACTTAAGCTTAAATATATCCATTTTGATAGATTATTTGTTTGAAACATGGGTAAACGTAAAAAAAAAAACGTTTACGGGACCTCAAAGTGGCTTCCTAAGACAATTTCATTGCTCGGGAGCCTTACTTTCAAGTCCCACCGATCAACCGTTTAGACTTGTTTTCGTCTGCCAAGCTAAACTTATGCTAACATATATCTACACTGATAGATTATATGTTTGAAACACTTAAAACGTCAAAAAAAAAACTTTTACGGGGCCTCAAAGTAGCCTCCCGAGGCGATTCTTTGCTGTTCTTGAGCACAAAGTTTCAATTGGTCCCGATCAACCCCATCAACTCGTATTATTCTGCCTGGGCAGATTTAGGCTCTAATGCATTCGATTTGCTAGAATATGACAATGGAACATGATAAAAGTCATCGTCAATGGCATATGATAGCTAATTGTAGTAAGTGATAAGAAACGCGAAAACGTCATTTTTCATGAGAAATAACTTGAGGCTATGGTGGACTATGGTTCTGCCACTCAGACTAAAAGGTAGTATAGAGTCATGACAATAACTTCCGAGTAAAATTACGAGGTGCTCAGAGGTGCAAAAGATATTTTTTGGGTCCTACTTTTGCGATTTTATTGAAAAAAGTGACTATGTCTAAGGGTTAATCTAGAACATTAGATATGATGAAAAAGAACAGTTTCAGCATGAAACATCTTAAACTTATCTTGTATTTTGTGAATCAAGTGCCCAAACACTTTCAGGTACGGTGAAACGACGAAAACAAGCCCTTAAACACAGCACTGCCGCTCGGTAACTGGAATCGCACTCATAAAGTGCTCCGCGCGCCGCACTTCCCAGGCTTGTCACATCTTTATTAGTGCTTTAATCGAAGTGAAATTTTACAGGAGTCTTCTCTACAGTATGTACTATCGATCTACCTCTTAAAATCTAACTTTTTCCAAACTTCACTTTTTCGATTTATTGCCGCTTAAACCGGCTATTCGGACCATAGTGCGCCGCAGCGTGCCACGGCGCTTGAAGCAACTATTTCACACCAGAGGCTTAGGCTCTAATATTTAATCTCGTGGAGTCAGCGTTTTTCAACTCATGACTTTGAAATGTTTGCATACTCTGTATGAATTATTCTCATTTTAATTGATAAAAAAAAATAATGTGCGTTTTGTAAATATTAAAGTGATTCCGTACAAACTTCAGGATTTACAAAGCACACGAATTTCTACACAATTTCTTATAGCCTTTTATAGCCGATGGTGAAAAAGCAACAGCCAGGCGATAAAGTGTAAAGCCCGACGATAGGAACTATAGCCCGGCTGTATAATTTTTTATCGCTTCGTGTAGCCCGGCCGTATGATTTTTTCCACTTTCTACAGCCAACTATATGATTTTCAATCGCCTTCTTCAGTCGGCTATTAGAACTCCTATGGTACTTTGAAGCGCAGCTCCTATCGCCAATTTTTACCAGGGATGTACCTATTCCTCCAGACCATTTCATTTAGGCATTCGGCTATTCTAGTTGCCTTGATGGTCTGAATTCGCACCTCGGTCCCTAAATCCTTCACACTCGTTATTAAAGCGCCCAAGTACTTAAACTGCATTACTTGTTCAACTGCGGTACCGTCCACTACTATAAACATCGTATTGGATTTTTGCTGATGACTACGGAGTTTATGGCAAGCCTAGATTGTAGTTAGGTTCTTTCATGGGGGGAACTAGAGTACCTTTATAGACAGAGTATGGCCATTTCTGTTCCGGTTTTTCATTGGTCGCGTGAAAATAGGCTGACACGATGTTCTTACGGCCGTAAATAAACAAACACGATGGCTGTTATCAGCAAGCAAGTTTGAGGTTATGCACATTCTCCTATGATAAAGGTGAAAGGCGATTTAACAATGTTCTCGTGCGTTTTTCGTGTGTTATTCGTAGATATGCTAGTTTAAATTGTTACTGCTGTATAATTGAAATTTTTGGTCAAATTTAGATTCTTATCGATGTTACGGTGAGCCGCCATCTTGTTTGTTTATGTA
This sequence comes from Bemisia tabaci, assembly GCF_918797505.1. Lineage (NCBI taxonomy): Eukaryota > Metazoa > Arthropoda > Insecta > Hemiptera > Aleyrodidae > Bemisia > Bemisia tabaci. The sequence goes on along the minus strand of NC_092799.1, from coordinate 44,410,184 downwards.
CGGCCGTAAGAGCATCATGAAGCCTAAAAACTCGTTGACCAATCAAAAAGCGGAACAGTTTTCCTGTAGTAAAAAGATACGAGTGTCCATACTCTGTCTATAAAGGTACTCTAAGGGGAACGACCAAAGACATAAAGACGGAGTGCTCGTATCTAAAAGCACGGGGAAAAAGTGAAGCATGGTTTGGCGCTGGGTGCTTGTGTGAGTGTGTAAATGAGCGCGGGAATCCATGGCGGCAAACGGAAATTTGATTTGAACTTGTCCTCTTGATTTGTCCACATTTCTTCTTCGAAACGTATTTTAAATGCCTAAAACGAATATATTAAGAAAGTTGGGACTGCGTCAGTGCGTCCTATTATAATACACCTACTTTTGCTCGGTAACAGGCAGTAATATCAGATAAAGTTAGTTTTTCTTCTGCTCATGGTGGTTCTGCCGGTTCAAACAGGCCGTTACAGTCGTAGATGACAGTTACTCCCAAATGAAATTAATCGGTCGACGACGGACCAAAACTAACCTAAATTTATACAAATATGAGTGTGTAAGTGAATTTGGGCGAAAATCAACCTAAAATACTTTGTTTCCGCACTTTTATTTAGTTCCCGCCCTACATTTGAATTTCAAACTTGTCCCGATTTCGCCGCCAATCCTACAGCCAATAGTAGAGGTGATTGAAAAGAAGCTCTAGAAGCTTCATTTTTTGCTTTTAGTGCTCCGTCTTTATGTCATTGGTGTGTAAGTGAATTTGGGCAAAAATCAACCTAAAATACTTTGTTTCCGCACTTTTATTTAGTTCCCGCCCTACATTTGAATTTCAAACTTGTCCCGATTTCGCCGCCAATCCTACAGCCAATAGTAGAGGTGATTGAAAAGAAGCTCTAGAAGCTTCATTTTTTGCTTTTAGTGCTCCGTCTTTATGTCTTTGGTGTGTAAGTGAATTTGGGCAAAAATCAACCTAAAATACTTTGTTTCCGCACTTTTATTTAGTTCCCGCCCTACATTTGAATTTCAAACTTATCCCGATTTCGCCGCCAATCCTACAGCCAATAGTAGAGGTGATTGAAAAGAAGCTCTAGAAGCTTCATTTTTTGCTTTTAGTGCTCCGTCTTTATGTCTTTGGTGTGTAAGTGAATTTGGGCAAAAATCAACCTAAAATACTTTGTTTCCGCACTTTTATTTAGTTCCCGCCCTACATTTGAATTTCAAACTTGTCCCGATTTCGCCGCCAATCCTACAGCCAATAGTAGAGGTGATTGAAAAGAAGCTTCATTTTTTGCTTTTAGCGCTCCGTCCTTATGTCTTTGGGAACGACGATGCTATTCATTCGAAGAGGAGACCGTTTCCCGATTTCCCTTGCGCGAAAAAGGACGGTCCACGTGCCGCGGACGGGCGACGCGATCGAGTCATGCCGCGAGGTGTCCGTCTCCGGCGCCGTAATTAGCGTCGGGCGGGCGTCGCGACGCGACGAGGCGCGAGCTGGGTACTTTCGTTTTGCACGCGTCCAAAGTGCGAGGAGTGATGTAACCGGGCCCGGGCGTGTTTCATTCGCTCAGCGCACGACGCGACGCCACGCCACGCTCGCCTCTCCAAAGTCAGGAGTGCTCAATCGCGATTGTTCTCCCTTTTTTTCGGTCCTTCCTTTATCGCCCCCCACCTCGGGCCCGTGGCGCTTCCACGCGGCTTTTTCGGGTTTCCACGCCGGCCCCGTCGAAGGCCCCGGCGCTAATGGAAAACGACGCAGCGACCTCCAAATGTTGCCCGATCGCTCATGATTTTTCTTCATCTTCCTCTCTAGAAAAGCTGCATGAAACAAAGCTGACACACACTGGAAAAAAAAAAAAAAACACATTGGATCTAGAGTCCAGACTCTCGAAAACATTGACAAGAAAAAGGACTCTCGATTCGATCAGATTTAAGCTTAAATCAAAAGGAAACCCGCTCAAATTAAGAGGCTTGGTTCTTGATTCAAGCTTAAATCTGACTGAATCAAGAGTATTTTTTCTTGTCGATGTTTTTAAGAGTCTGGACTCAAGATCCAATGTTTTTTTTTCCAGTGCAATGAGAAATTTCAACCTAAAAGTTTGGTTAATACGAAAAGGAAAACCCATGAGAACCCTGCCCTTCGGTTGACAATTTCAAGAAAAACTGCCAGCTAGTTTTCTTGAAGAAATTTTATAGAAAAAAAAAAGAAAAAAAACGAGCGGTGAATACCAACGTCACAATCAGCGGTCACCGCATTACAAACCTGTCAGAGAGATGATTGTTGAAATTGATGGAAAAAGCGGTAGACCAAGAAAACACAGGAAGTGTGGAGAGAGCTTATCGGTTGCAATGTGTAGTTCCTATATACAAAGGGAGAAAATTATGAGGTCTCTCGTAATTCAATCTCCAGGTGAGCTCCGTAAAGCATAGGGTTATACGGAGAGAAGGTCTCACGCGGAAATTGAGATACGCCCTTACGTCAGAAAAGCGACGATTTGTCGATAGGAACCATCCGCTTCCACCAATAGGATCCCTCCATACCCCTTTTGTCTTCTTTGTCTGTAGCTTTGTCTACCAATTCCATCAATCAGGCCGTAGGCATACTTTTATCGAAGATCTCACGAATTTTCTAGAAAATCCGTATTAATAGCGGAAATCCGGCAACATCTTAATGTTCTTACGACGTTTTTCCTGAGTACGGTCAGAGCTCTTCATTAACTGGAGGATGACAATGTAGCGTGGAGCGCGGAGCCAGACGCTCGTCGCGTCGTGGCGCTTGGCTGATAAGGACGGAGCTAGGCCCCGGAGGTGACGGGTGGAGGAGCCGTCACGATAAGCGGTTCCCGCTCCTCCCTCTATCTTCCAACGTGCGTTATCTTTGGCCGACTAGCCGAGTTCCTTTTAAATCCTTTATTATTTTTAATCAATTGTCTATTTTATCGGCTCCGCTTCCGCCCATTTTGCCTCTGCCTCTGTTGCCGTGCCACAGGAGACGCCACGCTCGTCGTTTCGAGTCGAGGAGCAAGCGTAACGCTCAGCGGGCTGATTATTTAAATTGATAGACAAAGCGTTCGACAAAGAAGACATTGGGAGTATGGGGCGATCCTATCGGTTGAAATGCGTAGTTCTTATAGACTAACTTCGAGTTGAGGTGCAAGCGTAACGTTCAGCGGGCTGATTATTTAAATCGATAGACAAAGCGTTCGACAAAGAAGACATTCGGACAGGATGTCTACAAGTCCGGAAAGTCCGGAAATAGTACTAATTTTTTAAGGGCGATCCGGAAGTACTGAAAAAGTGCGGAAATTCCGCCAGAAGGTCCGGACTTTTTTTTTAATGTTTTGTCATTTTTGTCGCAATTTCAAATTTTTGAAATTTGTCTAATTTCGTCAAATGGAGATACTGAAAAAGAACTTGAGAACGTACTGAAAAAGTACTGTAAAAGTACTTATTCTTGACCAATCCTATTGGTTTAAATGGGTAGTTCTTATAGACTAAGGGGGTAAATGATGAACCTTCGAAAGTTGCCGAATCTCCTCTCAGAAAAGAGTTATTTTTGAAGAGAGTTATGAATATTTTTTCTTGAAATTTTCAGGAACTTTAGGTGAAATTGCGAACAAAATTTCCTGATAAATTTGAAAAAAAAAACACCTTTAAAATGTTCCCGGTAAATTTGACTTTCATTGAAGGAAATATGGCAACATCTGAACTTCTGAAGGCTCATACGGCGTTTTTCCTTAGCACGGCAGAATTCACCCCTCGCGCCCTCACCACTGTAGAGTAACACCTAGGAACGAGGGGTCCATCACCAGAAGAGACAATACATCAGCCTCCGTCCAGTAATTACGGAAATTCACGATACGCGGCTGAAATGCCGCAATAGATCAGTCTCCCGGGGAAGGAGGGGTGGGGGTTAAAAAGGCGTAAGGGGCTAATTGATGCGTAAACCGAGGCTCTAATTAGCGGTTGACAGGCGCGCGAAGCGATCGAGCGATGTCGTCGAGCGATGTTGCCGCATCGTGCGCGGAAACGCGGACTGCTCCACCGTCCTCGGAAAAACACCGTATAGGCATTTGGACGTTGTCAAATATCACCCGATTAAATTATCTTTTCTGACGGAAGTTGCGGATATTTCTCAATGAAATTTCCAGATACTGTAGAACGAAAAGACGAATAATATTCTCCGAGATATTCGGCACAAAATATTATCAACTTCAGTTGAAAATGTGTATATTTTTTTTTATAGAATATTTGGCAACTCCCGGATGTTGATACGACGTTCTTCGTTAGCACAGCAGTGCTGCCGGGCTAAGAAAGAACGCCGTTTGAGCCTTCAGACGTTGCCAAATTTCCTTCGATGAAAACCGAATTTACCGCGAAAATTGAGAATATTTTTTTCCAACGTTTTCAGACAATATTGTACGCAATTTAATCTTAAATATCTGAGAATTCCGAGGAAAAGTATGCATACATTTTGTCAAAAATACATGTTTTATCAAGGGAAATTTGACAACTCTCGAATGTTCGTACGGCGTTCTTCCTTAGCACTGCAGAGTGCCCGTAGGTGTAGTGACGGTTTAAATCGCTTTTGACTACTGGCAACACTGTTTTGGGGACTTGGACCGTTGCGGTTCCAGCCTCCTCGTCTGAAATGACCGCCGCGCCCGCGGCTCGCGTGTTTTGCGATATATCGATTGATCTGCCATTTAAACCTATGGAGAAGGATCGATAGACAGGGTGTTTGCAAGGAACGCCTTAATAATCGATTCTTTACCGTGGCTTCAAATGGGAAAATATCGATCATTGGTCATTCACGCGCCGCCATCGACCCAACTTGTACCTCGTGGTTTGTGATTACACTGCAAAGTGGCAGAACCACAAACCTAGATCCGACCGTGGAAAACACGTGACAAGAGAGTAGGTGTCTGGCAAAATCAATGTTGTCGGCGGTCCAGGAAACTGAAAAATTCAATGAAAGTCAGGGAATTTCTGACACAGTCAGGGAAGACCGGGAAATGTCAGGGAATTTTAATAAGTCAGACAAAACCTGGAAGTGTCAGGGAAGATGACGAAAATGGCAGGGAAAATCTTAGGTCACTTTTATTTACTCTCTGGAATGGGTTCAACGTTTCGGACGATAAATGTTGCCCAAAAACTCTTTCTAATTATGTCTTTTTTACCATCTGGCATATCTTCAATTGTCAGGGAATTCCACGAAAATTTGTCAGGGTAAACAGGGAAATGTCAGGGAATTTCATTTTCCAGACTCGGTGGCAACCCTGTCACAAGTATGCGTAACATTTGAATCAGTGAGTTCGAAAACGCACCAACTCGGGGAAAAAAAAATTGTTCAGGAAACACCTAAAACTGCGCAGCGGGCGAAGAAGTTAGTTTAAGAAAAACCTTTTTGGTGCCAAAGGACAAGTACTTAGAGACTTCGTAAAGCACCAAGTTGAAATCGATACACCATATTTGACGAAAGAGAATTATTAAGCGTTTAAAAATTTCCGAGTTGGTGTGTTTGCGTTCTCACAGACTTTCAGATATTGATTTTTCATAGTGTGCCCTGAAAAAGTTATATTTTTCGACCTGGATAGCGCTTGAATATATATATAACTTGTTGGTATAAGGTATACTGAACCGAAAAAAGAAAACCGCAAAATCGGATGGTCACCCGTTTCCCTTGAAATGGCCAAAAATTGGTACTTCCAATGAAATACCTCGATTTTTCCCTTTTCCCGTCTCTGTTTCGAGCACTACCGCTTGCAATTTTGAAATTTCCTTTTGCAAGCAGATGCTTCTATCCATAAGTGTTACTAAACCGTAGAAAAGTGAAAATCGAAAAAACCCGTGTTGGTGTGTTTTCGAACTCACTGATTCATTTCTGATATGCGCAACTTCAAACGTAATTTCCTTTCAATCTTTTTCAAATCGGCTGTATCCCTTGTTCGCAAGAGGCCCATTCCGAATAAACCTCGCAACAGCACGCTAGTGTCACTTCTCACTCGAGTCACGGTAATTATTCTTTAAGTACGAATTTCGTGCTTCTCTTCGAAAACACTCAAAGCGTGAGTCAACAAAAAGCTCCATCCAGATAAATGACGACTCCCTCCCCTCTTCCTCGTATGTATATCTTCGCTCTGCGGTCCTCGAGTATACCCGAAAATTTTCGGTCACGAATGTAGTTGAGACATTTTTTTTGTGAGGGAATGACGCAGGTCATGATCGTAGGACCCTGAAAAACAGGAAATACTGGGACTCGCCAGGAAACGGAGGGAAATTTCGTCTCTCTGCTCTCAGAGATTATTTAGTTCATAAATTTGATGGTCCCCCCTGACTCAGCCCTGCGAAGCTTCCCGAAAGATGGGGGGAAAAATACTTTTGAGCTTGGGAGACGAGTCTACTTTTTTCCGAATAGGCAGAATGAATAAAAAGCAAGATCATTCCGAATTTTCAAAGGAGATTTCTTGCTCCCAAAAATCAGATATATATATCAGGGAAGCCTTTTACCAGGGAATTACCTTTGAGCTTGGGAGACGAGTCTACTTTTTTCCGGATAGGTAAAGGAAAAAGCAAGATCATTCCGAGTTTTCATAGGAGATTTTTTGTTCCCAAAAATCAGATATATATATCAGGGAAATTCAAGGTCGACGCCCTGTGAGATCCTTCAAAAGTCTTTTTGGAACTCTCTATCTATACTATAAGCTCCAAGACCTCCTAATTTTGCGAAACTGGTAACGCTTAGTTCCAGCGTTCTACCGGGCCGATTTTCATGATTTTTGCGGCTATCGACGGGCAATTGTCTCTAGATAAGCCAACTCTTTTCAGATTTTCAAAATATGGCCCAGGTTTTTTTATATTACGTGGTAAAGTTCCGAATTCTCCCATTTAAACAATGTAAATTTACACTTTTTGTCATAGTTCGTTTGAGCGTTCTACCGGCCCGATTTCCATGATTTTTGCGTAAATCAACAGGTAATAGGCCCTAGATGAGCCCGCTGTAATCAGATTTTGGAAAAAGGACCCAGGTTTTTTTAAAATCACGTTATAAAAGTGAGTGAGTTTACAGAATGCTCCGGTACTGCTACCGCTATGCGCGGGAGGATACGCAGTGGTCGAGGAGGTTGCGCAGTAGCTGTGTAGCCTGCGCATCAGCTCTACACTTATCTACACAAGATTCGCCCCCTAGGACGCATGTCGAGCGGTGGCCGAGTCGTCTAAGACGTCGAAGGCGTCCTCTTTAAAATCGGTGTGGGTTCCGATCCCCGACTCCTGATATTTTAATTATTACCTGACTATCATTGTTCATTGTTTTACTGCAATATTTCATCAAGCAGTCATTCCAAAATGCGTCCTTTTAATTTTAAAGTAATTTTAAGTAAAGTTTAAAATTAAAGTATACCTCATATCGTAATTTTTCATGGGAAAAATAAAACGAACACTGATAGAAGGGTAAAAATAGGGCCGCGAAGCGGCCCATTGATGGCGCGGAGCGCCTTCGGGGGGTTGGGCCGCGTAGCGGGCAGGGGGCGTAGCCCCCTAGTGTTTTAAATAAGAGGTGATTCTATATGTTCAGTGAATCACACGAGTCTCATAGATAAGGTGACTTATAAATTTTAAAAGAACTGCGCCGTTGTAATTTAACGCTTTAAATTTCTTATGAGCCCAAGGCGATGCCTCGCACGACACTTTAAAATTATTTTTCACGTAATATTGGGCCACAGTAGTTGTGGACAAACTGAAAAACATCCTCAAATAATTCTAAAGATAAAGACTATAGACAGCTCATATCTTTCTGACAGATGAGGGTTTGTCATGGACTCGAATCAACTTTGGACCTGCGGCGTTGGTATTTTCCACCTTCGAATCTGATATTTAATTTTCCTGATGAGAAATAACATCATATCAGGGCACATATTTTTATCAGCATGGAATTCAATAGTCTGTATGAACATAAAAGTTTTAAAAATTTAGTTAAAAATAATACGAGGACTCAAAGATTGATTTTGTTACTAAATGTAAAGTCGCAAGATTTCCAAACTCATTAATGTCTGTATACCTTAAGGTAAAGGAATCGATGAGTTTTAAAAACAGTCTTAATCCGTGAGTAAAATCAAATGTTGAAATAATGGACCACTAGACAAGGTACGAATTTCAGCATTCTGATACAGGTTTCTTAACCAAAATTTCACGTAGAACACGATGCGCACAACAAAAATTACCGAAATCAACTCCTTACGAAGATATTCAATAATTCTTGATGCGTGAATTCAAACCACCCGCTCATGAAAACTCAATGCTCTACGTGATTCACATCGCGCGCTAAACGTTTATCATGACAGTCTCTGCGATATAAAAATCTGGCAACCTCAATCTTGACGCTTTGGCTCAGCTATAGCAAATTGCTTCTAGTTTGAACAACACATGGTGGGAAATGAACATTGCTCGATTGAGAAGATAGCTGAAACCGTTGTAGTGCGCGATTTGAGTCACGTAGAGGTTTGAGTTTCTTGTCAGCGGGCAGTTCAAATTCCTCGTAACCAATGTGAAATAAAAACGTTAATATCTTCGTTAGGAGTTAGTTTCCGTCATTTTCGTTGCGCGAATCGTATTCTGCGTGAAATTTTCGTTGGGAAACATGTATCAGAATCCTTTAATTCGTACCTTGTCTAGTGGCCCATTGTGCCCCAGAAAATAAAATAAAGTCGATTTAAAGTTGTTTTTTGAACCAAACAATGTTAAAATATTATCATTTTTCGATGGGCCCATTTTTCGTTCAATTTTGTCAACGACTTTCGGGTAGAATAAGACGTGACGGGGCTTCTCAAGCTAAAATCTCAAAAGTCAACATAAACAACGCATTCGATGATGTTGATAATAACGCCTTACTTAATATACAACTGTTTGCACTCGATGGACGCGCGTGTTGCGTTTGAAAAAAAATGAAGGCGCTGTTGCCACTCTAACCCTGAAGCAATGCAGGCAATAGTGTGTGTGGCGTGCTGGTACGAATATGTAGCAAGATGAAATGCTCGGATTAGAATTGTTGGGAAAGGACAGGAAAGGATAGTTTTGCACGATTTTCATATATTCTGGTATTACACCTCTCCGGTATGGTATTACATCATTTGAATCGTGTCGTGTGAAAACCACTTCTGTCCATTTTTCCAGCTATCAGTTTTTTAAGTTTATAATACTTTTCAAGAGTTGATACATAAAAGTGGTGCAAAGACTCGTTTTGGGATTAAGATAACACTAAATCGAGTATTAACACCTTTTTTATGGTTGCATCTATCTCTCAAAAGTAATTATCAACCCCAAAAAACTCAAGACTGGAAAAATTGACATTAGAGATTTTCGCACGACTGAATGGGTCAGTTGCGCTGGGCACAGAATTGCGTTTTGATGCTTGATTTTTGTAGATCAGCTAAAAATATTCAGATCCGTCCAAACCGCAACTTTCTACGTTCAACATTAATCGAGATATCGCCCTTTGAAAAGTCGCGTTTTTGACGTCATCCATCGCGGTAGTGACACCCTTGATTTCTTCCATCTTGCTTTTATCCGCGTTTCACGTAGAGTAATCAGTGCTTATGTGTGTCTCCTTGACCGATAAAACCAAGGTGGAAGAAACCAAGGGTGTCACTACCGCGGTGGATGACGTCAAAAACCCGACTTTCAAAGGGCGATATCTCGGTTAATATTGAACGTAGAAAGTTCCGGTTCGGACAGATCTTAATATTTTTAGCTTATCTACTAGAATCAAGCATCAAAACACAATTCTGTGACCAGCGGAACTGACCCATTCAGTCGGTCAACAAATGCCGATTTTGAACGATGAACATGACAAGTTCCATTTGTTAGAAAAGGTAGACGATTTTCAATGCAAAAATGATGCGACCTATTATTTCAATTTTCTTGCAATAAATTTCAACAAAAGGACCCCCTTCAAACAGTGAGTAGACAACATGCACAACACTCCACTACAACAATGAATTGATCGCAACCTATGCTACTTGGGTGAGAGGTTAGTTTTGAATTTTGAATCAATTTTCAATAGACGTCGCACGCCCATCTTGAACAACTCGGGTGGAATCGTACGATAAGAGTCGGGAAAATGCTCTGACGAGCCGCGGCGGGGGCCGCACAGTGGATCAAGTCAATCAGAGTGGTCAGACATGAACTTTTTAACTAAAACTGCAAATTTTGATGTTTATTCCGTCGCATTTTAAACTCCTAGGGGTGTTTTTTGAAGAAAATTTTACGAAGAAATCAATGGAACCACTCTTAGAACCTCACACTGAAAAAAAAATCTCGGTGTATTTACTAAGAAAAGGGTAAAATTACCAAGAATTCAGGGTTCTATTTGATCCCAGTTTTTTCTTGGTAAAATCGCCATTTATGGAATTGGTAATTTTCCCGAGAAATCTCGGTAAAATTATTGACTTTCTCGGTAATTTTACTGGACCGCGGTAAAAACGCCAATATTTTTTATCGATTGTGGTAGAATTACCGAGATAAAATGGCAAAGTTACCGGGAATTGATTACCAATAAAAGTGGTATTCTTACCTGAAAAAAACAGTAAAAATACCGGCTTTAGGTAAGCTTACCAGTCTGTCTTGGTAAAGTTACCAATAATTCGTAAAAAAAGTGAGATGGTAAAGGTACCAACGGACCTTGGTAAAAACGCCGAGAATTTTTTTTCAGTTCATCTCTCCTATTATCTCGATACACTGTGCGCCGGAGCATACTGATTATTAGTGTCGGTCTAATTGGTCGGCTCATTCGGTCGTGCGGCTCCCAGGCGTCCGGACTAATTTGTTGTTTATTAATTCGCTCGTTGCCTCCAATTGAGCGGCCAACACTGCCCAGTCATAACTCCCATAATCGTAATTAACCTTAATTATCCAGCTGAGATATGGATATAGTCCCAGCATCGTCCCCAGTCCGGGCCGGGCCCGCACCGTCGAAAATCTAGGGGTCGCTAAACGCACGCTTCCTACCGTCGCCGTGAAAATGGGTTTTCAATTTCAGGCCGGAAGAGAAAACTGCGTCCGATTTAAACAGAGTACCTTTATAGACAGAGTATGGTCATTTGTATCTTTTTACTACAGGAAAACGGTGCCGCTTTCTGATTGGTCAACGAGTTTTTAGGCTTCATGATGCTTTTACGGCCGTAAGTAAACAAACAAGATGGCGACTCACCGTAACGTTGATAAGAAGCTAAAATTTGAAAAAAAATTTCAATTATACGGCAGTAACAATTTAAACTAGCATACCTACGAATAACACATGAAAAACACATGAAAACACGGTAAAATTGCCTTTCGCCTTTATCACAGGAGGATGTGAGATGTGCATAACCTCAAATTTGCTTGCTGATAGCAGCCATCTTGTTTGTTTATTTACGGCCGTAAGAACATCGTGACAGCCTATTTTCACGCGACCAATGAGAAACCGGCACAGAAATGGCCATATTCTGTCTATAAAGGTAGATTTAACAACCTCCAGCACAAATAAAAGTTCTTCTTCATTTTTTTTTTGGTAAGGGGGGGGGGGGGTGTCAATGTACCGTAATTGGTAGTCGCGGAAAAAGGGAGGCTTTGAAGGCAGGATTTTCTTAGTTGAATAGAAAAATTGCATTTTAAGGAGGTAGGGAAGGCCTTTGCTGGCCTATAGTAATTCAGTCAACTTTGATATCCCTTTTCGCAGGAATTTTGAGTATTTTTTCAAAAACTTTTTTGTGCTAGATTCCATAGGGTCTCTTGATCAAAGTGACTCGTGTTTTTTTCGAATTTTGCAAAAATTGAAAAGTATGTCTTTTTCCAGAAAATTGTAACTTTAAAAACCCATATAAATTTCGGAAAGCTTGTTTTGGAGGTGGACTCTCAGGATATCGTGGGATATCCCCTCCATCACGACCTCAACTTCGAGAGCTTTTCATGAATTTTAGCGTTTGTTCTAGAGAAAATCAATGGCACCATCGTATTTCTCGCGAAATTTTTCAACGGTATCAGCGCTTAAATCGCAAATTCCTAACTCATGCAAGAGCTCCATTTCGATACGCGGGCTTGAAGATTCCAGGAAATTTGACATCCCTGTCGGTTAGTTAGTATCGCTTCCCTCTGGGTAATAAAATCGGTGGGAGCCGGCGGGTTTACGTCGGCGTCGAAGCAGAAAGTTGTCACCTGAAAGTGGGACTGGTCGGAACCCAATTCACCACTAAACTGAATTCGCGGCATGCGACCATGGAGGCGAACGTTTCCTAACTGGCGGCCAAACTTCGCCGTCGGTTAAACGGCACTTGTTGTCCTCCCCAGTGGCGTGGCGTGAATTGCGATATATCGATTGTTCTGCCATTTGAACCTATGGTAAAGAATCGATTATTGAGGTGTTCGCTGCGAACACCCTGTTTATCGATCTTTTTCCATAGGTTTAAATGGCATAACAATCGATATATCGCAATTTACGGCACGCCACTGCACTTGTTGTCCTCCCGAGCATGAACACGAGGTTTCGGCTTGCATATTTATGCCCGAGCATTGTTCCGCCAACTATCCCAGCTGCAAACTGCATTCAACTTCTAGCTCCGCTCGCGCTAACGTGACCCGATGACGTAATATCAACGGATGAAACTCGATTTAATTTCGATTTTCACCGGAAGAGTGAACACATCGCGGAGGAAATGTTTTCATCCGAATGAAAAGAGCTTCCGTTGAATATTTAAAATATCTAGGATCTCTGCAGGAGTGCAGGGCCCTTGTAGGTCTGGAGAACAAGAAAGTCGGGAAATGTAGGGAAGGAAAATAAGGAAAATAGACAGGGAATGTATCCCCCAAAATTTTGAAAATGTTCAAATTATGAACTAAAAATTGAGGCGTTGGGTGCAGAAAGAGCATTTCTTGGTCGCGGTGTTTCGCCCAACGCCCAACCAAACTAGAGTTTTAGCGAATCGCAGTCGGCATCTGTAAAGATGGAGCTGCAAGAAAACTTTTTCTTCGTATTCTACCAAGTATAACATATTCAGGACACGGGATTGCCGGATTATAATGCAACTGTACGCTCTATATTGGCGCGAAAGTGATTTGAACTCGTTTGCAACGTGCAACTTATTCGTATCATTGACGCTCCCTTTTGTGCTCCGCGCTCGATCAGTTCGCCTTCAATGCTGTAAGTAGGCAATGTGAGCGGCTTTGGAGCTGTAATAGTTGTATGCAGCAGTTTGGCCGCTTTCATTCGTTTTTAGCATAGTTTTAGTGGAATACTGTCCAGGGTGACTACGAGTCCAGAATTTCCGGAAAGTCCGGAAATAGTACCGATTTTTTAAGTGGGGTCCGGAAGTACCGAAAAAGTGCGGAAATTCCGCAAAAGGTCCGGGACCTTTTTCATTTTTTGGTCAATTTTGTCTCAATTTGAGCGAGAAATTCCAAATTTTGAAATTTTTCAAATTTTTCAAATTTCATCCAATGGAGGCACTGAATAAGTACTGAATTTTTCTATTTTGGAGGTACTGAATTTTTTAGGAATGTACTGAAAAAGTACTGTAAAAGTACTGATTTTTAGCCCGCCTGTTTTAGTAGACACCCTGCTGTCGCTTCGCGTACTGTGTTTTGTACTCGTTCCAACCAATTCGCCTCAGATATTTTGATTAGGTCGCGTGCGTCACTTGAGAGCGAAATTTCTGCCACCGAATAGTGCAGTTTTTATTTCAATGTTTGCTTTGGCAATTGGAATTTTAAGCACTCCTTCGTGTTTATAAACATGCAAGTCGCGTGACTGCTCTAATCCATATTAATTCCTTTTTTGTTTAATTTTTACGGAACCATGAATTTAATCAGTGTTAATGCTTTTTAAGTACATGTATTTTCGTGGTATTTCATTGATTGGTCATTCCGTTCCGTTAGTATGTCGCTTTTTAGAAAAGCGACGGAAGTCAAAAAAGGAAGACAGTTTACCTCATTGTGAACATGTCGCGGACTTGACGCCATCGGAATATAACATTCATTTTCATAACATTTAATGTAAAAATCGCAACTGGTTGAACCTTGCCCTTATATTTTACCCCAGCAAGTACCGCAAGGTTACTCCACCCCATATTGCTCCACCGTCAATGACGAATTTGTAATATTTAAAATGCAAACGAATTTTTTCATAATGAAAGTTGTTGAATATTTTAAAACTACCAAGTTTCCGTTCGCTCATCTCACTGGTCGTTACTGGCGCACTCGTTTATTATAAAGTTGTGTGCTTTTTCTGGAGCTTTTATCTCGCACTTAGGGCGAAACAGTGATGCCTCTGAATGTGCCCGAAGACAAACCTCATTTTTCTCGAAAAAGTTGTGCGGTACGCCCAAATATTTCTGTTGACTCTGGAAATTTACGCCTCGTCGCCGTAACCCAGTGTGATCACAAATAGATTTCTATTTTTAATCAGTCGATTTCCTTCGAATAACGCACGCCGTGAAGTCTAATCTTTAGGGGTACTAAATATCAGGATCGTGGTAAAATGCTTCGGATTTAGAGAGGTTTGATGAGGAGCATAGACTTTATTCGTTCTCTCTTTTTTTTCATTTATTGACGAAACGCCCTTGAGTAATTTTCAGAGGCATTTAAACAGGTATTTCAAGTTGTCTTTTTTCTTTGGAACTCCATTTAATCTTTCATTTTTTGTATTCGGGTGTTTGCTTCGTATAATTATTCAAAATGTATTTCTTACTGCAAACTATAGTCTGATTGTAAGTTATATTCACAATTGGACTACATCAAGCAATAAGGAACTACACTTTTTGGTGCATCTATAAAAGACTGTTATTTTCTGAGGGAGCCCTGTGGTAACACTTCGAATGAGAAGGGCGCTAGGGGAGTCCGGGGGGGCTTCTCCAAGAATTTTTAAAATTTAAAAGCATCTAAGTACTATGCAGTTCCCTTTCCTCCTTCTTTCTTTCTCTCTTCCCTTTTTACTTCCTCCTCTTTTTCGGGCGAAGGGAGGGTGGCATACGTCCCTTACGCCCCCGTTTCTGAAATGAGCACCCCTGATTGCGTAAAGTAGTCAAATTCTTGTTTTTTCTCATATGTTTCTATTTTTTAGGGTGTCTAGCATCAGGATTTTCCGATTTTCCCGATTCTGGAATTGAGGTCAGTAAGGATTTGAGGAAAAATCGGTCATAAAATCGGGATTTGAGAAAAGTCGGCCGTCCGATCCAATTTTTTTTTTATCGAGCTATTTTTGTGAAGCTACATTCGCCTTGCGTGAAGGAAATGCGCTCCGCAAAAAATCAGGATTTGGAAAAATTATGAAATCAGGATTTAGGAGTCAGAAATCAGGTCAAATCAGGATTTCCCAAAATGTAACAAAACTAGACTCCCTGTTTTTGTTTCATCCGCATGATTTACCTATCCTCACTGGAAAAAAAGTAGCTTGGATCAAGCATGATGATTCTCGAATTTGCCGCCAAGAATTTCTTTTTGTCTTGCTTTAAGCTGACTTTTTCTTGATACAAGAAAAATGATGCTTGGGTTAAGCAAAAAGTAGCTTATATTGACCAGGAAAATTCTTGATTTAAGAAGAAATGCTTCTTGGCGGCAAATTTAAGATCCTTTTTTGTCAGTGCACCTTGTTCGTAGATGCGATTGGCTATTTTGACTGATGATTGAATTTGTTGTGTGGTTGCAGACGGAGAGCGAATGCTCAGAGCGGGGCGAGGAAGCGGCCCGGCTGACGGGGGGCGAGGGGGACGAGTGCAGCCCCTCGGCAGAGGAGGACAACATGTCCTACTGCGAGTACCACGACATCCCGCCACCCCCGGACGGAGGCTACGGCTGGGTCATCGTCTTCGCCTCCTTCCTCAGCAACATGATCGTCGACGGCATCGCCTACACCTTCGGCATCTTCCTCCAGGAGTTCGTCAAGCACTTCGGCGAGAGCCAGGGCAAGACCGCCTGGGTCGGCAGTCTCCTCTCAGGAATGTACCTCAGCGCCGGTAAGTCACCACCCCCACATATGTAGAGTACCTATATTGAGAGAGTATGGCCCAGAGACAAGAGACCCTCCAGTAGTATCTTGGCCATGGTGGAAGCTTTTACTTTCGGAACTTCAGCATTCTACCGTTGACTTACCTAGATGGTTGATGTTCAACAACGTGTTGGCAGTTTCGTTTTGCAAACAAGCCGAAAATGGCCGACGTTTGGGAAAGTTGTTTGGCTCATGACGTCATCCGAAGCTCATCATCGACCATGTAGGTAAGTCAACAGCCGAAACTAGGGTGATGACTGTTGCTCCCTAATAATTGTCCATAAGGAATTGTTGAAACCCCGAAAGTAAAAGCTTCCACCTGTCGCTAGGAGGCCAGTGGAGGGTCTCTTGTCTCTGGTATGGCCACTGGGCCCCATGGAGAGGCTTGGGACCCAAAAATGGCGGTGCTTTGTTTTGGTTTTTGTGGATGGGAGGGGGGTCATTGCCAACTTTTGACGGTTATCACCAACCGCACTTGCTGCCAACCTTACTACATCTAAGATAATTTTTCTCAAAAATTGCAAACGATTAGCCTTAAAAATATGTAAAGATGTCGCAATAGTGCATTTGAGTAAATTTCTCGTCACGATAAGCAAAGAAAACTACATTTTGAGTCATTTGGCATTAGATTAATTTATGGCGTCCGCCATTTTTGGGTCCTAAGGGCTCCATTCAGCCTAAGATGGCTGAGCCAATCAGGGGTGGTAACACCAGTGGCCATACTCTCTCAATATAGGTACTCTACACATATGGAAAGTGATATTTCAAAAGGCTCCAATAGATCTCACAAAATTTGAAATCTATTAATTTTAATAATTCATGGTGTCTAGAACTGCACTCGGAGAAAAAAACTTCGTGCGTGGGACCCGAAGTTTAGGTCATATGGATCTCTGAAGTTTTCGGATCGAGCACCCGAACACTTCAGGTCCAGCTGCTGAGGTTTGGATCACACATCTGAAACTTCAGTTCTTACGTCTGCTTACGTCTGCTCGGCAAGCTTCGTGACGTTGAGAAAAAAAAATCTTGAATACACCTGAATATTTTTTCACATCCTTGAATTGGGGGCTATCCGACATCTCCCAAATACACTTAAAAGCCCTTTAATCCTTTACTAAGTGTCCGCCGTAGGACATGAAATACTTAACTCTAAAGCTCCCCTGGTAAAAATTGGCAGTAGAATCTGTGTTCCAAAATACCATAGACCTACAGCCGGCTGTAAGATTTCCAATAGCTTCTATAGCCGGCTACACAATTACTTAGAGCCTTTTATAGCCGATGGCGATCAAGCAACAGCCAGGCGATAAAGTGTATGCTAAACGTTACTAATTACGGATTCTAGGACCTAGTGAGTTTTTGGACTACTGCTCTCTTTTTGGGCCGTAGTATCTTGATTTATTTTGCGAGGAAAGCTCCGTACTTTTGAAGGATGCCTGCCATTCCTAATATATTAGAGCGCCTTCAGTTTCGTATGATACTGTGCAATACCTCTGGTGTGAAATAGTTGCTTCAAGCGCCGTGGCACGCTGCGGCGCGGCAGGCGGGCAGCTAGCGCTTTGGCGCCTACAAACCTAACAGGGATACTTCACGCGTTGCGCAATGCGTGAAGTATCCCTGTTAGGTTTGTAGGCGCCAGTGCGTCGCCGCTCCGCTTTGTGTCAGGCTCTAATATTTAATCTGGCGGAGTCAGCTTTATTCAACTCATGATTTTGAAATGTTTGCACATCCTGTATGGATTGTTCTCATTTTAATTGATGAAAAAAAATATGTATTGAAGGAAAATATAATGTGTGTTTTGTAAATATTAAGGTGGTTCCGTATCAAACTTAATGATTTCCAAAGCACACGAATTTTACACAATTTCTTATAGCCTATTATAATCGATGGCGAAAAGCAAGCGGCGATAAAGTGTAAAGCCCGGCGATAGGAACTATAACCCGGCTGCATGATTTTTTATCGCTTCGTATAGCCCGGCCGTATGATTTTCTACGCATTCTACAGCCAGCTATATGATTTTCTGTAGCCTTCTTTAGCCGGCTATAAGAATTCCTATGGTATTTTGAAACGCAGCTCTTATTGCCAATTTCTACCAGGGTCGTATTTTTCGACCTCCTCCTCTCCTTCGTCGTAACCCTCTTGTGACGCTTACTGTACCGAAGCAATAGGAGAAGTCGGGACAAAATCTGGAAACTTTGAAAGCTTATATTTTCGGAAGTATGAAACAAAAAAGTTTAAGAGAGGTTCCATTCACGGAGAAAAAATCCTCGTGCGTGGGACCCGAAGTTTAGGTCATATGGATCTCTGAAGTTTTCAGATTGAACATCTGAACACTTAAGGTCTAGCTGTCAAGGTTCGGATCACACGTCTGAAACTTCAGTTCTTACATCTGAAGTACTTCGGTTTTCACATCCGAAAACTTCGGGTCTCACATCTGAAGTACTTCAGATGTAAGAACTGAAGTACTGCAGATGTAAGAACTAAAGTTTCAGATGTCTAACCTGAACTTCGGCAGCTAGACCTTAAGTGTTCAGATGCTCAAACTGAAAACTTCAGAGATCCATATGACCTAAACTTCGGGTCCCACGCATGAAGTTTTTTTCTCCGTGTTGGTTTTCTCGTGAAATTTTCTTTCAGAGACACCCTTTGAAACTGAATTTGTGACAAAATAGACATACAAATTTAAAATTTTAGCCAAAAATTTCATATCCGACCTGTTCAGTTAGTTCGTTCCACTGCGGGTCCCTATCTTTCAACACGTAAAACCGAAGTGCGGAACGCTCTCCTCTACCGCACGTAGGGAAGAATTGACGACGATAGAAGTTTGTTTTTCAGATTGTTGGAGTCATCCACGAGAAAATATTGTAAATGTAATTTTTGATTTCAGGTCCGGTGGTAAGTGCCCTGACCAACAAATTCGGTTGCCGAAAGGTGTGCATCACAGGAAGTATCGTCAGTTGCCTCGCTTTCGTTCTCAGTATCTTCTCGGCTAACGTCAATCAGCTCATGCTCTCCTACGGGGTTCTCGGAGGTAAGATATATATTTTTATCAAGATATTAAGATGAAGGAAGGGCACCAGCGGGCCGATTATTGCAATGGACCACTAGACAAGGGACGAATTCAAGCAATCTGATACAAGTTTCTCAACCAAAATTTTACGTAGAACACGATTTGCACAACGAAAATTACTGAAACCAACTCCTCATGAAGATATTTACGTTTTTATTTCACATTGGTTACGAGGAATTTGAACTGCCCGCTCACAAGAAACTCAAAGCTCTACGTGAGTCAAATCGCCCACTACAACGGCCTCAGCAATCTTCTCAATCGAGCGATGTTCATTTCCCACCATGTGTTGTTCAAACTATAAGCAATTTGCTATAGCTGAGCCAAAGCGTCAAGATTGAGGTTGCCAGACTTTTATATCGCAGAGACTGTCATGATAATTTTTAGCGCACGATGTGAATCACGCAGAGCGTTGAGTTTTAATGAGCGGGTGGTTTGAATTCACGCATCAGGAATCATTAAATATCTTTGTAAGGACTTGATTTCGGTAATTTTTGTTGTGCGCATCGCGTTTTACGTAAAATTATAGATAAGAAACATGTATCAGAATGCTGAAATTCGTACCTTGACTAGTGGTCCATTAATAGACAAAGCGTTGTACAAAGAAAGATAAAAGGGATATGGAGGGATCCTATCGGTGGAAGCGGGTGGTTGCAATGGACTGAAGAAGTAGGTAACAGATTAAACTAACGGCAACCCACGAGAGACCCTATAGTTAGTCCATCATTTACTCCCTTAGTCTATAGGCACCATCCATTTCAACCAATAGGATCGCTCCAAACTCCCCATGTCTTCTTTGTCTATCAGTTTCAATTATCAGCCCGCAGAGAAGGAGAAAACATTGCTAGGATTGGCCACTTAACCATGAACGAATTTTAACTTTCGAGTACATTCTTCTAGGGGTAAATGACGCGTAGAACACGATGCGCACATTAAAAACGCGGAAATATTTCACGAATTTGTATTTCCTGAAATTTTGCCACCCTGGGCGCAGACGATGGAGCAGAGACCCTGAAGCATCGTCAGGTAATTTAATCCGTGACTAGACTAATTGCCGTTATCTAGGTGCTCGAGAATGACAAGTCCAAGACGAAAGCTCCGGAATTTATAGACAGGAGTCTAGAGAGATAATAAAGATAGCGTCGAGAGGGCGGCCCTCCGTAACGTCGCGCCGCCGTTTTATGGAAAAACGCCTTATGAATATCCCAACGTTGTCGAATCTCTCCCGTTTAAATACCAATTATTATAAACTCTTGCGATTTTCTCCTAGTTTTTCAAGAGAATGCTCCTTTTGATCTGGCTAGGATTCATACCACCGTCACGTATTACAGAAGGGGAGAAGTCGATGGATACTCTATAGGGAATAAAAGGTAGCGATAAATATTTAAAAACAAGTTGACAAAACTTGTGAATTTTAAAAAGACAATTTCTTGTTTTTAAAGAAACCGTTGAATTAACCTTTTGTGGGTGTTTTTCTGATTGAAATTTACGACGGATAAAATTTAGGTAAAAAAATAGTTAAACGAATTCCTTTGACACACAGTTTTTACTGCGTAACTTTGATACATTTTTTCACTCAAATTTTGCTGGACCTAAACATAGGAAAAAAGAACGTGTCAAACTCTTTTAATTTCGACAGTTTTTGGAAAGTTCAACTCATGTTCTTTTTATTCTCCTTTCCCTTTCTTCATCTCTCTTTCTTCCCCAAGCAAACTGAATTTGCATTATTTCTGCGTAGATCATTAGGGTGTCTATCAGTCCGGAAATACGATAGCACTGATTATTTAAAGGCGGTCCGGAAGTACCGAAAAAATGCGGAAATTCCGCAAGAAAGTCCGGAATTTTTTTCCTTTTTTGGACATTTTTGTCGCAATTTAAGCCAGAAATTTAAATTTTTGAAATTGTTCGAATTCCGTCAAATGGAGGTACCTACTGGCGAAGTCCTGAATTTCTCCGTTGGAGGAGGTACTAAATCTCTTGGGAATGCACTGAAAAATTACTGTAAAAGTACTTATTTTTGACCAGCCTGTTTAAGTAGACACACTGGAAAAAAACACATTGGATCGAGAGTCCAGACTCTTGAAAACACTGACAAGAAAAAATACTCTTGATTCAATCGGATTTTTGCTTGAATCAAAACGAAATCCGCTTAAATTAAGAGGCTTGGTTCTTGATTTAAGCTAGATTCTGATTGAATTAAGAGTACTTTTTCTTGTCGATGTTTTCAAGAGTCTGGACTCTAGATCCAATGTGTTTTTTTTTCCAGTGCACCCTGATTGAGTACGTTTCACGCAAGTTGCTGAAATTTCATGCGACTTTACACCTCCGCGAAGAATCGGCTGAGCAAATGAGCAATAGGGTTATGCTAATGGCGGGTGAGGGAGTAGTGCAAGCGTCACGCACTCGAGGCTCGTCCCGCCCTTGCCTTGGATGGCTCTCCAGTCCTAACCCGATAAGACTGTTTGCCCGCACTCGAAATTAATTGCACTTTCTTCCACTGTCATAAATTCATTCTTTCCTCCTCGTTTCATTCACCAGAGTGGAGATCTGGATAGGCCACTATGTTGCTCGTTAACTATGTAACCCGTCATTGATGATCTTGGAGTACCCACCCGCCACTCGACACACGAGCGGCTTTTAATCCCTTTTCCCGGGTTTTTTCTCCAACCTCCTCCTCTCCCCCCACCCTCTCCCCTGTGCGTAACCGCCTGTTCACCGCCTCAGCGACTAATTTCCGCAGCGGAAATCCAGGATTCCGTGAAAGGTCTAAGAAATTATATGAGAATTGCGCGACTAAAAACCTTACTCTGGAAAAAAAAACATATTGGATCTAGAGTCCAGACTCTTGAAAACATTGACAAGAAAAAATACTCTTGATTCAATCGGATTTTTGCCTAAATCGAGAACCAAGCCTCTTATTTTGAGCGGATTTCCTTTTGATTTAAGAGTGTTTTTTCTTGTCGATGTTTTTAAGAGTCTGGACTCTAGATCCAATGTGTTTTTTTTTCCAGTGTAACATCTGCTACAAGAATGCGCGAATTCAAAAGGAAGTTTTAAGGTAGAAGTTTGGCAAAACAGGAAACAGTTGGAAAATAAACGCATTTTTATGTTAACGCTAGTTTAGGTTAGTTTGTTGACAAGTCATCGATATCTCACCCTCTGATGAAGTGAAAATATTGAACAAAGCTCGTAGATATAAAGAATTTTCCTAACTTTTCTCGGAAAAAAGATTTCATCGGGAGAAACGAGGCAACGTTGGAATGCTCATACGGCGTCGAAATACAGCAGAGGCCTTTTAAGCTCTATTATTCGATGCCGTGATTATTTTAACCCGAGTCCGAATAATCGCGCCAAACATAGTGTGACCGGCGTTGAACGTATAGTAGCGCTTGCAAGACTTTAGGAATACTTCACGCATCGCGCCAAACAGTGCGATCGGCGCGTCGAGCATATTAGCGCCTACAAGACTGCATGAATACTTCTCGCATTGCACCAATCGCAATGCAGTCGGTCAGTTGGCGTGAAACGTATATTAGCGCCTACAGGACTGTAGGAATGCTGTAGGACTGCGTGTCATAATTTTTGAGTTTCTGCTCCGGTTTTTACCATAATTGAAAGGGAAATATGTATCCTCATTGTAACTATTCAGAAACTCAGATGATATTTTATATTTTGGGTTACATTAAATCTACATAAATCTACATCAAATTCTATTCAATTTTTCAAAGAAATTTTTAGGAAGGGCTTTCCCCCTTCCTAAAAATTTCCCCCTTTGGGGGGGGGGGGGGGCGGCGTAGCACCAACTCAGAGCACTTTTGGAAAAAAGTATGAAGAAGAATTCAGTCTCACCGGGACCGAGTTTATCAGTAAGGAACCAACCTACATTTTCGAAAAAATTAAATTAAGAATCTTTTCGAGTTCTACCAACCGCATAGTTTCTCCTGCCAAAAACTGAAAGTCGAAGAACAGAAATTAGTTCGCGAAAAGAGGTGTCAAAGTTTATTTTCTACATTGAGCCTTATGGAATAAAACCTCAAACCTCTTTTTCTCAGTTTCAACTTGATGCGGGTCGGTTCCTTTCCGATGCACTCGGTCCATTCCGCCCCAGAACAAGCCTCTTTCTACAGACAGAGGCGGATCTAGCAATTTGGCAACACCGCATTTCCTCCCGTTAAACCCATGCTAAATAATCGAATCTTGCTGGAGCACCTGGCCCCTCCGAGAATCGATACATTTCCATAGGTTTAAATGAAGGAAATCCGGTGTTGCCAAATTGCCGGATCCGTCAATGTCTACAGACTGACTGCTTGGCCGCTTACTTTAAAAAATCAATCAACATGTGTCCTGATAATATTTTCACTAACTTAGATGCATGACCTTGTTACAGGTATCGGTTTCGGGTTGATATACCTGCCTGCAGTCGTGTGCGTGGGCTACTACTTCGAAACGAAGCGATCTCTGGCCACGGGGATCGCGGTGTGCGGCTCGGGGGTGGGCACTTTCGCTTTCGCCCCCTTCGCCGCGTTCCTCATAGAACAGTACGGTTGGAAGGGCGCCAACTTGATATTAGCCGGCCTCATCCTCAATTGTGCTGTAAGTTGTGGAATGGACTTATTCCTACCGATACCCTCACTTCTATCTACCCCTTCTTCACTGTGTCACTTCACCAGTGTCCTTTTTTTTCTTTCTTTCTTTCTTTCTTTTTTTTTTTTTTTTTGGGTCACAAGAAGCATTTGAGGCCTTATCTGTAACAATAGCGGATGTAAGAAATTATCTTTTCGAAACATGCTTAAAAAACTGTTTCGGTCACACAAAAATTTAATATGTTTGCCTCTGGCGTAATGTACAAATCTCGAAGATCACATCGCAAGTATTTTCTCGATGCCGAAACAGTTTTTTAAGCCGGTTTCAAAAAGATAATTTTTCACATCCGCCATTATTACATATAAGTCCTCATTTATTAAATATTTACAAATTTGAAGCTAGAGTTGGCAGGCTCTAGCCCAAGGCCTAAATTGTTACATACTAAGTAAATGGAATAAGAAAAATACAACACGAAAGAAAGAACAATGATATTAAGAACATGATTTAAAGTTAATCAGAATATGAATATCCTTATCATCTCTTTTGCAACGCCCCACAGTGGGCCGAGTCAATATGAGAGGTCGCACGAAATTTGGAAACATTATAAGCTTAGCCCCGTTTATACAAAATGTTTAGGTTCAAAAACTGGTTTCATTGGTTTTTTCGTAAAATTTCCCTCTGAAAGCACCCTTTGAAATTTACAATGTGACGGAACAAACATCAAAATTTTCAGTTTTAGTCCAAAAGTTCGTGTCCGACCTCTCTAATTGACTTGACCCACTGTGTTCCCCCCCCCCTCCCCTTGGATATCTGGAACAATGTGATTTCATTCTACATTTATGAAAAGGAAGGAAAGCACTTCCCCTCCCTCCTGTATTTTTAAGGTGACCTACTTTTGGGGCGATTTGGGTCAGTTATATCAAGTTTAAGTTGCTTTGATAATTTTTGCTATCCTTACAAATAAAAAATACTGAAGTAACTCAACATTCAAACCTGATAAAGAAAACTTAAACCTCAAAACTATCAAGTTTGGTCAATTTTTTTAAGTTTGCTTCTCCCCCCCCTCCCTCAACAAATTTTGCCACCGTTAAAGGCTGAGATGACGTTTTTATTTTTATTTAGTTAAAAGTTCATTTTATTTTTTTATTCTGAGATTTCTTGTCACTTTCAACATGAAATTGTACTAAAAGCATCATGTACATCATATCATCGTCGTCAATTAGAATCTGGAAATTTTCAACTTACTGCTTTAAACCAATAAAGATTTTCACTATCACACTGTCTTGATGGGCAGGCTTATCTTTTCTCTATACTTTTTTGATTTAGGGAGTGTTTTTCCTAGAACATTCCTTCGGTTTTAATGTATTATTCATTCAGAGCATCTTTTTGTAGCCCTCATAGCAAATGTTAGGTAGAAAAACTTTTGTTTGTTATCATTCCTATGATGTTCAGAAATCAAGAATTTTTGTTGCAGGTTTTCGGTGCATTAATGAGGCCTCTAGAATATCCGAAAGGTTCAGGAACCAAGCCATTATTACAGAGAATGGCTGATGAGCGACGTTTCCAGATGGAACGAGGTTCAATAGGTGGCTCCTATTTCATAGTCCAACTTCCAGATGGAAGCATGGAAAAGCGTCTTAAGATGCCAATTAACGTTGACCCCGGAGTTCATTCCAGCTTTAATTTGGACCAGTTAGTCGCTGGGTCTCCAATAACTCCAGTTCCTACAATGCCAGTTCTGCCTACCATTTCAGAAGTCAAAGCACCAGAACAAAGTGGCTCAAGTAACAATTCAAGCAGTGGCAGTGCCAACGAATTAAAACTAGATTTAAAAAAATCCGCAAGTACAAAAAAGATCGAAGGAGTTGAAGAGGAAGAGGAAAAACAGGGAGAAAAACAAAATAACATAGATAATAAAGATAGCAAAGAAAGCAAAGATGCCAAATCTAGTAAAGAAAATGTGAAAGTCAAAAGCAATGAGAATGTAAACGAGAAGATAGAATTGAACGAAAGAACTCAAAATGGCACTGAGCCTACTAATAAAGGACTAATGCCCAGGAATGCCTCACAACCCTCATTCACTTCGCATGCTCAAGGTCTTCCTAAAAATGGCTCGGTCCCATTTTTCGACCGAATCCGTAAAACAAGCGCTGGTGACAGATATCGTCCTCCAGTAGCTGCCATGAAAGTACCGCGTCCCAATGTTAGCTCAAATACTGACATGAGAAAATCATTGCACCTTCGTCTTTCCGCTTCGTCCAATCTAGGAGGAAGTAAAAATAACAACTGTGATGAAATGTGGTCAAAAACAGACGTGAGTATCTTAAACTACTAACTGATTTAATTTTGGATTTTCAGCTCAAAGTCAATTCCACCCTCACCACAGTTACATGTCAAGCACCTAATTCAAGACGAGAAAACAAACAAAATTAAAAAAACTAAAAATGTGGCTTGAGAACTGTAAGTAACAGGATGATAAAATAGTTCTGGGTCCACACTATTCTACTATCCAAGCACTTAAAAGAACAGATATTATCAGGATGGACTAGAAAAATTACCTTTAATTTTCTCGCAGTATCTTCATCAATGATTTTCCTTGTTTGGATCATAATAAGCTCATCCTATCGAATGCTCCATCAGCCATAAATTTTATGTTAAAAAAAAGTAATATCTGGAGGATGCATGGTTTCTCAAAGCAAGAAACCAACTGAACCATTGACTGAAGCTCTAAAGCAAAGGTGGTTGACTTTTCAAAGTTAATGAAAGTCACTGAAGTCAGATTTTAAGTTTTTTCATCTGCTTTTTGATCTGTATTGTCAGTTTCTTGAGTGTATTGCATCTGTAGAATTTTTTTACAATTCCCTGAAAATGTCGATTTGACCATACCCAGGTATACAGAATTCAGTACGACTCAACCCTTCCGCAAATTTTTCCGAAATTTTTCCGAACAGATAAATACATGTCTTCCAAAGTAAAATAAACAAAACTCGCCATTTTTTAATGTTAGATTCTGACTTTAGAAACTCATCTTGTTATTACTAATTGTGTAATGTGAACTTTAATTTCTAAATGTAAAGTCTGATTTATAATTGCAGATTGATAGTGAGAGTGTATGTTTTGCTGTATCGAAGCAAAGTCTTCACGCACGTAAAGAGATGGTGAGACCATTATCTCGCAAAGATATTTTCTATTCTGGTAGTGTGATCAATTTACCAGAGTATCAAACGCAGAAATCACTGACAAGTTATCGACAGAGTGTTGTCTCGCTGCCCAGATATGGCACCCAAAGAGCCATGGATGGTGGAGACGTTGAAAAAGGACCTCGTAAGTATTCCTCACAATGCCAGCACCTCTTTCCCTCCAATACTATTAACAGCAAGGAGGCAAAGAATCACAATCAGCGTTTATAAGAGACTTTAATTGTTTGCTTTCATGACTTTTTTAGTAGAAGTTGTGAAGGAAGTCTATATGCGTGAAAAAAATAGCATTGATATCCAACGCCAGGTATAAGATACAAAGCTCCATAAACTTCCTAACAACCCAAGTGTTTACAATTAACATTGGCTCAATTGCAAAAGATAAATTGGTGTATTCGTTCATTTAAGAGTGGCATCAAGGCAGTTAAAGGAAATTGAATGATGTCTGTTTTCAGTGAAACTTTTGTCTCTTAAGTATAATTTTTAATGATCCAGAAGTCAGTGTGGTAAATACTCATCAATTTTCCACTTCAAGTATCCATCAAAATTACTTAATGCAATTATTTTGTTTATTTTTCTAGCGGATCTATGTCCCTGCTTCGCATTGCCTGATTCGTTCAAATCAGTATTGTCTTCTATGCTGGATTTGTCTCTTATTAAAGATCCTGTTTTTATGTTCATCGGATTAAGCAACGTTTTTGGAATGGCCGGACTGTATGTGCCGTTTGTGTACCTAGTTGATGCTGCTAAACAGCAGGTTTGTTCATCTACCTTATTTTTTCATACTTTTTTAACAACTATTCTTGCAAAGTATCAAACACAGCATGCTTAATCTTGGAAGGCAATTGTTTCTCTTGGGTATAGCTGCCTCCAGTATGCACTAAGTTATATGCTCATTTTATTCTGAGGCAGGTGCTGGCTTTTTCCTTTCAAACATTGAACGTGAAACTTAGCGACACTTAAAGCTAGAATGGGCACTTGGCGCTGATTTTTCGAAAATCTCAGATGAAAACTTGACCTTGGGTGGCAATTTCCATCTAGAATATATTGCAAAGCGCTGATTTAAAGAGGAAGGGGAGGTGGTCAGACTAAGCGTCACATGATATTTTTAGAGAGTTGTGGACCTCTGTCACGGGTGTGTTAAAAGGGAAAGTGAAAAAAATCCAATTCTCAATGTTACTTATTTTATGAATAACTCAAAAAACTGTTTTGAAGTTAGGACTGTCCCAAGAAGAAATTGAAAGTCTTTTCTGCCTCATAAAATTGAGGTTTGGTTTTATTGATTAGAATCTTTGCTTTCTGCACTTTCACTTTATTACTCACAATTATTCGCTTATCTTTTTTTCAGGGAATAGAAGATAGCAAAGCCTCGTTTTTGATCTCCATCATCGGAATTATCAACACAGT
This sequence comes from Bemisia tabaci, assembly GCF_918797505.1. Classification (NCBI taxonomy): domain Eukaryota; kingdom Metazoa; phylum Arthropoda; class Insecta; order Hemiptera; family Aleyrodidae; genus Bemisia; species Bemisia tabaci. Next base: position 44,381,941 of record NC_092799.1, on the reverse strand, counting down.
CGGTCGAGTTGGTTGCGGATTCATTGCTGATTTTCCCTGGGTGGATTCTTTGTTGTTGAATAATATATGTTTAATAATATGCACTCTCTCCGTTGCCGCTGTTCCTATTTGTTCAACTTACGTGCATTACATCATAATGTGTGTGTTCTTTGGATTGGCAGTCTGTAAGTATTTTTTCATTTTTAAATTTTTGAGATTAGTCCTTATCCCTGACAGGTTCAGTTCCAGATTTCTTACTCTGCATTTCTACAAACATAGCTTTCAAAAAGACTAAATTTTAATACAACTTTTCTGATTAGGAAATAAATTTTACTTCGAGAAGATACACATCATCTCAGATGTATAATTACCAAGGCGAGCGGCTTGATGGTTTTCTCCAAACAAAATATGAAGCAGGATTATTATAATAATTTTGAGGAGAAAAATATTTTAATGCACACTGGCATATTTTAGATGAAAAAAATCATAGTGTTTTGGTCACTTCGGCAAAGAAAATCTTGGTGTTGTTAAGGAATTTTTCTTCAAAAAGTATACAGATATCCTGTTGCAATGTACAATTTTCATCAGGTAAAGTTATTACCCCTCATTCCCTCTTAATTTTTCCACCATATATTTCAGATAAAGCAGAGTAAAAGATAAAAGTGAAGGAAGAGGATGTTTGGAACCTTTCTCAATGAGAAGAGAAAAATTAATATGCAGCAGGCTTCTCTAATTCACACTTGCTACTTTCTTTAATGGCATCATCCTGCATACTATTCATATTTGAATAGATTTTTTTGCATATAGGTGCCAAATCCTTATAGTCTTTATAGAGTGACCGGTCATGTTAATCTGCATGGACTACTTAGATAATGTCCCTGAAATTTTTACACTAATATTTTAATTATTTGCATATGCCTCCAGTTATATGGCATGACATTCCAACAATTATACGTAATTTTTCCTCCTTTTTTTGTTTTTGTTTTCGTTTTCTATAATTTCCACACATTTTACATGTGGCACATATTGTATGCATCAGATGATCAAGGTTGCACTATAATAAATTTGAGAAGTCATGAAAGGAAAAATCCCTATTACTTTTCGGAAATTCGCTCAGCCATCCATTCTTTCAAAAATGAAAGTTTTCTCAAATATTTTAATACGCTGCAATGAGCTTATGTCCTCATAGGAAAAATTGAAATATTTTAACTAAAGAACCACCCTTTGTTGTGGGTTGTTATTGATGCCTCTTTTGACTTAGTTTTTTTCTTGTTTCAGCTGGCTATATTTCCTTGACTTCCATAATTTTGGTTGATTTACTTGGGCTGGATAGATTAACAAACGCATTTGGATTGTTAATTCTTTTCCGTGGTGCTGCAGCCATCGTAGGATCTCCCTTAGCCGGAGCAGTGTTAGATGCAACTCATTCGTATGATTTACCCTTCTACATGGCGGCTCTTTTCTTCTTGATTTCGGCAATGTTCAGTTTTCTCGCTCCTGCCATGAAGAGGTGTGTGACAGTGGAAGAGCCAGCTCCAATCGGGGATGCCCTAACACCCATAGATGAAGATGAGGAGGAAGAAGAAGATGATGATGAAGATCAGGATGATGAACCGCCAACAATGGGTGTTATTCCTGAAATAGTCGAAACTAAACCGTCCCCTGTCAACCCACCGGAGCGCAAGTCTCCTCTCCATGAAATCGAGTCATGTCTTTGAATGTGTGTTTAATCGTACGTCCGTTGCGCTCCTCATGCTCGACCAAGTGACTTTTGTTAGTTTTCCTTTGTTCTCATAACTGTCCTATTGCCGGGATTAGACTTGGTTTTGCTGTTCTTACCAAAAATAGAGTGTATTGAAATTTCCTATAAATAGTTCATTGTACATACATTGCTGCCAACCTTAATTTTGATTCAGCAAAATAACCTATGTCTTATTTTGCGTCATTAAGTTGTAAGTGTTGTTTTTAATATTGTCTCATCATCAATTTGCAACAAATTCTTTATTGTAAATATTTTTCATGTTTCAATTTATTTAAAACATCAAGGTAAACATTTTTTTTAAATCTCTTCTAAACCATCGAAAGTCGTCCAATGTTTCCTTTCTATATTAATAAGTGGTACATCATGAATAGATGAAGCATTCCAATTACAGATTTTCTTTCGAAAATTGGTATGGAACTATGTTTCGGGGGGTTTTGGTAGTTCAGGAGTTTTTAAGAGGCCTTTCTTCCCAAATGTTGGGGTATGTCCAAAATTTCAAGGATTTCCCTGATCTAAGACAGAGGAGCATGTGGATGAGGTAGGATCTTGGTGTAAGAATACTAGTACCAGAAATAATAAAATACCAGATAAAGTACATTCTTTTATCCCAACTTTTGTTAGCTTGATGTTTTGTGATATTTACATATTAATAAGCTGCGATGCATAAGCCTATTTTAATCGAAACTATCTACTTCCATTTTACATTTCCTAATAACTACGGTTATTGTCAAGAATTCATTTGCAGTGGGACAGGTATTATCTGTTTTCACTCAGTGCTTGTTCCAATCAAGCTGCATCTTTTGGTATTATTTTAGGTTTTTTAGGAACAGCCTTTTACTTCTTTCTTGAGTTGTTCTGCTTTAAGCTTAACATAAATGCTGTGGATAAAAAGGAAGAACTGGTTTGTCGTTGCTTTATGACGAAAGTTGAACAAATGTCACCTCTTTGTAAATATTTTTTATTATATACAATTTTGTTTTTAGGGAAATTGTGACATATTTTATATTTTTTTAATGACTTAAATTTTTACATTGTCAGAGGAAAATAGATCCGATCCTTTTTTATGCAATATTTTTTGCTCCCCTTTTTGTTCTTCATTTTTTTGTTTATTATTTATCCATTTATTTCAGTTCAATTTTTTCAATTTTTTTCCCAGAAATGAGATTCATTTGTTTTGTAATAATGTATAATCTTAAAGAATTAATTCAATGCTCGTGTAAAGGTAACTGTCATTTGAGTTCTCATTTATACGTAAATAATCATTATGAACATTAATTCGCTCCCTTTGAAAGTACAACTAGACAAATCGTAAGTGATGGATTTCAAAGCAATTAATTTTAAATAGCATGATGCCATAATTGTAACCATGTGTATAGTCATTACCAGACCTCTTCTCCGCTTTTTTTAAGGAGAGAAAAAAATGCTTACTTCAAGCTTGAAATGAAATCTTTAGATGAACCAGTTATATTATTCTCTTCCTTTATTGACAAGAAGCTCCCACTCAAATCCTTCAAAGATCTTCAAATTCTTGTGCATATACCTACCTTGTTGTCCAAGTCATTTCACCTTCCTCGTGAGTTTTCTGGATGATTCTGAGTTGGTGATCTAATTTACTTATACGTCATTATTTGACGACAGTTCAAAGTTCCTTCTTAATCACCGTGCTCAGAATTGGAAGCATTTCTCTCTTTCTTTCTTCATTTTTTACCACTTCAACATTAAGGCCTAAGGTCAATGCAGTCAATGTTTTGCTCAGATTTATTAATGGCAATTCACTGTTTTTGGCACTCTCCGACGAATTGAATTTGGTTGATTTGTTCTCAAACATGGACACAATGCACCTTGAAGGTGTTCTTTTTTTTGTCTCTTTTTTTGTAGAAATTTCAAAGCTTGCGTCTATTTTTGTTACCAAGAATCAATCTGAAGAATACTTTTTTCTCAAAGAACTTAATTTTACCAATCTTATTCATATAGTTTCCTGAGCATTGTTAGGATTGTTAAACGTTTAATTTGTATTTGTAAACTAAATCATAGATTTTACTTTGTAAATATTCTAGCAAAAATTATTGTAAAACTTGACTGAGAGTATTTTTGTGGATCTCCGATGACATCTGAATTTTCTTTGTTTATTACTATTCATTTCCTCCTTGAGTCCATCAAAAATTTGCAAAATTTCTATCATCACGCTATTTCAACACGCATATGACAGTCATGCTATGAAAGAAAATATTTCATTCAAAAAGAGAGGCATCACCAGATAGTGAGCGATCTGTGGGAAGATAGGTTACATTAAAAGGAGAATAAAAAAATATCTCGTTTGTTTTAAGAAAATCCATTTTAAATATATCAATAGTGTGCCACACGAAAAATAGTTTTCAGATTTTCCCCCAGATTTCCCTTTTTTTCATTGTATCAAGCATTGAAAACGTATAATATCATCGGAAGGAAACTTAGCTTTTTGAACACTTTTTTTTCTTTTATTTCTTTTCCACTCTCTTTCACTTTCCTGAGTACATTTCCCGGTTTTTCGTGAGGAAATTCAATTGGAAGTCATTCAGTTTAAATTTGTCTCAAAATCATTGTCGTGGTGCAAATTTCATTGAATTAGAACCAAACAAATAACATGCTCTGATTTGTTACTTAAGCGGCTGAAGTACTCAGTATTTAAAAGTTTCTAGTTTTAAGGTTATGTACTTTGATTGATTCTGCATGGTGCCTTTAGAAGAATAATTCTCAGATGAAGTCTCTCTCTTTGAAAGTATGCACATTTTTTGGTTAAATCCAGACAATTTCTGAAGTTTGATTTAATTAAAAAATTTGAAGTACAAGTCGGTGGTGAAACTGCAAAAACCTGTATCTTGGTTTACAGGGTAGCAAACGCTCTGTCATGATTTATTTTTTGAATGGGAAAATATGCACCATCATTTCGTTAAATCTTACGTGATTTTTCTTCTCTGTGCGACAAATATACCCCGAAAATTTCAAGCCATAGTATTTGTTCGTTTCCCTCTAATGAAATGAAAAATGAAAGGTGAGATTTTGAAACCTTACAAACCATTTATGCGTTTTTGCAGTTTCTCTATGAAGTATGAATGTCGTACAGCCGTGGTCCTCTCTCCTTGATAACTGCACGAAAATCCAGCATTTGCCGATTTTCAGTTTTTTTGTTGGAATTTTAAGGTTTTGTCAGAAACTGTTGTTGCAGTAGTAATACATGAAAAGCAAAACTTGTCAACCATCAGCTTCATACCCTCAGTTTGCAGCAATCCTTAAAAAAAGATGAGACCATAATCTAATCGAACCGATAAATTTGTCACCCTCTACATTTCTAGAGAGAGCATTTTCACAGATTGGCAGGTATAAATTACTGAGTTTATTGACAGTCAAGTAGACCTCTCAGTAATTTTGTAATATCTGCCATTTTATTTCATTGATGAAGAACTTCTTAAGACGTTCATTCTGTCTGTATTATTCCGTGTGCTTTTGCATTATGTACTATAATTTTTCATTAAAGTGTTTCTGGTACGTTTATTTTACAGTTAGTAAGTCCAAGACTTGGTCTACAGCTCAAAATCAGTTCATCAGTTGTAAGCCTGTTATACAGCATTAACATTTTTACTTTTCCTCCAAATTAACAACCTTCGAATTGATGAAAAATTTTATAAGATGCAAGTCTAAGTTACCTAATTTGCTCTTCAACCATGCAATGCATTTTAGACGCATGCTCTGTCCATTGAGATTAGTCAAATTATTGATAAATATTGTTTATAGGCTGTAATTTACTCTTAGTTTTCAAATTTTTGTCCGTGCTTGTCAATTCTTTATGGTTCATCATTTTTTGGCTTGCCGTAACATAAGAAATTACAGGTTGAAAAAATAACGCCCAGTATGGCTGTAATGCTGGAAACTATGGAAGGTAATGGAGTAATGGAGTTCCTTTCTATCATTCTTATCTGAAGTTAAGGATTAAAGTACGGCAGTTTTGATGTTGAGAGCTCAGCAGGTCTAGAGGAACAGAGAGAGGCAAGGTTATCCATTATCACCTATTATGGTTTTCATAGTATCTCAGTAAAATAGCCTAGCTGTGCGTCGTTCATTACTCATGGTTCAATAACAAGTCTTACCTAATGTGCATTTTCCATGTGTTCACTAGCGCTAAAACGTTTCATAATTATCGGATTTTTAGTGACCCCTGTCAACTGGTTCCTCAAACACTTGTTTAACATCTGCATATTATATCTGACACCCAAAATAAAACAAATTAAGCTACCTACAAACAGAAAGAATGTTGTCAACATTTTTAGCATGATGAAAAAAAAGTTGTCCGGGATTGAGCTCTCAAAGAAGTACGCAATTATTATTTTATGTGCATCTTCTAATTACAGGCTAGTTTGTTTTTAAGTTAATATTGTGTACCTGAATGAATTGGTTGGGCTTCTAAAATTAGTGCAAGATTTTACGTTTTACATGCTCTGGTCATTTGGAATCCCCCAATTCTTTAGATCTTATCAACTACCCTGAACTTTAGAGTGTGCAATTTTTTGCAGTGAAGAATTCTCATTATAGCTGAATTGTAACCGTTAAGTACATTGATGTCAAGTCATACCCATATTGCTGTATGTATAGTAAAGCACTTCATGAGGTTTTTATTTGTCAATTGACTGCCTTCCACAATGGGATTTTGAAAAGATAAAATAAAGTGGAAGGCCTTTCAATAGACTCGGTGTAAGTTTGGCAGCAATTTTCTCTTAATATCCGCATGACTTTGCATCATTAATATCCCAAACAATATATTTGAAATTGCAACTTGTCCTAATGACAGTGCTAAGTATCATCTATTTTTCCTTTCGGTATTCAAACCATTTCCGATGTATGATCTATGTTTGGCTGAACAGGTAAGCTTGAACCTCTGAGTGGCACATTTGCAAAATCAAATGTGAAAAGTTAAAAGTGAGGAAATTATAAGTGACGTCCAGATTCATTCGTGCTTGTGATTGACACAACCTACTATTGGTTTTATTTTTGTTTCAAAATTCATTACGACTTGAATCACTCTCCTTGTAAAATGCTTGTAAATAAATCAAATTTTATTTTAATATTACATTATGCCTCTTCACTTTGAATCTTCTTGAACTAAAGAACCTATCTTTCTCTCCAATCTGACAAGTCATTTAAAAACTTGGGACGAGAATCTTCAATTTTTTATGAAAAAATAGGGTATTCGCATTCTAGATATCGTGGGAGTAGGTTGACGACATATATTTGTGGTAATAAAACAGGACATTTTAAATGTAGAGCTGGGGGTCCGGAGCCAGCCCCAAATCAGGCTTCCAGGGTAGAGCTAGCTTTGGTCCAGAGCTAAAATTAGGCTCCAATATCGGAGCTAGCTCTGGACCAGGCTCCAGATCGGAGCTAGCTCTGGACCGGGCTCCAGATTGCAGCTGGCTCCGGTCTGGAGCTTCGAATCGGGCTCCTAGGTCGGAGCAAGCTCCGGTCTGGAGCTTTGAATTCATACATTTTTTTTCCTAGCAGTATTGAACAAAATGAGGGAGACAAAACTAAAACCACAATTACAAAACTCTTGAAGAAAAAATTTATTGAAGATGCTGAATTTGGGGCTATTAAAATTTTCGTTTAAGATGCAAATGCATTTCATGCATTTTACAGGTCTGAATATGGTAATTTTTCAAATGAATTAACTGACTGATTTTATGTAACTCATGGAAAATACAAAATCAATACTGAATAAATGCAGATAATACTGATACAATACATCTTGGAGGGAAGTTGATCTTAATTTCTACTATTTCGAAAATTTTACCTTACAAAAATAAGTTCAGAATTCAGCTGCAATATTTGGAAAATTGAAAAAAAAAGAACTAAAAGTTCTAGAAAACAAATGACTAAAACTAGGTGGTCAATTTCCGGGCAACAAGTTTGTGAATATGAATTAATGCAACTTTAAGACTCATTCAAAACTCTATAAGAATATAACAAGGCAATTACATTAATAAAGAATGATACATTAATGTTTACGCTAAACAAAATTAACATTAGCACATTGACTGCCATTGGCCTGCATACCTTGTTAAGCAGCCGACCACTAATACATCTACAAACTAACTTAAATATTTTTGGGCGAAATTACACACCATAAAACTGCAAGAAAAGAGCCCAATAAAGGCACTGATATTTTGAGTCTCAGTCTCATTTGGGAGACATCAGCAGCGCAACTGGATGGCTTTTGCCAAAACTGTATGCCACACTGCCGATCTTCTGCATTTTTTGCGAAAATGTTTTCCATATCTAATGGCAGCAATGTGTAAAAATTAAAGTTAGTCAATGTATGCAATATAATTGTTGATTAATTGACAGTCAAACTGCAGAAACACGTGCCTCAATTTGCAATATTGCAGAATGCATGTCATATACCTTGAACATTTTCGTGACACTAAGTTTTCTCTGTTTGAAGAATATTCTGTGAAATTCTCAAGCCATGATATTGGTTTGTACTCTTAAAAGAAAAAAATAAAGAAAAAAATAAAGTAGAGATTTAGATTTTCCTTGCAAACTAGAAATGCGTTTTTGCAGTTTTACCATCTTAATGTTACTTGAAGACACACGGTAAACAGAGCTTAGGGATGGAGATTAAATTGGAGATAGTATAAACTTTCACAGTGAATTAAAAATTAAACTTGATCAGGTATCACAGTGAGCATGGGTCCGATTCATTAAAATAAAACCAGTTCCATTATAATGTGAAGAGTGTCAGTGGGGGAACTGGGAAAGAAAGAGCGATCTGATAAACTGAACCAGTGAGGTGAAACAACAAAATGCAAAAGTTAGTGAGATACCCACCCATGAAAAGTCGCGATCATGACGGAGATCCGAAAGAATAAAATTAAAATGATTTTAATTTGTTTCAAGAAATTGTAGTAATATTGCAAGAGGATTATTCTTCCCCAAAAACTGCAAATTCAATTGGTAAAAAACAATGCAAACAAAATTTGTACATCATCAAGTTAACAGCTTGATTAATGTCTTGATAAATTGATTGGAATTATTTCTGAGCTCCTGCATAAAGAGTTATAATAGCGATAATTTTTGTTAAAACCATCTCCAATAAACGTCAGGTGATAATGTAAATTAATACATTTTCTAGATTCAAAAAGGGGAGGATGATCTCTTTTCGACACTTCGAAAAAAAAAATTTAGGGCTGTATCCATAGCTGTTCTGGGGGCAGTTTCTTTCCTTTGGAAAACCTACATCACATAGTAATAAAGGGAGATTAAAGGAGACCTTCAAGGTAGAATTAAAAAAGGAAAAATTTAAAGATATTGAGATAGGAATTAACAGAAAAGTTTAATAAATAAGAGCCTTGGAGGGGATTGGAATTACTTTGCCACAATGGATAATAAAATATTCAAAGGATACGATTCTATGACAGAGTAATTTTAATCACAATGTGCACCGAAGCTGCCCCTTTAAGAAGAAGATATTTTTCAGAAACAACTCGAATACAGCCCTGAACAAGCACTTAGCACACTTACATAAGTAGCGATACTTACAATGAAAGAGTATGACAAGAATTAAGGAAGAGTTTAAGGAGTAAAAAACAGTATTACAATGATTACAAAGTTTTAAAAGTTAGAAGCTCTGCGTTGCGTTCCTGTCTTTGAATTGATAATAAAATAAAGTTTGCATCGATAAAGGAGAAATTTGATCTGGCAATAGCCTTCGAATGATAAAAATTCAGAATGATTCCTTTACAAAAAAAAAAAAAACAATTATTTGTTCTACCTTTGTATGTACAAGTATGTACAATATTGGAATGACAACTGTTACTATTCACATAAAAGATAACTTAAAATACTGATCACTTCATGATAATTGTCCTTCGCATTTACGTAAGCTCACAAAAATCCGAACTCGGTGTAAAAATGATAAAATTACAAATATTATAAAATGGAAAAAAATCCATCAAAAAATTGCTTTGCGTTTGGTGGTCAAAAGACCATCACTATGAGTACTGATTTGTTTCACAAATCATAGTGAGCTTGAAGGCCACAGATGTGCACAACAGTTACTGATGTGACAAGAAAATTCGTTCACCAAGAGGAGGCAGAATGATATCTCGGGATAAAAATATGAAAAAGATGATTATGATATGAGTAAGCATAGTAAAATTTGAGGTTTAGCTTACAGTAATAACCTCATTTGAAGTCTTGGATGTATGACAATATTTACAAGTTAAAACCCTGATCATGTCTTAGAAGATGAAGGCCACAAAGAAACAAGTGAAAAGCATTAACAATTCCAAACCTATTAATAAGTCAACAACGTAAAAGGAGATATCAATAAATAATACTGAGTGATGCTGGAGCAATGTCTATTGTCCAGAGTTAAAAAGAAAATAAAAATTAGAAGGAAGTATTCTGTAAATCGTTTCATTTCATCAACAGTTGCTATGTCTTGAACCTCTCATGAGAGGTACCAGAAGCGCAGGAGGGCCAGCTTGACGCAGGAATGGATGTTGTAGAAGTTCAGCAGCTGTGGCTCGTTGTGCAGGATCTCTCACAAGAAGTCTTTCCAGGAAGCCTTGAAGTCTTGGGGAGACCTGAAATCATAAAATAATATTCAGTTTGAATGCCACTTCAATACCATTGAAAGCGGATTTTTCGGTAAAAAACCCCGCACAGACCTTATGGGAAATGGCTCTCTCTAGAATCTGTTGAAACTTGGATATGTTGCTCAGCTAGTCATTTTGATCAAAAGTTCTTATGGGCCGAAAGAGATCCCAGGAGCGGTTTTCGAGATATTCGCTGTTTTGTGTGCGTAAATTGAGGTTTCGCTGGCCGGACCATTGTGCGGCGCCTCTTGAGCCCTTCCCTTCCAGTCCACTTCTGCTGCTCTCCGCTTCCCCGCCACCCATACTCGAGGCTCAGACTCCAACGCTCACGGTGATAAGACCACCCGGTTCGGCGGCGATAAGCAAAGCCTCATAGTCTCTAGTTATTACTAAAAAAATTTCATAACACTTGACAACAAAATATGCCAGAAAAACTAATAATGGAGAGACAAGTATTACTGCTAAGATCCATAATCATGACTTACTTGCATTCTCATATATTAAATGTACACAAATTATAAAATGAAAAAAAAAAAAGAGCTATGTATGAGAGCAGAATAGTCCAAAACTTACCTTATGAGTATTCTTCAGTTTTGGAGGTGGCATATCACGAATCCTTCTCATCGCTTGAAGTGGGGGTTCATTGAAAAATGGTGGCTCACCATCAACCATTTCAATCACCATTATACCTAAGAGTATACGAAAAAAATTAATGAGGGAGAATAATTTGGAAAATGAATCTGAATCGCTCAAATGAATTTGAGCGGAGACTTCTTTTTGAATTGTTCACAGCTCAGTTGACTATGCCTAATACTCAAAATGACTAAAATGTGTACAGCTTTACTGGAAGGAAAAGGAGATCTTCTACCATGACCCCAGATTGTATCGCAAAATTTTCTTTCTTTTCTTTCTGATTTTCAATGTTTTTCCGTGACCCTTAGATTTTTGGTTTCCCAGGTTTTCCCTGACCTTCCTTTCCTAATTAAGGAAAAAACGGAAAAATAAACAAAGCTTGACGCAAAGTGCATGTATGGATCAATTGGGCCTCAAATTTTCAAGGGAAATATATAGCGCTGCAAGACCACATGTGCAAGTACTGTGACGTTATGCAAAAAATCACAATCTTGCACAGTAGTTTGCGATTCTCCTAGTTATATATTTTCTCTTTCTAACTAATTTCATAATCCTAACTTTGCTAGTTTCTCCGGTCACTAGGCACCCTAAAATCCATACTTTGTTGTGCTTATGAGGCCTACACTGGCAAACTGACATCAACTAACAGTAACCTGGTGTTGGTAAATTGACAACTAGTAGACAGCAAAACATTTTTCTGATCCCACTTTTAGAGTTCTTCCAGTTGTTGACCGAAGTTTGCCCTTCACAAAGCAATTTTTTCTGATTTAACAGGAACAAATAATTAGAAACTTGAAGTGTAAAAGGGAAAAAGACTCCCATCTTTGGAATGATGAGATTTAGTATTGTTGATATCTTTGGAAGGAACTCTCTCGAGCAAGGCTGAGACTATAATATCTTTTCTCAGCTTTCTCATGAGAGTTGCACTATCCTTTGTTTTTCTGATTGGTTTGTCATTCAACTTTTGCCTTTGACTTCAAAGAAGAGGTTAACCTGAGAAGAGGAAACCTGCTCACCTGCATTTTATTCTCCTACTATAGGACTTTGAAAGGAAGACAGACATTTCATGAACCAAAAAATAAAATACTTGGGGGTCGGTCAGATTTCACTCAGTGTGGGGCAAAATTTAGAAAAGTTTGAAAGAGTGAATTAAGAGGTCTTGAACTGAATTCAACTCTCTGAGAACATATAAAAATTCAATTGCACAAAATTAGAGCCCTCCACAGTTTTAATTTACTTGTTTTGTGAGAGATAAATTTCATTACCCAGTGACCAAATGTCGACTTCTGGACCATATGGAAGTCTGGATATTACTTCTGGTGACATCCAGTAAGGAGTTCCAACCAATGACTTTCTTTTGGGTAATTCTTGTGAAACTTGAGCACAAAAACCGAAGTCTGATAATTTTACCTGAAATGAGAAAGCATCTCTTGAGTTAATCACATTCTTTCTCAGAACATATTTATTATTTTTATTGTTAAGGCAGAAGTTATAGAAACTGTACTCTGGTTGAGGTGAAAAACATGTGTATATAGGAGAAACACATTTTCTTGTTTTTTTTATGGGTATCGCACTAGGTGGTTTTAAAATTTCCAAGGAAACATGGAAATCGTACATTTTTCATAAATTTGAAGTAGAAACTATAATTTGAGGACATTTTTGAAGAAAAAGGGTTTTGAAAATGGGAAGGGCATTTTTTCTATTTTAGTATGTATTCAATGTAAAAAAAGTGATTAAAATTTGACTTATGGTTCGAAAGGGAAGGAGGAGAGAAAAATGCCAACTTACTCGACCATCAGCTGCTAACAATATTGAGTCACTTTTGATATCTCGATGAATGACTCCTTGGGAATGAAGGTAAGCCAGAGCTTTGAGACACTGTTTGCAAACAGTGGCAATTTGTTCCTCATCCATACGCGCATACGTGACGATGTCTGTTAGAGCGCCGCCTTCCAGGAATTCCATTACGACCCAAAGAACGTCGCCGACTAGGAAACTGTCATACATCTCAACAATATTTGGATGATGATAATCCCTCATAATGACGACCTAAAAAAACAGAAAACCCTCAGATTTTAATTTTACAGCTCAAATGAAAACTTACATTCATCCTGAAAGCGGAGTCACTGGCAGAGGGTGAGAGTGGATTTTAAGCATGAAACGAGAACTTTTTTGGGGTATTTTATTTATGTTTGCATTTCATTGCATAGAGACGTTGTTTTGAATTCTGATTTTTTTCACTTGTTTTGGGCCTTTTTTTAAAATATAAGTTATACATACATTTTAAGTGAGGAATTCCACAGAAGGTCACTTAATTTGTAACTTTTCAGGGGTTTTTTTTTTTAAATTCAATGACAGTTAAGTCAATTTCTGCAGTATCACAAAACACGTTGACTGCGATGTCAGTAAATATGACTGGGTGTGAAAGCTTCTGTTAATATAGCCAGTCACCGTTGCGAACCCGTCAATTCGAACTGTTCCCCTGATGCTGCTATTCTTTTATACGAATTTTTTCTACTTACTTCCTTTTTAATTTTTTTATTACTCTTTCATTTCTACGAAGACCCTTGTTGTTGCATCATAGGAAGCGAGCACAAAATACAGGTGGCAGTCAACGTTTTAAAGGAACAAAAATACTTTCTTTCAACTGGACAAAGTTTTTTGAAAATTGTTGGGAATTAAAAGCAACCATTGCCTTTTTGTTTTAAAACACTCCTGCACGGACTCTTGTAAGCTACTACTGGGTGCATCTAAGCATTGTTGATTAATCTGCATTATTCACAGATAGAAATGGAAATATCTCACCTCATTAAACAACAATTCACGTCTTTGTTGTTTTTTCAGATCCATTTTCTTTATGGCAACTTTACGACCCGTAGATCTTTCTGTGGCAATGCAAACAGTTCCAGTAGAGCCTTCACCAATCCTCATGAACTGCTCGAAATTCTCACGAGGGTCTCCTGGACTTACTACCATCTGAAGTGCAGCACGATACTGGAAAAAATTATCAAACACTTAAGAACATAAGTACGTTGAAATTGAATAGGTGTTATGATTTACACATAATAAGAGTGTTAAACATGCTAATATTCTTTGATAATAGTCACATTTTTCATCTGTTTTTCCTAGTCAAAAATCTGGGTGTTGTTTATATATGAGGTTTATTTTTCGTGGTTTTTTAAGAACGGCCAAAAATCATGGTGTGATGTGTGTACAAGTTTTCTTCATCCAAGTATATGCGGTGGTGTTGCGATTTTTATAGCTGCTAGTTGAAGTGACATGAGCCTCGAGCAAAAGAAAACGGTTGCTGAATCTCATTTATTTTCGCAACAGGTTAAATAACCAATCTTACCTTCTTAGACAGAGATATAAATAGGAGAATTCTCAGTATTAAGGTCTCGTTATTCATTGACCGTCAGTGAAGAATCGAATTGTTGATGGTTTATAGAAAGGTTAGTATGGAGGTACGAATTTTGAAGAGAGCTGCTGCGATACTTCTTTGTATTACTACACTAATTTGCGAAACATTTATAAACCTTGATCCTGTAATAAAGTTTCCATCAAAACAGCTGCACGGCAAAATTTTTGCAAATAAAACAAACCTGCTCATGGGTAATGGTGATGCGCTGGGGATCATGGTGGGATTTCCCGGCTGAGTTTGGCTGCGTTCCTCCATTGGTAATTGCTTGTTTGTTCATATTTTGGTCAGCAACTTTGTTTGCATCCATATTACCTAACTAAAATGAGCAAAAAGTCACACATATTAGAATATGGAACAGATAAGGAAATCGATTACTGACAGGAATTAGTGACATAACCAGAAATTTTTTGAGGGGAGGAAAAGGCCATAAAAAATTATTAAAAAATGGATAAATACTTAGATAATTTAGGTACAGAATGCAATTGGTGGCATACTGAAAATGATACTTGTGAATTCAGGGGCTCAACAGTGTTAATTAATTTAATTGCAATACAGGTCTATTCCATTGGCAATAATGAGTTCTGTAGCAGAAAAACAACCGAATTTTTTGGATTGGCTAAACTAGAATTATGATCCCATAAATTGGCAGCTGTCTACTTTCGATTGTTCTCCCAATTCAACCTTTTTATATACCTACGCACAGCAACAGCGTCGTCCATATAGTGCATCAGTTCTTCTAACTATTCTTATGTTGTATTATTTTGTGTGTGGGTGTGTTTAGTGTCTTTCATGGCACAAGGAGAGTGCATACTCAAAAAATACCATGGCAGCAAACATGTCAAAGGAGCAGTGCAGTATAGAATAACGATAATTCTACTCTTATTATAATTCTTTTTTAATTGAGCGGAGAACTTACTTTGTTGATATTTGTTGTGAGAGCAGTATTTGGAGCGTGAGGGGCATGTGGAGGTGTGACCTGTTGCGAGTGAGGAGGACGATAACCGCCAACGACATACCCAGCAGGAGGATCAATAATACCCGTTCCAGCATTTCCAGCCTGAAAATTTAGATAGATATATAGATTATCTATTCCTCAAAAGTACATGGGTACAAACATGAAAATGGAGACTCAAAGTTAATACAAATCACCTGTCGTGGCATCAAAGCAACAAAAATACTGGGGAAATTGATCAAGATTACAAATTAGAGATTGGAAAAGAAGTTGGAGACAAAATTTTGTACCAAGTCAGAAACATTAATAGGGAAAAAAGACATAACATAAGTTACGCCTGAAAAACCTTGGTATGTGTAGAAAATTTGATAAGAATGATGAAAATTTAAAACCTGTATTTTGAGAAGAAACGAGGAAATGCCGAATCTCTGACTTGGCTCAAATTTAGTGAAGTCCGTTTGATGCATACAATAATAATAGGGATGGTGATTTGAAATTAATTGTTGGAGGACATTGGTTTCCTTATACAAATTGGAGAAATGGCATCAACTTACAATTAGAATAAGAATTGATGTTTCAAACCCTTAAACGATTTTCGTCGAATATTGAATGCATACACGGCAATAATGCAGTAGATTTTTCATTTTTTGAGTCTCAATTTTTGAAGAAATTGATTCTAGAGAAAAATGATTATTTGGCACCTGTCATTGAGTTGTATTAAGTTTACAGAAAAATCAAATCACTAAAATACATTTTTTCTGAAAAATGACTATCCTTCAAAAATCAAAATTTCAAATTTATTTCTAAAACACACAGACTAATGAGGAGGAAACCATTTATAAAATAAGTTGAATTCTATGCTAAAATGCTGTAATATCAAATTTGATTCTTCATTAAAATTAATTAACATACGTTTTCCCCGGCTGCTGACATGTTTCGGGTTTCACCCATCCTCAGAGCTACAATACAATTAGCGAAACTTACTTCATGATTATAAAAGCACAAATAAACGTGAAACATTTTCATCAATTTGTAGGTAAACTATTTGCTTTCCTCTGTAGTAAAAGCATTCGTTTTACTGCGATTTTCAAACACTTGCGCTAGGAGTGGCGATTTTGGAATTGTATCACTTTCCTGAGGAAGAGACACTGGCACAGGTTTGTTTGAACTGAATCATAGCATTTGAATTAATACCTGAGAATTCCCATTTGGAATGTAGTGACCAGGATGATATGGAGGAGGTCCCCTGTATTCATTTATATCAGGCGTGTTGCCGGGTGGGTGCTGAGGTGATCTCCTTACTGTGTCGGTATGATTCTGCCCCATCCATTCGGGATTGTGAGGTGGCTTCCCCTATGAACAAATTTTATTTTATTACAGGAATTAACAAGCATGCCCATACAAAAGTGTACGAATTTATACTGGAATCAGCCTGACTGCGTTTCACGTTACCTAATTTTCTTTCATGTTTATTTTTTTCCAGAGATCTGAAGGACTTGAGGCCTTTAAACTTTCGGTGAGTTTACCCTAAATTAACCCTTTCCGGTCCAATGTCTGATATATTCGCCGTGAAAAATAACGCGTTTAGGTCCGATGTCAGATAAAGTCGCCCAAAAGTTTGAACTTCTGCGCAGGCCCGCCCGAAGTCCGGTATTTTCGACTGCTTCAGCAAGTGGCGGCCTCTGGTGGACCCTTTGGAAACCACTGTCTATGTTGACAACATCGCTGCTACCTTAACCTCGCCACGGCGGCCGTGGAAAACTACCGCGGACCGGAAAGGGTAAAGAAGAATATACTCACAAAATTTGTAGTTTCAGTGTTACTTAGTGTTCTGCTTAAAAAATAAAATGTCAGAGAAAGTTAGATAGTGTCTGACGTAGTTCGGCTGATTAGTATTAAACTGGTTCAAATATGGATGGCTAACGAACAATACCGCCTATCTACGAACTAACGATTTTGCAGAACAAAGGGAAAAACTTTGCCGATTTTGTAATTTTAGGGTTAGATTTGCTTTTATTCATACATTAAAGCGTCATGAAAGCGCTCTCCAACAGAATTGGAAGAAAACTAAAACCATCAGCTTGCATATTTTAAACTGTAGAATGCAGCAGTCGCTATCTCTTTTTTGCCAAAATTGTCAGTTAAGCGGTATTATTGTTAGCTCTTGATATATAATTGTCTAAGAGACCTTAAAACACAGAGAATTTTTTAGGAGAGCTATGTTTGTCAGGTTAGGTTAAAAAATAGGAATTTCGTTTTTTGTTGGAAAATATTTGCAAGTAGCCCAAACAAGAAGTTGCACAGAGTTCCATATTCTTTCACAAGTGATAGAGGGCATAAAGGAAGGCCCTTTGGCGGTAGTGTAAAATTCGTATTATAAAAATAAAATCGCAGATAATCATATGAACGGAGGAAAAGACTTAGTCTTTAATGAAGCTTATGCTTAGAAAAGCCTCCTTAGTTGAATTAGAAAATTCAACTAACTTTATTTTCTGCAACATCAAATTTGATTGCATTAAAGTGACCTCCCACACAAGGTAATTTCATAGAATGCCATTAGTAAGCATTCACAAAGCAACGTCATTGTGCAGTCATTCTTCGTTTGATAAAGGCAAGGTTCATTTTATCCAAACTCAGCACAGGTGCTGATGTCGTAGCGAATTTATTCACAGATGAAGTCCAATATTATCTACCAGCAGAAAGTTGCATTTGGGTAAAAAAATGGTTGCTGTTTTCAAACAAGGAATCAAAGACATAATATGGTATGAACATACGTATTGATGTTGATCTCTCCGCTGATTGGGAGCTGGGTACTGAGGTAAATGGTGTTGTGGAGGCATGACAAGCACCTCTCCTTCTGGTAATGAAGGTGGAACATTGGTAGGGTGTATTCGTCGCAATCTTGGTGGACTAGATGACCTCAATGAGTTAGATCTTGCTACATGTGATGTTTTTGGAAGGCCGCCAGTTGTTGTTTCGATTACATCTCTGAATTTTAGATTTTCGCCTCGTACAATTGTCTGGAAAAATCACCACACATGAATGATCAAAGAAAAAAAAGGAGTTGGTTCATTAGATAAGCTGTTAGGCACAAAAACAAAGAAAAGCAAAGCCATTTTGAAAGAACCATTGGCAAATTTTTTTATCAATAATAGGATTATATACTGTAATTACAGAGATCTTCAGTATTTTTGTTGGGGATATACCTCTAGACAAAGTTAAAATTTCATAATTAAAATAAATAAATAAAAAAAAAAAAAAAAAAAAAAAAAAAGAATAACGAAATTTGGGCATTCTCCAATTTTTAAAGATCTTTGATTTTATGATTAAGAATAAATCTAGTCTTCGGCCATCTTCTGTCTAGTCCTCAAGAAGTTTTGAGTGTGACAGCCCGTGAGCAATCAGGGATTTCCGTTAGAATTTGTTAGGCCAATTACAGCACAGCAGGATACTGATAGCACGGACTCCTGGAGGACTTGCTAGTTTCACAATCTACAATCTAGGAGCTTCAGAAAACAGGAGGGAACTTTGTCGCTGAACCAACTAAAGTATCTGGAATCATGCAGGTTGGTGCGATCGTTCACTTATATTCAGAGTTAGACTCCGTCCACCATCAGAGCAACAAAACACTGTCCAACAAGGACTAAATAAAAGACAACTCTTGCATGACACTTTTTTGAATTAGGTATTTTCCTCATGTCAGAAATATTCCAAATAGGAAGTTATGAAAGGTATGAACATACACTCACTTTTAGGTCGAGAATTTCAGTTGGAGTAATTTCTGAAGGATCAACAAGAGGCAAAGGTCGATTTGTACTTTTCAGGATCTGATTATTTCCGACTATGCTTGCCCATTGTAATGGTAGTCCTACATACTTGCCCTCGTTCTTATCAAAACCAGTGTGGACTCGGTGCTCAAAATTGGTTGGTGGAGAAATTTGAGGTTTCTTCTTCTTTCTTGAAAACATTCCACACCTAAGAAAGATGCATAAAACGAAATAAGTATATTGCAAAATAGAGACATTGTAGGTGTCTAAAATTTGATGAATTTCGAGTTTAAGGGGAAACTACAGAGTAAATTGAACACGAGGATACTCTTGGTTCTAATCTGCTAAAATACGTGTGTTTAAATGGGAAATGCCGCCAGATGACGTCACTAGGTGGTGCATTTTCACACTTTTAAATCTACTTTTATATTACTTCCCATAGCAGAGAAAAATTATAAAAAACTGCTGTGAAATCAGCTTTTTCAGTACTTTCAGATGAAGCAATAAAAAATTTGCATGATTTCTCCATTCTTTAGAGAGCTGACGATTTTCTGGGAAATGGATTTTTTGATATATTTTTCCGTTTTGGTCAGAATTATAAAACAGCAGAATGACTCGACGTCCTTGATTAGGAATGGTCAGTTAGACTTGGGTATTTTTACAGACTATATAAAAGAGTAATTCAAGAAAATTTTATGAGAAACCACCAGACTTCATTCATTCAAAATTCTTTGATGTTCATCTTTGTTTCCATAATTTATTTAAGTCTTTTTGTATTTCCTTTTGTGACTTTCTTTTGATTATTGGCAGGGAGGGGAATATTTACTATGTGAGGACATTTTAGGGGGAGGACTTATGAGCCTTCATTGTGTCAAAATTAAAGCTGTAAAGAAATGCCCCCCCCCCCCTACTAAAAAAAAATTTTTTCCTTTTGATTGATAGAAGTAAAAATAAGTATAGCACTTCAAACGACACCTGAGTATCGTTTTCCACCTGACTTGATCCATAAACTTTCCCAAAATGTTAAAAAATAATTTATGTTCTTGAAATTTGCCGAAGAAAGTATTTTGGCAAAAAGGTTACTTTACAGAAAAACTTTGTTGTTGGACCCAAAGAACCAACTCCTGAAATGGTTTTGATTGGTTCTAAATAACTCCTGGCTTACGAAAAAAACAGAGTGGCATCTTATTTACCAAAGAGAATTATTAAACGAAAAGAGAAAGGTAGATGGACAGATATATAAACTCTGATCACTGAAAACAAGGAGTGTGATGAGAGAACAATAGAGAGAGAAAAGACAAGGAAGAAGTGACGAGTATCCTGTGCACAGGTGTGTCTGCTGCAAAGTTATTCTCTTTCTCAGGAATGACCAAGTGTTAAGCTGCTCAAAATTCATGCCATCTTCAGCCTACAATTCCATGTTTTGAATACTAAAATCCTTCTTCCTTCGTTTCTTATTTTTTTTCTCTGATGACCATATTTTACTTCACTTTAATCTTACCCTATGAGATACAAACATTAATTACTGAGAAGTTCAAGAAATATCTACAGTCAATGCATTAAAAAAAAAAAAAAAACATGATAAAATGTCAAAAATGAAGATGGGGAAAACGAACTAAAATTAAATAATGAA
The DNA here is from genome assembly GCF_918797505.1 of Bemisia tabaci. Classification (NCBI taxonomy): domain Eukaryota; kingdom Metazoa; phylum Arthropoda; class Insecta; order Hemiptera; family Aleyrodidae; genus Bemisia; species Bemisia tabaci. Next base: position 44,361,164 of record NC_092799.1, on the reverse strand, counting down.
TGACATCTGGAAAGAAAACTTACCGGAACTATTTCTTAACTTGAGGAGATTAAAGAGAACTCAGCACATCAAGCAAATAGGTGAATAGCTAACCCCACAGGAACAAGTGATAGAAGCGATCCTGGACAATGCTCATACTGGAAAAAAATAAAAACGTATAAGATTAAAAATAGGGAAAAGATAGCAAGGACAAAATGGAGAGACTTCTTGCAGAAATCTTAGAGTAACTGTTCAGTGTTTACATGTTTGGGTCTTGGTCTAAGGAAAGATGAAAAGAAAATTAAGTTGTTAACAAGAGTTTCCAATTTTGATAAGACATAAACTCTCGGGATATTGACTAGTCTTTGCTGAGCACCTTTAACGAGATGTTTGGAAACGGCAGAGCGTTTGGAGAATTTTCCTCTCACATTTCATTGGACCAAGTATTTAATTAAAGTATATTTTACTCACTTTTCCAGAGAAATCTTTTGGAACGATTGTTATGGGCTGCTACCAACTCTCAGAACGAGTATTCAAAATCAGTGCTTTTAGTGGGAAAACATGAAATTTGAGTTTTTAGATGGCCAAATGAAATTGCAGCAATCCAGTTTCTAGCTTCCTGGCAATTACAGACTTCAATCACCTTTTTTATCTCCAGGATCTACTGAATGCAAGAATATCTGCACTATTGCCCCAACACAGGATGCCCCAATGCAATCAAAATATTTTGATGGTACGTACCTGAGAAAGTGACCTACCATGTTTGCACTTTCAGGAAAAATTATGAGCTATGACACATGCTACTTTTAGTTCTGACTCAGTCAGCTCATCAAATTGTCAAAAAATGCAATAATTTGAGTCTCTTTTTGGGGAATATTTGCACAAGAAAAGGAATGTTTGAGGTAAAATCAATGTTTCAAGAGATCAAAGTTTCCCAGATAAAAATAAGAATGGTGAAAAGATTCTGCGAATAAGTTAGATAAAAAATCATGGTCTAAAAGTCATGAAATGGCAGTGGCATGACACAAAACATAATATTGTGTTAATGCACACTATTCTGTGCGAATATTTTTTTTTTTTTTTTGGGGGGGGGGGGGGGCCTCCTAAAGATAGTCCTTGAAAATTTAGAATAAGAATGATACTTTCATGAATAAATAAATTGAAGGGGGAAATCGTGAAATATTTCGATCAAGATAGTTGTCCTAAATTTATTATTTTTTTTCACTTGGCACCAGAGAAATTATTGCTTTCGAACAGAAATTTCGATGATAGCATTAACTATTACACCTTGACTTTCGGAAAACGCAAAAAAAGTCGTTAGAGTGTAAGAGTTAGGAAACCCTTTCTGTTCTTTTTAAAGTAAACTTTGAGTGAACTTTACATTAAAAAAAGCTGTGAGAATAAAATTGGCATAAAAAAATCTGTCCAGTCCTAAAAATTATTCATACTGACGCTAAAACCAAATTAACTGTAAAATATACAAAATAAAAACACAATTTTACATGCAATTTTTTTTATAGAATTTACTGAAAGAAAGCGATAGAAAAAACTTGTGAAAGTTAAAAGTGGCACTTTCACGTAAAAAAGAACAAAAAGGGTTCCTATCCTAACTAAGATTTTAACATAGGTTTATTAACTTTTTGAACAGCCATGCTGCTACAAAGACGATCTCACATCTGTTGGGAAATTAGGATGTAAGCAGTACAGTACATGCAGGCAACTTTGATTGATTATTGATCTAATGCCATACATATCTTGTTCCAATTCCTGATGAGATGAATTTGTTTTCAACAGTTCTTTCAGCCTAGTTTTGAAGCCTTTCAGACTAGTTAATAACGGTTGTGTAAACTTTAGAATTCGGATTTGGACAGGCTAGGGGAGGAGACAGCACGATAGAGCGTCAAGTTGAAATTGCAGTTATTTGAGGTGGAAGACAGAAAATCAATTTTAGAATGCTTCTTGCCCTCTTTCACACAGTCAATGTTGCTATGGAATAAATTAATGGTTTAAATACCTAATTTTTATCCATTTATGATTTAAATAAAATAATTATCGAGCTCATATTCCGATTTGGAATGCGTTTATTAGGTACATTTTTTACAGGACTAAGTTGTGATTTCACTGAACAGACTACATAGTAAAACTCTTGAAAATAATCCCATAAAAATTAGGCTAAAAACTAATGACGAAGTAACTCGAATACATTCATTGTCATGAACAGGTTTAAAAGCAGCCAAGGGATGTGGTTGGCACTTCTACTGAGATTTTCAACTTGAATGAAGTACCAACAATGGAAAAATCGCGGAAACAACTTCTTGTTGCACTGTCAATGAGGTCAAAGAGGCACTTATTAGTAACAAAATAATTGTATTTTGATTATAACACTCTCCCTCAATTCTCTTGTTCTCCCTGGCTGCACATTAGTAAAAGATTTCTTCAGACATTAAGTAAGACACATAAATACATAGCTATAAAACCTGTGAACCGTGCCACAAACATGGAATATAACAACAAAATTCAAGTACGGCTCTCTAAGGAACATTACGATAAAGACATAACTGCAACTGGTGGAAATTATTAATTTTATATACAGGAGAAAACTTTGGATATACATGGAAAATTGAAAACAGTATATACAAAAGTGGAATGATTCTCTTCTCAAACCTCATTTGTTTTCTTAAATTAATTTTCAGCCTTTCTGGGAAATATCCGAAAGAGAGATATGGAATTGAGGGGCTTGGAGGGCAAGGCACTTAAGTACACTTCTTACTACATTAAGAAATAAATGTTTAAAGTTTAAAAATTACGTAAAGCCTTATGCGGAGAGAAAGTTCAATTTCACTTTTTGATGCTTACAAATTGGATTTTGGTGGTGAATTTTTCACAGATCATGAATTAAGACTAGTTTTGGTTGAAATCAGTAATATCTCTTTTTTTTTTCTTCCAAAACTGCACTTATCATACTTGTCTTTCAAGCCCCTCAATTATAACAACCAAATGTTGAAGTTTAGGTTTAATATACTGACTAGAGGGTGAAAATAATAAATTAAGTAGGCAAGCTGAGCTAATACCTAAAAAGGATTAAAGAGTGATAAAACGGATTGAGTTGCACACACAATGTATCGGGTATTTTCTGGACAAAAATAAGAAGAAATGGTCACTAACACAAAATTGTAAGTGCCTTAAAATGGTTTTTTGAAAGTTGAAAAATAAGTGCTGAAAAATTCATTTTGCTTTTCATTAAGGGAGGATCGGAGAGAGCTCTTCAAAAATGGAGCATAATCTAAAAGCAGGTCTTTGTTTCCTTGAATTGAGGGTAACACGTTCTTTGCATGGGTCAGAAAATCTGAGTTAAATGAGAGAGAATCCTGGATTTTAGCAGCCCCAAACTGACGATAACCTTTCAGAGGCTTTTTGTTGGCACACATGAGTCCTCGGACTGCAATGGACAAAGCTAAATTTTGATTAGTTAGTCTGTTATCAGCATACGAATTCCAAAGCATGTCTGATATGGTCAAATCTTCAGCCGCTTTACTAACATCTGATATGGAGGAAAATGTACTAAGGTAATTATGGTGCAAAAATTTAAGGTCAGAGCGATTATTTTCATAAAAGCTAACTAAATGGTCGGGATTATGAGTAAATTTTTGTATATTGTAGCCGTATGGTGATAGAACTGTTTCACATTTGGGATAAAGAACTCTCCCGGTTGTTTGAAATAACTCTATCCTACCATCACTGGATTCTGTTGGCTCGGATTCTGTTTTCCGGAACGTAAATTTAGGTCTAGACTGTTTCACTGAAAATGTGTAAAAAGCCTGAAGAATACAATTGCGGAGATCCATTCCACTTGAGACATAAATTTCTTTCAAAGAATCATCTGGAGGTGCAGATATTTTATTAGCTTTTAAAATCTTAAGTAAAATTTGTTTAACCGTCCTAAAGCATACAGCACTAAAAGTGATCTGAGAAATATTGAGATTGCGAAGAATCTCAGGTGGGAAAAGTTTGAATGCCTTCTTCCCATCACAGATAAAAATGACTGGTGACAAAATTTTTGAGTAATAGTCCATTAAGAGTTCATGAAACACATGTGGAGTATTCACAAAAACATTTGGAAAATCTTTAACTATGATAAGTCTTGCATTCGATTGACTGCTCAGCACATTCCCATAGCGACTTCCTCTTGTCAAAAAATCAGCGAATACTTTCGTCTGGTTTTCAACTTGCTCTTCATTGTCCATCCACCGGACTTTGTCAATTGGCGTAATCCATTCTATGATTTTAAACCCTAAATGTTTTGCAAGAGTATGAATAGTGGATGTTTTACCACAGCCAGAAGGGCCAGTGACCAATAAATACTTCAAATTTGACCGGCCAGTCTTTACTTCTGTTAACCAGTTTTCCAGTTCTCCAACTTTGCTTTTTGTGGGTGCCAGGTCGGTAATTCCAGTTGGTTTAGCTGTGTCGAGCCAAGTGCACATATTGGATGAAGATGAAGCAGCAGGACGTGGAATTTGGCTGGTGTCTTTAGTTTCTTCAGGGCGCGATTTTTTCTTTGGCGGAGCGCTATCTATCATTGCATCATCAAAAGAGGGTTTGACCCAATTGGACTTTTTGATTTTTCCGCTGGCCATTTCAGGAGGGAAAACGAAGAATTAACTTCCTAGCAGGAGGAATTTATGTAAGGTTCAAAATGAGTAGACCTAAGAGACGATTCACTTTTAAACAAGAAAAGCTCTATCTTCTCAGCTTCATGGCATTATTTACAGTCCTGGAAAAAAATAATACAAACTTCTGTATGATTCAAAAACCTTGTAATGAAATACAATGTTAGTGTCATGAAAAAAATTAATTTACAAGACTTATGCACACTGTAATTCAATTAAATCCAGGTATTAAAATTAGCAAACTGTTTACACAGAGAGGGGAATTGATTGTGGATGCACCAAAAAACATTGATGAAGTTTAATAATTAATAAAATATGTATCTTAATTCCAACATTTTTCCTTAAGAGGAAAAAAAAAGAACTAGATAAAATATTGCCTTAAAATTGTCTGTGCATATACTTGAAATGATTCAGGAAAGTTCGCAGACAATTTTTAAAAAAAACTCTGTAGTTTTTCATGGCGGTGTCTAAGGATCGAAGAAATTTTCGACTTAGGTGGAATTTCATCTTAACCATACTTTGAATTATTTTTAGCCAGATTTCACTGTGCATATCAAACGGTGATGTAACATTTACAAATGACAGAAGTAAAGGTTGCAGAATCAATTCAGAACATCAAGCAACTTACAATGTATAGAAAAGTCTGAAACAGTCTAACTTCTAGAATGAACTGACTTGCAAGAAAAAATAGTTTATGATCACACAGGAGATGCTAAATAAATATGCTCTGAACCAGAACTGTAAATAATTTGCCATAATTAGGTCTTGAACTTAAAATTAACTAGAGAAAATGAATTTCTCCTGTTCCAAGCTGTTCCTTGATTTCACTGCGGGGAAGCCAAATAGATCAGTAAACACTAAACCTCTGTTAAAACTTACAAGAGTGCTAATGCTATTGCTACTGTTTCTCCACAAGCAAAGAAGCAATAATAATCAGAAGGATACAGATGAATCAGAAGTAGCATGAAGGTCAATCAAAGAATACTGAGAGTCCCATTATTATACATTAAGCATTATCATTGAGAGAATAGTTAGTTATAGTAGTATATGGATGATATGTTATCTAAAAATTGGACTAGCTAAAAAATAATTTATCAGCTGTTGATATCTTGTGCCAATAGCCTGCCTCCGAGTAAGTGCTATCCCTTTTGTGATCACCATTATTCTCTTTTCTGAGAGAATTGAGTAGTTCTGTCTTCAATGTTGACTAGGTGCAGATATCTGATTATGCCACCACTTTGGAAACGACATCATTGCTTAATAAGTAAGAATGGAACTTAAACTAAATTTCAGCACGTCACACTAAAAGGAGTCGGATTCTGAAATTCAATCTCACTGTTGGAAAACTATACAATGCTTATTCCAACCCACTGGGACATCATTAGGTGAAATAAAATTAAATAAATAATCTTAGGAGTTAAAACGATAATAGGTAAACTTCAAAAGTATACTTTTGAAATTTTGGTACAATATTTTTGTATTCAGATGTCACGAGAAATATACATAACTCAATCCTGATGTCTCAAAAGTTTCGGCTCACCTTTTCTTTTTGAGAGAATAATGTTGATCATGACTCCTATGAGAAGGCTTAAGGAAATGGGCGGAAAACGTAGGTAGAGTCTCCAATACAACAGAGATAAGCTTTTACAAGTGTAGAGTAAGGTAGAGGTGTCGTCAGCTAAGTTGACGGTTGTTTACTTTCAGTTTGCAAGTGTCAACGACGAATTTGGGCCTCTGAACAAAGCGGCGTTCGCTACTATCCACATTGAAAACATCAGTCTCATGACCGTATCGTAAAAAAACTACTTATCAGTTATGATTTGTGACTTTTTTGTGGTTGTGATTTCTGTGTGGCTAAAAATTAAAGTGTTACAAGGCTTGAAAGTGTTAAAAAACTTATCTAAGCTTGTGTTCTTGCTTCTGAGAGAGCCAGATGTTTTCATGTGGATAGTAGTGACGCGAATACGCCTGCAAACCGAAAGTAAACAACCGTCAACTTGGCTGACGACACCTCTACATAAATTTTGATATTATTCTCCTCAAATCCTTTCTTCCCCATTTTAACAAACGATTGAAGATTAAACTAACAAGGGGAACTTACGGACCTGCTGCCTCCGATTGGGCTGAATTTGTTTTTTACAGACTCTAGGGACCAATTCTAGAAGTCAGTTTGAGCCGTTTTCCCTAATGCACAACAGGAAGGGCGTAAAAAATTCCCAAAAGCGTGCGGCGAGTGGCAACACTGAAGCAGCCTCTTGTGCCGCTTTATACCGGTCGCTACCCTATTGGTGTCCAGAGCCCTACTACACAGGACCTGACTCCATGACCATGCGGTCCCGGGATCGATCCCCGAGGGGGCACTATACATTTTATTTTCAGCATGATCACGTAATCATTAAATTGTTAATTCTACACTTTCTTTTTATATTCTGCGTGATCACATAATCATTTTATTTTTGATCCTGCACTTTTAAAGCAAAAAAAGTCCGTAAAGTCTGTAAAAAAAATTCAGCCTAATCTGAATCGGAGGCGGCATGTCCGTTAGTTCCCCTTGTAAGGTTATGAGAGTATTCGGTGGCCAAACAATTACTGCCTGACAAGAACAAATGAAACCTTCACTCCAGTAGTTCATGACTTTGGCAAAAGTATTGAAATTGGGAGGAGAAAATCAGACCTGTGCAAAGGGGGCATGTGAACTCCTATTGTACAGATCATAAGAGATTCTGTTAAGATCCGCTTGGAACCTGGCTTGAATGCTTAAATAACCTTGGATGCGTTAAATTCGGTTCAACTGGGAGCACAATAAAGTTTCAGACACTAAAATTGAAACAATAAAGTTAAGTAATCAATTTCGGTACCAAGGAAGGGTGTGCTGGGGTACCTATATCAAATATAAAGGAAGATGTTCGCTAATACCATCTGCTGCGCTCACATAATATAAATGGGCATAATTTAGTCTCGGGGGAAAAAGGGTGCAAGAATATGTGTTTGGCATAAGACTGGGTGCAAAATCGCATTCGAGGAAAAATAAATTTTAATGAGAATCCCAAAAAAGTTTGACTGAAGGGATTTTTGTTTACCGTAAAAGCTAACCTAGTTTGGTTGACTACCTGATCTCAACGCGCTTCAAATAAAAGCCAGGGAATGCTGTGCTTCAACCAAATAGTGAGATACGTTATGAATGAATGAAGGAGAAACCCTAAAAGGGCAAATGCTTTAATAGTAGGGCAAATTAGATTATTAAAGGCTGAAAATACACTGCGGCGCCTACCTGTCACGGCCAAAGTATCAAAACCAGAGAACGGCGTAAGTAAGTCGTTAGATTTAATGGTTTTATAGCTCACCTTCGTCATTTTCGAGTTGATATACTGAAGCACCGTTGATATAAGGCTCAGTGTATGAATTTGGAACTCTGAAATCTACTTAAAAACTTAAATAAAACGAAAAACACACACAAATATTCGCGATAAATAAAACGGCCAAGTCTGAAATATAACAATAAAAATTTCTGCATTCTGCTGCCACCTAGCGGTGAAATTTCAATCACAATGGAATTCGGTCAGAAACTTTGTTGCCAAATCTAGTGACCTGCGTGATGGAATTCAACTTCGTTGAGAGTTCTTGTCACGTAACGAATGACCGGGCCTGAAACATTATGAGTAGAAAAATAATGGAAACAGGAGCGTAAATGGATACTCCTGTCATTTGGCAAGCTCAGAAACAGAGAAGAAGAGGTATAAAAGATAAAACACCCAAATGTATTATGTCAATATGGCAACATTGGTAGTCATTAGCGGCAATGTTTATCATTTCAGTTAGAAGATTGCTTGGCAACCTAGCTTTCACAGTTGCGACAGCATGCCGATATTTGAGAAGGAGGGGGGGGGGGGGTGATGACATGATAATTTAAATTAAAAGGCGCGATTTCAGGAAATTACCCGTCAAGAGTAGGGCGGGGGGGGAGGGGTTGGATGGTTGAGAGTTGCTAGTACCTAACGCGAAAATCACTCATTGACTACTAATTAATTGCGTTTAAATGGTATGAGCCGACAAGGGAGGCCTGCGCACCCCCCCCCCCCCCCCCACAGGAAGAATTTTCCTCAACTGTTTGCAAACACTGAGACAAACATTTTTCACCAAACTAGGAATTTATATCTTGGAGCTCCATGACTAATATTTCCTTCAATTTTTGAGATTCGATGGGCGCACTTGCGCCAAAATTTCCATACTTCCTTCCTCCATGCATTTGCAAAAAGTTGGAGAAAATTTTCTTCCGGATTATATAGAGTCCCTTTTCACAGATATGGTCGCAAATAGTGATTTGATAGGAATATAATGCAATATAATTACAAATCGATAGCGTAAGTCCACAGTCACATATCTCGTTTGCGGTGTCAGAAAATCTCCGTCTCTGTGTTATTTTTTAAAAGGAGAACGAATTGACATCATTCCTTGAAGTTTTTGCAGAATTTTCTCAGCACAGAGAAGAAAAATCACGGCAGTTTTAAAGAATTGCCGTCGAGTAGTTTTCCGTTTGAAAAATAAAGTGTGACGGGAAGTCTGCTGCAACATCGCAAACTGAGTTCTGTGATTGTCGACTTACACCATCAAAATATACTTAGAGCTGTAATGGCTTGTGGCATATTTTTTAAAAAAATGGGTCACTGCTAGGGTTCAAGCAAAATTGAGGATCACTTTAGTATACTACTGTGGAAGAAGCAAGCAGTGAATTGGACGAGTGAGGAAAGCTATAGGTACAGTAGTAATGCCACACAATCAAGGTGGGGCAGTAAACACAGATTTGTTTGAATTTTGCTATTTCTCTACAAATTTGATCACTGTAGCATTTCCTTTGTTAATATCAGTTATTGAATGAGCATGAATTTATAAAAAATATCTCTCTTCGTTTTTTAAAATGGACCACTAGATGAGGAGCGCATTTAAGTGTAGTACTTAATCTTGTCAAAATTTCGTGTGGACCATCTGTTCAAAAAAATTATTGTATGTAACTTGGAACCAGAACATTGACACTTTCTGGTGCATAAATTCCAACTTCCCACTCATACAAAAAGCATTAGGTAATTGAGCAAAATCTCAAACTAACTGTTACCTATTGCAACAGCCTTTGTGGAATGGCAAAACAGAAAACCATCTCAGCCTAGCTGTTGCAAGTTGTTTAGACTCTGATCAAAACAGGGTAGAGCAGCCGCTGTAGTGCTTGATTTGATTCAGGCAGATTCCTTCTGGTTCTCCTTGTTAGCAGGAAATTCCATTTTTTTTTGTAAACCATGCTATATAATAACTTTAACATCTTGCTTAGGAGTTCATTTCAGTAATTTTTATCACGCAAATTGTGCTTTACGTAAGAATTTTGAAGCAGAAAAAACTATTGGAAAGCGTGAATTTCTACCTTGTCTAGTGGTCCATTGGTCTTTCAAATGTTCCATGTTTTTTTGGATGAATGCAGCTAATAAAAAAACAGAAATTGGCGTCAGTCAATTAGAAACGAGAAAAAGGAGAAAATATTGCAGAGGCTACTTAAAATTAATCTGCATGGCAAGACAAGATTATTATGCAATGCGGTAAAACTGTTGCGGTGCGCCGGATAATATGACTTGCATAGGTATACCCAGCAAAGGGTGGGTTTAGAAGAGCTAGGATCATAAAATGATGAAAGATAGAATTTAATTTGTCATCATTCATTTATTTGCATAAAAATTTACAATAGAAATTTTTGTATTTGATCCAGAAGTATAAAATACAAAATGTTGATCAAAAATTCAATCCTAATGTAATTTACAAAGATTACTCTTTACTCGGGAAAGAGACAGAGGAAGGGTTAGACAGCATGAGAGAAAGGAGGAAAAAACCTGAATTTTAGGACTTACACGGTAATGTACAAACTTGGAAAGTTTTGTCAAAATGCACAGAGAAATTTCTGCAGGTTTCCTCCATCATGTATCAAAAAATTTAAATTATTCACAATAATGAAGAGGTAATTACAGATTTAGTCAATCACAGGTGATTTTCATGGTTTATACGCTGGAAGAGCACTTACTTCGTCCAAGTAGAGTCCAAGCTAAATAAGTTTACGCTCCTTCAAAATGCGACAGAAGATCCGCCATCTGGATTCTCGAATTTACTTTCCATACTAAATGATGTCAAGAGGATCTTCTGTCGCTGTTTAAAAGTGGGTAAACTTATTTGGCGTGGACACTAGTAAAACGTTTCTTCGTCACCTTTGTCGATGTTTGGTTATTAGCAAACTTGCCTTAAATTGGGCACGGACAAACAAATAAAAAGACTGAAAAGGTTCATGGATTACAACCAAGTCTATTGCAGGAGTCAGATATCTAGATTGATGAAATCACCTGTGATGAATAAAACTCATTGATCTGTAGCGGTCAACAACTATTGGAGTTTAGTCTTAAAACTTCAGTTGCAGGAAGAGAGGGAACAAAGGACAGAAAAACTGCAGTCTACTTTAATGGCAGATACATGTTTTGAAAGAACAGAAATTCATACGTAGTAGGAGTAAAAAAACATCACAGCATTTTCGTTCGGCCAATTACTTTTTCATCGTTTTTATTCAAATAATTATTTTTTTATAAAAAAGGAATAAACATACCATCAGACTTAGAAAGAGAAGTACAATGAATTGTTACTCACTAATTCACAGTTAACAAGATTTAACTTAGCAACTTTCAAGGAGATGATAGAAAAGATGAAACAGAGAAAGTTACCTATACAGAGAGTATACAGTCGAAAGGCTCCTATTATTCATGCAATTTGAATATTAACTTTTTAATCAACTTGAAAAAGAATCACCGCTTTCATGAGTTCACAAAGTGAGTTTAAAAAACAACACATGCCTAACTTAGCATCATAAATCATTAAATACATGTGTAGATGTAAAATAGATGGGGGGGGGGGACAGAATAATAAAATGGATCTTTTTAAGGGAGGTTTTTTTGCTGATACCAACACTTATCCATATCAATTCTTGAATTTAAACAATAATTCTACTTTTTTGCATCTAGAGCTTGTGCAAGATTATATAAGCAAACAGCTCCTTGGCTGAAATTCTGACGAATTAAAAATTCATAAGTTCAAGTTTCAGTTATCATCGCTTAGGAAAAGAATATTGCGTTAGTGCTCTAGATTTAGAACAAATGACATTTCTGGTCATTTAGAGTGGATGAAACCGTGAAAATTCCACTTAGTACTACAGAGCTCTTAAATGGAATTTCAAGTTTTGAGACAGGCCACTCAGTTGTTCCATTCATGCTACATAATGGATTAAAGTCACCAACTTATCCTCAACAATCGGCTATACGCTTAGTTTCAGTTGGGCAGTACTGTTTCCTGGACGATGATACATGAAATAATTGAGCAAAAAATACAGGTGGTCGTTGACTTAAGCTGCAAAAAGCGAGTTGAATTTGATACAATGGAATAAACCAAGAACCAGTTCAAATGGATGGAAATATTTTAACCATATCAGTTACGTTCTTTTTCTCAGATTCAAAATAATCATTGCAAAACCTGCAATTTTTTTAAAATTAGAATCCAGTTTTTAGGGAGCTTTTCACATTGCATCAAAATTTACTCACTCATCAAATCGCTGATTCAACTGCAAGGGACAAATTAAGGCTTACAAGGGTGGTCAAACATCAAAATACAAACAACACCTTCATTGGTAACAGACTAAACGGCATTGCATTGTTTACTTCACAAGGAGAAAAATTCAAGAAGAGAAAATAAATAATAAGAAGAAAAATTACAATTTTTACAGAAAATTACAGGGGAGAACCCAGTGTCTACTTTTCCAGTCATTACAAATCTTCTGGCTGAAAAGCGATTATCAAAGGATAAAAATGTGTCTGTTTGTTTGGCGGTTTTACTATTAGGTATTGAAAATTGGAAGAATACAAAATTCGCTTCCTTTAAGAAATATGATACGAATACATGACTAGGCTTGAGATGGTAGACCACCTGTCACAAGATGCATTGTTAATCTCACTAAGGTGCAAATTTTAAAATTGCACAATGACTTGACAAAAAGGACTAAAACATAAGCATTCAGGCACCATATTGAACCAGTGCGTTGTTCAGAGCTGGAAAGAAGGGTCTAAACAATACTCAGCAAGATGCACAGCAACTCAGCAGCTCTCAGAGCTCTGTGTTCTGCTGAGCAACTTTCTGGGCAACTACGAGTAACTTTTAGAAGTTAGCTGGGTGCCCAGCGGTAGTTCGATAAGAGTCTGCTGGGCAACCTGATGGGCAGTTAACTGAGATTAACAACGAATCTACGCTCTAAATGGACGCAATCAGGTAAAAGAGATCTAGCTACATTGTAACATTACAAAATTATCTCACACGTTTCCCATGCATTTTTTTCAATGAGATGCTAAAAATATCATTCATTGAGATTAATTGAAAGCAAAGAAATTTCCAGCCTGACCTAGCCTCTTTGGTTCATTTGATTTTTGGCTTGCTGCTTAAATTCATGTTCAATGAAATCAATCATGCACTTCTTCCCTCGGTGAACATAATTCTATAAAACAAATTGACAAATTATGTTCCGTGGTTTGTTAACAAATAACGAGAGAGGAGATTCTGAAAGAATATGATGTAGTTGGTAGATTCAATTTCTATGGGCGGAGTCCAAGAATCAACTAAATGAGTCAGTGGCAGTAGAAAAAATCTTGCTTCACATAAAAGTAGTAAAGAAGCTGAGTTCAGAACATTTTTCACAATTTTATTTACAATGAAATCAAGAAGGTAAATTGTTCTTTAGTTTAAAAGATGGACCGCCTTGTGACGTCACTGCAGAGCATTTCCTATTTAAACCCGTGTATTTCAATAAATCCACAAATTCCATTGTAACTCTTTTAATACATGTCCGATTTTAAAACAAAGAATGTTTCCACTTTCAGCTCACTAGATAGTTTTCATAGTTAAACAAAAAATGTAAACATTCTGACCCTCGCCACTGATTCAACATTGAATTTTCACTTTAGCGACAGTTTGAACAAAGGGAAAAAGCAAAGGTTTACAAGAAAACAAGAGGAAACTTCTTTGATACATACTAATTCAATCTTAATCCAATGTATTCTATCATGGCATGTAGCTTTTTGTGGTTGAAACGCGTAGGTTGCAGCAAAACACTCATTTATTTGAATACAAATTTTTATTTCCCTGCTGCACGCATACATGCTTTGTGTTCTCTAACTCTGAAGTATTTAAAGGAAACATTGATCATTGAATTGTATTTTCGGAGTTATAAAATGGTTTCAAATATAAAATCCAGAGCACGAACACAATAAATACACATGATACAAATACAAGAGCAAGAAAAATTACAAGTTAATTGAACACAATATGGTATCCAAAACTTGCCGTCTCATTACAAGGTGGATCATTTCAGGTTTTATCATAGGCTGTAAATAATGCACAAGATAAAAGAATGAAAAAACCGGGACATTTCGAAACATTAACAACCCCATTTTCAACCAGGAAGAACAAAAACTAAAGTGAGTCGTCGATTAGCGTGACCTAACCACTCAGTAAATGTTCTCGGTCTCGAAATAACAGTGAACCGACAACTCATTTTTACTATTTTTTTTTTCTGGACATAAAATAGTTAATATTTTGAAACGTCCCGATTTTTTTTTTTTTTTTTTTTTTTTTTTTTACAGCTTCTCCTTAGACTAAGTTGTTATTTTAGTACGTGCATTGGCTGATTAAGTTGTTCATTACTTTATAATAGTTGACCGTGGCCCACAGGCATTCATTACAGTGGTTGACTTACACTGGTCACAGAATCGAGTTAGGAGGGTTTATGCTGGCAGATAAGCAAGAAATTTAGAGTGGTCCAAACACAACGTTTCTACTTCAAATATCCACGGAGATATCACCCAACAAAAAACACAATGTATGACATCACCCACCACAGTAAAGCATACTGTCCATCTGGGTTCCATTCACGCTTTTCGAAGACCAAGCAGTGCACATGAGTGTCACTGATTGATAAAACCATGATGGGAGAATCCATGGTACACACTACCGCGATGGATGATACCATACGCCAAGTTTTTCAATGAGTAATGTCTCCGTTGATATTGGACGTAGATACGTGGCGTTCGGACAGCTCAAATTATTCTTTGCTAACCCAAGAGCTTAAACCATCAAAACAGGATTCTGTGACTAACAATACTGACCTACTTTAGAAGTCAAAACTAGCAGTAAGAGATAACCGGAAAAACCAGTTAAAAATCCAAGGTTGTGAAAACAACTAGTTAAGAAGTTTCCGAACGTTCACCCTTGCCTTGGGCAATGATCCATCCGTTTGGCAGTCAATGGTTTAACTTTTAGTTCTTGATGAGGCTACTCAAATTATACTGATACTTGTGAAAATTAAGTTGAGATACAAGACAGGGAAAAAAATATGGGCATCATAAAAAGGTCTTTGTTTAAACTTCTGAGTGGCATGGCTCACATTTTTTGCCCAGAAAGTGCATACAGCTTGGTAAATATGATGCAAGCTAACTTGCCTCTTGTTTTCTTTTTTTTATCTTAAAGTTTTGCTGCAGCGTCGCCAAGTCCTGCTCTTCCATGTCAACAATTTTAGAATTTAAAAAACACTTCTAGGGTGACATTTTATTCTCTGATCTACAGTTTCTTGCAGTCAAGTACAGAGCTCATTGGAGTGATAAATTTCATACTTTGATGATGAAGAATGAAAAATTTGTGCTACTTCGCATAGTTGTACAGCGGCAATTTTATATATTATTCAATATTTATACTATCATCTTTTCTTTGCAAAAGGCATCTTCTTTTGAAAGAGGGTTATTCATATAGGCGAAAAATGTACCCAGCCCGGAATGTACGAAACTTTGTGGGCTGATAGTACTAGTTGAGAGAGGCTTATCCCTAGCTCCGTTTTTGCAGGAACCCCAGGGAAACAGCGTTGCCATTTTTTAAAGTCGTAACCTTCAAACATCCATAACTTTCGCAGAAATGCAGTTACAGAGCTCGTATTTATACCAAAAGATGCAAAAAATTACGTTCTATCGACCTATGCCAAAGAAATTTTAATTTGACTCCGTTGTTGCCACGTTTTGGCCATTTTATTAATTTTCGTAATTATTTAAAATCACGTTACCGCCTAAAAAAGTGTTTGCGGTTGGTGGGGATTGAATAAAAACATGTCAGAATTAT
The DNA here is from genome assembly GCF_918797505.1 of Bemisia tabaci. NCBI lineage: Eukaryota > Metazoa > Arthropoda > Insecta > Hemiptera > Aleyrodidae > Bemisia > Bemisia tabaci. The sequence continues at coordinate 44,345,292 of NC_092799.1, read as the reverse complement.
TGTTCGTTTGATTCCGCATCCATCGATATATTATACTTTTCTGAGAGACTTAGGGAACACGAGTTATAGCGATTTGAAAATTCGGCAACACGCCCGATACCCCGATATTGACGCTCGTTTAGGTACGTTTCGCAACTCCGTGTTAAAGCAAAACGCCTAGACCAAACAAAATTCGAAAAGTCAGTTCATGTTTTGCGCTTTTTTGAAACTTTCACATGATTTTTAGGAATTCAAGTAGCGGCGGTGTTGCCGGTTTTCAATGAAAACCACCGCTGCGATCACAATTTAAAGCAGTACTCATTTAATCTTATCCAGCTACATTTGTTAACCTAAACTGACCATTTGCGACATGGTGTTGACAACATTGCCTAATTTCCGTCGGAATTCGCGTAGAGGCGGGGTTGCCAGTTTTCATAGAAACCGCCACCGCAATCAAAAAAAAAAAAAGGTATTACTTCTTTAATCACGTTCAGCCTTATTCTGTAGTTGGAATTGTTTATTTATCGAATCGATGGTTTCCTCTATCTCTCCGCAACGGCAGTGGTGACCGACAGTAACGAGATATCGAAATTTAAAGCTACCGAATCACTCAAGCGGTCCGATGAGTAGTTTTGGCGAGGGGCCTAGATCCATTGCTCTTGATCTCTATACAATATCGATATCTCGGCACTGTCAGGCACCACTGCCGTTGCTGAGAGATAGAGGAAACCATCGATTCGATAAATAAACAATTCCAACTACAGAATAAGGCTGAACGTGATTAAAGAAGTAATACCTTTTTTTTTTTTGATTGCGGTGGCGGTTTCTATGAAAACTGGCAACCCCGCCTCTACGCGAATTCCGACGGAAATTAGGCAATGTTGTCAACACCATGTCGCAAATGGTCAGTTTAGGTTAACAAATGTAGCTGGATAAGATTAAATGAGTACTGCTTTAAATTGTGATCGCAGCGGTGGTTTTCATTGAAAACCGGCAACACCGCCGCTACTTGAATTCCTAAAAATCATGTGAAAGTTTCAAAAAAGCGCAAAACATGAACTGACTTTTCGAATTTTGTTTGGTCTAGGCGTTTTGCTTTAACACGGAGTTGCGAAACGTACCTAAACGAGCGTCAATATCGGGGTATCGGGCGTGTTGCCGAATTTTCAAATCGCTATAACTCGTGTTCCCTAAGTCTCTCAGAAAAGTATAATATATCGATGGATGCGGAATCAAACGAACAATAATTCTGACATGTTTTTATTCAATCCCCACCAACCGCAAACACTTTTTTAGGCGGTAACGTGATTTTAAATAATTACGAAAATTAAAAAAATGGCCAAAACGTGGCAACAACGGAGTCAAATTAAAATTTCTTTGGCATAGGTCGATAGAACGTAATTTTTTGCATCTTTTGGTATAAATACGAGCTCTGTAACTGCATTTCTGCGAAAGTTATGGATGTTTGAAGGTTACGACTTTAAAAAATGGCAACGCTGTTTCCCTGGGGTTCCTGCAAAAACGGAGCTAGGGATAAGCCTCTCTCAACTAGTACTATCAGCCCACAAAGTTTCGTACATTCCGGGCTGGGTACATTTTTCGCCTATATGAATAACCCTCTTTTCGACTTTGGTGTCGATTATTCCAAATTAAGAGACTCAGGAAATCAGCAACATCTTAGTTTACACTCAAGTCATTAAAAACTTTACAGAACTGTTCGATTGATTCGGATATTACGTCATTCAATCAGTCAAAAGATTTCTATCGACTGCTACTTGGACAACTCTTCCATCAACGCTCCTCGTTGAAATCAAAAGCTCTTTTGCTTTTGTTAAACACTCATGATTGTTTCTCTCTTCACAGACAAGTGCTTCAGATACCTCCGTTCTGCCAGCGCAATGTCTCACTATTATGGGAAAACTCAAAAAAGGTGTAGTGTTCTACTTTTGGAAAGTGAACACAATATGAATAACTACAACTTGCTTTAAAAAAGATCTGTCAAGATAGGTCAATATAAAAGAAACAGATGCGTCTAAACCTACCTCTGTTCTTCGATTTGTATTTCGTTCATTTCACACCTGGGTTGATGACGAGAGGGTGTCAGACACAGATTATCATGTGAAAAACTGCATGGAGAAACTACTTTCTTCAGATGCACTTTTTAGTGAAATCAGTCAATATTGTATGTTTTAAAAATAATCGCCCAGGATATTCATGCTGAGTAATCGGTAAGTTTGACCAGTTTCCTTTCAAAGAAAGCAACAAAGGGAACTGGAAGAATATCAATTATTTTTTTTTATCCATTCACTGTCACAATTTTCTCTTCATATGAAAACTAGCAAAGCACGCTATATATAAATATGTATACAAGTCAATAAAAAATATTAAACATACACAAGTATTCACATTTGTTTGAACATAGAAAATTATTTATAAAAAAGGATCACACATTACCTAGAAAAATACAAAACACGTACGTGTTCATTAATCTAAATATTAATGGCTTGCAACAGGGCTTTGTTGAAGACATACACCCACCAAATCTTCCTGGTCCTGATTACGCTGCATCAGTTCTGAGGGTCGTTGAATGACGTCCGAGGATCGCTGGACGCCCGTTGCAGGAGGAATGTAGCTCGTCATGGAGGCATGATGTGATGGCCCGTACAAAGGCGGTAGCGAAGAGGGCGCATAACCTCGATGCGGTCCTCGAAGAATCACAGGGTGGTAGTGGTGGCTGTGTGGAGGTTCGCAGTCCATTGCGTTCACTAGGCTGCTCAGCTGAGCTGCTGAGTGATCCACTTTTGGCCCTCGAACTGTAAACAAATTCAACAAAATCATGTTACTCCATCAAGATAATAATAAATCATTGTAATGAAACAAGACAGAATACAGAATACTGAGATGAACAATTTGTACAAACAGACCTATGCGACTGAAGGTAGGAAAACTTTACAGAGGCTCATTTGTTATAGTATTAAAACCAGAAACAATTTTGTTACCAATTATTTTTTTATTTTTTTTTTTAAAACAAATTCTGAAAAAATAATGCGAGGATTATATTAACCACCTTCGGCCCAAAAAAATTGGGATAATCTGAGTCTTGCTGTATTAACAATAAAGCTCAGTTTTAAGAACTTGGGAAGAGGATTTTGTAATCTGGTGACATAAATACATCCAGTTTCAGATGGACATAACAGTTCCTGGTTTTTGCAGTAGAGAGTCTAAGAGTTCGCCTGTCTTAAAATTAGAGCAAAGAGGAATTCGAGGAGTAAAAAAAAGAGAGAACTATTTCTAAACGAGTATTTAAATTCAATTCAAACAATCACAAAGTTAAAATCCATACAAGGAGGATACATTATGCAACAACGAACAACAGAAAGCAGGTAACCGTGTTATTCATTATGCTGACAGAAAATGCAAAAAACTGTAAAAATGAACGACAACACTACAAGGATGAAGTTACGGATAGGAGGGATATCAATTAAAATTCAAATCCGCCAAAAAAAGGTCAAATCAAATTCACTTTCCAGTCAAAATATTGTTGCCATTAAAAATGAAATGAATAAATGGATATACAAAAAAAATGATTGAAAGTAAAAAGAGAGGGGGGAAAAGCAATTGAAAGAATATTTGATGAATTATAAAAAGAAAAAGAGCACTCGAAATGACAGGAAATTTGTTTTGCAATATACAACTTTACCAATACCAATCAATGGTGAAACTGCAAAAATGCGTACGTCAGTTGCAGATCTCCTGTCATAGGTTATTTTTTACATGAGAAAATATGTAAATACATTTCTTGAAAACATTTCTGATTTTTTTTCTATGAGTGAAGAATATTCTTACATTATTTTAAGCAATGACATCCGTTTGTTCTCTTTTAATAAAATAAAATGGGGTAGGAGATTAGGAAATACTTTAATTGGAGACTTAAAAAATCGCAATTAGACAAATGCGTTTTTTTCTTTGGCTGTCTATGTATCCAATATCAAAAGACAAGGACCTTTAAATCAGTCTAAAGTGGAAATTTTTCCTATTACTACGAGTCAAAGAAGAACTAACAATAAGACAAACACTGGCAAGGGATGAAAAGACAAAAAGGAATTATGGGAATACGTTTGGCCAAAAAGAGATAATAAGTTTAAGAAAGAAAAATGTAAAAAGTAATGAGGCATACTTTGCAAGGGATTAAAAAACAAATGTACTATTTCATACAGTGAAGGAAAGCTGGACAGGAGTGGATGTTCTTTCATTTTGTTTGATTGTTGTGTTCATTTTTATTGAGCTCAAAACTCTTTATATTAAATTTCTGTCGGTTTTAAATACTTTGGTTCTGAGACCATTAGTTAGAGAAGTTTAGAGAAGTCAGAAAGGAACATATTTATGGAAGCTTCGAGTTTAAACTGAAAGCTTTCCATTTGAACGAGAAAAGACTGACGAAATTTTGCCGAGCTCAGCACTTATTGAAGCTTAAAAAAAGGAAGATATTTTACATTTCACTAAAAAGTAAGTATGCTACAACTTCCACTGATACTAAATGAAAGTTTTTTTGTTCATATCCATTTACCCTATGTATTTTTATTGCCGCTATGGAAAATAGATCGAGAGAAAATTAGTTGTCCCCCCTCCCCTTCAGTGCTGCGAGGGATGAAGGGAGAAAAACCACACAAAAATAAAAGATTAAAAAACATGCTTCTCAACATTCACATTGGGGTGTTCGGTCCACCAAAAAGGGAAACAACAATAAAATTTATCCCAATGTAGACACAGATAAAAAAGAGACTACTAAAATACTTCAAACATTTACACAAACTAATATTGATATATAAATATTGTCATTTACACACAACATCCAGGTAGGGGATATTCGACTTACATAGAAGCTTTATTGGTTGGAAGGGGGTGTATTCGACCCCAAATTTAATGATAGTCATCGAGCTACGAACTGAGCAGGTAATTGATCTTCAAATTCCGCAACAAAACAAAGACACAAAGGTCAGTAAAAAGCGGAAATACCAGCAAAAATGATGGGTGACTAATAATGAGGTAAAAAAAATGATGGCGAAAGCCATATCATGAATATCATGGGCGTATCATGAATGGCTAGGCTAAAATTGGGCAGATCCACAGCTGCCCAAAATCGAGACCTGCCTTAAACACATAAGCTGAGAAAAAGGTTTTTCGAACTGGTAAGTAAGCTGTCAGATACATTCTCCTCGGATCATGAAATTTTCGGATGTTGTATTCTTTCTAATGATTTCCATAATTTTGAGATTAAAAAAAATTACTCTAAATAATGTGGCATTTTTCATGAAACTTGCTTATGGTCTCTTTCTCAGGATGGTCCTATGATCAGCTACGTGTTGTGTTCTAGGATTACCACATTTTTACTCTATCATGGTCCATGCAACGTTGAGTATAGAAAATTAGGCTCTTTTTGAACACTATTTCAACGAATTTTACTATATGTACCCTCTTCTTGTTGCAATACTGAGAATTTTATCTGCTATTTTCTTCTCACTTTCAATTTTTTTTTTCTTTTATCAGGAGACATTTCTTCTCATGATTTATAAAATTTTAAGAGCAGTATTTTTTTTATAGCATTCAAATTTGTAAGAAATAGAATCTAAAAATTTTCAAAGCATTTACAAATGACATAAACTCCAACAGGGCCAGAGTTACACCAAAAAGGTATGATAGAACCATTTAAAAAAGAAATAGAAAAAGAGCATTTTCACTACATCCTCAGCCAGCAGATGTGTAAAAATATAACCACTTGCTTTGCCTGCAAAGCTTACAGAACACACATGAAGAAAATGAAACGAAAAAATATTAAGGTCCCTTTGGCCAGAATTCATTTTATTTTCCAGTTTCTTCTAGGTATAGTGTATCACAATACTAATGGGCCAAAGGAACACTTGGGCAAAAAACCAATGACGCATTTCTGAATTAATGATCATCATTGTTTTAAAGGATGAGGCTCTGATGACACTAAGACAATTCTGGTCACAAGTTGGAGGACTCACCTGATGACTGATGTACAGTGACTAGATGAGATTGGGCATTAGAAGCATCCATGTTGGCAGGACTTGTGGTACCAGCAGTGTTGGTGCCTTCATCAGCTGTTCGCTTGAAGAAATTGTGCTGCAAAGCGTAGTAGGGTGTTATCCTTGTTTTGGCATCATAATCCAACATTCTTAAGATTAAGTCCTGTTGAAGAATACACGTCATTAGTTGCAGGAAAAATGAATTGAGAGAGAAAAAATAATAATATAATGCAGAGAGATGACTTATGATGTTTTTTCATACATTAATTCAAATGAAATAAAAGACGGTAAATCCACTTTTGTCACTTAGATGGCTACGTCGGCTATGCCTTCGGATCATTTCTCTTCTCAGGCGTTGTGCATTACTCTTGAGATTTTATACTACGGAGTAAGATACGGCAGCAGTTTTGCAAGGTTAAGATGTGACTTACAATAAAATCTCGGAAGGGGTTGTTAATTAAAGATCTGAGAGAAATAAATTTCACTAAAATGTTATAGTTGGTTTTTCATTTGACTGTTACAGCATTAATGATGAAAAATATCTGTTGTTTAACTGGGAGTAATTACGATTAACGATTATGATTACACAAATGAAGCAACCAAGCCAGTAACAAATTATGTTTCTTGAAAACCTGGCGATTGGCACTAGTTTTGAAACAACAAAGAGTAGTGTTGCACCAAACAGCATATCTCTTTAAAAGAGTTCTTATTGTGCTCTTTATGAGCTTTTTCCCTCTGTATTGAGATTTTCATCTTTATGCTGAGTTTTTAATGCACGTTGGCTAAAAAACTCCAACATACTATCTAACAAATAGTATAATTTAAATGAAAATGAGAAGTAATATCAGTGAAGTCCCCCACTTACAGAAAAATGAGTGCTGATAAAAAAAAACTTTGAGGGATAATCCAGATTTCACATTGGCTGGTATTATGAGAAGAACCTTGAAACTGTATTGACTCAGTACCTCCTGGAGAGTGCCTTGGGTACAATGAAATCTTCTTACCACAGGCAATTCCAAAGGGATTTTGAGTCTTAGAATTATTTGCAAAAAGTTCCTTAAACTTTCAGCCTCAGAGTAAAGATAACATCAAGTGTATAAATCTTATACTGCAAAGTAGCAAATCCATTATCCTTTAGATTTTTCCTGAAAAAGGTCATTTGAGCATTCGCGGCTACATTACATTTGTTGAGTGATGACGGAAATGCTGCAAGAGGGGTACAGTTGTATTGAGCGCAGCTGCTGGGTTCATGGTAAGGAAAGAGTTAATTGAAGTGCGAAAGTTCATTACTTACTTTAAATTTAAGATAATCGGAAAATGAATGGCCTGGCTCGCCAAGTCGTCTTCCATAAGGACCACCAGTTTCTACTCCTAATATATCATGAAGCCTTCTTGTTCCAGGAGGCTTATACTTTCTTTCATCCCTTGGCATTTTCAATGCGTAAGAACCATCTAAATACTTATCAAAATATTTCCTAGCTTTATGCGCTTGGTCTAATATATGTTTTGGAGGCATTCCAAGAACTTCTACAATTTTATTCATTTGATCTATCTGTGGACACACAAAAAGAATGATTGTAAATACAGGGTAGTTCATAGTACTAAGAGTAACAAGGAACAATGTTTGCGTTTAACTTCGAGAATTGCCACACAGGGTATCAACAAACTCAGCAGGAAAAAATTGCCTGACTTTTCCAGGTTTTCTAGGACCAAAATGATCCAAATTTTCTGATTCTTCATATTGAAAATTTGTGCACGTAGAACTGAAAATGAAACGAATGTTGACAATAATTTCACTGCAAATGATAGAAACATTTTTTCTTCGGGTATTGTAATTACTCAATTAACTAAATTGTAATTCCTTATTAAACATTATTCCTCTCTTCACTATTTGAAGAGTAACTCAACCCTAAAATTTGAAGAGTAATTGAACCCTGAGGCCGATTCAGACGCATTTTCATCGTTTGACAACACTAGAAATTTTCATAGATTTGAAGATTTTTCAAATTTTAGAGTGCAAAAGAAGAGGCTAGAAAAACAAATTACGAAATTGAAGGGCAAACTGGAATGAAAATTGAAGAATTTAACCTCATTTTTTTTTCCATTCACAATTTGCTAGAGGCTAGTACAACAAAAGGAGCACTTACTTCATTGGCACCACTAAATAAGGCTTCTCCGGTGTGCATCTCAACCAATATACAGCCTAAACTCCACATATCTATTGCTAAATCGTAAGGTATGCCTAGGAGCACCTCCGGCGATCTGTAGAACCTCGATTGAATATATTGATAAATCTGCAAAATGACATAGAAGTAGCAAATAAGAAAACAAAACAAATGCAAGAGGATGAAAAAATGTCATTAAAAAATATTGAATTTCTCTCCGAAAATATACTGAGCCCCTGAAGGCATAACTACATAGTTGGCATTGGTTTCAAGATATGGATGGTTAAGGTGAGAGTATACCTTGTGCACAGGAAATTAAAAATTATAAGAGGAAAAATATATACTTGGTCTACCGCTCGAATATAAGGATAAAAATCTAAAATTTGGCCTTGTTTGTCTCAGCGTTGCAATTGCCAGCATTAGGATTTATACGATCGAAAATCAAGGATTAAAGCGTTTTTGACGGAAACTGCACAATTACGACAGAATTTGACACTAGTTAAATTTTAGTATTTTTTAATGACCCCCTAAAGGTGGAAATTTTATGTCAGCAAAACAAAATGATGCGATACATGGCATAATAAAGAAAGGGTTTGTCTTATCGTGTTGACATGGTTTCAATGATCAGCCCACTGAGTAGAATGAGCTTCAAAATAGAAACTTTCTTTGAGTCATTTTTGAGACAAGCAATCCTAAAAAGTGAACTTTTCCAGAAATTTAATACACGTTTCCTGACGGAAAGGACACAACACCAGATTGTAATAGAGGGAAGTTCAGACGTGCAGAAAGATCTTTGCCTTCACATTTTCAAAGGCAGCCTTTGTATTTTTTGCGGTTGTCTTCACATTGCTGTCCATGAAAGATTTGTGTGTGAACTTCACTGTTTCCTACGCATAAAAAAGCGCACTTCACCATTTCCTTCAGAGGGCGTTCTATTATTTTCTTCTTGAAAAGCTACACACTTTGATTTCTTCTTGCCATAGACACCATGTACAGAAGTTAGATTAAATTGTAAAGCAAAAATATAACAAGTACTTACTCTTTGACCAAGTTGACACGAACTTCCAAAATCAACAATTTTGATGGCAGATCTTTTAGGATTACATAATAAAATATTTTCAGGTTTTAGATCACAATGAATAATATTTAATTCCGGCGTTGCCAGGAACAGCAGAGCAGTACAAAGTTGTTGCGCAAATTTGCGGGTAAGATTGAGCGATACTCCTCGGAAATTAGTGTTGCGAAGTAAATCATACAGATTATAAGACAGCAACTCAAAGACTAGACATAAATGATTCCGCCACATAAAGTGACGTTTCAATTTAACTGAAAAGAAAAAAATAAGAACATACATCAGTAAGAGGGTCTTACAGTACAAGCAATGGTGCATTTACTGGTGTAAAACATTGCTACACAGAGATTTGACTACATTAGGGGGATTTTAAAGTTTTAATTAATAATGATGCATGATTTGCCTACGTATCCAATATGTTATGACATTAACAAGTGTATTATATTTATAACACAAATATATTCCTATAAATTTTTGGAACACTTTGTTGCTATTCGAGAATGCCTTACAGCAAATTCGCTACATAATTTTGGCATCTTCTTTACGTCGACTTTTGTTTATCAAACAGTGCACAAATTCTAGAACACCAATAAAATTTGGATACACATTGTAGATCATGGGGACTCTTTGACCACTGGTTACATAATTAATAGATTGATTGGCTATGAGAAAAGTTATTCAGAGAGGTGAGTAAGAAAGAGCAAAAGATTCTTACTTTAAACTAAGGCCTTCTCCACATAAGCGCGATTCGCGGAGCTCCTGGGCGAATTAGTTCAACCATCTGCAGTTTCTCAGAATAAGTTATGGCAGAGATGTAGTAAGTTCTGGGAACAAGTTCGCCCGAAGTTCCACAAACCACGCTTGTGTGGATAAGGCCTATTGATATAGCAAAGACAATCCTACTCTAGGACAGGCAAAATGATTCCTCTGAGAGGATGACAGAAATAAAATCGGAGCCGATTAAACCAAGATTTGGAGTTTCAAGTAAAAACCCTTCTCAGGATTTCAGGACCATTACAAATGGTACACAGATCTGTGTTGATGGCTCGGCGCAAACACAAATCGTTGCTTGCAGACAAAACACAAATCGTCGCTTGCAGACACAAATGAAAAAAAAAATATAATTAAACTGACTTACCTATATAATATCTATTATCGACATCAGCTCGATTCATCATTTCAAGTAGTTTGACTTCAATCTGAGCTTGATTCAAAAAAGGTTTCTTATTTTTAATGATTTTTATTGCAACGTAACACTGATCCTCATGGTCAAATGCTTTAACCACCTGTGGAAAGAGGGAAAATTTCAAATTAGACCTCAGCATTAAGTTCAAGAATTCATTAATAGCTGATTAAGAGGAAATCATTCAATTTTTGTGAGGACGCTGAGAAAGCACACTCTAACAAGGAAAAATGTATCCACACCATCAAATCTCTATCTGAATTTGCAATTTTACAGAACTTTGGTCACTTTTTTTTTATTGAGAAACTAATTAACGTAATTTCTTGAAAATTTGTGTGAATTTTCCTCTGAAACTGAAATATATTCTAAGCAAATTTTAAGGCCATAAATGTGACTCACTTTCCTTCAAGAAAATGAACTGAACTGGAAATTTTTAAACAGTATGGTTGAGGTACGTGAAGTTTTATAGTTTAGCTATTGCCACATTAGCATCCTCTGGCTCAATGGAACAATTATCAACCTGTGAAAAAACTCTCTCCCCATGTACCTTCTAAGACTGAAAACGCTCCTTCTAACTAAAACAAAACTCTACGTTTTCATCCAAGAATAACTTTTGGAACTTTAAAAGTGGTATTTCATATGTGCTTTAAAAAGCTCAATGGAAAGAATCTGTACTTTTAATATGCGCAGTGTTGACCACAGTGAAATTGAGATAATTTGCAGTGACACAAACCTGTCCAAAGGAGCCTTTGCCAATAAGGGAGTGAATTTCATAACGGTCAAGGAACTTTTCGCCGGCTTTGATGATATAATCATGGTTGTCATCGTCAAAGCCATCATTATACAGTTTCCGCTCTTTTTTGTGCGAACTATCCTCCCCTTGAGGTTGTTGTGCTCTTCGCTTCTTTTTTGCATAATACACCTGAAACAGGAAAAATGAAAAAAATCTCTGATTATTTTGAAATTGCAGGCCAATCGGTTTCTGTTATATTAAATATAATTAGAACAATGGACGTTACAGCAAGTTAAAAACCTAATTTGATTGATGTTTTTACTCTCATCTTCCGCAGAGGTCTTCCTTAAAGAGGGAACCACTGAGGGTGCGCATCAAAATTAACCCCCCCCCCCCTCCTCTCTTTTGGCGAAGAAATAGATTACGCTTTCTTTAATTAAATAAAAATAAATAAATTAAGAAAAGCCTAGTAGTACCTTACTGACTTTTTTACAGGACTAAACAAATAGGCCATACATAAAAATCCTCTCTGACAAATGATGAAAATTAAATATTGGGCTTTGTAAAACTAAAGTGTATTTGCCTTCGAAAAATAAACCAAAATACCCCAAAGTCTGAAGCTTGAAAAGGAGTCGAGATATTTCTGTCAAGAGATCGAGAAAATTGCGAAGACTGATTTTTAGGGGAGTCCGACCCCGAGAGGATTGAAGTTCAATTTCTACATGAGTCTTATGGAGGAATAAAACTTCAAACCTCTTTTTCTCAGTTTCAACTTAATGTGGGTTGGTTCCTTTTTGATAAACTCGGTCTGTTTAGAAGAACAAGCGTTACTGTTCTAAAATTTGGCAGCATTTTGTGATACGGCAACTATTTCTGGCTCATCCCAAAAGCACCTATCTGCATAGGGAAACTAATGGCAGATGTGTTGATTCAAAAAGGAGCCAGGAATAGTTAATTCCTAACTGCAAAATTTAGTCCACTTGCCACCCGATTATGCGTTGAGAGCCTTTTTTGAGGATGGCTCCTAGAGGCGGAAGTTGATCGACTTGGCTCGACAGCCGTTTCTCTTCGTCGAGGCATTATGTTTCATCGGCGGCTGACCTTTGCGACCGAAATCTATTTGAGGTCTCTCGCCTCGATCGCGGGATAGAATTCAGGGCGCGAGTATTTTTGAAATCAAGCATAGGGAGGTGGAGAGAGTGAAGGGAAACCTTCACCACGTGCTTTTTCAACTCTGACACAGCGGTTTAGGATAGGATATCCAGAGAGTGTAGCGGAACACGTACTTCAATTTTTATTTTTTTTTTTTTAATTGCTTTTGAAAAAAGGAGTCGAGATACGTGTTGGTGTTGTGCGCTGAAAAAATTATAAAGAACATTTTCCCCCAATAAAAGCAAAATTATAAAATTAGAGCGTTTCAAAGGGCTACCACAGAATTTAGAAAACGAAATACTCTGACATTTCCTTGACACATTTTGATGAAATTCTCTGAAGATTGAAAATATGCCGAATGGTTAACAAGATGTTATTGGGAATAGTTTTCAGGGAAAATGCGTTGTTCGAAACGTCAAACCCATTCCTGACGGCAAATAAAGGTGACCCAACTATTTTTCTTGATATTTTTGTTATTTTCCTTGACTTTTCCAGGTTTTCCCTGACTTTAGCAACCCTGATTTCAGTTTCGAAGCTTACAAAGATTTCATCTCTTCAGCAAAGAAGGGACTGTCCATAAAATACGTAACGCTCTAGGAGAAGGGAAGAAAGCTAGAGGAGAGCGTTGTACAATTTTCTTTTCACGTTTGAAAGGATAAGGACCAACTTCACAAAACGTTACGAGGGGAGGGGGAGGTGTCGAAAAATCCGAAATTCAGCGTTACGTATTTTATGAACAGCCCCTGAATTGGACGATACAAATTTTGGAAATCTCATAAATAGATCGAAAACTCGCAAAAGCTTTCGTGAAATCGTAAATTTTTTCGTGGAATCCGAATTTTTCGCGCAAAATCGCAGCTCAAGATTGAAAAACTTTCGCATTTATTTGCAGTCGCGAAATCTCCCTTGACTAAGCTCACACAACCAACTAACAGTGACATGGCTTGCTTTGCTATAAATCGATTGACCCCCGTTTAAACCTATAGAAAAGACTCGACAAACAGGGTGTTCGCAATAATCGATTCTTTACCATAGCTTAAAATGGGGAAATATCGATAATCGATCATTCATGCCTCGCCACTGCGAAATAGCTCCAATACAGAGGCCGAGGCGAGTCCGTGGAAATAACTCACCTCCAGAAAATCTTTCAAAGAGAACATTTCCTTGGTGTCGATTTTGTCATCGACCTCCTCTTCAGTGGTTTCAGGATTCGCGGCGGCCATGGCCCTGCAGTCGCAGTGACGTATCCGCCGATGTCAAATAGTGCGACGACTTTGTGTACGAGAAAAGAATTTAAGAAACGATAGAAGATAGAAAGATAGAATTCACTTTTTCATACGGACAGTATCATCATATTTGACTCCGTGCATGCTCCATCCACCGTCTTTCCTATCGTTTTTCAAGTCTTTTGTGCCCCTCCTCGAGATCGTTTAAAAGGTTTATTCTTAAGTATATTTCCTCGTTTTCCTAAGCACAGAAAAAAATAGATGGTGCTGACGACGGAACCTTCTATTCACTGGGCTCCTGCAGTTTCTTTGTTACACTTACAGAATTTTTCTGTTGTGAGAGCAGAACTTCGGCCGTGGGAACAGAGTACTCTGTCCTCCTAACTGAAGCTTCTGTAACAGTTACAGAAGAAGAGCAGGAGCCCTGTGAACAGAACTATTTTTTTCAGTGAGGAAGGAGCGTAGCTCAATCCCAAGGTTGCAGAATTGACTCAAACAATGTAATCTTTTACAGGAGTATACCTGTGCGATTTTTGTATGAGATCAGGAGAAAATCAGTAAAATTTTAAATTAGAAATTTCCACAATTCTCCTGATAAAAATGCAATTTGCGCGGGGAAATTTGGCAACATTGAAATATAGTCACGATTTTCGCGAGGGAAACAGCAAATTGAGAAACCAAGAATATCCTAGTGTTCAGTTCTCTTAGCAGTTTCATCTTAAACATGAAATACAAAAAAATTTAGACACCTGCAAATTCTCCATTATAAGCATCTCACGCTTCTTCATCATTCATCAACTCCAAGATCATCCTTCACATCCATAAGCATGTTTTACAAAAAGAGAAGGGGATATAATAAAAAACAGGGAGCAAATTCTTCCGAGGCTGAAAGGTTTAGCCTAGTAAAAGACTCTTAGTTCATACGCTGCATCTTGCAACGGTGCTGCAATTAGTTTGCTTTGTTGGGAGAAAAGTCAGGAGAGAATACGAAGGGGGAGGGGGGTGAGAGGAGCAAGGGGAGGTTAGAAGTAGAATCTCAATGATCGTGGGTCATAACGCAATCTAAAATAAAATATCTGATCTTCCGAGCGGAAAAAATCCCAGAAAAAGTGGTATACCTATTGAGTTTCCGATATTTTCCCTCTTTTCCATCACGGGTCTCGTCGGTTTTGACGTCTCATCTCAAGATATTATCTTGTCGCTATTTGCTCTCTCCTTTGCGGGGATATTTCTCGGGCACAATCTCGGCTTCGCCCGCCGTTTTTTCGCCGTTGCTTAAAAAATTAGCTCCATACGGTGGCTTCAATTTCGTGGGTTACCGTTCGGGTACAACCACAACCAGACACACTTCGTCGTTCCATCATATAAGGGATGTAACTACATTTCATTGTTGCCAGATTTTTCCGCGCAATTTTTATCAGGAACATTTAGAGAATTCCTGACTGATTTCCCTGACACATTTCTGTGAAATTCCCTGACAATTATGAATAAGCCACATTTCAAAGTTTCCCTCATATAAGGGACGTAACTACATTTCAATGTTGCCAGATTATTCCGCGCAAGTTGCGTTTTTATCAGGAAAATTTGGAGAATTTCTAACTGATTTCGCTGACACATTTCTGTGAAATTCCCTGACAATTATGATGGATAAGCCACATTTCAACATTTCCCTCATATAAGGGACGTAACTAAATGTCAACGTTGCCAGATTTTTCCACGCAAATTGCGTTTTTATCAAGAAAAATTTGAGAATTTTTAACTGATTTCCTTGAGACATTTCTGTGAAATTCCCTGACAAATATGGATAAGCCAGCAGATGGTTTAAAAGACGTAGTTTGAAATCGTTTCCATGCAAAATCTGTTGTTCGAATTGTCAAGCCCATTCTGGAAAGCAAATAAAATGTGATTTAAAACAATTTTTCTCTGACATTTCCAAGTTTGTTGGTACAACCACAAACAGACACATTTCATCGTTTCCCTCATATAAGGGACGTAAGTACATTTCAATGTTGCCAGATTTTTCCGCGCAAGTTGCGTTTTTATCAGGAAAATTTTGAGAACTTCCGACTGATTTCCCTGACACATTTTGGCGAAATTCCCTGAAAATTATGGATAAGCCAGCAGATGGTTTAAAAGATGTAATTTGAAATCGTTTTCATGCAAAATCTGTTGTTCGAATTGTCAAACCCATTCGGGAAAGCAAATAAATGTGAGTCATAATGATTTTTCCCTAACATTGCCAAGTTTTCCCTAAATTTTTAAAATTCCCTGACATTTTACAGGGAAATTTTGAGAATTTCTGACTGATTTCCCTGACACATTTCTGTGACATTCCCTGACTATTATGGATAAGCCAGCAGATGGTTTAAGAGACGTAATTGAAATCGTTTTCATGCAAAATCTGCTGTTCGAATTGTCAAACCCATTCTGGAAAGCAAATACATGTGACTTATAACAATTTTTCCCTGACATTTTCAAGTTTTCCCTAACTTTTTAAAATTCCCTGACATTTCCCGGGTTTCCCGATATTCCCTGACCGTGGCAACCCTGTTAGGAGGACCCGCATGCCACAGAATTCACGGTCTCTTTTTTCCGGGTAATTCGTCGGACAGGTTGACAAAAGGAACAAAGATCACTGGAAGAGAGAGGAGCTGGTGAAAATAATCGGAAAATTTCTCTCGATCGGAAAGACGGTGCATGGAGAAACATCTTCGCATAGGAAAATCGTCGGATGCGATGGGCCGTAAATTTTCTTCGAATGAATTTGAAAATTTTGGTTGTTGGCGGGAGTGGGTTCGGCGAATGGAATCGCAGCTCGGAGGAGCTCCGGTAGAGAGTGTGAGAGAGAGAGAGAGAGAACGAATCAATGGAGTGAGCACATACAACTGGATGAAATAAAAACCGGGAACAGCGGCGCGGAAACTCGGGACCCCGGAGAATTTACGAGAAAAATTGAGAGAACTTTCGGTGGAAAGAACGATCAAAGCACTGTTCGATCGCGTCAAAACTGACACTATGTCAACTATTTAAAATTAACGGTTTAAAATTAGACGTCGTTAGGACACGCGTGACATGAAGTGCAGCGGACAAGACCTCGGACTCGAGTCGACGCGCACTTGACGGCACCCATGCCATACGTTCTTAAAAATAATGATATTCTGTTCCGATATTGAAGATAAATCGAGTCGATTGATTCGTAGATCGATTTACTGAGACTCGGGTTTTTGGGCAATCTTAGTTCTTTATAGTCGCTTTAGAGTCAATTAGCCTGCGGAGTAAACTAGGGTCAAGTTTTAATATAATTAAATTCGACTGAGAAGTAGGGTCAAAATCTCACTGAACAGCGGCGCTAAAGACTAGATTTGATCTTCCGTATATTAGATGCAGTGTTCGAAACTCACACTGGAGTTTCAGGAGCCATGTGGCGCATCAAGGTTGATTTTTGGGGGCCATTGAAGATTTTTTTATGGGCCAAATTGACTTTTTGCCTATGTATCACGGCGCATTTAGTAAAAAGTTAGACGCAAGATGTTTTAGTTATAGAACTAGTAGCTGTTACTTGAGGGAAATTCCGAAAAATCACCAAACAGAGAAACTATTTTTTTTTTTTGGGGGGGGGGGCAATTTTTAGGGGCCACGGTGGCGCAGAGTCTTCACTTTATAGGCGCCATGACCGATTTCTTAGGCGTATTTGGCGCGTTGGCGCCTGTGAGATTCGAACACTGATCAGATGTATTAGAAAGCGTTCAGCTGAGAAAACTGAGTTCGTGTTCGAATGGGCCCAGAACTACCTGCAGATGAGACTGAAATTGTAGTTGTAATTTGCAAAACGATGTCCAAATAGCGCTCTGGGATTCTGATTTTGCACACTACCCCCGTCGAACTTAGACCTCCGCGCTTGTGACCTTTCCGGTCAACACCCAAACTGACCGAGAGAGAGTCAAAAAAAGAAGAAAAACTGACATTTGATGGAAAAAAGAGTCTTGACATTTTCGACTGGCCAGTTGAGACTAGAGGAGGAATAAGTCAACGTTCATTCAGGTCAAAACACAGTTGCCGGGTTTATTAGAATCGTATGACTCGACAGGGCCGGATTCAGGGGATGGCCACATGGGCCGCGGCCCATGGCGGAAAACTTTGCATGTTTTCCTAAATGTAGGCATAAACACAAATCGGATTCAGAAAAAAAATTACAACCGAATATAAGTCAACGTTCATTCAGGTCAAAACACATTTGCCGGGTTTATAAGAATCGTATGACTCGACAGGGCCGGATTTAGGGGATGGCCACATCCCCGAGGAAACGAGAAAATAAGGCGACAAAATATTTCATTTCCTGAGAGTAGGTATATTAATTTATAATTTTGTCGTATTTCGATGATACAAGAGACAGCACCTTCAATAAGTCGAGTCAAGAGAGAAACCAAACACGCAATTTGGCCTGGAGTGGCGCGGCGCAGAGAGCAATGATGATGAGGACTTGAGATGAATAGGAGAAGCCCTCGCCTCGGCGCGGCGGTCGGCATGTAACACATATTAACGCCTACAAGACTGCATGAATACTTCACGCATTGCGTCAAATACAGTATGATCAGCAGCGGTCGACGTGAAACGCATAGCGCCTACAAGACTGGATGAATACTTCACGCATTGCGCCAAACACAGTGCTGTCAGCGCGGCTTGGCGGCGGAAGTTAAAATTACATATATTAAACCACATTTATGTTTGTTCTTTCATAATTTTTTTGTTAATTTCTCTTAAATGGAAGGCCTTGTCCTCTCAGAGAGGGAGGTTTACGGAACTTGACATTCGCGCGAAGTTCCGTGAATTTTTGCTAGTAGTGTTGACAGGGGCTTTCGCAAAAAATGTGTCCAACACGAGTAAACGCGTCTAATGCAGCCCTGTTCATAACCTACGTCAAAAGGTGAGGGTTTTTGGGAAAGTGACGCCGACCACTTAGGTTTTTTGATCCAAGTAAATCTCTCTCTCTCACTCTTTACGGGTGATTTTACGACTACAGGAATAGCTAAATCGTGCAACACTTCGAAAATAAAGGTACACTAATTTTAACCACATTTCATTAATTTACTTCAATTAAACTTCCTTTTTTCAGCTTTGGCAAGAACTAGTTTGTTTTAGTACCAAGTTGTAATAATTAACACACACATTATTAAATCAGAAGTCATCACCTTCCGCGGGACTGCTGGAGGTCTCGAAAAACATGGCGGAGTCACTATCAAATTGTATCGGTTACGTAACCGACAGCTGAAATTGTGAAATAAGAGATGATAGAAAAGATAAAATCTTGGCAATTCTTGAGCTATCAAGCACATCTAGTGCAGCCTTAGAAGTTTTTTAAACTTTGGGGACTATCTTTAAGTTTAACTATGTTAAATTAAGAATTCAGAAGACTGAGGAAGTAGTGCTACACACACTTTAAAAACACTAGTTTTCCTTACAAATAAAGTTTTTCTTGTAGATAATTACGATTTCCCAAAGACAGTTTGCTCAAATCGATTCTAAATAACACTTAGATGACATTTTTGAGACAGAGAGAGGGAAAAAAATAGAAAACAAATAAAGGTGCTCATCAATTTTCTCCTGACACTGTCGTCGTCCATTTTGCCTGAAAATTCCAGGTTTTCCCCAATTTTTAAAATTCCCTGACATTTTTCGGTTTTCCCTGACTGTGGCAACCCTGGTAGTTAAGTTCTTTCGTCGACGAATTCCTGGTTGTCCCTTTTTCCAGGGCCAAAAATACCCTGTCAGACCGTAGACACGATGAACAGACGATACTCATACATATAAGTCGCTTTACAGCACTCCCTCGCGCTCTACGACTCCTAACCTCCACTGCTCTCTTTCAAACCACAAATCTTGGGGTATTGGACAGTGAACACCTTAACATTTCCGCTTCAGTCCCCTCCCTCCAACCTTTCATTGGGCGCCCTCTGCGTCTTCTCCCAGGAGGAAATCAATCAAGGACCTTCTTCGGTAACCTGTCTCCTGCCATTCTCTGAACATGACCATACGGCCTTGTCTCCACGGGACGTTTTCATGGGATTTGTCCCAAGTTCGAATCGCAGGAATGAAACTTCTGGGATTTTTCCCAGTTACCGTCTCCACGGGACGGGGCTCATACAGTCCTGCGACTAGTTTGCGCGGGAAGATAAAGTAGTTAAAGTCGAGTATTTAACCGGGATTATACTAATAAATGCACTCGATTGACAATTAGACACATTATTTTAACTAAACAGACATTAACAAGGTAGTAATGAATAAAATATCGCACAATTCGTTTTCACTTCTTCTTCTTCTCTCAGTAGGTCCTAGGGGTACAAGTACCATACTTGGTACTGGGAAAAATATTGATCAACTCAATATTTTTCCCAAATTCGTAAGTGGGATTTTTCCCTGGGACAAAACTGGTGAAACGGCTCGTGGAGACAAGGCCTACCAAATGAGTTGTTTTGTCACAGACGATACTGACCTCGTTAATATGCTTGTAGGTTTTGATGAGGTCGACGCTGAGTTTTCGGAGGGGGGCCGAGGCGGGGTCCCGAAAGTGCCGGGGTATCCTCGCTTGCATGGCCTGGATGTCCGAGGCGGAATCCGCGGCCATCGACGCCGGCAGCTGCTCCTCCGGCACGAGGCGCCCGTACAGGGGGACATGCCGCCCTCCCCCGTCGCCGCTCCCACGACGCCCACTCCGGGCGCCCCGCTCGTCACAGCTCCGCCAACGCCCGCAGCAGCTGAAACATCCGAAAATCCACCAAAAAATTAGCACGCACATATGATACACGGAGAGAAATTTCAACAAAAAAGTTTGGTTAATACGGCAAAAACACAAAATAACCCTTTCCTTCGGTAGGCAGTTTTAAAAGAAAATTCTAGCTAGTTTTCTTCACTGGAAAAAAAACACATTGGATCTAGAACCCAGACTCTTGAAAACATTGACAAGAAAAAATACTCTCGATTCAATCGGATTTTTGCGCTTGAATCAAAACGAAATCCGCTTGAATTAAGAGGCTTGGTTCTTGATTTAAGCTAGATTCTGATTGAATCAAGAGTACTTTTTCTTGTCGATAATTTTAAGAGTCTTAACTCTAGATCCAATGTGTTTTTTTACCAGTGTTGAAGAAATTTAATAAGAAACGAATTGTGAAAACCAACGTCGCAATCGCAGGAATGATGCATTTCCGTGGTCTCTCTATTGTTTTCTGCGCTGAAATCGCAAACTGTGCCAAAATCATCACAGAATTTGTGTTTGTTTGTGTTTCACTTCCTATAGTAATCAAAAGTAACACAAGGACACAAATAGTTTTATCAGTGCACGAGATTGCAAAAATAACACTAGTAAGCAAAATTTCATTTTTTCCGATTTGGCAAAATCTTGGTGAATGATCCTACTGACATTTTTGACGCTGATCCGAAAAGACTCCCGTTTTTCTATATAAAGTCTTATTTCCCGGAAAAATCGGAGTTGTCCCTACAAATCAAGCTTTTCCAGAGAAAGTTCCATTTTCTGGGAAATAATAAGACGATGGAGAGAAAGTAGGAGGATTTTCGGATGGGATAGTAGCAGGTTATAGAATGTAGTTTGAAGAGTTCGTTCTTGATGGCTAGGAGAAATTATCAGAAAGTTTCGAGGCGTCTTATTGTTAGATTGCTGTCAAAAAATAAAAAGTCAGAAAAAATCGGGCAACGTGAAATGCAGGCAGGCTGATTCCAATTGAATACACCCAAACATACATATCCTTCCTGTAGAATAAATAATTTTTCGGGAAAACTTCAGCGACGCCCGAAAGTTCATAGACAGTTTTTCCTTTGCACGGAATCGCAGTCGCAACCATACGTCATGCGTCAGCGACGCAACCAATTAAATACGCCCAAACATACATATCCTTCCTGCAGAATAAATATTTTTTCGGGAAAACTTCAACGACGCCCGAAAGTTCATAGACAGTTTTTCCTTCGCACGGAATCGCAACCTTACGTCACGCGTCAGCGAAGCAACGTCACGTCCACTCGCGTTCACCATTCATGCGTTCAAAATTTCTACGCTCACGCCGCCGGTGTTGTACGGCAATTTGTCGCGCTGCAGATAAGCCAATCAAGCGGGATCGGATTTCAGGCGGGCGAAACGCTCGCCGGTGGTAATGGAATTTCGAGCGCAAAGCCTCATTATGTTGTCCTCCGTCCGTCCGGAATTATCTGTGTAAGTACGGGTTTACATCCCGACCGGCGGAAGACGAGCGGCTCAATAAGTCTCCGTCAACTTACAAGCTTAAGTAGGCGCCAGGGTCTGAGCTTCCCAGGCGCTAGGAACTAGGCCAATAACGAAGACCCGGGGGAGGAAAGAAGGAATCGCCGAAGGAGCGTGCTCCCGCGCTTAGGAACAACGCCGTATGAGCCTTCAGGCGCTGCCAAATTTCCCTGCCACAGAATTTAGAGAATTAAATTCCCTGACACTTCCCTGACACACTGGGAAAAAAAAACACTTTGGATCTAGAGTCCAGGCTCTTGAAATCATTGATAAGAAAAAATACTCTCGATTCAATCGGATAGGTAGAATAATATATACATAAAGTAATACAGTTATTAATATTTAAGTGCTGACATAAAACAGCACTTAAATATATTAAATCTATAAATAAAAGAAAGATACGTTAGCAATAGAGAAGGAGAGGTAGAATAATATATACATAAAGTAATACAGTTATTAATATTTAAGTGCTGACATAAAACGAAATTCGCGTAAATTAAGAGGCTTGGTTCTTGATTTAAACTAGATTCTGATTGAATCAAGAGTTCTTTTTTTGTCGATGTTTTTAAGAGTCTGGACTCTAGATCCAATGTGTTTTTTTTTTCCAGTGCACATTTTAGTGAAAATCCCTGACAATTGAAGATAAGACAGGTGACAGATGGTTGAGCAGACATAATTGAAAACAGTTATCAGGCAAATTTTTTTTTTTTTTTGACCCAATTCGAACCCATTCTAGAAAGCAAATAAAGGTATGATTAAACAAATTTTTTCTGACATTTTCGTCATTTTCCCTGACAGTTCCCGATTTTCCTGGTATTCCCTGACTGTGGCAACATTGTCCTGGCGAATCACTAATTTTCAGGAAAATTATTGAAGGTTCGTACATCAATTTCTCAGATCAGATAATAATAATAAATAAAATAAAATAAAAAAAAAAAAAATAAAAAAAAAAAAAAAAAAAAAAAAAAAAAAAAACCACTAAGGAGTGGCCCGAACTGTATGATTTTTTTGATGACTTTCTCGGATGATTTTGTTTGTAATTTGATCTGAAGCGTATGAAAATTTCGAGGAAAAATATTCATGATTTTCCTCGAAAATAGGCATTTTATAGAGGAATTTGGCAACTCTCGAATGTTCATACGGCGTTCTTCCTTAGCACGGCAGCGTGGAAATGGAAGAGGTTCAAGTTGAGGGTTGAGGTTGGACAAAGACAAACAAGACTTACATGCGAGGGGTCACTTTCAATCCATGCGTATCAGGTTAAACGCTCCACGCTTTTCCTTCCCGGTCTCCCCCCCCCCCCCCCCCCCGGGCCACCGAGGCGCACAACCTCGTATTTTACCAGCGAAACCTGGCCAAAATTCCGATTTAAAAAAAAATGTAGAAATCTGATGAAGAAGTCTGCCCTGAAAAATTTATATTTTTCGACCTGAATAACGCTTGAATATTTATACAACTTATTGGTACAAGGTATATACTGAACCGAAAAAAGAAAACCGCAAAATCGGATGGTCACCCGTTTCCCTTGAAATGGCCAAAAATTTGTATTTCCATCGAAATACTTCGATTCTTCCCTTTTCCCGTCGCAGTTTCGAGCACTTCCGATTGCAATTTCGAGATTTCCTTTCGCGTGCAGATGCTTCTAACCATAAGTGTTACTAAACCGTAAGTGAAAAAGGTGAAAAACGAAAAAAAGCCAAGTTGGTGTGTTTTCAAACTCACTGATTCAATTTACGGTCAAGTTTCCGGCTCGAATGCCACCCGACTTTCTCAGACTCCTAGTTCTTCCCTGAGTTTTCCTAACTGCTCTTCTTCCTCTGATTATGAGCACGATGCCAAATGTGACATTTACGGTCAGGTCTCCGGGTCTAATACCACCATGTGCGACCACGGGGGGGGTTATGGTATACCGTATACCCCGCGGGAGACGCACAGGAATTCCCTCTCTCTTTCCTCGGCGGTGGTGTGCCTTTCCGTGTCGTGCCGTGTGTTTACGTTCGACCGGAATCGTAAGGCTTCGAGCTTGCCGATCCCCGAACTTGCCCCGGGGGTTGGGGCTCCAGGGGGGAGAGGATTGTTGATACAAGGATTAGGGAGGAATCCTGTTTAGGTCAACACGTTCAGGCTCGCCAAATTGAAACGTATTTATCCGCTCTTCCACCGTGATGAAAGCACGCTGTCCACCGGTAAACGGTTGCCAAATTAAGGTTTGTTCCCTTTTACTCTATTCTGTCACAAATCTTGTGTCGCGCTAATTGCCTACCTAAGCGCCAGTTCGAGACAGAGACCTCACATACACTCAGAAAAATTAAATACTGCACCAAAAAAATTTTTTTTTTTTTTGCGTAAAGAGTGAAACTAAACGATTCCATCGCGGACAGGAAACATGCAGCACAACAAGTAAGCTTGCGCTGTCACAACTTAAGTTTGGCTGAGTAATAATTGAGTCAATGAGAACGAAAACACCAACTCGAAAAAATGAAAATAACCAAGACGCACACAAAACTGCACAGCAGGTGAAGAAGTTAGCCTGAAAAAGGTTTTTGGTGGCAAAAGACAAGAACTTAGGGACAATTTATAAATCCAAGTTGGAACAGTTGCGCTAACTTCAATGACCTTCAAAACTATTGACTGTCTAATGAAGATTGAGCATTTTTGAGAAACCGAGTAGGTGTGTTTTCGTTCTCACTGATTCAATTCGCTTCCCTGGTAAAATACGTATTTTCTTCAGTGCGCGGAACTACTTATTATAACGAAGGGAATGGACTTCGTGGTAAATGGTCCAGGTTTTCAGATTCTGTCCAGATTTAGTGTAACCGCTATTGTATACAATGCTCATTCGGGCTCTTGCAAAATGACATCAAAATTAACTAATTGCCAGATGTCTTGCACTTAAAATAATTATTCTCCGTTTGGTTCATGAACAATTTCATTTTTATGCATCTGGGCTCTAAAATTTAAAGCCTGGGTCCCACTGTCAAACCAGGGCAACATAACTGGAACGATCACCGCGCAGAACCGATCAAGAGGCACTACAAAAGAGAATTTGCAGGTGTCTGATGTTTGATGAATTTCGTGTTTAAGTGGAAACTATTGAGTGAACGGAACACGAGGATACCCTTGGTTCATGAATTGAACATATATTGAAGAATATATGTCAAAATGATCTAATCTGCTAAAATAGGAGATCAGATGATGTGACTAGACGGTGCATTTTCTCACTTTTAAATCTATTTTTACACTATTTCTCATATCAGAAAAAAAATTATAAAAAATACTGTGAAATCAGCTCCTTAAGCACTTTCAGATGAAGCAATAAAAAATCTGCATGCAAATTCTCCACACTGGAAAAAAAAAAATTGGATCTACAGTCCAGACTCTTAAAAACATCGACAAGAAAAAATACTCTTGATTCAATCGGATTTTTACTTAAATCAAGATCCAAGCCTCTTAATTTGAGCGGATTTCCTTTTGATTTAAGCAAAAATCTGATTGAATGAGAGTATTTTTTCTTGTTAATGTTTTCAAGAGTCTGGACTCTAGATACCAGTGACTTTTTTTTCCAGTGCATTATTCGCATTCCGCAGGATAAAATAGAACTCTTCCTTTAGGTAGCTAATTAGAATTCATTTTCAATTAGGAATTACAATTTCTGGCCCGTGCGTAAAAACACCTACGAACATAGACACACATATGACACATATACGATGTTTCTAAACCGAGCCTGAAATCGCGGTTCCGAATTGCAAAATGTAGTCCTACTGGAAGTCTGATAGCTCAGTTCAACTTGGATCGCGTGATCCACGCATAAGATTTTAAGCGATTGAATGAGGAAAGATCCAGGCGTAAGTCGTTAAACGATTTGAACGAGGAAAAACTAGGAAGAAAACCTCCCTCGAACATGCACATCATACCCACTGTGTGAACCCTCCGGGTAGAACGAGCGAATCAGCACTCACTGCGTGCCTCTCTTGACAACAGGACTAAAAAGATAATGACATTCCTATGGCTTTGGCTGTTTGTCTATGATGATCGTGGGCGTTTGCCTATCCAAACCTGGAATTACATTGAAGCTCATAAGGTTCACTGATCTCCGCCAAATACAGGGACAATCGACCCGTAGGGTCTCCGCGCGGCGGTTAAAACAACGTGCATGTCATTCCTTGCTCGGGGAAAGTGAGCAGCGATTTGATTTCAAGTGTTCACTCATGTCTATTTGGGATCATTGACTGGGCGCTGGAACTCTTGAATAGGGTTGCACGGGTGAAATGAAAAATATGAAATATTGAAAATTTCCGTGAATACCTATTTCTTGAAATTTCACGAAGTTTTGAAAAAAATATGAAACATACTTTCAAGGGCAAGGTATGCAACACACACACTTAAAAAACACCAAAAAACAAAAAACCAGTCGCCTTTCATTTAATTTCGCATTTAATTTCGAAACATGTTTTTCAATATTTTTCAAATTTTCCGATATTTTTTATATTTTTCTGAAATTTCCTGCCAACACCACAAGCAAAAGTTCACAGAACTTTGCGCGAAATTTAAGTTTCGTAAACCTATCTCTTTGTGGACAAGGCCTTCCATTCATAAGAAATGAACGAAAAAATCATGAAAGAACAAACATAAATGTGGTTTAATGATTTTAACTTCCGCCGCGCCGCGCCGCGCTGAGCGCACTGTGTTTGGCGCAATGCGTGAAGTATTCCGACAGTCTTGTAGGGGCTATCCGTTTCACGCTGACCACAGTGACCGCACTGTGTTTGATGCAATGCGTGAAGTATTTGTGCAGTCTTGTAGGCGCGAATATGTGTTACATGCCGATCGATCGCCGCGCCGAGGGCTTCTCCTTTTCATCTCAAGTCCTCGTCATCATTTCTCTCTAAGTCGCGCCGTTCCAGGCCAAATTGCGTGTTTAGTTTCTCTCTTGACTCGACTAATTAAAGGTGCTGTCACTTGTACCACTGACAGACGACAAAATTAGAAATTACTATACTCTCAGGAAACGAGAGATTTTGTAGCCTTTATTCGTTTGTAATTTTTTTTTCTATATCCGATTTTTTGTATACCTACATTTAAAAAAATTGCAAAATTTGCCGCCCCCTAGATTTGTCGCCATGGGCTGCGGCCCATGCGGCCACCCCTTTAATACGGCCCTGGATCCTTTCTTTACATTTCTGAACAACTGCGTTTTCTTCGTGCTTCTCTTCGACCATGTCCTTATTCACTGAGACTCCGAGCTCTGAACTGATGATTCATTGAATTTCTGCATTTCCAAATTTACTGTTCCCGGCTCATTTAAGATGCAAGAATGTATCACTATTTTATGCTGATAAGATGGATGATTCTATTAAAGAGTCAAAAGTAATGTTTCCTCATTGCATAGTGCAGTCCCTTTAATGATTCACCGCACAAAAAATAAGAAAGCTTCAGATCAGCTGGCCTTGATACTGCCATTAGTTTCCTTGAATTTGAAAATTCCCCGACTCAAGGATTTTGAGCAAAAACTTACCCGAATTTATCCTCATTCGTTAGCTGCAAACGTGGTCGGTTTAGGCGCTCGAATCACGTAGATAGAGGGGTTTTTTTCTCTCTTTTTTTTCCCAATCTGCACGGGATTTCTGAAAATTTTTCCCTCTAAATGAACACATTTTTTGCGTGTCCCAAATAACCGCGCATGTTAGTCAAAAACTAAACTGTCTGATTAGCTGAGGACGATAAGCAGGAAAATGTTTCAAAAATGTTGAGCAGTGGGCATTGCAAAAGTGTGAAATTTGAACCCTATAACAAATCGCATGGATGCGCGATGTCAACGCATCATTAATTTCGACATGGCGACAGTATTCAAGTCTAGAAGGCATCGACATTTTTGCTAATCTGCTACACAGTAGAAAAACCCCGGATCTTGGTATCACAATCGTACGGTTTTCCCCGGTGTTCTTTTCCATTTTCCGACGCGACGAAACGACACTCGTCGCGAGGACACCCACCCCCTCCGCCCCAAAAAAATCAACATCCCTGCTCCAGCAATTAAATATTTGATTCCGTCGAAAAATTGATTGCGCTTTCCAGCGCGAGAGCATGGGACGCATACCCAACGAGGGAAATCGTGAGAATGCTAAAAGGAAAAATAATGATAATAAATAATGGAGGGGACCCCCGATCCCTTCCCCGTCCCCGCGAGTCCTGGCACCCACGAAATATCTGCTCTGTCTGCGTCCCCTTTGGTCGACTGGAAAAGCTGTTCTTATTGTCACTTTGACCCCATAAACATGACCATGGAACAACAGCGGCGAAAAGAAATGGGAGCCGGCGGGCGGGGGAGCGAGATCTTATCCTCCCTTTACTTTTATGTTTCTGTTTTCATCTTTGTCCCCTCCGCCCCCGTCCTCCCGTTAACTTGTCCCTTTTTCTGGCAAACTTAACTCGATTGAAACAAAATTTCCTTTTTTCATTTGATTCCCTCCCCCCGGGCCCCCACTCCCCCCACCCCCACCCTCCCGCCGCCGGGCCGGGTTCTGCGGCGTCGTTTTATTTATTTTTTTCCGGGGCCTCGCAGCGTCCCGTCGGCCGTATCTGCCCCCCACCCCCGCCCACCCTGCTCCCAACAGTCAGCGAAAATTCCGAATTATATCTCTATCTGGTGTTTTACAGTACGTATCTGTAATGTTGCATTTGATGCGCGGGAAAATACTATCGGCTAATTTATTTTAACTACCTCGCCGCGTTATTATTTCGTGGTGTGTTCCCGTCGGCCGGATGGTCTCGCCCCCCCCCCCCTCCCCCGCCTGACCGGGCCGCCCTGTTGAAAATGTGTTTTTGATCTCGTAACTTCTCGCGGCTCGCCCCCCCCTCCGTCCCCCCTCCGCCTTCCCGATCGCGACTTCGTTAATAATTTCGATACCCACCCCCGAGCGGGGGTCATCTTAGAGCGTTTTTGAAACCTGCTCAATTACGAGGCTCCCACCTCCGTTCCGATATTAACGGGAGTTTTTCACTTGACTGCATTTTTCTGCCGCAACGTTTCCTCTGCCCATCGAGCGACCAAGTAAAGAGCGTATTTATGTCCTCGATCAGCGATGTACAGATAACTAGGCGGTTACGCCTCCTGGTCGCTACGCGGCCCAACCCCTACGAGCTGATTGTTGAAATTGTTTGAGAAAGCGATAGACGAAGAAATCATGGGGAGTATGCATCCTAATGGTTGAAATGGGTGGTTCTTGTGGACTAAGGGAGAACATGATGGACTAACTAAAGGGTCTCTCGTGGGTTGCCGTTAGTTAGTCTATTACCAACCTCCTTCGTCCATTTCAAGCACCCGCTTCCACCAATAGGATCCCTCCATATTCCTTTTGTCTTCTTTGTCTATCGCTTTGTCTACCAATTTCAACAATCTGCCCGCTGATTCCTTGCTATTCCTTCGATATGCGCGGGAAAATTCTCTGTGGAACCCTCAGCTTTTCCCAGGTCATTTCCTTCGGAAATTTCTTTCACTTTTTTTAAGAAAAACTAGAATGTTATCTTAAAATCAGAAAAAAATGTCCATTTTTTGTCAACCACAACTTTTCCATTAATACAATCTTGGCGCAGAAATTGGAAAAATTTTCGGATGGTACAACCAATTTCCTGTTTTCCCAGGATAAACATTCCCTGACGAATTCCGATTTCCCGAGTCCCTGGCAACATGAATAAAGCACACACATTCGGATGCAATCAAATGGAAAGAGGGTGTGTGGGAAACGGTTCGGACCGAGCAGCCTCATAGAATCACAAAAAAAAGTGTCAGAGCGAACGGCACTCAGTGGAGCGAGTCAAACGGAGCTCAGACGTAGTGTGAACATTTTAAAAGCTGAAATCTTCGTCAAAACAAAAAGTAGAAATTTAAAAGTGGGGGCTGACCGTTTTCTGATAAAACTTCCTTCAAGAAGCACACCTTAAAATGTATAATACGTCTAATCAAGCATCAAAATTTTCAATGGAAATGTTGCATGTGTGAGGAATTTGCGATTTGACCGTTGATTCTTAAATAAAAGTTCGCGAGAAACACGATGGTGCCACTGGTTTTCTCTGAAATCAACTCCCAAGCTCAAAAAAGCTCTCAAGTTGAGGCCAAAATGGAGGGGATATCCCACGCTATCCTGAGAGTCCACCTCTACATCAAGACAAACTCTCCATGCAAAGATAGGGAACAAATACATTAGCAGGGTTGCCGTGTTTTCAGTTTTAGAGTCCCCAAATAAGGTGGCAGCCCTGTCAATGTATTTGTTCCCTATCTTTGCATGGAGAGTTCGTCTTGGTGTAGAGGTGGACTCTCAGGAAAGCGTGGGATATCCCCTCCATTTTGGCCTCTCTTTGAGAGCTTTATTTGAGCTTGGGAGTTGATTTCAGAGAAAACCAGTGGCACCATCGTGTTTTTCGCGAACTTTTATTTAAGAATCAACAGTCAAATCGCAAATTCCTCACACATTCAACATCTCCATTCTATTAAAAAATGTCACGTCCGTCTACTAGGGAAAGTTCGTTCCACTGTGCGGCGTAGCACAGTCAGATCGTCAACGTCGTTTGGTGAATCGGAGTTTGAGTGATTGGGACCGGGGTAACCTGTGCGAAATTACATATAGATGCTCGCACCACTTTTCTTCTTACCACCTCGAAGCGACATCCCTCGGTGGTGAGAGGGCCTGAGAACCCAAACGTTGAAGCGATTTGATGTAATGCATTCGAATGCCGCGCTTTGCTCACTAGCACAACAAAATTCATTGACGTAGACAGCATACCGACGGTGAAACTGCAGAAATGGACGTATTTCTGCCAAACGGAACTATGTGCATTAAGACATGAGCCCTGAGACCCATGAGAATATGTGCATGACAGGGCTCACGTCATAATGCACATAGTTCCATTCGGCAGAAATACGTCCAAATGCGTTAATTTCTAATTTTGTCGTCTATCGGTGATACGGTACCTTTAATTAGTCGAGTTAAGAGAGAGACCAAACTCGCAATTTGGCCTGGAGCGGCGCGGTACAGAAAGAAATGATGACGAGGACTTGAGATGAAAAAGAAGAAGCTCTTGGAGCGGCGGTCAGCATGTAAGCGCCTACAAGACTGCATGAATACTTCACGCATTGCGTCAAACACAGTGCGTTCGGCAGCGGTCGGTGTGAAACGCATAGCGCCTACAAGACTGGATGAATACTTCACGCATTGCGCCAGACACGGCGCGGCGGCGGAAGTTAAAATAATTATTAAACCAAATATATGTTTGTTTTTTCACAATTTTTTCGTTCATTTCTTATAATGGAAGGCCTTGACCACATAGAGATAGGTTTACGAAACTTAACTTTCGCGCAAGTTCCGTGAACCTTTGCTAGTAGTGTTGACAGGGCTTTCGCAAAACATGTGCCCGACACGAGTAAACGCGTCTTACGCACCCCTCCCCCTCCGGCACGTTCACTTGATGGTTTTTATTGAAGTTTCAGAACGAATGAGAAGAGGGCGGCAAAATACAGGCGGCCCATGGGCGGCAACAACGAAAATCCGGCCCTGTTGGACCGCGTTTAATAGAAAGGAACCAAGCCACATGAGCTGTTGCCAAATTTAAGTGGGGAAATTTAATTTTTTGCGAGAGAACGTTGACGCGGATTTCCTTGAAATTTTTAAGGAATTTCCTTCGTACTATGGGGAAAATTCACCGAAATTTGCACAAAAATCCGCACAACCGTTTTCATGTCAAAAATTAAATTGCACAATTATATTTGGCAATAGCTGATGTGGCTTGATTCCTTTCTGTTTAACGCGGTCCAATTGTGGAAGTCTGTTTTTGGGGCTCCGTCGTTCAACTGAGCGTTGGTTTCGTCCACTGTGCGATGTTACGAGGATTCCGCAAAAATGACGGCGGATCTCGGTCGGAGCTTCTCCGATCGTCGGAAACGCGGCGTGTCGTTCGTGGAAAAGAAATCCTGGCGCTGCGTCGTGGACGTTGCGGAGCTATCGACTGGAGGAAGGCGCGCCAACTGCGCACCGCACCGACCGGGCCGAGAGAAAGTGCCTCCGATTCCGCCGGCGGAGAACACAGGGAAACCGCAAATTACGCTTAAAAAAATAAAATCGAAGAGGAGGAAAACCAAAGACATAAGGACGGAGCGCTAAAAGCAAAAAATGAAGCTTCTTTTCAATCACCTCTACTATTGGCTAGAGGATTGGCGGCGAAATCGGGACGAGTTCGAAATTCAAATGTACACGGAGAAAAAAAACTCGTGCGTGAGACCCGAAGTTTAGGTCATATGGATCTCTGAAGTTTTCAGATTGAGCATCTGAACACTTTAGGTCTAGCTGCCGAAGTTCGGATCATACATCTGAGACTTCAGTTCTTACATCTGAAGTACTTCAGGTGTGAGAACCGAAGTACTTCGGATGTGAGAACCGAAGTACTTCAGATGTAAGAACTGAAGTTTCAGATGTATGATCCGAACTTCGACAGCTAGACCTTAAGTGTTCAGATGCTCAATCTGAAAACTTCAGAGATCCATATGACCTAAACTTCGGGTCCCACGCACGAGTTTTTTTTCTCCGTGTAGGGCGGGAACTAAATGAAATTGCGGAAACAAAGTATTCTAGGTTGATTTTTGCCCAAATTCACTTACCCACTCGTATTTTTTTAACTTCAGGTTAGTTTTAGTCCGTCGTCGACCGATTAATTTCATTTGGGAGTAACGGTCATCTAGGACTGGAACGGCCTGTTTGAACCGGCAGAACCACCATGAGCAGAAGAAAAACTGACTTTATCTGAGATTACTGCCTATTTCCGAGCAAAAGTAGGTGTATTATATTAGGACGCAGTCCCAACTTTCTTAATATAATCGTTTCAGGCATTTAGAACACGTTTAAAAGAAGAAATGTGGAAAAATCAAGAGGACAAGTTCAAATCAAATTTCCGTTTGCCGCCATGGATTCCCGCGCTCATTTACACACTCACACAAGCACCCAGCGCCAAACCAGGCTTCACTTTTTCCCCGTGCTTTTCAACACGAGCACTCCGTCTTTATGTCTTTAAGGAAAACAGATTCGAGTCGCGAATCGAGCCGAACGAGAGAGACCGTATTCACCCGCTCCCGAATTCCGCATTCGAGGACTCATCTGTAACAATAGCGGATGTGAAAAATTACCTTGATTAATTACCACGAATTACCACGCTTAAAAAACCGTTTTGTTCACACAAAAATGTAATATGTTTGACTCTGGCGTAATGTACAGATCTCGAAGATCACATCCCAAGTATTTTCTCAACATTTTCTCGATGCCAAAACAGTTTTTTGAATGTGTTTCGAAAAGGTGATTTTTCACATCCGCTATTGTTACAGATAAGTCCTCATTTGTACCTACCTCGCAGAACCAGTGGTACTTCTTGGAAATTGGCAACGCTGATTAAATTCCTTTGAAATGTATGTAAAAACAATCGATTCTTGATGAGGCAGAGGTTGCCTCGTCTAAAAGCCATATTTTTAAAGGATTTAAATGGAGTCCCTCTACAGGAAGAATTGCGAGACAACGTGGCTCATGGTTGTCACAAACGGGAATATAAATTGGACAAATTGAACTTTCTTCTTATTCTTTAATCAACTCATTCCCGAATTCCTGTCTCTGCCCCCTCTCTCATTTTGTTTGTTCCTTGGCGTATCCTTAATTCCCCGGTCCATTCCGATTTGTAATCTTTGCTATTTTCCCCGCCCCTAGGCCGCCACTTTTCGTGGCACGGACTACAGAAATAGTTTCCTTTGTCTTCCGACACCCATTCTGATCGGATCAGGTACAAGGTGATTTTACCATTTTCTCTGAAACTTTCGTCTCTTTCCCTTGAACTTCCAGGTTTTCCAAGGCTAATTTAAATTCCCTGACATTTTCCGATTCTTCCGGTGCTCCGTGGCAGTGGCAACCCTAGTAAACGCAAGTTATCCTTGACATTTCCTGGTGTTCCCAAAATATAACCACCCTGGCAAAGAAATACTCACAGTCCGCGACTTGAGCAGACTCCCAAGGCTTGTCCTAACCACGTGGCCGCGTGGAACATCCATACTTCCTCATGATTTACGGGAGTGACGTAGCTTGCTTTGCGATGCATCGATTGATCTGCCATTTAAATCTAAGGAAAAGTATCGATAAACAGGATGTTTGAAATGAACACCTTGATGATCGATTCTTTACCACAGCTTCAAATGGGAAATATCGATAATCGATCATTCACGCCTCGCGACGGCTAATTAGCGCCAAAACCGAAAGACTTTCCGGGCACGAACACCTCGCATGGGTCACGTGTAATCTCAATTCTGCCTTGCTGAGGAAGAACGTCGTATACGAAAATTCGGGAGTTGTCAAATTGTCCCAGATAAAACGTTTATTTTTGAAGAAAAGTATGCATTTTTCCTTTAGAATTTCAGACGTTTTAACTAAAATTGCGAACAGGGTGTCTACTAAAACAGGCGGGCCAAAAATCAGCACTTTTACAGTACTTTTTTAGTACATTCGCAAGAAATTCAGTACCTCCTCAACAGAAAAATTCAGTACTATTTCAATACCATCAACTGACGAAATTCGAAAAATTTCAAAAATTTGACGTTCCCGCTCAAATTGGGACAAGAATGAAAAAAAAATCCGGGCTTTCTCGCAAAATTTTCGCACTTTTTCAGTACGAACTTGTCTGAAAAAATTGACGAAAAATATCCACAATTTTCCTCATAAATGGGGTTTTTCTTGAAGAAAATATGGCAACGTCTGAAGGCTCATACGGCGTTCTTCCTTCGCGCGGCAGGATTCGCGGGGGATAAGCGTTCGAGCAACGAAAAGCACCCGGCCGGAAAAGGCACGATTACAGATGACAGATAAACGAACGTAAACAGTTCGGTGTGATTGAGACATTACGGGAAGTAAGTTTTACGGCCCGGGGTGAAGTCACGCATATGGACTCGGTCGTACGTAGCACGGACGCAACTCCTCCCCTGCGTGAGCCGCGTCACGCACCGACTTCAACGAGTCTCAGGGCTCACGCGGACACGCAGATACGTCGGGCTCCGTAACGTCCGTATGTTAATCACTTTAGCGAGGGTCAAGAGACTTAGCGTTGGGGAGCCACTGTTTGCGCCCTGTCGGTCGGTGCGGGGGGAGGAGATTAAGTGGTTGCAACCGAGAGAGAGAGAGAGAAGAGAGAGAATGAGGAAACGTACGGGACGAAGAGGGAGACGGAAAAGCGGGGAAAGCGATGGGAAAAAGAAACAGGAGTGTAAAAAATGTAACGCATCCGTTTAATAACGAGGTACGCGGCAAATTAATAGGGCACTAAAACAAAACGCTCGTAAAACGCAGCGGAGACTGCAATTTGCGTAACGCTCCCTCGTATTTCGCGATCGCGACTCGAGCCCTTTCCGTAACCCTTCCGATTGGTTCGTTTCCTGCTATCCGATACCGGTCGCGGGTTCAGGGGTTGGGGAGGGGCGAGGATAGCTGGCGCCATCGCGTGCCCGGGCCAGTGGTCCGTCTCGCCGGTTGGCAACGCTGGAATCCCTTCATAGAAATCTCTGGATGAAGTTCGGAGTGAGATTCACTCCGGAATCTATTTTTCACCCATACTCAAGTGATATAATTGAGGAGTAAAGTCCGCTCCGCGAGAACCAGGGTTATGCAGCCAGACCCGATCCTAATTGGTCCCCGAGTCGACTGAGTTGGTCCTCCGTTCGGAACAAGGACCAAACCGAAAAGATTTTAAAAATTGCATATGGGGACAGTTGTTCGGGATGCAAACAGTTCTAAACCTTCACTGGAAAAAAAACACACTGAATCTAGAGTCCAGACTCTGAAAAACATCGACAAGAAAAAATACTCTTGATTCAATCGGATTTTTGCTTAAATCAAGAACCAAGCCTCTTAATTTGAGCGGATTTCCTTTTGATTTAAGCAAAAATCTGATTGAATCGAGAGTATTCTTTCTTGTCAATGTTTTCAAGAGTCTGGACTCTAGATCCAATGTGTTTTTTTTTCCAGTGTTCTGACGTTAGAAACTCCTATTATCCTTACCCTTTTCAAAGCGAAAGAAATTTTTTTCTTAGTTTTCTTTTTTCCCGAATTTTCTATTTAAGTTTGCAATATCTTTCGAAAATACACATAAAAAATGTTTCACCAAAACTACGTGAGTAACGGCAGGACAAAGCAAAGGCGACCGGCGACAATGGAACTGTTGACTCGTAATGATACAACTATTCGAGCTCCAAGGATGTCCGTGTTGCATACACAAAAATCCGAAGGCGCTTTAGATTTTCTTGCCTCCGAGAAGCGGCGCCAAGCCTCAGAGCGAATCGCCGTTCATGATGACATTATTGCCGAGCTGAGAACGAACGCCGTGCGAAATTTTGGACGTTGACACATTCTCTTCGATCAAAAATTTTTCAGAAAAGTTCCTAATATTTGTCCTTGAAAGTTTCAGCTATAACGCCTATTTAACAGAAAATACAATTCAACAGGACAAAGATAAATACTCACGAACTTTTCAAGGAAAAGTTATTTTCATTTTTCTTCATTTTCATGTTTTATTGGAGTGAATTTGGCAAAATCCAAATGTTCATAATTGGGTTTTTTCTTAGTACGACATACAATAGATGCGCTCATTCTTACAATCAACAGTGCTCTTGGCGTTTGTCAGCAGGATTTTGACCGAAATGGCGATTTTTATTTAGGCTCGGTGTTCGTTAAAAATAAAAGAAAAATAAAAAAAAGTAAAATAAAATAAAAAAGAAAAATCTACAAGAAATGGGGAAAAATCGATATCAAATTCATGATTGCCGACGGAAAAAGGACCTGAGTGAGACCGGATATTTTGATTATTGAAAAATTATATCAGCACACCAAGTATTGGAAGGAAATGAGAGAAATTGTAGGGTTGAGATTTGTTTTGTCATGTGTGTTTTAGTTTCAATTAAATCGGTTCTCTGCTGCGATGCAGCGCGTTAAATCGGAAGAAAAACAGGTGTTCATCTACTCGTCTTTTCATTTTCAAACGATTATCCTATCGGTTAAAAAGGAACGAAAATAAAGAAAAAAAGCAAAAAGAGAAATATTGAAGTCTGAAAAAAGGAGGAGAAACATGGGACCGATTCATAAGAAGGGATCTAAGAGGGAACTTAGCACTTTTCGGGAATTCCTTGTTAAGATGTGCTTTCCCGAAGGATTTTGACAGAAAAACGCACACATATTTACACAAACACGGTAATCACATACTTTCTGAAGATTAAACGAGAACTTTTAAAGGAACTTTAAAGGAGCTTTCTTTCCCGTTTCCGACACTTGATTTTCCCGAGAAACTTCAATCCCTATTGATAGGACGCCATGCGGGCTGCTTTTTGGAATAAGAGGCTATTATTTCGAGCTCATTCACAAAAGCACCTATCGGTATACGGAACTACATGGCACATACATTATTACTAAAATGGGTCAGAGATGGTAGTTTCTTACGGCGAAATGTAATCCACGTAATCGTCCCTTAGTCAAATTTTTCCTATACAGCAGAGGCACTAACACTGAGATTTTCCTCAATAGGGTGGAGGTTTGAAACCCCTAAAATTTAGATATCAGTACCGCTGTTTTCGGGGTTGCCACAAAATTTAGAAGATGAAATCCCCTGACATTTCCCTGACACATTTGAGTATAATTTCCCGACAATTGAAGACATACTAGATGGTTAAAAAGAAATAATTTGAAACAGCTTTCGGGCAAAATTTGTTCATCGAAACGTCAAACCCATTCTGGAAAAAATAAAGGTGAATTAACAATTTTTACCTGCAATTTCATAATTTTCCCTGACTTTCCCTGGCTATTTTTGCTTTTCCCGGACTCGAAAATGTTCAGATTCCCTGACTTTCCCTGAAATTTTAAGAAGACTTCTACTTTGATTTCCCCCTTTAAGTTACACTCACTACTGCTAAACGCACTACGCAAGATTCCCTGATTTTTCCCGTGAATTCCTTGACTTTTCCCGGTCGTCACAGATTCCCTGACTTTCCCGGTTTTCCAGACCGCCAGCAATCCTGAAAGTTCCCTGATATTCCCCCGTTTCCTGACTGTGGCAACCCAGTTTGTTTAAATTAAAAAAAAAAAATAGCATCAAAAACAGCCGACAGTGCCAAATCAAACCAGTGCCATCATGAAACACAACGGCGAAATGCATCGTCTTCACTAATGATGGACTATACAGCGGCGGAACGCATCGCGTTTACAAATGGGGAACGGTGGTGAAGCTCAACACGCGATTAAACAGAAACAGTCAGAACTGCGAATATGAATATATCAACTGTCGCCGATCGTTAATGCACGCACGTTTACCTCTCATAAAATAACTGAAAAGTTACGGCCGCTTTAAATTATCAACAAAGTTTACGGCGACACCTATTCCAACCCGACCGTTGTGGGGTGTGTGCACTGTGCAGTTATAATAAAATTCTCAGTGCAATTTTTGCTCACGCGATGGTATTTCGAAGCGTCCTTTGAACTCGAGAGATAACTATTCGAACTCGGCCGTCGTGGGGTTGCATATACATCGTTTTGCAGGCGATTTTTGAACGGACAGCAGCAGTGCTTGAGACCGTTGTCCCTTTCCTTCGAGCGATAGAGAGTACCTATGTGGGGAAAGCACCGACATGTCGATAATGGAGATGTTGCATGTGTAAGTTTTCTGCTCTTTTAAGCCGTGAGAGCTTCATATTTCGACAAGTCCTTACTCTCACTGGAAAAAAAAACACATTGGATCTAGAGTCCAGACTCTTGAAAACATTGACAAGAAAAAATACTCTTGATTCAATCAGATTTTTACTTAAACCAAGAGGAAATCCGCTCAAATTAAGAGGCTTGATTCTTGATTTAATTAAAAATCCGATTGAATCAAGAGTATTTTTTCTTGTCGATGTTTTTCAGAGTCTGGACTCTAGATCCAAAGCGTTTTTTTTTTTTTTTTTTTTTTTTTTTTTTTTCCCCCAGCGAGTCCTAACTCTCCCTATACAGGCACTCTATAACTGAAATTACCGGTTCGTATGACCGAGGTTTTTCCCTCCGTGAGACGGCGAGCCGTACGGACGAGGTAAAGGACAAAAGTTTAGCCGCTCGCGCCATAAGCGATCGGGAAATTTCGTCGGTCGCAGGCTTTCCTCGCTTTTCCAGCTGCTACCGTCTCCCTCTCGAGTATCGTCGTCTCGAAGCGACGGAAGGCTCGAAAAAGGCGTCGAAACGTGTTCGGAATCGGGATGCGTCGCCGTCGCACCCTTTTCTCTCCCTGCCCCCCCCCCCCCCACCGCCGCGTCGTCCCTCCGGTCCCCGCCCTCGAGATGCTGGATTCGGAGTATTATTTGGCCCGAGTCCAAACTCAGTCTTCGAGTCGGAAGTCGAGCGATTTCCCACGACATCGGTCAGTTTTTTTTTTTTTTTTCGCGAGTCATGACGTCATATCGGCGCTGGTACCGCGGGGTTGCCGTCGCCGTCTCGTCGGCGCTTCTGACACGTTAGCAACACTGCAGGCCGATTATTGAAATTTACAGACAAAGCTATAGACAAAGAAGACATAAAGAGTATATAGAGCGATCCTATTGGTTGAAATGGGTGGTTCTTATAGACTAAGGGGGTAAACGATGGATTAACTATCGGGTCTCTCGTGGGTTGCCGTTAGTCAGTCTATTATCTATCTCCTTTGTCCATTGCAACCACCCGCTTCCACCAATGGGATCCCTCACTGTCCGTTTTGTCTTTTTGGTCTGTTGCTCTGTCTATCAACTTCAATAATCAGCCCGCTGTTGTCGATTAAAATTCTATGCACTGAGAAAAATGCATGCAAATAGGTCTGCGGGCTGGTGGCTGAAATTGATAGACAAAACGATAGACAAAGAAGACGTTTGGAGTATGGAGCGATCTCATTGGTTGAGATGGTTTGTCCCTACAAACTAAGGGAGAAAATGATGGACGAACTATGGGATCTCTCGCGGGTTGCCGTTAGTTCGACTACTATCTACCTTCTTCGTCCATTGCAACCACCTGCTTACACCAATAGGATCCCTCCATATCTCTTTTGTATTCTTTGTCTATCAATTTCAAAAATCAGCTCACTGATATTACTTAAAAAATAATGAAACAAGGAGCGGAAGACAAGGCGATGTGGATTTATAAACAACCGTAAATATGTACGGTTTACTTCCAACGTCCATATGTGATCATCCGAGGAAAAAAGTACCTCAGTCCGCTTCGTGAAGTGGGACCCGCGTTAGCCCGGGAACTACAGAATTGAGCTTTTAGCTCTGGGTCCGGCAGGTTGGCATCATTAGCTTTCCTCGAGATCCATTTAAACCCATGTTAAAGAATCGATTTTCGTCAGAACACTTGACTCCTCTAGAAATCGATACATTCCCAGATGTCAAACGGAGATAAATCAATGTTGCCAACTTCCTGCAGGCTCCGCCAATAGTTTCCATCATCAGGGATTAGCCTCCAACGCTCAGGGAAACATGGTGGAAAGCGAGACTTTGAACAGTCTGCACACCATAATTAAAGGAGTCCCTGGAATTTTCGAAAAAGAGGTACGAAAGAGTCCACTCGACCGGGGGGGAGGGGGGGGGGGGGGGGGCAGAAATCTCGGCGGAGACGAAAAACGGTCGGCGATTAAAATTTACGACCGCTCCGTGGCACCGAGTCATTGAAATAAACAATCCTGCTTAACTTTCCACCCCGCCTCCCGAAAACTGAGATACATAATTTCAACGCACCGTGCATCGGGGAGGGGATCGAAAATGGGGTCCCTGTCGCGGGGCGGGGCGGGGGAGGGGGAGGGACCTACGATTGACGGTCGCGCGGACTTACTATTTAATGGAGAAGCAGGTGCACCGGGCTTCGCCTCTCGCTTAATAATTCGTCACTCCTCCGACGTAAGAACCTATCTCAATTTCCACGTGAGCTCTATTCTCCGTCAGTGGCGTGGCGTGTTTTGCGATCCATCGATATTTTCCCATTTGAAGCTGTGATGAATAATCGATTATTAAGGTGTTCGCTGCGAACACCCTGTTTATCGATACTTTTCTATAGGTTTGAATGGCCGATCAATCGATATATCGCAAAGCACGCCACGCCACTGTTCTCCGTATAACTCCATGCTTTCCATGTCCCACGTGCGGAGATAGAGATACGCCCTTACGTCAAAGGAGCAGAGGCGAAGCGAGGATCATCGGCTATCGATATTTCCCCATTTGAAACTACGCTTAAGAATCGATAAGTAAGAATCGATACTTTCTCATGGGTTTAAATGACCGATATATCGATTCATCGCGAAGAACGACACGGCGCTGAATAATTGAGCGCGGACGGAAACGAATATGAATCGGAAGAAAAGGAGGGCTGGAGGAGCCGGTGCCGCGCGTAACGGTGGAACTGCGAAACGTGGTTGATCCGAAATGATGGAGCGCAAAACGATTGTAAGTTTGGAACGCTTAGCGCAATATTATGAATAAATTACCCGTCTCGGATTCTTGGTTCCTCCCGCCCCCGTCATCGCATCGTCCACACTCGCACTCCTACCGTATCTTCACCGCCGCCGCGTGACCTTTCCAAAAGTGCATTCTTTCCTGTGATAAGATAATTGGACGTATTTCTACCAAAGAGACCTATGTGGAGGTGAGAAATATGGGGTGTGCTCGTGGAAGCTGCATAAGAAGCAATGTAAAAGTGTGCGTGATTCCTTTTGAAGAATTGGAAAAGCGGGATATTACATTCTATCAAACAGACCTATGTGCCAACCGAATGCGGAATTCATGAGCCGCGAGGATGGGACGAGAGCGTTGTGGACAGGGCTCATGAGTTAAAGCAGCCCACGAGCGACAACGGCGATGGTTTCTTCGCCGCTGACGTCACTGGCGCTTCATTATTCTCATTCACTCTTACGGCCAGAGGACTAACGAGCACACCCCATATTTCTCACCTCCACATAGGTCTGTTTGGTAGAACCACGTCCAATTAAGATACACATTTTTTGGCAAACTTGTATTTTTCATCCATTTTTTCGGATAATTTTTTTTTAGTGATTTGATCTAGAGTACCTATAGGGAGAGTATGGACACCTCGAAATATCGTCACCTTCCAGGCAAAGTATCACAAGCGCCATGCGACGTTTAAGAATTTCCGCCGCCATTTTATTTTTTTACTGAGAAATTGTTGGTTGAATCTGTTCGAAAATTACACTAAATTTTATCGGCAGCACAAAGAAAATTCGGTGTAATTTTCGGACAGCTTCGTTGAACAATTTCTCTGTAAAAAAATATAATGGCGGCGGAAATGTTTAAACGTCGCATGGCGCTTGTGATACTTTGCCTGGAAGGTGACGATATGTAGCTCTTAGGGCCCAAAAGGATAGGTAACCTTTGAAAACGAAAAAAGTCACTGACAATCTTTAGACTCCAATATCAA
This sequence comes from Bemisia tabaci, assembly GCF_918797505.1. Classification (NCBI taxonomy): domain Eukaryota; kingdom Metazoa; phylum Arthropoda; class Insecta; order Hemiptera; family Aleyrodidae; genus Bemisia; species Bemisia tabaci. Next base: position 44,302,992 of record NC_092799.1, on the reverse strand, counting down.
ACGATAAAGGACAAGAATTTCACAAGTGAGCATTCTTCCGCAAAAATGAGTAAGTTTATGCAAAAACTAAGTCAAATACGTGCTTTACCAACGACAGTTCCCAAAAATCGTGATTATAAATCACCCTGGATAATTTGAATTCATAGATTGCCTATCTTTTTGGGCTCTAAAAGCTCCATCACCTAACCTTAAAATTTTCGACAAGTCCATACTCTCCTTGTATTGGTACTCTCTGGCACAAGATTCACGTGGAAATTAAGAATCAGGGTTGCCACAGAATTTAGAAAATAAAATTCCTTGCCATTTCCCTGACGAATTTTGGTAAAAGTTCTTGATATTTGAATATATACCAGATGGGTAAAAAAGACATGATTTTAAACAGTTTTCAGGCAAAATTTGTTGTTCGAAACGTCAAACGTCATTGATGCGCCTTGACCTTTTTTCCCTGACACTTTCATCATTTTCCCTGACTTATGAAAATTTCCTGATATTTCCGGTTTTCCATGACTGTGGCAAAGGTGTAAGATACGCTTTCACACTAGAGAAAAAAACACATTGTCCAGACTCTTAAAAACATCGACAAGAAAAAGTACTCTTGATTCAATCAGAATCTAGCTTAAATCAAGATCAAGAACCAAGCCTCTTAATTTAAGCGGATTTCGTTTTGATTCACGCAAAAATCCGATTGAATCAAGAGTATTTTTTCTTGTCAATGTTTTCAAAAGTCTGGACTCTAGATCCAATTAGAGTCCCTTTATACTGAGAGTCAAGACAACACCCCCTCATGGAGTCACAAACGGGAATAAAGATTACAGAAATTGAACGTTCTTGGTAATCTTTGATCGGCCCATTCTTAAATTCCTTTCTCCGTTCCTTCTCTCATTCCGTTTGTTCCTTGCCGAACCCGTAATTCCCTGGTCCATTCCAGATTATAATCTTTGCAATCGGTGAAAATGTAATCTTTATTCCCGTTTGTGACACTGTGAAGGCCCAAAATACGGGAACCAATCAGAAATGGATTCACATTGTCTTGATTCTCAGTATAAAAGGGACTCTAGATCCAATGTGGTTTTTTTTCCAGTGTACGTCACAAGAGCGAGGATTTCTGGAGTTTCTGCACCAGGTAGAAAACTACCTTGCCGTACGAGCGCTGCGGCGTCCTGTCGCGTTGCGTCGGGAGCGGGGCCGGCGTTTCGGGTTCGGGGCTTGGGAGAAAAAGCAACAAGTGAGCGGAGTAGACTTTACGGGGTAGGTAATTAGCTTTCAGTGTAATTGCCGGCGCTGTCTCTGTCATGTCTACCCTGGGCGTCGCCCCGGGAGAGGGGGTCGACGGCGGCGCGGTGGGCGCCTCGAAACTCCCGCCTCAAATTATCTCGGATCTCGCGCCCGGACCCGGCACCCCCCCCCCCCCCCCGCCCCCACAACACGGTGGCGATTCCCGCTTTGCCGTGATAGCGAAGAGAGCCGTGAGTGCAAAACTCGAGTTTCCAGAAAATGGGCTCATTGTCGGTTGCGTCTGAGCGGGAAATTTATTGAAAAACGCCTCCTCTCTTACGGCTCTTACGGCTTACGGCAACGACGTTAATTTTTGCACACACTGGTGAAAAAAAAAGAAGAAAAAAAAAAAAAAACATTGGATCCTGAGTCCAGACTCTTGAAAACATTGACAAGAAAAAATACTCTTGATTCAATCAGATTTTTGCATGAATCAAAACAAAATCCGCTTAAATTAAGGAGTTTGGTTCTTGATTTAAGGTAGATTCATATTGAATTAAGAGTACTTTTTCTTGTCAATGTTTTTAAGAGTCTGGACTCCAGATCCAATGTGTTTTTTTTCCAGTGCACTTCAGGCTTTCTTAATGGAGATGTTGCATGTGTGAGGAATTTGCGATTTGACCATTGATTCTTACGTAAAAGTTCGCGAGATACACGATGGTGCCACTGGTTTCCTCTGAAATTAACTCCCAAACTCAAAAAAAGCTCCCAAGTTGAGGCAAAAATGGAGATGATATCCCACGCTATCCCGAGAGTCCACGTCTACATCAAGACAAATCTCCATGCAAAGATAGGGAGCAAATACATTAGCAAGGTTGCCGTGTTTTCAGTTTTAGAGTCCCCAAATAAAGTGGCAGCCCTGTCAATGTATTTGCTCTCTATCTTTGCATGGAGAGTTTGTTTTGATGTAGAGGTGGACTCTCAGGATAGCGTGGGATATCCCCTCCATTTTGGCCTCGACTTGAGAGCTTTTATTGAGCTTGGGAGTTGATTTCAGAGAAAACCAGTGACACCATCGTGTTTCTCGCGAACTTTTACATTAGAATCAGTTGTCAAATCGCAAATCCCTCACACATGCAACATCTCCATTGTCTTATTTACATATTAAGGAGACGAATTTTTCTCTTTCATCAGCATTAATGACTTCATCTTTAGATTAAACGAACTTTGGAGGAGACGCTGGAAAAAAGTAGCCTGCATCTAGAGTCCAGACTCTTAAAAAATTGACACAAAAAAATAATCTTCATTCAATCGGAGTTTTGCTTGAATCGAAAGGAAATCAGTTTAAATCAAGAGAATTGGCTCTTCGATTCGAGGAAAAATCCGATTGCAAGAGTATTTTTTCTTGTCAATGTTATTAAGAGTCTGGACTCTAGATCCAAACTACTTTTTTTCCAGTGGACTTGATTTCAAAGATTTACGACACGGCTCTCATAGCGTCACAGGTGAACGGGTTGGTGTCTTCAGTTCAAGACGAATCTACACCGGAGATGAACGGGACAATATTCTTGAATTTAAGATTTTTATGACTTTTCTGAGGTTTTGAACGCTAATCCCCTGACTTTTCGATAGTCTCTTCTTATTTTTCTCCGGAATAATTGAATATTGCCATGTGAAAACCGCTAATGTCCATTTTTTCAGTCTCAAGACTAGACAGTCCGAGGTTTTTGGGGTTGATAATAATTTTGAGAGGGAGACGCAAACATGAAAAAGGAGTTAATACTCAATTTAGGGTTATTTCAATCCCCAAAAGAGTATATTTACACCACTTTCATGATTGTTTCAACTCTTGAAAAGAACTATCAACATGGGGGAAAAACTGAAAGCTGGATACAGAAAACAGAACTTGTCCTATTGCAATACTTCCTTGGATACCTCATATGAAAAGGTCGGCAAGATTGTGACAGTAACGGCTAACTACGCTGTCTAATGCTAAGGAAGAACGCCGTAAGAATATTCAAGAGTTGCCAAAACTCCCTTGATAAAACATGTATTTTTGACGAAATTTATGCATATTTTTCCTTGAAATTTTAGTATATTTTAGATTAAATTAGGCACAAAACTATCTCAAAATTCTTGGAAAAATATTCATATGTTTTGTTGGTAACTTCGGTTTTATCGTAGGAAATTTGGCAACGTCCGGAGGCTCATACGGCGTTTTTTCTTAGCACGGCAGAATAGACTGGGCTCTTTCGTTCCTTTCTCAAAAGGGGTGGCCGCGCCTCGAAGGGATGAAGTGGTGCTAAACCAAGTCAGCGGCTCTTAATTAATTAGACGACGGAAAGGCATCGGCCTCCTTTGAAGTCTTGTTTACGGGGTCCGGGAAAGTGGATGAGAATCCTTTATAACACGGTGGCGTGGACCTCACTCCGTAAAGAAGTTCGTAGCGACGGAGCGATAATCCGCCCGTCTTGTCATGAGGTGGCATGCTCATCATTCTGACGCCGATTTTTGTACACATGCAAAAAATGACTGTTTGTGGTGTTGATAATGGTTTTGTGTTTTTTCGGGGTTGATATTACAGTGCAGGAATGTAAGTTTAAAGAAATTTCAAAATTCCTCGAATTTTTCTCGGCTTCATCAAAACGATTCTTGGATGCGCATGCAGGGTGTCTACTAAAACAGACTGGTCAAAAATAAGTACTTTTACGGTACTTTTTCAGTACATTCTCGAAAAATTCAGTACCTCCTCCAACAGAAAAATTCCGTACTATATCAGTACCTCTATTTCGCGAGATTAGAAAAATTTCAAAAATTTGAAATTGCGACAAAAATGACAAACAATTTTAAAAAAATCCGGAGCTTTTTGCGGAATTTACGCTTTTTTCCAGTACTTCCAGACCGTCCTTAAATAATCAGTACTATTGCCGGACTTTCGGGAAATTCCGGACTTGTAGACATCCTGGCATGACGACATTTCTTTGAATGTTCCCTGACTTCTCTTGGCTTTACTAAAATACAGTAAAAAAGGGGGGAAAATGCCTAATTACCATCTGCGACATGATTTCTTGACCTACTCTGATAGTCTTCACTTTCGTCTTCGTTTCTCGCACGTCAAGGAAACTTTCTTGCTTCGATTTTTTTTTTCGGAGCAATAGGTATTAACAATGTTTTTAAATCTTTCATTAGAAAATGTTGACATTCAAAGAAATGCATCTTTATCATCCATGGCACGTGTATTCTTATTGGATTAAGACAACCTTCAGTATTGCACTAGAGTAAACTCCTTTCGAAAAACTTTAACTCAAAAACTTCTAACAGTAAACATAATGCTTTCTCCAAATGGAAACATCAAGCCAAAATCAGGGTGGCTACCAAAATTTCAATTTATCATTCCCTGACTTCTTGACGATAACGTAAGGGCACTTAATTAATTTGGTTATAACGTTGGCACAAAAACGCGATCAGCTGGCTCGTCACAGACCCGATTTTTACGTGGAACTGGGGTTCCACAAAAAATTCCCTGGCCGTTGACGGAATTCTCTGATTTATACCACTCGAATTGCATTCCCTGACTTTTTCCGGTCCAGGGTGTTTAGTATGTTTTAATTTTGAAAAATCCTGATATTTTCCTTATTTTTCCTGACATTTTAAAACAAATTCCTGATTTTTCCATTTTGAAAATCCCTGGTATTTTCCTGATTTTTCGACGACTCCTGGCACGGTAGGCAAAAAGCAGTAAGCCGCTGCGGAGCTCAGCCGTAGCTCGGCTCCGCTGAGGAGATTCGCGTAAGAAAAATTCCTGATCAAACGTCCGATTTTTCCGAATTTCCTGATATTATCCTGTTTTTTCCTGATCGGGCAAAATTCCTGATATTTTCCGGTTTCTCCTGATGCTAGACACCTTGCGGTCGCTAGCTATCCACCCTGCAAATTTGTCTTCAATACTTCATACACAATTTTAATTTTTCGACCATGAGTGCATTTCGCCTATTAATTTTTCGACTGACCGAGTTTCCGCATATTTCCCGGTTTTGAGGGTCCGGGGGTGGGTGTTGTCCAATTGTCCATCCATCACGCACGCGGGATGTCGGGACTCAGTAGCGCGGGGCACAGTTGCTACGGCAACGGGAATTTTGTTTACACAATGCAGTTGCCCGCTCCGGGGACTCGCGCCGCGCCGATCGCCGAGGCGCGTTTTCCCGGCTCTCGAACACCGATTACGATCGCCGCGAACGCCCCCCCCCCCCCCCCAAACACACACTGCGGGGCTGAACCCCCCCCCCCCCCTTAATACACTTAAAATCCCTGCAAGCTCGCCTCTTGCTCATCTTCCGTTCAGCCCAGTAGAGAAACGTGAATGATCGATCATCGATATTTCCCCATTTGATGCTGTGCTAGAGTCGATTATTAAGGTGTTCGTTGTGAACACCCTGTTCATCGATCCTTTTCCATAGGTTTAAATGACATGACAATCGATATATCGCAATTCACGCCGCGCCACTGATACATTGGACCAATGGTCGAACTTAACCGATCAGAACAACGAAATCTGCGAAGGAAGAGGATTCTCTCGTTCATGCGACTGCGACGCTCTAGAAACTGGCGAGGTGATCATCGATCGATGATCGATTATCAATATATGTATGTTTCCCTATGTGAAGGTATAGCAAAGAATCGATTATTATTAAGATGTTCATGGCGAATCAATACCCCGTTAATCAATATTTTTCCATAGGTTTAAATGACAGATCAATCGATATATCGCAAAGCACACCACGCCGTGCTCCGGAGGGCGAGGAAACCCAAGGCGGAAACTACCCTGCCAAGCTAGAAGAAAGCGGCATACCTAGTTGATGTTCTAACGTCACACATTTTTTTCTGACGAAAGAGTTACTCTTGAAAAAAGGCACGAAAGTTATTCTTGGACGTTTTTAAACGCTCCGAATTATATCTTCCATCAAAATCTGCGAAAGAAACAAGAATTTCAAAGAAAACTTGATTTCCAAACTGAAAAGTTATTTTCTTGAAATATTATTTTGAATTAAAGCGTCTTTCTTGTCGACAAAATTTGGATTTTTTTTTTTTGTTAAATCCTTGAAGTTGAGCCTTTATGTCAGTTTTCATGAGTTCAAGAAACTTTGTTTTGTTATCGTTTTTTTAACTTAAACTTAACGATAACGGAACGACGATTTTGCAACTAAAAAAAAAAAAAATTGTCGACTAAAACAGGGTGTCTACGAAAACAGACTGACCAAGATCAGTACTTCTGCGGTACTTTTTCAGTATGTTCCCAAGAAATTTAGTACCTTCTCAACAGAAAAATTCAGTACTTTTTCAGTACTTCCAATAGACGAAATTCGAAAAATTTCAATTATTCGCTCTAATTGCGACAAAAAATTCCGGACCTTTTTCCGGAATTTTCGCACTATTTCAGTGCTTCCGGACCGCCCTTAAAAAATCAGTACTATTTTCGGACTTTCCGGAAATTCCGGACTTGTAGACACCCTGCAAAAACGACGCTTAAAGTGAAAAGACTACCTCGGGAAGTTTTTTTTATCAGTGTAAGGGAAGAAATGTGGCAGCCGCCGAAAGTTCGTGCGGCGTTCTTCTTCGGCACATCAGTACACATCGATAACGCGACGCGAGCGATGAAATTAAAAACGAGTTGTAAATATCGCCCGCCGCGCGCCACCGCACCGTCGAAAGGGGTACCAGAGGGAGAAACCCGCGGGGAGGGGGGGGGAGAGGGAGGTCGCTGACAATACCGGAGCGACTGCCGCCGAGCGGGGCGGGGAGGAGGGAAGCGCGTCGCTCACGGCGGAAAAGCTTCTTCTGTCCGCATGAAAAAAAAAGGGGGGGAGGGGGAGAAGGAAAGCCCCGAGAAAGTGTTTCCCCGACTCGCGGGGCTTTGCATTTGATGTCGGGAGAAAGTTTGAGGGCGCGCGCGTTCATTAACAAGCTCGGCGCCCCCTCCCGGATCCCTCGCGCGCCCCTCCGCGCCTCCGGCCGACAACGATCTTCCCTTAGTAATTTCGCCAACCCTCCAGCGTTGCCGAGTGAGTCGCGGCGCGGGGCGAAATTCTCGCACTCTCTCGGAAATACGAGCCACGGTTATGAAATGGATTGCATTTTCAGGGTGTCTACTAAAACAGGCGGGCCAAAAATCAGTACTTTTACAGTACTTTTTCAATACATTCCCAAAAAATTCCCTCAGTAATTTCGCCAACCCTCCAGCGTTGCCGAGTGGGTCGCTGCGCGGGGCGAAATTCTCACACTCTCTCGGAAATACGAGCCACGGTTATGAAATGGATTGAATTTTCAGGGTGTCTACTAAAACAGGCGGGCCAAAAATCAGTACTTTTACAGCACTTTTTCAGTACATTCCCAAAAAATGCAGAGTACCTCCTCAACAGAAAAATTCAGTACATTTTCAGTACCTCCATTTGACGAAATTCGAAAAATTTCAATTTGAATTTCTCGCTCAAATTGAGAGAAAAATGACCAAAAAATGAAAAAAATCCCGGACCTTATGCGGAATTTCCGCACTTATTCTGTACTTCCGGACCCCCCTTAAAAAATCGGTACTATTCCGGACTTTCCGGAAATTCCAGACTCGTATAGACACCCTGCATTTTGCAATAAGGAACCACTATTTCTGGCCCATTTTAGAAACAGCATACATGCCATTGGTTTTCCTAAGCAGATATTTGCTTTTATGGAACAGCCGGAGATAGTGGTTCCTAATTTATTGCAAAATGTAATCCAAATATCGGAGAGAAATACGGAATGCATTTTACTCCGCTGCCTATTTTGCCGCCCCCTCCGTCTCACCAGACGGGTATAAATACGGAGCGGAACACGCTTACTCTAGATGCGATGCGGAGTGATAGTCACTCTAAGACAGTGGAATTTGCTCTTTCTCGGAATTTTCCCCGGTCTTACGAGGCGGATTTCACTCCGAATTCACGTTACTTGCATTTTTGGGGACAATACAGGCTCCTGAGTGAGATTTTTACCGATACTGCATGCAAAACCAGCAAAGTCAAGGCGTAGCTTTGTCCAGGCATCAGGAGTCGTTACTCGAACGATTTTTTTATAGAACGAGCGCAACACGCGGAGAGCACATCTTAAAATTGTGCTATGCAATTTAAGGAAGCCGTGAAAAATCGGATCAGCGGGGATTCTTGCATTAGTTGGCAAAACTGTTTTCTTCCATTTAAATCTACGGTAAACGATCGAAAAACACTAAAAAAAAACAAAACAAAAAACACTAAAAACGACCAGAATTGTATATGTAACTAAAACATTCTAGAAAACTTCGGAGCTTTTCATCTTTGAGGATTTTACAGAAATTTTCAATCAATCTAATTGTTTCAAAATTTAACTCTACCGTTGAAATGGTCAGAAGTAATAAGTTTAGAGAGCACTCACGAAACGATGATTAAAGCTAGAAAACACGGAATTTTGTCCCTCACCTGAAACAGAAAAGATAAAATATTGGTTAAAAACGGGAAGAATATTAAAGTCAGGATGGATCGATAAACAGGATGGATTCATCGATCTTTAAGGCCTTGTCTCCACGAGTCGTTTCACGAGATTTGTCCCAGGGAAAAATCCCACTTACGAAGTTGGGAAAAATATTGAGTTAATCAATATTTTTCCCAGTACCAAGTATGGTACTGGTACCCCTAGGACCCACTGAGAGAAGAAGAAGAAGTGAAAACGAATTGTGCGATATTTTATTCATTACTACATTGTTAATGTTTGTTTAGTTAAAATAATGTGTCTAATTGTCAATTGAGTGCAATTATTATTTTAATCCCGGTTAAACACTCGACTTTAACCAATTTATCTTCCCGCGAAAACTAGTCGCAGGACTGTATGAGCCCCGTCCCGTGGAGACGGTAGCTGGGAAAAATCCCAGAAGTTTCATTCCTGCGATTCGAACTTGGGACAAATCCCATGAAAACGTCCCGTGGAGACAAGGCCTTAGCATAGCTTCAAATGGGGAAATATCGATAGTCAATCATTCACGCCTTGCCACTGATTTCCATTCCAAAACCCGTGCTATTCCGGTGTACCCATCCATACTTTTCCCACACGATGGGCACCAGCACCCTGCCGAGACTTCCGTCGGTCGTGAAAATCAGCGACTAAAATATCAAAACTGTAGCTTAATTTCAGCAGAAAGCCCTTTAATAGAACTCTCCGCATTACTAGCGCAGCGTGGTAACAAATTATGGACTTAAACGAGGGGGCGGAAGATTATGAGGTGAACTTTGGAATGGTTCTGTGAGGGGGGCGGAGCGGGGTTTCCAGGAAATTTATGGATGTTATCTTGGGTTTCCAATGTGTGCAGTTTTAATGGGCGCTCGAAGAGTTCGCGGGTATGACGTCACGCTGGGAAATTTAGCGTGAGCGACTTAAAAAACTAGGCGCGAAATAATCCGCTAAATTCTGAACCGTCCCTCGGCTATAGCATACATCCTCGCGGGCGCCCATCCTTAGCGGCCGTCATCACGCTTCGGCTACCCCGGCTATCGTTATTTTCCGACGATTAAAACAACGATGAAAATGGTCGATGCCGGATATAATCATCACCGAGTATTTCCTACTTTAAAAATATATGCAGGGTTATTCAAAAGTCACGCACTACTGGCCATGAGAGGGGTGGTCATTTGAAATTTTTTGAGTTGCCCCCCCCCCCCCCCGCCCCCTCCCCCGAGGGGATCAAAAACTGGAAAGTACCTAAAAACGTTTCCCCTCGATATGAGGAAAAACGTCTTAAACCGCAAGTCGATATCATAATTAGAAGTAAAGTTATGGCCGGTGGTGCGTGACTTTTGAATAACCCTGTATATCGACGGTGAAACTACCAAACCACGTATCTCGGTTTGCGACGTTGCAGACTTCCTGTCATACTTAATTTTTTAAATGGAAAACTACTCAGCGTCAATTCTTGAAAACTGTGGTGTATTTTTTTCGGTGTCCGAAGGAAACTCCGTGAAAATTTCAAAATAAGATGACGATTTTATCTTCTTCAAAGACCCTGTAAGGCAAGCTAATGTCCAACTCCACCTTTATAAAGTAGCTTGCGTAATACTTAAACTGCCTTTTGGCTAGTTCCTGCCTGTTTCGGTTCATTTGGACTACATTTTGCAATTTGGAACTATAAAATCTGGCCCGGTTTAAAAATAGTGTATGTGCCATTAGTTTCCCTGTGCACATAAGTGTTATTCCAGAAGAGCCAGAATTTATAGTTCCAAAATGCAAAATGCAGTCCATTCATGACTGAAACAAGGGTGTAGAAAAATCTGCAAAGCAGACGATTGTCGTAATCTCAGCGTCAAAATGTCCTCCTTGGCAAATTCCCTCGTTCCAGTTGGTCATCATCAGCCGAAAAATAATGTCAAAAATCAGCGCTGCTTTCTACTTCTTCCTTATTATTCACGAGTCCACGAGACGTGGTGTCTAGTTTTCTTGGCAAAGCCCATTCCCTGATTTTTCCCCGATTTTCAGGAGCTCATTCCCTGATGAGAAACCGAAGTTTCCTCCCACTTTCCCGGGATTTTCTTGGGGAAATGAATATAATTTTCCGGAGTTTTAGATACGCACATCGGTTTTAATTAATCTTGCAGCCATTTCTTCGGCGCACGTCAGATTAGACCGCCAAATTTGAGAACGAAATGATCCCTGGGTGGTTCGAGAGGAGATTCCCGGTTTCTAGAACAGGTTCCCTGATTTTCTCATGATTTTCCCGGTAACTTTTCATTCCCTGATGAATCCTGGTTTTTAAAAAACTAGACACCATGCACGAGAAAAAGCGAGACGGATGCCCGTGCACGACGCGCGAGCCAGAGCGAGAATTTCCCTCACCTCGGAGGTGCGGAGACACGACGATAATTTCGTCGTTTTCCGCACGAAAGAACGTAACTACATTTCAATGTTGCCAAATTTCCTTTCGCAAATTGCATTTTAACCAGAAAAGTATTGGGCATTTCTAGCTGAAAATTTCACTGATTTTTCTTCCGATTTCATGCAAAAATCAGACAAATTTGGATATAAGTTGCACACTTACATTTTTGTAAAATGAATTAATTGTTGGAGTCAATTTGGCAACCTTGGATTGGAGTTACGTTCCTTCGTGCGGGAGACGACGATTTGAATCGAATAAATCGCGGAGGGGACAAGAAAGTTGCGGTGGTCGTAGTCCGCGGGGTGACGGTGACGGAACGCTCGCCGCGTAGCGACCGACAGGAGGGGGGGGGGCAGGGGGGGGGGGGGTTTGCGAGTCGAGAGGGTTAGGGAAGCGAGGTGACGCGACCCGAGACGACCTTGACACGAGGCCAATGGACAGACGGCGCGACGCGACGCAACAAAGGGTGAGAAATCTGTTCCGAGGGCAGATCCCCGGCCTGGGGTGGCGGCGGCAGAGGCGGGGGAAGGGGGGTTCGTGCGCAAAAACGCCGTGAATTACCAACATCGCGCCCCTGTCTCCCCGTGAGTTCGACGGCCTTGGGATCCGTGCCCCCGAGCAGGGTGGCATGAAATGTAGGAAGGAAATAAAGGATTGATGATTTCAGTGAAATATTTCTTGAAATTCCACGAGGCTGTGAACTACTTCTTATTCTTCAGGAGCTAGAGTATGCAACCCACACTCTAACACACACAAATTGAAAAAAAACAATTTTTACATTTTGCGAAACCCGAAGAGGAACTGGTATTTTTCGATATCTTTCGAAAATTTCTGAAATTAAAGGAAATATTTCCCGTGAAATTTCAAGATTTTATTTTTCATGAAATTTCGCCGCCCTGCCTCTGAGCCGAGCTGCCACTACCGATGTCTCCGGTCCGGGCGTTAACTTGACGTCATTCGAGATGGACCGAATCGAACCGATTCCGAAGCGGGAAAAGGTTTGCAAAGAGGAAAAATGCTGTCCCTGGATTGTGGAATCGTAATCCAACAAGCTCGATCGATAGATAACGTTCCTTAGATAAGGATTATAGCATGCTCGACGTCATCAGTGGCGTGGCGTGAATTGCGATTTATCGATTGTTGTGCCATTTAAGCCTATGGTAAAGAATCGATTATTAAGGTGTTCGCTGCGAACACCCTGTTAATCGATCCTTTCCCATAGGTTTAAATGGCATAACAATCGATACATCGCAATTCGCGCCACGCCACTGGACGTCATTCGATGACGTCAATAATCGACCCACTGAATTACTTTCAAATTGGACCCAGAGTTTCTTTACACTAAGAGAAAAGACAATGCGAATTCATTTCTGATCGGTTCCCGTCTTTCAGGCTCCAGAGTGTCACACACGGGAATAAAGATTACATTTTCACCAATTGCAAAGATTGTGAACTGGGATGGACCGGAGAAATGGAGGGCACGGCAAGGAACAAACGAAATGCGAGAGGGAACGGAGACAGAATTCGGGAATAGGTTTATTAAAGATTACGAAAAACGTTTAATTTGTGTAATCTTCATTAACATTTGTGACATCCATGAGCCGCGTTGTCTCAACTCTCCCTATAATAGAGGGACTCTAATTGGACCGAACTAAGCAACCCGCTCCGAAACTGAGGAAGGGAAGAATTCATCGTTCCCCCAAAGAACGAAAGTAACTACATTTAGAAGTTGCTAAATTCCCCTCACAAATTGCATTTTAACTGAGGGAATTTTGAGCATTTCTGACGGAAAAATTCATTGATTTTTCTTCTGATCTCATGCGAAATTCAGGATTTTGAACAAAAATTGCCACAGGTATTTTCTTGTAAAAAATTGAATTGTTTGAGTTGATTTTGCAATATTGGAATGGACTTACGTTCCTTCGTTCAGGAAAAGACGGGTCGCGGAAGGTTAAAAAATACCTTTAACGCGGACCGAATTAGACAATACCCACAATTTCGTGGCAAAAAAGGGGTAGAAAGTTGTGACAACACTACATTACTTTCAAAGCGGACCAAATTTAATAAGCAACACACGGTGTCAAGGCAAAAAGGGGGGTAGAAAGTCAAAGCGGCGTTGAATTATTTTCGGCGCGTAACAGAGTAACCCATCATTCCAATACAAACAAGCAGTGAACTCCAACACAATGTGTTGATAAGGCGCGTCATTAACTCGCACATATCAACCCCTTTAGTTTTCATTTACAGAGATTTCAAAAAAGGCAAGCAGCACAACAAGAGAATTCACGATCCAACAGTGCAAGGTCAACGACGCACCTTGACGAGACCGTGTATTGTGAATCTAGAAAGCTATTCGAACAAATTTAAGTTTTTTGATCTGCCTCAAGCAAAATCTTATCAGATTCTTGAAGAAAAGTGCTACGGAAAAATTTAAGCGAAGAAAGGAAAAATTCTGTCGAACTCCTAGAAGATAAAGTCGATTTAAAGGTATTTTGGGGCTAAAATACCCAAATCACCGGTATTATAAATCCCGTTATATTATTGAAAAGAGATTTACTCGATATAAATGCAATTGTATTAAATATGTCTTGATTTTTTTATTTTAAACGTCTTTTCATGCAAAGAAGCTTAACCATGTCCATGCTTTATTCATTCATGAATTGAAAGTAAGCAATCCACATCCCGAAAATCTACCGATTTGCCGTGAAAAATTGCAGAAACTTGATATACCAGGTCGATGTACCCACTCTTTGAATTTACCAATCGATTTAGTGAGTGCACGTATGTGAAAGTCAAAATGCTATAGTCATTTTGGGTGCATTCATTTTTCATGAAACAATTGTAAGTAATTTCAATCCCGAAAAACCATACATTTTCCGTATAAAATCGAAAAAATCAAAATATGTCGACTCCCTGACGTGAAAATTAAATTCTACGTGTGAAAATACTTATGTATCGATATGCTGAACAGAATGCCCGCCTCTCCTCGTAATTTACAAACCGTTCCTATACTCATCTCAAAATTTTTCTCAGAGCTTTGTGTTATTATCAGCTTCCATTTAAACCCCGGTTTGATGGCCGAATCGGCTGCCCAAAAAGCAAGCCATTTTTGAAGGGCTCTATGAGAAATTCGTGATATTATCAGCTCTCAGGAAATCACCCCATGGGTAAAATTGCTGGTATAAATTTTCGAGAGCTTAAAATAATCGTATTCAAGAAACTAAGGCATTAAACTATGGAGTCAATTTCGTTTTAATAATGTAACGGGATTTACTTGTCTTCAGGTCAAAACTCATACAAGGAAGCCCCTTGCAAGAGGCTAATTTTTTGTAATTTCACTCAATTTTTTCTCCTTTTTATAATTGAATTGCTTGTCACATTCTGAGGTCAATCATATTAAATTGTAATTTATACATTTCTTTTTTTCCCCCTTCATTTTATTTTTTGTTTGGAGAAGTTTTGTTGATTTCTTCGGATTTCGAATACTGTAACTTCTCTTCTATTTGGCCGATTTTTATGAATGAGACCTCTTTTAATTCGTGTTTCAACGGAGAGTGAGGAAAAAATTGCTAAAAACTCGCGAAACAATTTTTTTTGAAAATTGGGCGAATCCTAGCGTGACGGTGAAATGGTTAATGAAGCGTAAGTAATTGGGCGAGGGGCTGAGGATCCCGGCCTAGCTTGGCGACCGTCATTAGCTATTGTTCGTCGAGACGCCGACGCAGTGATCAGGAGCGTGGGGAAGAGAGGTGTAAGTGGATTCCTGTATGAGCCACGTTTAGCTAATGGTCTAATGAGTCTCGAGGCTCATCACAGATTGCACTTACACAGATTGCACTGTATTTCTTAGTTTTAATAAGAAATAAAATATAATTCTGTAAAATTAGTAAATAAATACCAAGACAATTATTCAGGATGTCAAAGACTGACTGAAAACTTTTTATTAACCTCATATGATAAAAATATTATTATCAGCTGACACTGACATTGTTGTCAGATGAACAGCACTATCAGCGCACGGGTACCAACTTTTGAAAAGTATAACAGAGGTGTGGAGATCTGTCAAAGCAACGTTTTGAACAAAACGGAGGAGTTAAATTCTCATTCCGAGAGTGCCGACCTGCTCAGCCATCCTCGAATCAGTTCGCTTGATTCTGCTTATATATGCATATTTTAAATCAGCGCGTCGTACTCTTAGGCTTTTTTTAAGAAAACCAAGTAACGTAGACTCTTGGTATTCACTGCACATAAACTAGAGAGCCCCAGAATGAGAAACAACTTTAAATCATAATTATTGACGGATAAATAAACTTTTTACACGCTTTGGAAAATCTCAGAAGTTCGCGGTAGTCACTTTTCGGTAAGGAACTAAGGGACTCGGTTATTGTATCGAGCAGGGTTCGAAACGATCGCAAAGGCGGTATACTACGAAAGGGGGAAGTTACAAAACGCTGCAGTGCTGATGAGTGATTTAATACGACGGATTGAATTGATTCTTTGTCAGCATAAGTGGTATGGCCTTACACCTTTGAGATCTAAATCATGGACCTTCGAGGAATTTCCAAGGAATCCCAGTTATATAAATTGGATTTTAACGGGTATTTAAGTGTATCACCGCCAATTTCACTGGAATAAAAAACACATTGGATCTAGAGTCCAGACTCTTAAAAACATCGATAGGAGAAAGTACTCTTGATTCTATCAGAATGTAGCTTAAATCAAGAACCAAGCCTCTTAATTTAAGCGGATTTCGTTTTGATTCAAGCAAAAATCCGATTGAATCAAGAGTCCGTTTTCTTGTCAATGTTTTCAAGAGTCTGGACCCTAGATCCAATGTGTTTTTTTTCCAGGGTTGTGTGCGTACGAAAAGAAAGTCATCATCGATAATTGTTTTTTGGAGAAACAATTTAAAAAAAGCAAAATCATGAACTTTCTGCATCCGTGATTAGCAGAGGAAACGCGCGGAGGCGGAATTGGCCCGCGTGCAACTTCGACGTTCTCCCGGTTGGAAGGTGCAACAGGTAAGAGCCACGACGAAGTGCCGGGCGGCCAACGCTAACAGCATTACACCACGCCGGGCACCAGCACCGCGCCACGCCGCCAAACCCGGCGAGGCCACGTGGTCCGCATCCGCCTCGCTGCGGACCACGTGGTCCAAACGAGAAACCGGATCATGAAGGTTCGAGCCGCAACCACCGGACACTCGTCGAACCGAAGGTCATCGCGCGTGGAGACCCCTCTAAGTTCCGAATCTCACGATCCGTAACTTTCATCCGTTGCCCGGATTTGCGGATCAAATCCGTGGTCGCGAATAAAAAAAAGAACAACATATTTCTTAAGCGGCTGATACACCTGCGTGTTACGAGCGCTTGTTGAAAGTGAAACACCAATAGGAAATCAGGATTTCGATCGCTCGCCGTCGGGCTATCGAAATCCTCCTTGCCTATTGGTGTTTCACTTTCAACAAGCGCTTGCAACGCGCAGAGGTATCTGGGCCTTTAGCGGATCGGGCGGAGAGGAATTTCAAGATGGCGGACAAATTATGAATTTAAGAGGCAGCAGCGAAAAACATGCCTTGCGGTGCACAGTGGATCGAGTCAATAGGGGAGGTCGGACAAAATTTTAAAACTTTAAACGTTTTTAACTCCGTTTATTTAAAATGGCTTGGTTCTAATAGTGGCTCCATTGGTTTCCTCGTTGGATTTTCTATTAAAATTACTCCTTGAAATTTGAAATGTGGCGAAATAAACATCAACTTTTGCAGTTTTAGTCAAAAATTTTACGTCCGACCTCTCTAATTGACTCGATTCACTGTACGGTGGAACAAATCGCATGGTTTCGAAGGTGCCAAGAAAGCATTCTAAGTCACTTCCGTCATCTTGGATTTTTGAATTTCGAAAATTTGAGTTGAAATCCAAGTCTTCCGGCAAAAAATCCACCAGGTATCGAGTTTCACGAAAGTCGATCGAACAGGAGACGCACAGTGCGATTAGTAGGACTCAACAGAATGGTAAACTATACCAATACCAGTCAATGTACAAACGCTTGGGCGCCTTCATTTTCGTCTGATACTGTGCAATACTTTGGTGGTGGAATAGTTGCTCAGCGCGCCTTCCACAATATCGCTTCGAATTGATGGCAGATCACGATGGCCGCTAATAAACTACGCGTCTCGATGTTATTGAAACCCTGCCGCTTGTTTACCAATTGACTTCTACGCAGATAAAGCTCCAACTTACGATGCAATTCATCGATCGAATTTAGAGCACGAGAACGAACTTTTCCGTCCTGGGGTCGATAAAGTTCCCTGCTTACAACAATTTCGCGCGAGCCGAAAAAGAGCTTCCACAAAAAGTGAGTCAGGTGTTTCGGTCGACCGGCGGAAGAAAATATTTAAAATATTAGTAAGAGAGGCTTAATCATAGCTATTTTACCATATCTATGCCGGAACTCGCAAAAAAAGAGGGAAACTTCCGACGGCTTTCCAAAATGTTCTCGCAAGCTTGGTTCACGTGATCGGGAATATGATGGACCCCTGCTGAACGTTCTGAATGAGTACAATGGTCGGGTGTCAGTAAACTGCGGCGAGGGGCCGTCCATAAACTGGATTACATTTTGCAATGAGGAACCAATATCTCTGGCACTCCCATAAAAGCACATATCTGCGTAGAAAAGCAATGGCATGTATGTTGTTTCGAAAGTGGGCCAGAAATAGTGGTTCCTCTTTGCAAAATGTGATCCAATTGATGGAGGCCATTAAAGATGGAAGTTTTTCATCTTGTACTTTTAATGTCTGCTCTCGAAACGTGAAGATGCAAACATTCGAATGCGACATACACTGGAAAAAAGAAACACATAGGATCTAGAGTCCAGACTCTTGAAAATATTGACAAGAAAAAGGACTCTTGATTCAATCAGATTTTTGCTTAAATCAAAAGGAAATCTGCTCAAATTAAGAGGCTCGGTTCTTGATTTATGCTTAGATCTGACTGAATCAAGAGTACTTTTTCTTGTCGATGTTTTTAAGAGTCTGGGCTCTAGATCCAATGTGTTTTTTTTTTGTTTTTTTTCCAGTGTATGGGCAAAAACTTTTTGACAATTCGGCGGTCCTTTTTTGGCTTTGATTCCCTTTGAAGTACAGCTTTTTTCCAAAACTTATTACTCGCGCATACAAACCACCGATTCGAAAGTTAGGTTCGGGGCATGATAATACGAAGTCGCGCGAGAAGCGACAAGGAGCGTTATCACAGATTCGACATGTTATCAGCACTATTAATGAAGAATGTGACGGGAAGTAAATCAAACGAGCTAGAAGTAGTGATGTAACGCAAGGGACACGGGCACACCTTAGAACCGGAAGCACGGAATACATTTGTTATCTCGTGACAAGACTGAAACATCGTGGGATTATTACGGCTTCGGAATTTCATATTTTTCCCCCTCTCCTTCGAGCATTTCAAAGGGTGATTAAGGTGATTCGATGGACGCCATATTTTGTGTCAAAACGGCATGCGATATATCGCATCAATTGGTTCCATTTTTTCAGCTACTCGTCATTTTTCTCCAATTTTGAGATCGCAATTCTGTTGTCAGGAGACAAAAGCACTCATGTACGAATTTTAACAAAGAAATTCAACGTATTAAAGGCGTGGTTTTTTCAGAGAGAAAACATCGCATTCGATACTGATATCGAAACTGCACTCGAATGCGATATTTTCTCTCTAAAAAAACCACGCCTTTGTTACGTTGAATTTCTTTGTTAAAATTTGTACGTGAGTGCTTTAGTCTCCTGACAACAGAATTGCGATCTCAAAGTTGGAGGAAAATGACAAGTAGCTGGAAAAATGGAACCAAGTGATGCGATATATCGCATGCCGTTCTGACACAAAGTATGGCGTCCATCGAATCACCTTAAGTTACTCTGTTCGACTCATTTCATTCTGAACTCCTGGCTGTTATTTCTGGAAAAATATTCGGATTGAAATATTCGTTACCTGGTCGAGTTGAACTTGACCCCAAAAGTTGATATTTTATGAAAAGTGCGGGTCAAACGATATCAACTCATGGAACAACTTCTGCAATGCCAAACTTTCATCGAGGAAGGTTTTACGATTTACAGGTACCACACTACCACATTGTCCGAGTCGCTACTGCTTTTATTTTTCGAACAGATCGCAGTTTGACAAGCTAGTCGTTCAAACGGAGCTGGACATTTTTCCAGCGTACGATGAATTCAGTATAGAACTAAAATTCTTATTACCAAAGGAAAAAGCTCATCAGAACATTTTTTTAGTTCTTGAAAAGATTACAAATACTAACTTTTGTCGTGAGATCGTCATGCATAAAGGATGAACAAGTTTTTTTAAATGAGTGTGATTTAACGGCACGCAAAAATTAGCTTTCTCGCGGTATCAAAAATAGATTGCTCAGAAATTGTAATAATTCACGGAATAGGGAGAGAAGTAACGAAACGGAAAACAGTTTGCACGGAAAAGAAAAGTTGTGAACCAAAAATTAAATACTTAGATACGGTGCAGAGATCAAAGCTCAATAAAATCATCTTCTTTCGCGTAAAAACCTGCACGTAAGTTTAACCGGTAGGAACGGTGTACGGAAAATCTAAACACGACTTAAAAATCGCGCAGGCGAAGTCTATACGTGCTCTTCAAATTTTTAAAATTACTATGATGGAAGTACGTGTTAATCTTGTACTCACGATGTTCTCTGCATGAACTGTTTCATCGATTTTGCCCAGGCATTTTCAAACTTATTGTATCTCTTTTGCTTCCGCAGTTTCTTTCAGATCTGATGCTGTATCATCGTTTCTAATCCCGCTAAACATAGTGCGGCCGCCGGTCGGCTATTAGCGCCTTCAATACTGCAAGAATACTTCACGCATTGCGCCAAGCAGAGTGCAGTCGCCCGTCAGCACTCAGCGCTGAACGGATAATAGCGCCTACAAGGCTGCATGAATACTTCACGCATTGCGCTAAGCACAGTGTGGTCGCCGGTTGGCGCTGAGCGTATATTAGCGCCTACAAGGCTGCATGGATACTTCACGCATTGCGCCAAACACGCAATGCGATCGCTGGTTTGCGTGAAAAGCAAATGGGCAATTCTACGAAAATGGTCCAATTTGACCTCTAGAAAGGCTAAAAATTCAACTTAATTGTTCTTGATTACATTTATCGTGCAAAATACTTTTCTACTCGTTCCAATTTAGAATTGCTGGGCTTAAATATATTCACCGTTCATTTGATTTATTATTGCGTTTCAGATTGAAGTCACAGTCTGCTGTGTCAACTAAAAATGCCTCGCTCAAAATACCGTGCAGTTGACTAAATTTTGCGTGCATATTGATTATTTTTGAAAAAAAAAAAAAAAAAAAAAAATTGCGAGCAAACCTCTTTTTTTTACTTCCCTTTTTAAATTGAAGAACACTTTAGCATAAAAGTTTACAAAATACACAGTAGAAACAAATCATTTTTTGTCTAAAAATAAAAAAGAACACAAAACTTTAGCGCCTGATTTGTCAGAGTATTGATAAAATGAAGCTGGCCGATGTACATTGGTTCAATTTGCATTCGAAACAATATGAAAAGAGCATGCGTTCACACACGCACGCCTGGAAAAACGAGAAGGGAGAGAATCCCTTGAGCTGTTCAGAAGTGCTAGAATGATAATTGAAAACTTCTTTCCCGACAAGGAGCGGAAGAAGTTTAGAAAAAGTTTTCGAGCCGAAACTTTCGTTCGATCGCCGCAGGCTTCAAGCTGGCGCCTCTAATATTTTAATATATATTGTCCTGCAATCCCTAGAATATTTGATCCTTGATGCTCCACGTAAAATCTGATAGGCTCTTATTCCAATTTGTCCACATCAAATTTACGGTAGGTATTTAAAAACCACAGAGAAAACACGATGAATTTATTGAGAGGTAATCCTTAAAATTTTCTCCGTGTGTAAAAGTCTCCACACGAATAATATGAAAATACATTGGAGTACTTCATTGCACTCTCACTCCACACGGCATAATCAGATAACGGATACAGGGTTGCCACAATTTCTTCATCTTCAAATTCCCTGATTTTTCCCTGACTATACTTTTGCTTTCCCTGACCTTCGAACAGAGACAAGAGACCCTCCACTAGTATCTTGGCCATGGTGGAAGCTTTTACTTTCGGGACTTCAGCATTCTACTGTTGACTTACCTACATGGTTGATGTTCAACAACGTGTTGGCAGTTTCGTTTTGCAAACAAGCCGAAAATGGCCGACGTTTGGGAAAGTTGTTTGGCTCATGACGTCATCCGAAGCTCATCATCGACCATGTAGGTAAGTCAACAGCCGAAACTAGGGTGATGACTGTTGCTCCCTAATAATTGTCCATAAGGAATTGTTGAAACCCCGAAAGTAAAAGCTTCCACCTGTCGCTAGGAGGCTAGTGGAGGGTCTCTTGTCTCTGCCTTCGAACGATCAAATCGTTTATGCTCCTCGGACAGGGTTGCCACAGAATTTAGTTAAATGAATTTCCCCAACATTATCCTGATGTTCCTGACACATTTGAGTAAAATTCCTCTACGATTGAAGATATGCCAGCTGGTTCAAAGGACATACTTTGAAATAGTTTTCGGGCAATTTTTGTTGTTCGAAACATCAAACCCATTCTAGAAGAATAAAGTTGATTTCACGATTTTTCCCCGACACATTTCCTCATTTTCCCTAACTTTTTAAAACACCCTAACATTTCGCGATATTCCTTGACAAAAACAAGTTTTTCCTGAAAAAACAATTAAAGGCGAATTAAAAATGTTTCCCTGACAAATTCTTCGTTTCCCCTCCTGACATTTCCAGGCTTTCCCTGACTTGATAAAATTCATCTCCCGAATTGAAATTTCTTTATAAACGACATCTCCCGGTTTCCCGGCATTCCCTGACGGCGGCAACCCTGGAGCGACCCAGATCCCACCGACACTTTCGTCATTTTCCCTGACTTTTTAAAACACCCTAACATTTCGCGGTATTCCCCGAAAAAAACAATTTTTTCCTGAAAAAACAATTAAAGATGAATTGAAAAATTTTCCTTGACACATTCATCGTTTCCCCTCCTGATATTTCCAGGTTTTCCCTGACTTTATAAAATTCATCTCCCGAATTCAAATTTCTTTGTAACAGTAGCGTGGCGTGCTTTGCGATCTATCGATATTCCCCCATTTGAAGCTGTGGTAAAGAATCGATTATCAAGGTGTTCCCCCACCCTGTTTATCGATACTTTTCCATAGGTTTAAACGGCCGATCAATCGATATACCGCAAAGCACGCCACGCCACTGATTTGTAAACGACGTCTCCCGGTTTCCCGGCGTTCCCTGACGGCGGCAACCCTGGCGCGACCCAGATCCCACCCGAATCCCGGCCCTCCGATCGGCCACTTAAAAAAAAAACAGAAGGACGGGCCGAGATGACCCGGGAGTCATCTGGATGACATTTGCGAGCTAATTCGGAACACAAACTCGCCGGGGGGGGGGGGGGGGGGGGCGATTCGACGGGACGCGCGAGTGAGGTAGGACGTCGCCGTCGTCGCTCGTCGGAACAGGAGGAGGAAAGTTGAAGAACCTGGAAATTATTTATGGAATGTGTCCCGGGCCGCCGGATCGCCGGATCCGCGGACGGGGCGCGGGGCCGCGGCACAGTGGACCGGGTCGACGGGAGAAGTCGGACGAGATCGGAAAAATTTAAACGCTTGAAACTCCGTTCATACAAAACTTACAGGTTCAAAGGCCTTGTCCACACGAGCGCAGTTCGCGGAACTCATTCCTCGAACTTGCTCAGTTCCCGGAACTTATTCCTTGAAACGAGGCATGCTGTCCACACGGGTTCGTCCGAACTGGAACCGGAACTTCAATAAAACTATACGATTATTGCAAAATAATAGATTATTATGACCGCCAAAGTAACAAAAAAAAAATGTCAAGATCATATGTAAAGGACGTGAAAAACAAAAACAAGCAAATTCGCATCAAAAGAAACATCGACGGTGAAACTACCAAACCACGTATCTCGTTTGCGGTGTTTAAAACTCTACGCTCGCATTTTATTTTTTTGAGGTAGACCAAATCAATATCATTCCTTGAAATTTTCACAGAATTTTCTCCGCACGAAGAGGAAAAATCACAGAAATTTTCAAGACTGGACGTTAAGTAGTTTTCCATTTTAAAAAAAAAGTATGACAGGAAGTCTGCGACGTCGCAAACCGAGATACGTGGTTTGGTAGTTTCACCGTCGATATTTAGAAGCTCGGAGCACGGGGGAAATTCCAGGTTTTGGAGGAATAAGTTTCAGCTCAGCAAAAAACTTTTTCCGGGAACAAGTTCCTCGGACTGAGTTCCGCGAACCGCGTTCGTGTGGACAAGGCCTAAAAGTGGTTCTCTCGTAAAATTTACTTTTTCAAGCACCCCTTGAAATTTAAAATGTGACGAAACAGGGTGTGTAACCAAAATTGGGGACTTTTAGGGGTGTTTTCTTCTAGAAAATCGGGGACTTTTTTCCCGAAATAGTAAGAGAAAGGGAGCTAGTTAGAGCGTCATAAGGCGTATTTTATACGACTAATTTCACAAGTTATGTTGAACCGATGAAAACATACGAGAAACCAAATAACACCTCCGCACTGGAAAAAAACGAACATTGGATCTAGAGTCCAGACTCTTAAAATCATAGACACGAAAAAGTACTCTTGATTCAATCAGAATCTAGCTTAAATCAAGATCAAGAACCAAGCCTCTTAATTTAAGCGGATTTCGTTTTGATTCAAGCAAAAATCCGATGAATCAAGAGTATTTTTTCTTGTCAATGTTTTCACGGGTCTGGACTCTAGATCCAATGTGTTTTTTTCCAGTGCGTTTTCTTATTCCTGGTTATACCGAGCCGCCTTGGGTGGACAATTAATTTTTGGGGGGGGGGGGGCATAATCGGGGACATTGGAGACTACAGGGGACCAGTAGACACCCTGAAAATGCATACTTCCCTATGATAAGATACACATTTCTTGGCAAACTTGTGAATACTTTCTTCAATTTTTCCGGGTAATTTTCTTAATAAGTTGATCTAGAGTATCCGCAAATTTCAAGGAAAAATATTCACAAGCTTCCTCTAAGAAAGTTGGGGACTTTTGGGGGTATCGAGGACACCCTTCCAAAATCGGGGATAATCGGGGACATTGGGGACTTTCGGGGACCGGTACACACCCTGTTAAAGCACCCCTAGAAATTTAAAATGTGACGAAATAAACATCAAAATTTGCAGTTGTAGTCAAATATTTCAATTCAGGGTGTCTAGTATTTTTTAATTTTGAAAAATCCTGATATTTTCCTGATCTTTCCTCATATTTTATAAAAAAATCCCGATTTTTTCATTTTGAAAATTCCTGATATTTTCCTGATTTTTGGACGAATCTTGGCACGGTAAGAACGGTAAAAAGCAGTAAGACTTCTCCGCTGAGGAGATCCGCGTAAGAAAAATTCCTGATAGAGCGTCCGATTTTTCCAATTTTCCTGATTTTTTCCTGATCGGCCAAAATTCCTGACATTTTCCGGTTTTTCCTGATGCCGGACACCCTGTCAAATAGTTGGATTGCATTTTGCAAAAAGGAACCACTAGCATTGCAATGTTGCTAAGATTGTGCAACTTCTTTTGTCTTGGAGGAAAAACCCGATTGTCCCTTAATAGTTCCTATTTCACTCGCTAAAGACTGTAAATTTAAGACAAAAATGACCATCTAAATTTCATAGTTTTTCACGATTTCCGCAATTTTATTGCGAAGGATGATGTTGCACAACCTTAGCACCATTGCAATGCTAGTGGTTCCTTTTTGCAAAATGCAATCCATATTCAGTACTTGTTCAGTACCTCCCGTTGACGAAATTCGAAAAAATTCAGAAATTTGAATTCCTCGCTCGAATTGCAATAAGAATGAAAAAAACTCTGGAGCTTCTTGCGGAATTTCCGCACTTTTTCAGTACTTCCGGAGTGCCCTAAAAAATCAGTACTATTTCCGGACTTTCTGGAAATTCCGGACTTGTAGACACCCTGGACCTCTCCGATTGACTAGAGTCCCTTTATACCCAGAGTTAAGACAACTCACTTTTGGTTGGCCTGAAAGTGGCCTAAAAAAAAATCCAATTCTGATTGGTTCTCGCTCATGGAGGCCGAAACGAGTGCACCAAGATGGCGGTACCTCGAATGTGAACAAGAATAATGAAAACATTATCTAATTGTGGTTTATCAAGAGTAAATTGTTATTTCCATCGGTCCAAAATGAAAATAGATTAAGAAATTATTCACAAACCAATCTCATTTTCTTTTTAATTGATCAATTTGTTGATGTTGTTGTTTTTGTGTGACAGACATCGCAGGATTCCTGATCCTTATCCCTCAATATCGTTCGTTTGGGTGCACACGTTTCGGCCTCCATGGCCAGCCAAGGCCGGCTGCGAGTCAGCTGATAATCGAGTTGTCTTAACTCTGGGTATAAAGGGACTCTACGATTGACTGAGTCCACTGTGCGGGGGCTCGGAGCCGGGCGGTTCCGGGGCGGCGTCCGGCAACGGCGGAAAGTGCGGACGACGGATGTCATAGCTCGGCCTCCTCGTCGCCGGCTCCTTCGCCGCGCCCCGCGCCCGCGCCGCCGCGCCGCTCGCGAATGCAGTTCGCCAACTGCATCTCGGGAGACGCGCCTACCGCGCACTCCGTCCTTCGCACCCCTATCTCGCCTTCCTCTTTCGCTGCCCCATTTCCCAGCCCCGTCCTCGCCTCACCCCCAAATTACCTCCCTCTTCCTCACCGAAGACAATAATATGAGGAACTCGGAGGACAAAGTGCATAAGTGCAGATTTGGACATGAGTCACTCTGAATTTGGTTCACGGAGAAAAAAACCTCGTGCATGGGACCCGAAGTTGAGGTCATATGGATCTCTGAAGTTTTCAGATTCAGCACCTGAACACTTAAGGTCTAGCTGTCGAGGTTCGAATCCCACATCTGAAACTTCAGTTTTCACATCTGAAGTACTTCAGATGTAAGAACTGAAGTTTCAGACGTGTGGTCCGAACCTCGACAGCTAGACCTAAAGTGTTCAGATGCTCAATCCGAAAACTTCAGAGATCCATATGACCTCACCTTCGGGTCCCACGCTCGAAGTTTTTTACTCCGGTTCAAAATTGCAGGCGTTTTTTCCCCACCGTGAGGTTTGTTGACCTCTACTTGATGCGCTTCCGCCAACACTCAATTTTGAGTTTTGGTTGACTGAGACCTCTTTTCTTGTAGACGGTTACATACCGATTGGGGGGCTTGGAGGAGAAAGCGCATAAGTGCAGTTTTTACAATTTCGAGAAACACGTGTTCGCAGTTTCGAAATTACATGGATCCTTATGGCGGAAAGACAGTTCAAACTGACTTTGGGATGCTTAAAAATTGGAATTTGGGAGCAAATTTTTCACAGAAAATGCAATAAGGCTGGTTTTACTTGAAATCATTGATATCTCCATTTTTTTTTAAAAAACTGCACTTGTGCGCCTTGTCCTCCAAGCCCTTCACATATTTTACAAACTCGTTGAGTGACCAGTGCAGACGCATGTCTCACTGATTAGTGAGAGAAAGGTGGAAGAAACCGAGGGTGCGAGGATGTCACTACCGCGATGGATGACGTCATGAATCGAATTTTTCATAGCGTGATATCTCGATTAAAAATGAACCTAGAAAAGGGCTGTCTGGACAGATCTTATTATTTTTAGCTAATCCAGGTGCAAGAAGCAAGCATCAAAACTCGATTCTGTGACGAGCGCAAATGACTCATTACCTCCATGATCTTGACCTAAGACAATATAATTTAGAACCTCAGGGCCGTGTTCATAGTCGTTCCTAAGCAGGGTGTCTACTAAAACAGGCTGGCCAAAAATCAGTACTTTCACAGTACCTTTTCAGTACATTCCCAAGAAATTCAGTACTTCTTCAGTACCGACCTCCATTTGGAATATGATTTAGGGTGGTCCGAGAAAGCCCTCAAAATACTCCAGCTCAGATATTGAACGAATAAACCTCAAAATTCCAGACCTCGGTCTGTTCGGGGACGGAATCCCATTTTCAGGGAGACTGAGCTCAGTTCAAGACATAACTGTATGGACGAATAAAAAATTAAAAGGGGAATGAAAGGACGGAGCGACAAGCTGCGCGAATGAGCAAGAATCGGACGAGAGAGGGAAAAGACCCGCGAAAACCGTCTCACTAGTGAAGGAAATCTAGAATGGGTAATAAACTTTAGTCGGTTCCGGCTCGTTAGGAAACAGAAAATAAAAATAAAATTAAATATAAATAAAGTGAAAAGGGAGCGAAAGAGGAAGGAAGGGATGAGGGGAAACTATCCCCTTTCCCTGCCAAAATCCGCCTTCTTTCCATCCCCCTCTCTCGTACTCGGCTCCGACATAGTTTTGGTCCGTTAGATATGATCACTCAGTTTCTCGCTAGACTCACGCAATGTTTACAAAGGAGTTAACGGAGGGTTTCAAGAATTCAAAGGGAAATCTGAGATTTAAAAAAAATACAAATTTCTACTTTCTGGAGGATTTAAAGAGGGATTAAGGGGAGCCTTGTCAAATCGAATAGGGACACAAGAAGGGACGCCACACATAGCAGACTGCAGACAGAGCCCGCTCCTTAAATTTTCGCGGGAAAACACTAAAAACTGGATTTCAAGCAGGTTTAGCTTATGAGACTGGAGACCTATAATGCAGAGAAGACAAATTCACCCCTTTTACTAGACGTTTTCTCCAAATCGTTCGTTTTAGAGGAAATAAAACGGTTACAAAGCCCTAGAAAAAACACTACAAAAGCTGCAGTTTTGTGATCATGGTCATTGACTAATTTGCGTTTAACATTACAACGTACTGATTGTTGAAATTGGTAGACAAAGCTATAGACAAAGAAGAAAACAGGGATATAGAGGGATTCTATTGGTAAAGGGGTGGTTGCAATGGACAAAGAAGGTAGGTAATGGACTAACTAATGACAACCCACGGGAGACCCAATAGTTAGTCCATCATTTTCTCTCTCGGTCTAAAGGAACCACCCGTTTCGACCAATAGGATCGCTCCATACTCCCTAGGTCTTCTTTGTCTATAGCTTTGTCTATCAATTTCAACAATCAGCCTGCAGTACTTATAAACTAGTTCTATCTTTTTGGAGGGTTTTTTTGAAGATGCTCCTTTCAACTCTTTGATTTTTCTGGACAAAACACAACTCGATCATATCATAAGAGGATAACTGAGGCTCTCCTGGCTTCTTGTCCCGAGTTCGTCTCCATTTTTTTCGCGGTGAAAAAATAACGAGAGGATTGCAGACGAAATAAAGCCGATGGTGAGAATCGCTGTGCCACAAAGGCCGCGCCATGGCGACGCAACGATTTGAAAGAGAGACGTTCCCACATAACTAAACTAACGAACGACCGTTCCAAATCTACGAGCTATCAAACACGTAATTAATATTGTACACAGTTCAGGCTCACACGATTGAAGCGCTGACGCACGCACACACCCACACAAGCGCGTATCGTATGGCGATAGCACTATCGCTATCAGCACTCGTGAATTCTTGAGGGATATTGCGCGTTTATTAGACGATGCGCGGGAACGGAGAAAAAGAATCGAAAGGCAGTTCAACTTCCGACCTGAGGACTGGATCACATTTTATGTATATGTCACAATTAGTCAAATCAGGCATTTTATTAAATGCCTAGGCCGGTAGTCAAATTTTGGCAGTTTACGGAATTCTGGAAATTTATGACTTGGAGTTCACGGGTTTTTAATATTTTGGGAAGAATAACTCATCAAATCCGCGAACTCTCCTTGTTCCTTCCTTTTTACATGCCTCTTGTACATTTAAATGTTAAACTTTTAAAAATTCTATGTTTTATAACGCTCTGAAAATTTCATGATGAATGTGAATGCAGGATCTTAAAATCGTTTAATGTTGTATGCTGCATATTTTTACAGAGAATTCTTTCTTACAGGAGCAACGAATTATTTTGTCTAAAATTATGGTAAAAAATCAAAATTTCAATCTAAGTAAGAATATTCGACTTTTGACATTTGACATAGTTCCGTTCGATAGAAATACGTCCAATTAAGTCCATCCTCGGCAGTGCTCTCATTCCATGTCTGTCAAAAGTTCCGGGATTCGGAACTTTTTGTTCCAATTTCTCCCTCTCCATGACCGTTAAAAATTCCGGACTTCCTTTCAGATTTCTTCGAAAGTTCCGGAAAATGCAAAAGATCCGTAACATTTCGGGAATTTCAAAAGTTTCCGGGAAAATTCGGGAAAATCTCAAAAGTTCCGGAATTCGGAACTAGTTCCGGGAAATGTGAGCACCGGTCCTCGGATTTCGAATTGGCAAGCAGTGCAGTCTTCACTCATGGACAAAATTCGACCTCTTCCTACTTTTGGATCGTTTTCATTTTTTCTCCTTTTCTCGGTTTTACAGGTTCTCCCTGAATGCAATCACTTTGTCTCTATCCTTCCTCTCTTTTCCCCTTCCCAATCGTCTAGCCCTCGCCCTTTCTCTCTCCTCCCCTCTGTCGAATGGCTAAAACTAGGAGTCTCCAGCGCAGGCGACAAACGACTGAAAAATGAGATCATAATCCTCTAGATTAAAGGAAAAATCGAGGATCGAGCAGATGACATCAACCGAATCAATACATGGAGAATGAACTTCGGCCGTGGGTATTACGTTCTGAGGCCCGAAAAAACTTCACAGGTTATCAAGCACTCAATGAACGTTATCATATCACAGAAGGTCTAGGCCTGATGGCACATAAACCTACTTTCAAGTCGTCGGTTTATATTTTTCCTTTTTTTTCCACGAGCACTGTGAACTTCCTACGACCGAGGACCAACTCGCTATAAATTAATGCTCCGATGAAACTCGACATTCGTTCGACATTTGAAATTATTCTCGACAATAATGACACATTATTTCCGGCAAAATCGGGAAGAAAAATAACTGAACAGTATAGGATGATTAGTTACATGATTTATGCATAATAAGAGTTCTTTTCTTCTTTTTTCTTTTTTTTTAAAAAAAAAAAAAAAATATGTACTATAGTAACCTAGGTTTGGGGCTTAAATTAATCGGACGAAAATCAGGGTGTCTACTAGAACAGTCTGGCTAAAAATCAGCACTTTAACAGTACGTTTTCAGTACATTCCCAAGAAATCCAGTACTACCAATTTACAAAATTCGAAAGAATTCAAAAATTTGAAATTCTCGCTTAAATTGCGACAAAAATGACAAAAATTCGGGACCATCTTGCAGAATTTCAGCACTTTTTCACTACTTTCAGACCGCCCTTAATAAAGCCGTTACTATTTCGGACTTACGGAAATTCCGGACTTGTAAACACCCTGAAAATGCACCTTTACACTTTCAATTTGCATAAGTATGAAACTACCCAAATACAAAGAAATCGTCCTCTGATAAGGACAATTCTTGTCCTCAGAACAATTTCGTTCTCGAAGGACGATTTATTCTTAGTAAAAATAAAGTTAATAAATTTTACGAACCAATGCGTGATGCATATCGCCTGAGGTGTGAAGCAAGGGCTTCGAGGGATTGGACCGAAAAGCGGTCAGGGGGCGTACCTCCTAGTGTCGTTTCTTAGGGGGAAAAAAATAACACTCCTTCAAGAGTGAACGAAACATCTGAGTACTATGACAGATAACGACTTTGACAGGGAAAGCGTGGAAAAACGTGGTTTTAAAAAAGAAAATAAACTTACAGGTAATTAGAAACTCCTCGGACAATCGGAAAAATAAAACTGCCGACTCACCTGTAAAAAAGGAAAGAAAATGAATAAATATATATGAAAGTAAATATTAAAAAAATGAGAATACCTTCGTAATAAGCGATTTCAAAGTTTATACATATGACTCTGATTGGCTCCTACTTTTATCGATCATCAACATCACTCAGCACTGATCAATTCGTTTGATGAATGATATTCGATCGCGAAAATTCGCTTTAAGCATCGCAAAGCGCGCCACGCCACTACTCGAATCTTACCACAGTCGTTCCGCAATTTCGCCATCGGATGAAAAACCACGCCAGCGTTGGGCGGTTTTCCGAGGCTGTGGTTCCAGCGAGTATGTGTTGGTGGAGTGTTTTTACATTCGCTTCCGCCCCATATACCTTAATCAAATAAAAATAAGCAGCCCAACGTAAATGACATTAGCTTCCCCTCCCGTCGACCGTGCTCGGCGTGACAGTTCTGCAACTAAACCGGAAACGTTAACTCGCTACCGGAAGTACATGAGACTTGATGCTTTGATAATTACTTTCATCCCTCCCCCTCTCCGCCCCGTTCGTTGTATCGAAGTTGGTGTACGTCTGCTTGGATGGCAACTGCACTGCGACTGGGGTCCCTTTATGAGGAGAATCGAGACAACGCGGCTCATGGATGTCACAAACGGGGATAAAGATTACACAAATTGAACGTTTTTCGTAATCTTTGATCAACTCATTCCCGTATTCTGCCGTGCTGAGGAAAAACGCCGTAAGAACATTCGAGAGTTGCCGAATTTCCTTTGATGAAATGTTTATTTTTGGAAGTTATGGATATTTTTCCTTAAAATGTTCAGGAACTTTAGAACAAAATACGAACAAAATTCTCTGAAAAATTGAAAGAAAAATATTCAGAAGTTTACCAGGGAATCCGTAATTTATCGAAGAAAATTTGGCAACGACTGAGGGCTCATACGGTGTTTTTCCTGAACACGACAGTATTCCAGTTCCCTTTTCCGTTCCCTATTTCCGTTCCCTCTTTAATTCCGTTTGTTCCTTGCCGTGCCCCTCATTCCCCGACCCATTAAGTTTATGATCTTTGCAATTGGTGAAAATGTAATCTTTATCCCCGTGTGTGACACTGCGGAGGCCGAAAATACGGGAACCGATCAGAAATGGATTTGTAATGTCTTTACTCTCGGTATAAAGAGACTCTTAACTTCGACCAGCATCGTTTCAGTTTGCCGTGAGATTCTTCCATTGGCGGATACAGCATATAGGCAACATTGTTTGTCTCGATTTAAACCTGTAGAAATGTATCGATTCGTGGAGGAGCCAGG
Organism: Bemisia tabaci; assembly: GCF_918797505.1. Taxonomy (NCBI): domain Eukaryota; kingdom Metazoa; phylum Arthropoda; class Insecta; order Hemiptera; family Aleyrodidae; genus Bemisia; species Bemisia tabaci. The sequence goes on along the minus strand of NC_092799.1, from coordinate 44,270,700 downwards.
TGCTCCGAAAAGAATCGTTTTTTTAACACAGGTTTAAATGGAGGGAATCCGGCGTTATCAAATCGCTTGATGCGCCGCTGATGAGTACTTCGATATATGCCGAAGCATATATGGACGGAGTTGAACAGAAAGGAACCAAGCCACATCGGGATCGAACCGAGAAAAAATGGTTTAAAGTTTGGCTCCTGCATAAGACTCAATGTAAAAGATAAACTTCAAGTTCAATTTCTGCAAAATTTGCTCCAACAAAAACCTTGCATTTTTGGCGATAGATAGTAGAGCAGTGGTTGAGTTCAAAACCACTCATAACTCAATTTTTTCCAAAATGTGGGTTGGTTCCTTTCTGCTTAACTCAGTCCATATCGAAGTACTTCAGATGTCTGACCCGAACTTCGGCAGGTGGACCTCAAGTTTTCAGAAACGTGATCCGAAAATTTCAGGGATCCATATGATCTCAACTTTGGATCCCACGCACGAAGTTTTTTTCTCCGTGTACCTTCTAGGCTTTATTAAAAACCACGCGTGGTATGAAGGAAGAACTTCCAGACCTTTTTGCGGAATTTCCATACTTTTCCCGTATCCCCCTTAGAAAATCAGTGCACAAAGTTAAGACACGGCTAATGACGAATACTCGAACTCTTCTTTGGTGACGTCAGGAGCAAGAACAAAGTAACGTCCGTAAGAGGCGGAGACTGCGGCGCAACACCGGATGCTTACGTAAATCTGGTGACGTCACCGGCGAACGCGCGCGTTTTTCCAAACGCGGGCGGCGTGATGTCCGGGCTAAGGATGGCTCTGGTGAATTCATGAGGCACTCGGCGCGGAGACGAGGAACACGATTTAAAAGGTACGGAACTTAGGCGCGTCTAGACGCGGCGTCCAGACGCCGATAAATCTGTCTATGATTTTGCGCGGGGACGGCACCTTAGCGGCGAAGAGAGCTGCGGAAAACGCCGAGCGAGGACGCTCGATCTATCTCGAACAGATCGGAGCGAAGACGCCGAGAAATTCCGCTCAGTCCGCTGCCTTTCCTACCGATTGTTGAATGTGTTTAGTTCGACAAACCCACGAATCGATCACAAGGCCGTGAATCGATCGACAAAAGCCGCGAATCGATCGAAAATTCCGTGAATCGATCGACAAGAGCCGTGGATCGACCGACCCACCCGTGAATCAATCGACAAAAGCCGTGGATAGATCGACAAACCTGTGAGTCTATCGACAAACCTGTGAATCGATCGACAAACCTATGAGTCGATCGACAAACCTGCGAATCGATCGACAAACCTATGAGTCGATCGACAAACCTGTGAGTTAAACGACAAACCCGTGAATCGATCCACCAAGTTGTGAATCGATCGAATCACGTCGATTGGTTCACGTTTTGGTTTTTCGATCGATTCATGTCGATTGACTAGATACCGGTTTTCCTTTTAATTGTCAATCATTTCTCGTCTATCGATCCACATTTTTTGTCGATCGAATCGACATCCGTTTTTTAGTAATTTGTCCATCGATTGGTGTCGATCGATTCACGTTTTTATTTTTCGGTCGATTTTGTCGATCGAATCCACACCCTCCTAAAAATAGGGCGCACAGCCATTTTCGCGGCCCAGAGCATACTGTCCGATCAACAAAAATTCGAGAAATTGACGGCGGACAGAGCGGAAAAAATCCACGGATTCCGCTCCTAAGGTGCCGTGCTCCAAAATGTGAGCGTCTTCTCGCCCTCGACTCGGTAGCAGCATTTTCCGCCGGCGTCCAGACGCGCCTAAGGTTCCGTAGCTTTACGGAGGGGGCAGGAGTCGCGGGAGGCGGAAATTCCGCGGAAAATAAAGAGTGGCGTTTAAGTGGGGGGAGGGGGGGGGGGGGGGCTACCACAGCGAAGCCGACAAGAAAGGACGGTCGGCGGGTCGGGCCGGATGAGTCCCGAATCCAGTTAGCGGTGGCGGACAACCTGGAATACCGCCACCGCCACTCCACCTTTTGAGCCGTAAACTCCTTCCAGTTTCCAGTGCTGCCGTGCTAAGGAAGAACCTTGTATGAACGTTGGAGAGTTGCCAAATTGCCTCTCAGAAAATATTTATTTTGGAGGAAAGTTGGGAATATTTTTTATTGCAACTTTCAAACTTTTTAGGCCAAATTACGAACGAGATCCTCTGCAAAATCGGGAGAGAGATATTCGCAAATTTTCATGAAAATGTGCGATTTGTCGAAAGAAATTGGGCAACGCCCGATGGCTCATACGGCGTTCTTCCGAAGAACGGCAGAGCAGAGACGAGACGCGAATCATCGGCTATCGCTACCAGTGGCGTGGCGTGCTTTGCGATATATCGATTGTTCTGTCATTTAAAACTATGGAAAAGGATCGATTATCTGGGTGTTCGCAGCAAACACCTTAATAATCGATTCTCTACCATAGGTTTAAATGACAGAACAATCGATACATCGCAAAGCACGCCACACCACTGATCGCTACTTTCTCATATCGATGGCTAACGAACGATATCGCGTAACGTTCAATTTTGGCAAAAATGAGTTGGCGACTTAGCCGCATTCTGCAGTGTAAAATACGCAAGCTGATGTTTTTTAGTTTTTTCCAATTCTGGAATTCTGAAACGTCGCAAACGGAGATACGTGATTTCACTCTTGGGCATTTGGATATAGCACCTGATATTCCCCGATACAGAGGCTCTCTCCTGTTACGGGCCATTTCTCCCCTTGGATCCACTTTTTGGCCCGGGCAAATCGCATCATAAATTGCCGGGTGTCCGATGGACGCGGATATCGAGATAGCCCCGGACGAGACACCTGCACCTGGCGGGGTCCCCTCGCCAGACAGACCCGAACATATTTGGAGATGGGAGTCACAAAGTCGCCTGCCTGACATAAAAACATAACTACACTTCGCGATGAGCCTTGTCGTCTATGTAACTTAATACTTTCCCAGGCTCATCTCTAAGGTGTAGTTATGCCCTTTTGTCAGTGAGGCGACGACTTTTATCTTGGAACACGTGCCGACTGAATCTTCGTTCCCCGGATGATTCTTTTTCTGGTCGAATGGATCGATCAGCGTGAAACTCGAGGCACTGGATACGGATGGTTAGTGTAAATCCGGAGGGAGCAAACACTTGGAGAAAGAAAGGTCTGCTCGTTTGAAAAGATCGTCGGAGAATTTGCACGCAATTTTTTTATTGCTTCATCTGAAAGTGCTTAAAGAGCTGATTTCACAGTATTTTTTATAAATTTTTTCTGATATGGGAAATAGTATAAAAATAGATTTAAAAGTGTGAAAATGCACCGCCTAGTGATGTCATCTGGCAGCATTTCTCATTTAATCACACTGGGGGAAAAAACACATTGGATAGAACCCAGACTCTAAAAAACATTGACAAGAAAAAATACTCTTGATTCAATCGGATTTTTGCTTGAATCGAAACGAAATCCGCTTAAATTAAGAGGCTTGGTTCTTGATTTAAGATAAATTCTGATTGAGTCAAGAGTACTTTTTCTTGTCGATGTTTTTAAGAGTCTGGACTCTAGATCCAATGTGGTTTTTTTTTCCAGTGCACATGTATTTTAGTGGATTAGACAATTTTGTCACAACTCCTTCTATGAACCATGGGTATCCTTATGTTCAGTCTACTCGGTGGTTTCCACTAAAATACAAAATTCATCAAATTTTAGACACTTGCAAATTCTCCATTCTGCTTTATGCACCTCGCAAACCTCCATATCTTCTCCTGTTAACTCCCTGACTTTTCTCGATCGGCGCAAATTCCCTGACCTTCCCAGTTTCCAGACCGCCAGCAACCCTGATAGTTGCTCCGGAGGGATGCTCTAAAAGAGGAGACGGGAAGTCGGGATGACCAGCGTGGCCGGCGCGGCGTTGGGAGGACGGACTTGTCGGGGGCCCGGGCCCGGTTTGCCGGTTCCCCGGTCGTGACCTACTTCGCGGGAGCCAGACGGGGCCGAACCGCGACGCGGCGGTGGCGGCGGCGGCTGGGCGGATACAGACGTTCGCGATTCTGATGATGGTCACTGGAGCGGTGGAGCGCTCTCACCTCCGCACCGCACCGCACCGGTCGACACGCAACGCCCGGCTTATTATCCGCTCGCCATCTAATTCTCGCAGCCCCGAGTCTCGCACTCGCCTCTCGTCTGCTTCCCAAAATTTTCCCCGTCCGCACCAACAACACTGCACAGAGTTGCCACAGAATTTAGAAAATGAAATCCCCTCACATTTCCCTGAATTCTTTGACACATTTTGGTGAAATTCCCTGACAATTGAAGATGTGAGGGATGGTTAAGAAGGCATAATTGAAAATAGTTTTTAGGCAGGATTCGTGGTTCAGAACCTCAATCCCAGTTAAGAAAGCAAATGAAAGTGAAACAACAAATTTTCTTGACATTCTCGTCATTTCCGTCATTTTCCCTGACATTTCCTGGTTTTCCCTGACTGTGGCAACCCTGACCGTATCCATATACGAATATTGCCGACTTTTCTTTCAGAAGCGGATCCTGACACTTTGAACGTGGAGGGAGGGAGGGAGGGAGGGAGGGAGGGAGAGGGGTGGAAGTGGGGTCCGCGAGGCCTCCCCCAGAAAATTTTCAAAATTTTAAAGCATCTACTGAACTGTTCGAGTCAACTTTGTCACCAAACAGGGTGTCTATTTTTTTTTCATTTTGGGAAATCCTGATGAAATCCTGATTTTTGACCGCTAAATCCTGAATTCATATTTTTTCCAAATCCTGATCAAATCTTGACTTTTTACGGAGAAAAATTAACGGACGGACAGCGGATGATTAACGAAAAATAAGCGGACGGCCGACTTTTCTGAAAACCTGATTTTACGACCAATTTTTCTTCAAATCCTGAAGAAATCGGGATCAAATCCTAATAGACCTCAAATCCTAATAGAATCGGGAAAATCGATAAAATCCTAATACTAGACACCCTGCCAAATGTGAGCGTTCTTCCTTCTTCTCTGCTCCACTGCTTCTTTCTTCCTATGAGGTATTTAAGAAACAAAATAATAATAAAAAAACACAGAGAAAACTAGGCAACAGCGAACAGCGTTGTAGCTAAGCTGATTCTAATCTGTTGTAGAAAATTGCAAATTAAGTTCTTCCGAAATTCTAGAGGAAAATATTTCCCTTCTATTTTATATTGTTGGAGGAATTTGGCAACGTTTGAAAGTTAATACGGCGTTCTTTCTCTTTAGGCACGGCAGAATTGCAGAGTAGTACAATGCGAAAAGCGAGATCGCGGCACGCTGAGCCAGAGTGGAAACAAAGAGATTCGGCGCTGGCTATTGAAAACGTGGAAACCGATGAAGCGAGAGTAACTTTCGGGTGCTTAACGTCTCCTTGGAGAGCACGGACTGATTTGGACAGAGTTCTTGCGTGGGAATTTTCCACGCTCTACAGAAATGCACGCAAAATTTGATGTAAAGGTCCGGTGTGAAAGAACCGGGTTTCAGTCCCATAAAATTATCAACTACTGTTGAAAAAAGTTTTACTATACTGTTTTCCATCAGCATGGGAACACACCCCGGTGCTCTTGACTTACATACTTCAAGCTGCCGGATATTTTGACACCTTTTTTACGACTAAAATGCGCCAGCTTTTGCCTATCTTAAAACTGAAGGCGAATCATAGTGCTTTCACACGCTCGATATATCCAGTTGGATACCACTATTTTGCCTCCTGCGCGTCCGCTTTTGCCTGTCTCAAAATTGAAGGCGAATCGCCGTGCTGTCCCTCGCCTACAAAGTGCGCGGCTGCGGCTGCTCCTGCTCGAATCTACAACTCCAGGGTCGATTTGGTCTCTTCTGTCACTTTTCGGGGGATGTTACGATCAGGATATTCTCGCTTAAGGGTGATCTAGGCCTCGCCAAAAGTAATATAGATCAGTCTGTCTACTAAAACAGGCTGGCCAAAAATCAGTACTTTTACAGTACTTTTCCAGTCCATTCCCAAGAAATTCAGTACCTCCTCATAGGAGAAATTCAGTACTTTTTCAGTACTCCAATAATTGACGAAATTCGAAAAGTTTCAAAAATTTGAATTTCTCGCTAGAATCGCGACAAAAATGACAAAAATTCCGGACCTTCTCGCGAAATTCTGCCCTTTTTTCAGTATTTCCGGACTGCCCTTAAAAAATCAGTACTATAACCGGACTTTCCGGAAATTCCGGACTTGTAGACATCCTGTGGATAGGTAGATGCCAAGATTGAAGAAATTCGATCAAAGGGCAACAATTCGCAGGTAAAAAACCATTATGCCCGAAAGTCATTTTTATACTACACTGTTCATAATCACTGTCAATACGGAGTGTATTTCACTCCTGAGTATACAAAGCTGTCGAACAACCCGCGTGATAAGCATACATTCATGTCTTTATATCGTGCAGGTTATACCATGTCTTCATAACAGTGAAGTATACCCCTTAAATCGATTTTCTTAAAACTTGGCACACCTGCCTATTTATATTACTTTTGGCGAGGCTTAGATAGCGCGTGGCTGAAAACATGGCGACGTCTTCCGAAAAGTGACTACAGAGACAAAATTTGATCGCAGGAGTCGACACAGGAGCATCCGGATACCGAGCAAGAGATATAGCCGGTGATTCGCCTTCAATTTTAAGATAGGCAAAAGCGGGCTCACATGAGTCGTAATAGTGGTATCAAAACATCCACCAACTTAGAGGGTGGAAACTAAGAGCACTGAAGGAAATTCCTGCGCTGTTAGTACGGGAAAATATTCCAATTCCCAGTACAATTGATCATCTTGGGAAACTAAAACCAAGTTCTATATACCTTATGCAGCAAAATTGCATACGTCTGGTATCATTGACTCAATTTTGAGTTTTGGTGGACTTGCGTCCTTTATCCCGTGAGCGCGCACATTTAATGATGTATGTTCCTGTATACAGTTAGTCCGTGCTTAAAAAATTGCGGGAAAGATTCGTGGATCCACATTCTTCATTACAGCTCGCACCTAATTAGTTAATAATTCATTAATTTATTCGAGACTAACTTTTTCCTCGTTAGGTCGTGGAACTTAATATTGAAGTCGAGAGAAATGTGAATTGCCTTCCTCGTCCCGCTTCCAGTTCGACCCGAGGGTTTGAAAGAGACCCGACTTCGACAGCATCCAACCCAACCCATTCCATCAAATTCAGGATATGTGAATTATCCCTTCGAATCTTTCTCGCTTACACGTACGCAAACTACGCGGATTCATGATTATCAATGCAGGTAATGGGTCTGAAGAGAAAGAAATAAAGGATAGAAGAAATGAAGAAAGAAAAAAACACTTCTTTAAAAATCAGTCTTTCCCTGCACTTCGATAAAATACAAATTCACCTCACTTTAAAACTCTCGATACCAAGCATGCTAAAGAAAATTAGTCGCACGCTTTAACTGCCGTTCATCAAGATTTTTCCTTGATTGCCAGGAAATTGCAAGGAAAAAATGTACTGATGAAGATCCCAATCCTCTCTTTTTCTTCCAAATTCCCTTGGAAAGAGTTGATTTCTCTCGAACCGTTAGAAAAGATTTCAATTTCATAATTTGTTATATAATTCTTCACCGCTAAGGCTAAGTTGACGCGGAAACCCTGGTAAAAATTGGCGATAGGAGCTGCGTTTCAAAATGCCATATGAGTTCTTATAGCCGACTAAAGAAGGCTATTGAAAATCATATAGGAAGCGGAGCAAATCATATAGCCGGGCAATAGGAAGCTATAAAAAAGTATACAGTCAGGCTAGAGTTCCTATCGCCGGGTTTTACACTTTATCGCCATTGGCTATAAAAAGCTACAAGAAATTGTGTAGAAATTCGTATGCTTTGGAAATCATTAAGTTTGATACGGAACTACCTTCATATTTACAAAACACACATTATATTTTCTTTAAAACATTTTTTTTTCATCAAGTAAAACGAGAATAATCCATACAGAGGGTGTAAACATTTCAAAATCATGAGTTGAAAAACGCTGACTCCGCGAGAAAGCGGAGCGGCGCGGCGGCGCATTGGCGCCTACAAACCTAACAAGGATACTTCACGCATTGCGCAATGCGTGAAGTATCCTGTTAGGTTTGTAGGCGCCAATGCGCGTCTCGCGATGGCTGACCGCCCGCTGCGCTGCGCTGTAGCGTACAACGGCGCGGCGCTTGAAGCAACTATTTCACACCAGAGGTATTGCACAGTATCATACGAAATTGAAGGCGCTCCAACATATTAGGAATGGCAGGCATCCTTCAAAAGCACGGAGCTTTCCTCGCAAAATATATCAAGATACTACAGCACAAAAAGAGAGCGGTAGTCTAAAAACTCACTAAGTCCTAGTATCCGTATTTAGTAACGTTTAGCATAAACTTAATCGTCTGGCTGTTCCTTAATCGCCATCGGCTATAAAAGGCTATGAGAAATTGTACAGCCGGCTACAGAAGCTATTGGAAATCTTACAGCCGGTTTAGGTCTATGGCATTTTAGAACACAAATTCTACTGCCAATTTTTACCAGGGAATTGATCGTCCCGAGGGCGTCTACAGAATTTTTTAATAAATATCGTCAACTTTTCAGTTTCTGCTTACAAACCTAACCTAACCATTGTACGGAACTTTCCGGAGTCATTTTGATGTTATGTGACGATGGCGAAAAACTACGATTTTGGACTCCACCCGAACTTTTTACGAATTTTGACAAACTGGCTTGAAAACTTACGGCCTCAATACGGGCTTACGCAACCCAGTCATTAAAGTTACGGACTTTTGCCCACCAGATTGAAAAATCGATGATTTTATATGGTCTCTGCAAAAGAGTTTACAAAATTGCGGACTTTCGCCCACTAAATTGAAAAATGTATGATTTTATATGGACTCAACAGGGTGATTAAAGTTACGGACTTTTGCCCACCAGATTGAAAAATCGATGATTTTACATGGACTCAAAGAGGTACAAAATGGACTTGACAGATGAAAAAGATGATTATTGGACTCACAAGAATTAATAGGACTTGCAAGATTACGGACTCGCCCACCAGATTGAAAAATCGATGATTTTATATGGACTCAACAAACGAGTGATTAAAATTGCGGACTTCCGCCGACCAGATTGAAAAATTGACGATTTCACGGACTCGACAGAGGAGTAATTAAAATGACGGACTTTCCAGCGACTGTAAACAAACTTCCGAAATCCTGTAGACACAACGCAACGCGTCCTCGGCCGAACCCGCGTTTTTCCCGACCCTAGACACTCGGTTCCGTCGGGGGCGCTCGCCCTTGCGTCGGAGCCGGAAAGTTCATCGACCCCCGGGCTCATTCGCCCGGTTTCGTTTACGTTCCGGGCGGAGATCATTCAATTATTTTACTACGACCGTTTCGCCCGTTTCCGTACGGAAGGGGTTAAAGTTTACTCTCGCCGAGCGCTTTTTTTTTCCAGGATCCTCGTAGGGGGCGGGGGCGGGGGGCAACGAGGGAGCCGGGGTAAGCAAGTGCCGTGTGGGCTTAGGATCGTGTAGGCCGGTATTGATCGCTCACTTCCTGCTTTTCGCTCCCCCTCCGCCGCCGCCGCCGCCCCCGCGTCCGAGTCACCCTCGCGGGGGCGGGGCGGCGGCGGCGGCGCGCCATGGCCTACCTCAACTCCGACTTGGTTCGACTCGTCTCATCTCATCTCGGCGGGCGGCTCCGCGGAGCTCTGCTCTTGCTTTCACACATCTTCCGCCGCTGATCACCTGACGCCGCTGCCGAACCGCAGCCGCGCGCGCAGCCCCGTTTCCGCGCGCCGCGCCGGGCGCCCCGCTCGTCGAACGCCTCGCCGGTCCGCACTGCGAAGCTTCCGTCCGTACGTTTCCAGTCCCGGCCCCCGCGCTGCCCCCCGCCCCCCGACGGGGAGATCCCTCCGTCTCGAGCGAGTCTCCCCAAGGTCAATGACACGTCTCCCGCCATCGGTTGAGCACCTATACCGGCGGAGTATTGTCATGTCTGTGCCGCCCTCTCATTGGTTCATCGGATTTAGATTCGTTTTAATGCAGTTTTTCGGGCTGAGGTATAGTACCTCATTCAAAAGTCACGCACTACTGGCTATAAAACTAAAGTTCTAATTATGATATCGACTTGCGGTTTAAGACGTTTTTCCTCATGTTGAGGGGGAAACGTTTTTAGGTACTTTTCAGTTTTTGATCCCTTCGGGGGAGGGGGGCGGGAGGCCAACTCAAAAATTTCAAACGGCCACCCCTCTCATAGCCAGTGGTGCGTTACTTTTGAATAACCTTGTATACCTATAGAGAAAGAACGGACTTGTCGAAATATGGCACTCTTAGTGCCCAAAAGAGCAGAAAACCTTTGGAAACCAAAAATGTCATCAAAGCTCAAGATTTTGACAGGATTCCGATTTAGATTTGTTTTAACGCGGTTTTTCGGGCTCAGGTAGAGTACCTACAGAGGGACATGTCGAAATATGGAACTCTTAGTGCCCAAAAAGCAGAAAACCTTTGAAAACCAAAAAAGTCATGAAAGCTCAAGATTTTGACTGGAAACTCTTCCTAATATCCTAAAGAATCCATTTTTGCAAGTGGTTTCGCTCGTTCTTATACTGTTAAAAGGCGTAAAAATGCATTACTATCTGACCATTCTTAGCCTGAACATAACAAATGAGCTTTTTAAAAAGTCTCAGCTTTTTTGAACTGTAAACTTTAAACTGTCACAGCTTCGAATTGCTTCAACATTTTTTGAAGTTGTTCGTCTCAAATGTTTGTATGCCGCTCTTCTGTGATCTAATATCAATAACTCAATATCGAGCTTTTGTACACTGAGGTCCCTTTGACTTTGGACAATCATTAAAAATTAGTAAAAAATATGGTCTGGCCTCCTCCTTCCAGCAAAACTTCGGGATTTTTCCGGGTCTTTCCTGACTGTCACTACCCTGTAAAAACTTTTGACGGAGCCGATCAGGATCAGGGCTCGAAGTTTTCCACGGCGGGAAAATCATGTTCCAGGAATGGGAACAAATTCCACGGAACGTTCCCGGTGCCTTTTCAAAATTTGAGTGATCATCGTGTCTACATATATACGTGTGTTTCCCTATCAGAGTTCTTCGGGAAAGTAGATTTTAGTTGGAAATTTCCGCAAACTTTCGTGGGAAAGTTCCCTCTTAAATCCCGTGAGATGATTTAAGAACCGGTTCACCGGGCTAGCTGATCCCTGAGCAAATCCACCGAAATGCGTCACGGATTCACAATTGGACTATATTTTACGATTAGGAACTATAAATTCAAAAAACAACGTATGTGTCATTAGATTTCTTATGCACATACGTGTTTTTTCAGATGAGCTAGAATTTATAGCTCCAAAATGCAGTCCAACTCGTCGTTTCCCGCACGAAGGCACGTAAGTCCATTCCGAGGTTGTAAAATTGACTCAAACGCTTTAATTGTTTACGAGAATGCCCTAGCACAATTTTTGTTGAAAATTCGGGTGATTTTTACATTAGACCCAAGCTAAAATCACTGCAATTTTCTGCTAGAAATTCCCAAAATTCTCCCGCCAACAATGCAACCCGCGCGGAGATATTCGGCAACGTTAAGCTGTAGTTACGTTCTTTCGGGCGGAAAACAAGGAATTACACCGATCGTCGACAAAACGATAAATGGTAGGGGAGGGGGTGCGATAGATGCACCGAAGTTTCGATTTACGACGGGGTGTTAAATAATTACTTAACCCCGGAACATCTTCTCCTTGCCACCCCCCCCCCTCACTTGCGGCACCCACCACCCCTTGCCGGCATCGCGGGGTCCCCTCCGCCCTCCCCCCCGCCCCTAGAGCGGGTGATTCCCACCGTAAATCAGACAGCGCTCGATCTTGTTAACATCTCCACGAGCATTTTTGTCCTGTACTTATCTTGGCTCGCCACGCGGCGCGTCACTGTTTTACTCGCGGATTTACGAGCCCTTAAGTTGCGTGGCGTGATTTGCGATGTATCGATTGTTAAGCCATTTAAACCTATGGAAAAGGATCGATAGACAGGGTGTTCGCAGCGAACGTGTTAATATTCGACCCTTTACGATAGGTTTAAATGGCATAACAATTGATAAATCGCAATTCACGCCACGCCGCTGGAGCCATTGTGAGCGCCGACCGTTCGCAAAGGTGCGGCGTTTTTCACTCAAAACCAAACTTAAAAATTTACCGATGATTTGGAAAATTGTCCGATTTTTTGGTAATAAATATGCGACTAACCCCACTTTCTTTAAAACGTAAAGCAAAGAAGAAAATAAAGGAGGAAGGGGGAGAAAGAAAATGATTACTTTGGAAAAGTGTCACACGACCAAAAATTTGTCCCCACGTGAGCTCACAGATGTAGATAGAGTATATTTACACTCTCCTTTAAAGACTAGTTCATACTTCATAAGAAGAAAAGTACAAATAAGCTCTTTTATGAATGAAGGTCGTTTACCATTTTCACCGCCTAAGAAAGTGAAAAAGTAGAAGCGTGTTAATTGAAAATCATTTTCCTCCCTTCGGCGAATAATTTCTTCATATTTTTTCGGATCTACAGTCTTACCGCCAGGGTGTCTACTTAAACAGGCTGACCGAAAATCAGTGATTTTTCAATACATTTTCCGTATTTCCATTCAAAGATATTTAAAAGTTTCGAAAATTTGAAATTCTCGCTGGCATTGCTACAAAAATGGCAAAGCCACAAAATATCATTTGAGGCTTGAAAATTAACGGACTGCACATTCACGATCTTGCAGGCAAATACTACTCTAAGAACCAACGCGCAGGGGATTGCATACTTCCCAGGCTTTCTTGAAAAACACGCGTGGTATGGAGGAAAAATTTCCGGAAATTCTTGCGGAATTTACGCACTTTTTCAGTACATTCGGACCGCCCTTAAAGAATCAGTACTATTCCGGACTAGTAGACACCCCGTTGAACCGCATTACGCACCCTTGACAAATACCGCTTTTCTCTACGGAGAGGGGAGATAGCATACTTCCTCGGCTTCCTTAAAAAACATCCGTTGTATGAAGGAAAAAATTCCGGAACTTCTTGCAGATTTTCCGCAATTTTGTAGTACTTCCGGACCGTTTTAAAGAAATCAGAACTATTCCCGGACTTTCCAGGAAATTCCGGAATATTAGACAACCTGATTACTGGAATTTTTTCAAATTTTCCGGACCTACAATCAGCCTTCGAGGGTAGCAGAGGCTCCAGAAAGGGATGCTGTCTGAATAACACGTAGCGTTGAGGAGGGACCAGGGGGGGAGGGGGGAGGGCGAAAGGAGAGTCGAGACCGGAATACCAGACCGCAGACAACAAGCGCCGACGACGCACAGAGGATCAAGTCAGTAAGAGGAGTCGGACAAAATGTGGAAACTTTAATAGCTTATAACTCCGTTCATAAAAAATGTTGAGGTTTTAAAAGTGGTTCCATTGGTTTTCTCGTGAAATTTTCTTTCAGGAACACCCCTTAAAATTTAAAATGTGACGATTCAAACACCAAAATTTGCAGTTACAGTCAAGAATGTAACGTCCGATCCCTCTAATCTGCCGTGCTAAGGGTGAACGCCGTATGAACATTCGAGAGTTGCCAAATTTCCTTCAATAAAATGTTTATTTTTGAGGAAAGATATGAATATTTTTCCTTGTTATTTTCAGGTACTTTAGCTGAAATTGCGGAAAAAAATATCTGAAAAAATGGAAGGAAAATATTCATAAGTTGACTGGGAAACTCGTGTTTTATCGAAGGAAATTTGGCAACGCCTGAAGGTTCATACGGCGTTCTTCCTTATTAGCACAGCAGTGATGGACTCGATCCACTGTGCGACGCGGGGCGAGGTTGGCATCTCGGGATGATGCAGGACGCAGGATGCAGGGCGTCGCGACGCCGCGCGCCCGCGTCGTCGTAGGTGCACAGGCACACACGCCGCGCGAGCGTCAGCGATCGGGTCGTCGTCGGCGGCGGTGGCTGGTCCCATTCAAACTTTTCTCATATCGAAAGTTTCGCCAAGTTGCCTCCTCGAGCCCTTCCGTATCGCCCGACCCTCTTCCTTCCAAGAGAACACCCCCCCCCCCCCCCCCACCGCGTCGCCGGGTTCTGACCTATTAGTCCGCGACGACATATGGGCGTTTCATAATATGAGACCGTCCACGGGAGAAGGGACCTTGCTTTGCTACATATCGATTGATCTACCATTTAAACCTATGGAAAAGGATCGATAAACAGAGTGTTCGCAACGAACTTCTTAATAATCGATTCGGTACAAAAGCTTCAAATGGGAAAATATCGATAATCGATCATTTACGCCACACTGGAAAAAAAACACATTGGATTTAGAGTCCAGACTCTTGAAAACATTGACAAGAAAGATACTCTTGATTCAATCAGATTTTTGCTTAAATCAAAAGGAAATCCGCTAAAAATTATGAGGCTTGGTTCTTGATTTAAGCAAAAATCCGATTGAATCAAGAGTATTCTTTCTTGTCGATGTTTTTAAGAGTCTGGACTCTAGATCCAATGTGTTTTCTTTCCAGTGCACGCGACTGCTCCTACACAGAATCTATACTCAAGTCAAGGAAACTCTAGCTCGACTCTCGCTCAAATTCTCCGCTGAGAAGCAGCCTGAAATTATTTATAATCGATAAATCGATTCTTCTACCATTTAAACCTGTGGAAAAGGATCGATATACAGGGTGTTCACAACGAATGCTTTAATAATCGATTCTTTAGCAAAGTTTCAGACGGGGAAATCGTCACCTTCCAGGCAAAGTATCACAAGCGCCATGCGACGTTTAAAAATTTCCGCCGCCATTTTATTTCTTTACTGAGAAATTGTCGGTTGAATCTGTTTGGAAATTTCACTAAATTTGATCGGCAGCACAAAGAAAATTCAGTGAAATTTTCGGACAGCTTCGTTGAACAATTTCTCTGTAAAAAAATAAAATGGCGGCGGAAATTTTTAAACGTCGCATGGCGCTTGTGATACTTTGCCTGGAAGGTGACGAAATATCGATAATCGATCACTCACGCTTTGCCACTGCTTCACCCAGGGGATGAAGAGGGTTCCTAGCCCTCCCATTTTGAAAAACTGCCTCCCGATTCGAAAAACACTTTTCCCCCGGAAATTGTACGAAGAATATTATTCCCTCGTCATGTTGTCTTTTCGCGGACGGTGGAACGTAACTCCACTCCAAGGTTGCAAAATCGGGCCAGAAAATTCAATTTTTTTACAAGCGTATGCCTGTGAGATTTTCATCCGAAATGTGTTCATTTTTGCATGAGATCCGGGGAAAATCAGCGAAATTTTCAGTTAGTAATGCCCAAAATTATCCTGATTAATATGCAATTTGAGAGGAGAAAGCTGGCAAAATTGAAATGGAGCTACGTTCTTTCGCGAGAGAGACAACGATGAGCGTATTTTCGCGAAAATACTGCACCTTGGATCAGCAGAGCTTCAGTATTGCGCAGTTTCTATGCCCACCAATTTTTTTAAACGTTAAATTTAGAATACGACTCAATCACTGAGAAATTTATCGAACTTTATGAAAATTGGTCGTGTGTGCATCTGCATTGAATCTTCGAGCGAAGGATCGATCAATTTGGACACAAATTAAGTAACGTCCGACAGAATAATTTTATCAAAATTCGATCACTTCGGATGAAATTTGATGAAAATTTGCACGAGTTTTTTTTTTATCAATCGTACTTCATATTCCACCAAGTATTAAAAACCTACTTCTTCAAAAATATTAGTAACAAAAAGCTTTAGTGAAGATTATTAGTTACGACAATATTCGATCAAATTGTGACGAAACTTTCGATAAGTTTGTCGCGGGTTTATGAAAAATAGGAAAAGATTGCTAGAAATTGACGATAGTTTGATAAAGTGTCATGAACCGATACAGTCGGCTAGAGTTTGGCAGTTATTTGATCATGCTGTACATACATTGTTGCTAGACAATGCGATGACAGGAATCATACAGTTTGTTATACTGCCGTGCTAAGGAAAAACGCCATATGAATCTTCAGGCGTTGCCAAATTTCCTTTGGCAAATCACGAATTTTCGGGAAAATTTGTTAACGTTTTTCCTCCAATTTTTCAGATAATTTTGTTCGCGATTTCACCTATAGTTCCTGAAAATTCCAAGGAAATATATTCATAGCTTTCCTCGAAAATAAACATTGTGTCGAAGGAAATTTGACAACTCTCGAATTTTCATACGGCGTTTTTCCTTTGCACGGCAGTATAGGAGGAACACGAAAAAAAAAAAAAACCAGCGGCGAGTCATAGATTTGACAACAGATAAATAGTCGTTACCGAGGAATCTGATGTCCTACTTTAGAGAGTTGCACATCTGAGTCATTAACGAACACCTCGAGACCGGTGGCGTGGCGTGCTTTGCGATATATCGATTAATCTGTCATTTAAACCTATGGAAAAGAGTCGATAAACAGGGTGTTCGTAACGAACACCTTAATAATCGATTCTTTACCATAGCTTCAAATGGCAAGATCTCGATGATCGATTATTCACGCCACGCCACTGCGAGACTGCCACTCTCCGCCTCCGCTTATGCCATTGATAGAACGATTACATTCTCAGTTCAAATTGGACGAAAACTGAAAATTTGTGCGAGGTTGCGTAAATAATTTTCCTCCAAATTTACGAGACCCAAAAAAAAGGGGTCTGAAATTCTCCACATGTTTAGGGCTCTTCGCCGAAGGGTTAAAAGGGTGAATTATCGTTATCGAGATCAAGATTTCGTCGTTCTTTTTGCGAAAGAACTCAACTACTTTACAATGTTGCAAAATTTCACCTCGTGTTGTGCATTTTTACGGGGAGAATCTTGGGCACTTCTAACAGAAAATTTCACCGGTTGTTCCTTAAATTTCACAAAAAAAGCAAACAAAAATTGCACAGGCACATTTTCATAGGATATACGTTTTGCGATCAGCAACAACAATTTCCGGTTGAGATAAGAAACAACGTGTGAACCATTCGTTTCCCTGTGCACATTCGCATTTTTATCGATGAGCCAAAAATTGTAGTTCCTGATCGCAAAATGAAGCCGTCCACTTATCATATTGCGAGAGGCAGTAGTGACCTGCGAGCTTAATCGGACCGCGTTTAACAGAAAGGAACCAGGCCCAATCTGCTATTGCCAAATTCAACTGGGCAATTTAATTTTTTACAAGAGAACGTTTGTGGGGATTCCACTGAAAATTTTAAGGAATTTGCTTCGTACTATGGAGAAAATTCACTGAAACCATGAAAATCCGCACAACTGTTTTCATGTTAAAAATTAAATTGCCCAATTAAATATGGCAATAGCTGATGTGGCTTGGTTCCTTTCTGTTTAATGCGCACTGGAAAAAAAAAAAAAAACATATTGAATCTAGAGTCCAGACTCATAAAAACATCGACAAGAAAAAGTACTCTTGATTCAATCAGAATCTAGCTTACATCAAGAGCCAATCCTCTTAATTTAAGCGGATTTCGTAATGATTCAAGCAAAAAATCCGATTGAATCAAGAGTATTTTTTCTGGTCAATGTTTTCAAGAGTCTGGACTCTAGATCCAATGTATTTTCTTTTCCCTGTGCGGTCCAATTTTCGCTTGCCCCGATTACAATGCCTAGATTATTTGTGCGGTGTCCCTAAAATATATTGTCTCTGCTCAGTGCGTGCGTCAGAGGATTCCTAGATTGACAGGCTTAAAATGGACGATTTTCGGGATCCCGGAGAAATCACGTCGAAGCGTGAGTCTGGCGTGCTCCGCGACTGGGCACAAAGGGACCGGAGGGAAGTGATTAATTTAAAAGCGTCTTCCGATTGCGATAGGATGTCTCCATTTGGTTCTGCGGATACACCGGAGCGTTTAAACGGTGCCGGTGCCGAGAATGCAACCGAAATAACAGACGTTAGACAAAGTACAAATTCGCCACTATAAATAGATCACTCACACTTCAAACCCGCCTGATATTTACCATCTAGCGCCCGACGCCCGATCCCGCTCCTAATTCTGCCGCGCTAAGCAGAAACGCCCTATCTGCCAAATTTCTCTCTTAGACATCAAATCAGGGTGTCTACTAGAACAGGCTGGTCAAAAATGCGTACTTTTACAATACATTCTCTAGAAATTCAGTACCTCCTCTGACAGAAAAATTCGGTACTTTTTCAGTCCTTCCGTTTAACGAAATTCGAAAAATTTCAAAAATTTGAAATTGCGCCAAAAATGACCAAAAATTTTAAAAAATCCGGACCTTTTCGCGAAATTGTCGCACTTCTTCGGTACTTCCGGACCGCCCTTAAAAAATCAGTACTATTTCCGGACTTTCCGGACTTGGAGACACCCTGCGAGTGCTTTGGAAATTTGGAGATTTTCATCTGAAAGTTCTTCAGAGAAAGGGTATTCTGAGCCTTATAGGGTAATACAAATTCGGGGTTGCCACAGAATTTGGAAAATCAAATTCCCTGACACATTTCAATGAAATCTCCTGACAATTGAACAAATGCCAGATTGTTAAAAAGACGTACAGTAAATGCTCGCTACGTCGAACTACAGTTAAGACGAATTACCGATTAGGTCGAATTTTTGTCGATCTTTACACAATTCGACTTATCGAGCTTTTACTGTAGTCGGAAATCGTTTTCTGGCAACATTTTTTGTTCGAAACCCATTCGGAATAGCAAATAAAGGTGACTTAACGATTTTGCTCTGACATTTTCGTCATTTTCGCTGACATTTCCAGGGTTTCCCGGACTTTTGAAATTCCGTGACATTTCCCGGTTTTCTCCGTATTCCCTTACTCCGGAAACCCAGTTACACGATTATTTTTTTTTTCAGTTAATTTTCAAGTATACTCAACCATTGAGAATACCAGAATTCTTTTTCCAGAATGCAGTCGCCAATACTATCAAGAAATTAACCTGAACATTTGAGGTTCATGGGTAAAACAGTTTTCATTTCATAAAGTGTTAAGTTCCTAAAAACGAGGGAAATCTTGATGGATTTACAGCGTTCTTGCTTAGCGCGGCAGTACATTAAGCTGGGACGAAAATCCTCCGGAAAATTCGAAAAGAGAAAAGTTCGCAAGTTTCACGGAAAATTCGCTTTCATCAGAAGAGATTCGGCAACACTCGACAGTTCATACGGCGTTTTCCCTGAGCAAGGCAGACTTGCTGGATGCTATAGAATCGCGGGGGGGGGGGGGGGGGGGATGGTCGGAGGGGCAGCGATGGATAGCGGCGGAGCATCGCCTCTTGAACGATGGATTGAATCGATTTCCACCGAGGGCTAGGAAAAAAATTTATTCATAAAACCCCGGCACAGTCATGTGGAACGCTCTTTCATTATCAGCCCTGGCAAGAGGGAGATATGGCTCCTCCCGCCACCGTCCGTATTTTTATTTGAGCGCATCCTCGCATTAAAAAAAAAAATCAAATACAATAAATAGCACGGATAAAAAAAACCGCAGGGTGGCGGACGACTGAACTCGTACATCAGAATTTCCTGACTTCGCTCAAAGAATTCCTGAAATCTGGAAATCGAAATTTTTGACCCGCGAGCATCATCACTCCCCCCCCCCCCCCCATTTCAACCAGTGTAAAATATCCGTACTTTATTGCACAACCTGACAACCATGAGCCCTCTCCCATCCAGAGTCACCGTCATTTTTCTGGATCCTATGGATCTCCATGGGACGCAGTGCCCCCAGGGCCGGATTAAGAGGGTGGCCACATGGGCCGCGACCCATGGCGGCAAATCTATAGGGGGCAGCAAATTTTGTGATTTTTTTAAATGTAGGTATAAAAAAAATTCGGATTTAGAGAAAAAAATCCAAACGATAAAAGGCGACAAAATCTCTAATTTTCTGAGAGTATAGTAATTTCTACTTTTGTCGTCTTTCAGTGATACAAGAGACAGCACCTTTAATTAGTCGAGTTAAGAGAGAAACGAAACACGCAATTTGGCCTGGAACGGCGCGACTTTGAGAGAAATGATGACGAGGACTTGAGATGAAAAGGAGAAGCCCTTGCTGCGGCGATCGGCATGTAACACATATTAGCGCCTACAAGACTGCACGAATACTTCACGCATTGCATCAAACACAGTACGGTCAATGCGGACTCCGTGAAACGGATAGCGCCTACAAGAATTCATGAATACCTCACGCATTGCGGCAAACACAGTGCGATCAGCGTGAGACGCATAGCGCCTACAAGACTGCGTGAATACTTCACGCATCGCGTCTAACACAGTGCGGTCTGCGAGGCGCGGCGGCGGAAGTTAAAATCATTAATCCACATTTGTGTTCGTTCTTTCATAATTTTTTCGTTCATTTCTTATGAATGGAAGGCCTTGTCCACACAGAGATAGGTTTACGAAACGTAACTTTCGCGCAAAGTTCCGAGAACTTTTGCTAGTAGTATTGACAGGGCTTTCCCAAAAAATGTGTTCAACACCAGTAAACGCGTCTTATGCACCCCTCCCCCGCTGGCACGTTCATTTGATGGTTTTCATTGATGTTTCAAAACGAATGAGAAGGGGGCGGCAAAATACTAGCGGCCCATGGGCGGCAAGTAGGTAAATCCGGCCCTGAGTGCCCCTACCAGGGTTTCCACGATCTTTATTTTCCAATTTCTCGACCTTTCCATAGAGAGCGCGTTACCCAATTTCCTCCGCAGAAAGCTATGTACTTAGCAGGATTCTGTCTACAACTGGACCGCGTTAAGCAGAAAGGAACCAAGCCACACCAGCTATTGCCAAATTTAATTGGGCAATTTAATTTTTTAGAAGAGAACGGTTGTGCGGAAAGTTGTGGAAATTTCAGTGAATTTTCTGCATAGTGCGAAGCAAATTCCTTAAAATTTTCAAAAGAATCCGCACGAACGCTCACTTGTAAAAATGTAATCGCCCAGTTAAATTTTGCAATAGCTGATATGGTTTGGTTCCTTTCTGCTGAACGCAGGCCAGTTCTGCCTTCACATTTCGTCGTCTCCCGGACGAAGGAACGTAACTTCATTCCAAGGTTGCCAAATTGACTACAACAATTAACTCATTTTACAAAAATGTACCTGTGCAATTGTGATCCAAAATTGTCTGATTTTAGCACGGTATCTGAGGAAAAATCAGTAAATTATTCAATTGAAAATGCCCAAGATTCTCTTAATTATTACTCAATTTGCGAGGAGGAATTTGGCAACATTGAAATGGAGGTACGTTCTTTCGTGTAGGAAACGACGATTTGTTCCTTGATTCCAGATGCTTGCAATTTTTTTTAACTCCTTTTCTGATGCCTTCACATACGCTGTGCGATCGGTCTGCGATCGGCCGATCGAGCACTTTCTGCACCCCTAGTGAATTCCCTAGCTTTCCATGTGGCCAGAACCTCGTCATACTCCCTCTCTAACGGCCACACAGTGTTGACCTCCAGGCCGGTCGTCTCGGCTACGGCGACCGACCCGTCCGACAGGGCCGTCTCGCGGCAATATCCGTTCGGCCGCTTCTCGGAAGAGGCAAAAAGATGAACGTGCCGGCCGGGTTCGGCCGACGGCTGCCCATTAGCGGCCCCGGCCCAGAGGTGGTCCACCGGGTCCACGGTCCTCGTAAAAAGACAAGTGCGCATCCACACGGAAAAGCGCGGCTGCGACCGGCGCGCACTCTGCACTGTCACGGCCGAACCGTGAATCCTGAATCATCTCCGGCCGCCGGATGTTTTGAATGCGTGCATGTCCTACTGCCTCGTAATTAACTCCTCGCCAGTTCGGTTCCAGGAAAAGCCATCTAGGCAGGCTCCTTACGTTGTTGCAGCCGATGCTCGATGAGGCCGCACTCGAAATGCGCAGCGCCGACACTGGGGCAGGTGAGTGCAGGTCTCCGCTGCGTCCTGAGGAAGAACGCCGTATGAACGTTCGAGAGTTGCCAAATTTCTCCGGATAAAACATGTGTTTCTTGGGAAAGTTATGCATATTTTTCCGTGAAATTTTCAGATATTTTAGATCAAATTGCGAACAAAATTATCTGAACAATTTGACAAAAAATATTGACAACTTTTCCGGTAAATTCGGTTTTCAATGAAGGAGATCTGGCAACGTCTAAAGGCTCATACGGCGTTCTTCCTTAGCACGGCAGAGCACTAGGGCAGGTATCCGCTGCGCTGCGTGCTGAGGAAGAACGCCGTATGAACATTCGAGAGTTGTCTAATTTCTTCGAATAAAACATGTATTTGCGAGGAAAATTTTGCATACTTTTCATCGACATTTTCGAATATTTTAGATTGAATCGCAAACAAAATTGCGTTAAAAATTTGAAAAAAATGTTCATAATTTTCCCGGTGAATTTGACGTTTATTGGAGGAAATATGGCAACATCTGAAGGCTCTTACGACGTTTTTCCTTGGCACGGCAGTCCGGGTCTCGTCTCGTTTCGTCCCGTGTCCGTCGCGAGTTCCGGGTAGCGGCCGCGGTCGGCGCGTGGTCCGTTAAGCGTTGCCGAATACAGCCAGAACGGGTCACTTGGCGCGTGCACGGGTCGTGGAAACGTCTTTGGTCAGTTACTTTGAGGTCCATGGCAGAGACAAATAGAGACCCTCCCTCCTCTGGTATTCCGCCGACAGGGGAGTTCATAAATTAGAGAGGAGGGAGAGGACTGGCCGGGGGTGCAGGAACCTGGAACACCCCCCCCCCCCCCCCCAATCATGCGATCGTGATCGCGTGACCGCTCGGGTGAGATGATGGGACGGTTTTGAAAATTGAGAGGGCCAGCTTACATTTGCGATCCAAATTCGTAAGTTTGGATTTGTGTTTTCGGGGTGGAGGAGGTTACTAAAATCGCTGTTTAATTTGCGGGATATTTTGAGAATACAAGTAAAACAAAATTAAAAAGTAACACTGGAAAACGAAACACATTGGATCTAGAATTCTAGAGTCCAGACTCTTGAAAACATTGACAAGAAAAAATACCTTGATTCAATCAGACTTTTGCTTAAATCAAAGGGAAATCCGCTCAAAATAAGGGGCTTGGTTCTCGATTGAAGCAAAAATCCGATTGAATCAACAGTATTTTTTCTTGTCGATGTTTTTTAATAGTCTGGACTCAAGATCGCAATGTTTTTTTTTTGAGTACCAGTAGAATGATAAAAAATGATAAAATGTTTTAACTAACTTGGAAAATTTTAGAAAAAGGGCGATTATTTGACATGGGAAAAGAGGTTCGAAAAATGGGATGGCTAGGATTTTTTTGCACCCCCGGATGGATTCTTTTGAAGAAGGGGGCAAAGGGGAATTGAGACTAGGCATGGGGAGGGGTTGAAAAATCTGAAAAGTTGTCTGACGACTTAAATTCAGTCAGAAACTTGAGAAAACGCCACCGCTTGAGACCGGTCTGCACCACGGTTGAGTCATACTGAGCCCTGATTTGCCTACGCTGGGAGTAAATCCGATGTACAAACAAAAGCATGTCCATAAGCTGCATTGTCCATTGAAACTGTTCAATCTTCAGTCGCATTAACAATGGCCGTTGTTATGCCGACCCTGTGCGACGTTATTTAGAGCTTTTGGCTGCGGTGGGTGGCAAAAAATGACAGGATGTGACCATCAGGAGACGCCACGCGTCTGCGCAGTTACTTTAAGGAACATGATTCTTAGGTAAGTCGGTAAAATCGAATTAAACCTGGATTGACTGGGCATCTGATATAGGAAACAATCTATCAAAAATTGGATTATTTTCATCGGGAACGCAGAATGCCAGGCGGTCATCACAGATTAGTTTGAATGGAAACCAATGCATTTTGCAGCATTTGCATTCAGTAAATCTCTGACTTTTCATGAAATTGTCAGGAAATACGTGTACCTACGTTCATCAAAAAACCGAGCCACGGTGACAAGTTCTTGGATTTCAAAAATCCTCGACTTTTCAAAAAAGTTGAGCATAAAATTCTTGGACTTCCTAAAATAATGTTTTCATTCTGCATAATTTCTTGAAAAGAACTTTTCACAATATTTATTCGCGAAGTACCTTGAAATTGAAAAAAATGCGATGTTGCGCTTGGAAGAAAAAATTTCAAGGTGCCACAACAAAATTCTCCGATTTTCCTAGGCTTTACCTACAGCGTGTCTTGCTTTTTTTTTTTTTTTCATTTTGGAAAATCCTGATTTTTGACTGCTAAATCCTGATTTCATAATTTTTCCAAATCTTGATTTTTTTTTGTGGAGAAAAATGTAACTTCACAAAAATAGCTCGATAAGAATATTCTATCAGACGGCCGACTTTTCTCAAATCCCGATTTTACGACCGATTTTTCCTCAAATCCTGATGAAATCGGGAAAATCCTGATGTTAGACACCCTGTGCTGACTTTGCACGGACTCGTCACTCGGTCAAAAATACAAGTTCGTTGATCCAGGGTGTCAACTAAAACAGGTTGGCCAAAAATCAGCCCTTCTACGGTGCATTTTCAATACATTCCGAAGAAATTCAGTTCCTCCTCGACAGAAAAATTCAGTTCTTTCTCAGTACTTCCAACTGACGTAATTCGAAAATTTTCAAAAATTTGAATTTTTCGCTCAAATTGCGACAAAAATGAAAAAATTCCGGACCTTCATGCGGATTTTCCGCACTTTTCCAGTTTTTCCGGACCGCCCTTAAAAAATCAGTGCTATTTTCGGAATTTCCGGAAATGCCCGACTTGTGGACACCCTGTTGATCAAAAAACCAACTGTCCACCTAAATTTTGCCAAAACTCGTGCATTTGGCCGAAGTAAACTTTGGCGGAAAGTTATCAATCGGTACATCCGCTCGAGTTTGCCGGTGGCGCGGGAGTCGCCGGTGGTGGCGGCGCGTGGCAGTGAGTTAATTGAAATATTAAACGGGCACTCGAGCTCGGCGCTCGACGTTCGACGTTCGTGGGTCGTAGGTGTCGGGAGCGAGATGCTCGACGCGGGACGCTCGCTTCTTTCCGGCTGATTTGAGACGTTCCACCCGGCTCGCGACCCTTCTCACGACTTCCTTCCCATTCTCCCCTGCTAAGGAAAAACGCCGTATGAACATTCGAAAGTTGCCAAATTTCCTTCGATAAAATGTTTATTTTTGAGTAAAGATATGAATATTTTTCTTTGAAATTTTCAGGAACTACAGGAGAAATTGCGAACAAAATTATCTGAAATATTGGAAGGATAATATTCATAAGTTCACCAGAAAATCCGTGTTTTAACAAAGGAAATTTGAAAACGCCTGAAGGTTCATACGGCGTTCTTCCTTAGCACGGTAACATTCTGCCGTGCTCAGGAAAAACGCCGTATGAACCTTCTGGCATTGCCAAATTTTCTTCGATAAAACACGAATTTCCTGGTAAACTCGTGAATATTTTCCTTCCAATTTTTCGGATAATTTTGTTCGCAATTTCACCTGAAGTCCCGGAAAATTTCAAGGTAAAATATTCATAACTTTCTTCAAAAACAAACATTTAATTGAAGGAAATTTGGTAACTCTCGAATGTTCATACGGCGTTTTTCCTTGGCACGGCAGCGTGCATCCGACTGATTCACAATCATCAGACTCCGCACTTCGACTCGGATCCGACACCTACCACTGATGTTGCATCATCCGCGCTTCGTCGTTACGTTACGTTACTTCCGTTCAGTAACGTGGCGTGAATTGCGATATATCGATTGTCATGTCATTTAAACCTATGTAAAAGGGTCGATAAACAGGGTGTTCGCAGCAAACACCTTAATAATCGATTCTTTACCATAGGTTTGAATTGTATTTATTAAATACAAGTAAACTCGCCTTTGTTTAAATATTTACAGAACCGTGTGAACACGCTTTTGGCGATAAAGTAGGTTATCATACTTGTCACGCTTTAAAATTGAAATGAGTACGGGTAAATTAGAGACAGGTGAGACAGTACACTGGAAAAAAACACATTGGATCTAGAGTCCAGACTCTTAAAAACATCGACAAGAAAAAATACTCTTGATTCAATCAGAATCTAGCTTAAATCAAGAACCAAGCCTCTTAATTTAAACGGATTTCGTTTTGATTCAAGCAAAAATCCGATTGAATCAAGAGTATTTTTTCTTGTCAATGTTTTCAAGAGTCTAGACTCTAGATCCAATTTGTTTTTTTTTTTTTCAAGTGTATTATCGAAGCGTATGATTTCAACAATCATAAGAGTGGCAAATGGGCCTCAATATCAAGATTCTTCGATACTTTCCTCGCTTGTGTGAAGAAAAATCCCTGACTCACGAAATGCGTGGCGAAATTCACCTACTTCACGAACCCATAGTATTTCCGAATCAGTTTACGAGAGATTCGGGAAAATTCCGAACGGCTGAACCGACTGTTCCAAATCCACACATATTCCGTACGGCAGACAACCATGTCTCAAATCCAGACATGAATCGATCAAAGACATCGCATTGAAAATCAAAGCGATGAAATCGGGGGAGGGAAAAGTTAAGTTAGGATTCAACGTTACTTTTCGCCCAGTGGCGTGGCGTGAATTGCGATACATCGATCGTTTTGCCATTTAAACCTATTGTAAAGAATCGATTATTAAGGTGTTCGCTGCGAACACCCTGTTTATCGATCCTTTTCTATAGGTTTAAATGGCATAACAATCGATACATCGCAATTCACGCCACGCCACCGTTTTCGCCTAACAATGATTGATGGGCAAATCATTGCGCAAAAAAAACTAATAAAATATGCCTGATGATGACTGATGACAGGGAGAGCACTTTCCAAGGTAAGTTTTTGAAAATTAGGTCAGGATTGCTAAACAAATTGCTTAAATATTTGGTCGATACGATCGATAGTCGACGAGTAGGAAGCCCCACCTTAATATGCACCGATTTTTGCAAAGTGAGCCATCAGTAAATGACCATCACTAATCTGAACGGAGTGAAGAATCAACGATGAACGACGGAATTCCGAGAGAGATGAGCCGGTGGCGTGGCGTGCTTAACGATAAATCGATATATCCGTCATTTAAACCTACGGAAAAGGATCGATAGACAAGGTGTTCGCAACGAACGCTTTAATAATCGATTCTTTATCCTAGCTACAAATGAGGGAATATCGACAATCGATCACTCACGCCTCGCCACTGAGGTGAGCGATCATAGGAATGCCACGTAGCGTGCTGCTGCGGATGCTGCGGCATAAGCAAGATCTGGGAATCGGGATTTGCGACAAAAAAGGAAAAAGGCACCGCGATGCCATCGCACAATGCTTGACCAGAGCCAGCAGAGGAAGGCCGATTCGGAGCGAACTTGGATTTGAGATCTTGCAAGCTGGATTTGAGCCGCGCTCGCCTAAACGATGACTTCCTGCGACGACCGTGGTCAAGCGAAGGGGGAGGAGGGTGAGCCACCCCGGATGGACAAAATTAGTGGCCATGTCACCATAAAGATCCTCCGTTATGTCAATTCGCATCCAAACAACAAACGAACATAATCTCTTTCCATCCCACCGGTGAGAATAAATCGATTTATACAGCTTTTTCGTGTCCTACACGGAGAAAAGTCTATGGCTTTATAAACCTGTATAAATTTCTTCAGGAAAACTATCTGGTACTTTCTCTTCAAATTGACATGCGAAGGCTAAGGTTATTTTTTGTTTTACTTCCCGCAATAAGCAAACTTTTGTGTTCAAAACTCTCGCCGTGTCATGACAATGGTCAATTATATTTGGAGATTAGGATTTATTTTCACCCCCTAAAATTGCCTCGAGTTCTTCTCTAATTTATGGGAAAGACATGCTTTTTCTCACACTGGAAAAGAAAACACATTGGATCTAGAGTCCAGACTCTTGAAAACATTGACAAGAAAAAATACTCTTGATTCAATCGGATTTTTGCTTGGATCAAAACGAAATCCGCTTAAATTAAGAGGCTTGGTTCTTGATTTAAGCTAGATTCTGATTGAATCAAGAGTACTTTTTCTTGTCGATGTTTTTAAGAGTCTGGACTCTAGATCCAATGTGTTTTTCTTTCCAGTGCACGGCTTTTAAGTCGTTAGGGCTGGGGCAAAGAGGACCATCGAATTTTAAATAATGAGATCTCCGAGCGGAATCAGAGAAAAATCCCAATCTATATTATACAGCTACAAGCAAAATCTTGGAAGCACTATTTCTGACGAACTGCCGGACCGATAAGGATGATCTTTACATGTATGTCATCTGTAGTAGATGTAGATGTGCAAAAAATTATGAAACCCCGAACTTTTAATGTTGTAGAGCTTTTAAAGCTCATGTCACTTAAGTCCAATGTTAATAGCGTGAGAGATATGTCGTTTCCGCTAGAAACGTCAAGGTGTGGGATTCTACCTGAGTGACTCGAATAAACAATAAAACAATGGAAAAGCTCGTGAAGGGCTCCTCATTCGAAGAGTTGAGGAACGGTGCATCGCTCAGGGTTCAAGGTTCAAGGTCCAAGGTATAAGGTTTAACTCAATTTTTCCTGCATTCTTCCGGCTTCGATTTGTGGCATTGGTCAATTTACTTGATTGCTGAATTTCTATTAATATTTACAGCAGATAAACAGCAGATACAAAGTGAGAAGGCAGGCGCTGCGTCGCGTCGGGACGGACCAAATATTATTAACTCTTAACGGTCGAAATCCGATTTTTTTTTTTAAATTAAGTATTTAAAAATAACATAATAAATGGAAATTTCTCCAGTAAGTGGACTGTGAAATTATGTACATCCAGCTATTCCTCATCATTTACAAATCATGAGTGACGCAACAATTTGTGAAAATCATCACTCAACACAGAAATGGTGTACTAACAATGAAGAACATTTTGTTGCTATGCATCTCTATACGGGCCCCGCGTAATGCGGCCAATGCAGAGCAGTCGTAGGCTGCCCCCTCGGGTAGGCGCGTACGGCAGGGGCAGCCCCTCTTTGAAAGACCAATTCCATGATTTTTCCGGATATTTTTGTCGCCTCGTGAATCTTGGTTTTTTCCCGGGCTCTACGGATTCTTGGTAGCATACAATGGACCACTAGACAGCATGAGAAACAAAGCACCATAACAAATGTTTCCTCATCAACATCATGATGAGCACAAGGAAAACTACCGAAAACTCAAGAATGAGACACTAACGGGGTTTAAGCTCCCCAATTCAGACATCGAACTTTCCTCGAGGCAGTCGGATACTATAAAATAATTCAAAGATGGCTTCGACATCTAGAATTTCCTCGTTTACTTGAGTATAGATTCTGTGTAGAAGTAGGAGAGGAAAAAGGATGCTCTCTGAAAAGCAAAAATGTCGTTATTGAGATACTCATTAACTAAGAGGCTCCGTTGATTCGCGCCTCAGGCGATTCGTGAAATGTTACTCACATGAGCTTATATTCTGAAGTTTAATAACCTTATAGTAGTAAGTAACGGATGCTTATGTGACAGGAATTATAATTCCTTACTTAAAAGTATACGGCAATGTTCGGCAAGAGGGAACTATTATCAGGGAGCGAACAGTATCCGGGAAGAGTGGGGAATTTGTGAGGGAAATGGTTTTAA
Source organism: Bemisia tabaci (assembly GCF_918797505.1). Classification (NCBI taxonomy): domain Eukaryota; kingdom Metazoa; phylum Arthropoda; class Insecta; order Hemiptera; family Aleyrodidae; genus Bemisia; species Bemisia tabaci. The sequence continues at coordinate 44,241,156 of NC_092799.1, read as the reverse complement.
AAATCGAGACGTTTTTCTTTCCGCTTGAAAATCTTGTGATAGTCGGCAGACTCAGTTCGCTGACACTGATTACTACCATCCAGATGCGAGTCATTATGAGCCATGCGAGAATTTTGACTAGCGAATTAAGTTTTTCGAAGGTTTATTATGCGTAAAACACGATGCGCACATTAGAAACGCGAAGAATTAAACCAACAACCGAGAAATACGCAGTTCAAAAATCGCAAATTTTCCGCAAAAAAAAAGACCCCGCTTTCTGGCCGAACCGAATGGTGTCATCCGGCACCAATCAAAAACGGGATTTCTACGACTTCTAAATGTCTTTCTACTCCTACGCATTTAAAATCGAAGAATCCAATCTAATTCACTGTATCTGTAGTAAACAAGCAACAATTCCACATTGAATACAATTTAACTGAACAAACATCAGTGGAAAATGAGATATTTCGATTAGGCTGCCATAGTACATCACTTCCATCATTTCCCCGTCACTTCGACGCGTTGGAAGTTCCTTCGAGTCTTTGGACAGGGTGTCTACTAGAACAGGCTGGTCAAAAATAAGTGATTTTTCAGTACATTCTTGAGAAATTCATTACGTTCTCCAACAGAAAAATTCTGTACTTTTTCAGTACCTCCATTTGACGAGATTAGACAAATTTTAAAAATTTGAAATTGCGACAAAAATTACGAAAAATTTAACAAAAATTCCGGACCTTCTTGCGGAATTTCTGCACTTTTTCAGTACTTCCGGACCGCCCTTAAAAAATCAGTACTATTTCGGGACTTTCCGGATATTCCGGACTTGTAGACACCCTCTTGAACTTTTGAAAAGCGGGCTTGTCCGGGATTTTGCCTCCAAAAATTCGCGATAAATCACCACGTAATCCGCTCATCTTGAACTTTCAGAATATCAAATTAAAAATAAGGTTTAGCAACCCACTCTCGGAGAGTTTCACCCCCAATTAAATGTATTGCATTTGGAAATTTCGAGGAAAATACCCATAACCTCCCTCAAAAATGATCTTTCTCGTGGGAAATTTTGCATCCTTCGAATGCGCATACGTTGTTTCTCCTCAGCACGGCGCAAGTTCCAATGGCAAAGCGATGAGGGTTCAATGGTGCGGAAATCAGAGCCCCATGCTCATCCGAGAAATTTCCGCTTTGATGGGCTTAAATATTTAACAATCTAATTGAACTGGATGCGGGGGGGGGGGGGGGGGCACCCCTCGTTGTTCTTGAACTGACGTCAAAAATTTTCGGGATACCAGATTATTCCCGGATGTTTTCCTACTCCTGAGACGACTACCTTGCCTCTTTTGAGCACAATACATGACGTCTCTCTGATTCCTTTGAAAGCGGTGGCGTGGCGTGGTTTGCGATATATCGATCGATCTACCATTTAAACCTATGGAAAAATATCGATAATCAGGGTGTTCGCAACCAGCATTCCGCTCCAGCAAAGTAAACCGCCCTTGCCCATTTTGGATCGTAGCACGAAATCGAACCCTTTTCCAAGAAATCGATTTCATTTGACTGGACAAGAGGTAGGTATCATGTCAGAATTTCACATAGGAAAATTTCAACACAATTTGGTCAATGTGTATTAAAGTAAAGCACAAAATAACCCCAGCCTACGGTTAACGATTTCATGAGAAAATGCAAGCTAGTTTTCTTGAAGAATTTTTTTTTTTAAAAAAACAAGTGGTAAATAAAAATATCGCAATCGGAGGAATGCATTTTCCCAGTCGCTCTATTGTTTTCTGCGTTAAATTCACCGCAATCTATAACATAATTTACACGAAATTTGTGGGGGTTTGTGTTTCACTTCCTATATTAACCAAAAGTAACACAAGAACACAAATATTTTTATCAGTGTTCTTGATTCCTCTCCGATTTCCGATGAAAATTTACCGAATTTCCCAGGTATTTTCCTTTCCGAAGCTAGAGCCCGTAAATTTATGGCCAACTACGGCAAAATCAACACGAAATTTGTGTTGGTTTGTGTTTCAATTCCTATATTAACCAAAAGTAACACGAGGACACAAATATTTGCATCAGTGTTCTTGATTCCTCCCCAACTTCTGAGGAAATTTTACCGATTTTCCCAGGTATTTTCCCCTTCCGAAGCTAGAGCCCGTCTAGTCTGGACTCGACAGCGTCTCGATTTATACCTCGTTCAGAACTAGTTTTTCGGGCATAGACGAGGCGGGTAACAGGAATACTCAGCTTCCATAAATTTTTAACAGCGGCGCTAATGTGGATCCAAAATTAAATATTCCCGTCTCGGTTCTTCAGTTCAGAGCCCTCGGTCTGTCTCGAAGACCGTGGGGGGAGGGGGGGGGGGGGGGGCTGGTCCCCCGCGAAGTCGGTGACTTCTACGTGTCACCGCTGCGCGACCCCCCGCTCTCCCCCGCCTCCGCTCTGGCAAGTATTATTTTTACGATCTTTTATTTCGATGCTTATTTATAGGCGGAGTCGCGAAGTCTCCCGAGAGGAAGTCCGCCACGCTAAGGAAGAACGTCGTAAGAGTTTTCAAACGTTGCCATACTTCCTTCGATATAAACCGAATTTACTGGGAAAAATTGTCATCATTTTTTTTTTTAAATTTTCAGATAATTTTGTTCTCGATTTCATCTGGAGGATCTGAAAATTTCAAGGACAAATAAGCATAACTTTCCTCAAAAATACATGTTTTTCCGGGGACATTTGGCAACTCTCGAATGGACGTACGCCGTTTTTCCTCGGCACGGCAGAAGTCGTGTCCGCTTCGCGATTCATGTCGAAGAGCAGGTAACAACTTCGTGTCCGTTCTTCCATCGCTCGGAAAAATAAACTGCTGTGACGAAGAAAATCGTCTTCGTCGCGGAGGGCGCGCGAGATAAAATCAGACGATTCCATCAAAACCAGAAAAATGTCATTACGATACGTATATTTTCGCTGTCGCGACATAAGTTTTATTCGGCACGATAAACCGCTCTCTGGACGCAATTGTTTTTATCAGCGCGGCGAGAAACTGCCGACGAAACTGCTTCCTTCTCTGGAACGAACTTACATGTTCTGTCGAAAAAGATCCTCTTAGTATGCGTTTCTTGTAGATTCGGCGGAAAATAGAAGAATATACCTGCTTATAAATCAAATCGCTGTTCTTATACAATGATATAATAATTAATTCAATTTTCTCGATGTGCGCAAATTGATGGTGATGAAAAGTCGGATAACAAGTCCAGCTCGTTGAAACTGGTAGACAAAGCTATGGACAAAAAAGACATAATGAGTATGGAGCAATCCTGTTCGTTAATTTGGGTGGTTCTTATGGACTAAGGGAGAAAACAATGGACTACTACAGGGTCTCTCGTGAGTTGCCGTTAGTCAGTCTATTACCTACCTCTTTTGTCCATTGCAACCACTCGCTTCCGCACCAATAGGATCCCTCCATATCCTGTATTTCTTCTTTGTCTATAGCTGTATCTATCAATTTCAACAAGCAGCCCGCGGAAAAAGGAACTTTATCATTTTGGCCTTAAAAAAGCGATGCAATTAAAGCCGACGCCGCCGTGAGAACCGGAAAAATCATAACGTCAGGTAAGTTTCCGTTTCCACGACTAAAATACATGAAAAATAAGTCACCTCCTCCGCGAAACAAGACAACCACCAAAGTAAAATTTCTGATATTTCACGACACTCTTCGGGTGGTTTTTGATTTTAAAATTTGATCATTCTCTGGCTTTGTCCGTTGGGAAAAAGAGACTTCATTTTGCAAGAAATTTTGATATTGTCATAAAGTCTGGGTAGAAATCTACACTACTACTCGTATTTGATTTTGGAAACTTTCAGAGCTGATGCTGTGAACGCACCGTACTTTTGTGGCTTTCTTGTTACGGTGGCAGCGACGCACCACGCACCGTGCTTTATAGCTTTCTTGTTACGGTGGTGGCGATTGTGGCTACGATTCAATCACAAGGGTGCAACGTTCTACTCGAAATTCTCTAAGCTACAAAAACTCCTGGCGACAACTTTACTAAAAAAATAAAAGGTCGTGTTTCTGATCAAGCTGAATCTGAATGATAGGGTACGTACAATAAAAAAGTAAGTAAGCACTAATGAGCCACTAAACAAGGTACTTGCAATTTCTCTTCAAAACAAGGGAAAAACGAAAAACACAACGAGAAGTTTGGAATCAACTCCTAAACAAGATCTACGTGTTAATAATTAAAATTGATAAATAAATGGCAAAAATACCGAGGACGCCAACTTTATGACCTGACTTCCGTTTGTTCGAGATTGGCAGAAAAGGGCGACATTATGCGGGTTGCCACAGAATTTTGAAAATGAAATTCCCTGACATTTCCCTGATTTCCCTGACAATTGAAGATGTGCCGGATGGTTAAGAAGGCATAATTGAAAATAGTTTTGAGACAAAATTTTTTGTTTGAAACCTCAAACTCAAACCCATTTTAGACAGCAAATGAAGGTGATTTAACAAATTTTCCCTGAAATTTTCGTCATTTTCCCTGACATTTCCCGGGTTCCCCTGATTATTTAAAATTCCTTGACATTTCCCGGTTTTTCCTAACTGTGGCAACCCTGATAATACTTAAAACCAACTCTCGTTGGCTCCCTGGCGAGATAATACCCCTCAGGACTGTTTTGTCTTTAAAAAACCTCCATTTTTGCGCACTTACGGGCTTCTCATAGGTATCATTTTCGATGTATGAGACATCTTCTGCCGTTTTAGCTGCATCAGTGATTTCATCTACCTAAATAAGATTAAACGAATTTTTAAGGACACTTAATTTCGAAAAGTCGAGAGTCACGTGGCGGTTCTCTTCGAAATCAAGGGAGTATGTTCCCGTGCTAAGGTAGAACGCCGCATGAGCCTTCAAACGTTGCCAAGTTTCCTTCGATAAAAACCGAAATTACTGGGAAATGTGAATTTTTCCCCCAAAATTTTCAGACAGTTTTGTGAGCAATTCAATCTAAAATATCTGAAACTTTCGAGGGAAAATGTGCATGAATGTCAACAAAAATACATAATTTATCGAGGGAAATTTGGCAACTCTCGAATGTTCATACGGCGTTCTACCTTAAGCATGGCAGTATGGGGAGGATAGCAGCACGGCGTCTCTAAAATATTTTGTCTTTGCATTCATCCCATTATTTTGTAGCCATCTAATCCGCTGATCAAAAAATTAAGCCGCGACAAGAATGCGCATTAACGGCTGAAAGAATGGAGATGTTGCATGTGTGAGGGATTTGCGATTTGACCATTGATTCTTATGTAAAAGTTCGCGAGAAACACGATGGTCCCACTGGTTTTCTCTGAAATTGACTCCCAAGCTCAAAAAAAGCTCTCAAGTTGAGGCCGAAATGGAGGGGATATCCCACGCTATCCTGAGAGTCCACCTCTACATCAAGACGCACTCTCCATGCAAAGATAGGGAGCAAACACATTAGCACTGATGCCGAGTTTTCAGTTTTGGAGTCCCCAAATAAAGTGGCAGCCCTGTCAATGTATTTGCTCCCTATCTTTGCATGGAGAGTTTGTTTTGTGTAGAGGTGGACTCTCAGGGTAGCGCAGGATATCCCTTCCATTTTGGCCTCAACTTGAGAGCTGTTTTTGAGCTTGGGAGTTGATGTCAGAGAAAACCAGTGGCACCATCGTGTCTCTCGCGAACTTTTACATAAGAAACAACAGTCAAATCGCAAATTCCTCACACATGCAACTTTTCCATTGCGACAATCTACGTCGAGCTTGATTCGGCTCAAATTACTTAAAACGACAATGATCGAATCACGTCCTCATGAATGCGCGTTGCACTGAACCAAGGTTCTAGTACACGATGGACGTAAACAATCTTGTTTTTAAGCGTCAGTTCAAGAAACTTCAAACATCGAAAACGGGCGCGCGTACCTTGCTGAGGAGTGTTAGAGGGTCCGAAACTCCAGCAAGGTGCGAGAGAGCGTCAGTAGAAGCAGATTTGCGAGGTATGTTAAATAGATAGTCTAAAGCCGATACAGAAGATTCGAGTTTCCTCGTAAATCCGATTCAAATAGGCCAAGCGTAGGGCAGCTTCAAAAAAATATTTTAGCAGATGATTTAAATTCAAGGTCAACTCAGGATTCAGGCTTTCAATTGGCCGACTGTTTTTTTTTTAGAAAAATTTTTTTGTGATAGTGATTTGACTTAAAGCATCGTTTCCTGTCGACAAAATTTGGTATTTTGAGCCAACGAGACGTTGTTTTGCTATCGTTTTTTTAACTTAAACTTGATGATAACAACACGCCGCCTTTTTAACTCAAAAAACTGATTTTGAGTAGAAACCGTGCTGATTTAACTAACAAAAAAAAAAAAAAAAAAAAATATGTCGACAGGAAACGACGCTTCAAGTCAAAATAATATCACCAGAAATTTTTTTTTACAGTGAATGATTGGGGTGAGCCCTCAATTTTCTATTCAGCATATTCCAAAACTCCCCATTTTTCAAACTGGCCTTCCTATTTTAAAAGGATTACCCTAGGACTAGCTAAAAGATCATCTCCTCTTCCCTATCTTTCCATATTTCTTTCTTCTGTAGTTCTTCCTGCTCTTTGATTCAGAATTGCCGCGATTTTGCGGGAAACACGGGCTTTTCACTATTACCTTGCGAAAGCCACTCGCAATTTTCTAACCTGACGCAAGCCCGGCTTATCCTTTTTCACACTCGCTCCATTTTTCCACGCGACTGGCCTTTTCAAGTTTTCAACCACGGTCACGTGATCAGAAAGTTACTGCACCCCCGCGCCATCACTTCGATATGTTGCAGATTCTAGCCATAAGAGGAGCCATTTTGGAAACGGAGTCAGTCTGTGGAACGATCACGGAGAAATGTTCTGACATACTAAAAAAATCTCCGAGCTTCCAAGTGCTCAACAAATTCGAGTTTTCGACCCATATTTTCTGTTACTTGTTGTCAAATCTTTCCCCGACCAATTCTACTCCTGTTTCTACGATATTTAGATTACTAGGAATCCTGAATACTGCAAAAATATATTGCATAAAAGGGCGTCTAATATTCAATACGTACGTATAGAGCGATCGTCCCGAAATATGATGGATTTTATTGCGATCTGGCTTTAAAAAGCAATAAAAAATCTTATGGCTAAACTATGAAAAGTAGTAGAAATTATACTTTCGATTAACTACAAACAGCAATTGAAAATCAGATCACTTCACTATACTGCAAAGTTAAGAAGGAACCATGGTGCCTAACTCTCCCTGAAAAAATACTTCTAAAGGAAATTTATCAATATTTTTTACTGAAATTTCAGGATATTTTACATCAAATAGCGGATGAAATTCTCTGGAAAATCGTACGAATAATGTTCTCAAATTCCCCAGAGAATTCGGGTTTCATTCAACGAAATTTTGCAACTATAGGAAACTCGTCGCGTTTTTCCTTGGCATGGCAGCGTATAGTTTACCGCCGATCTATTAAACTACTCAACTTATCCGTCATAAGACATAAGATTTAAAGCTGAGCGGAAGATCTACTGATAAAACTTTTGATAAAAGTAGTTCAGATAAAAAAAATACTGAAAGTATTACAAGCACAGCTCGGATTTCGTAAGTAAGCCGGATCCCATATAATAAAGTAAAAAAGCGAAGAAAACCAACAATAAAACATAGTATGAATTATACATAGGTGCAACCAAATGCCGATTCTCGATTATCAAAGTAAAGAATATTAATCGAGTTTAATGGCGATCATTGAAAAAGTACAGTGTACTTCTTTAAAACCTTTCTCGGTAAAATAAGGCGAGCAGCAGTCTAACTGGAAAATCATGATACAAACATAGTTTTATCGAAGGATTTTCCAAAAATGCACCGAGAAAAATAGCTTTTCAAGGTAAAAGCAACGCGACTGCAAAAACCAAACAATGAACAAATTAATCATACCTACAACATCTAGAATGCAGGCAAATGTAAAGCATTATACGTAAGTTACACAAAAAATGAAAGCAAAGTTTTGGCACTTTTCCAGTTCAAAATAACCCGAAGCGTTGAACGAAAAAAAAAGAAAAAAAGTAGATGTTTCTAAAAGAATTCTGTGCTTTTATAAAGATAAATAATTTCGTTTCATTAGTCTCTACTGGACGGAACCCTGTAAAAAAAGTCTTCTTCGGCAAATCAATCCTGCATGTACGTTTCAGTGCATGGAAAGAAATCACTTATGATTTCATTGAAAGCATTGAGTCATGTATAATAACGAGCTTAGCTGTTATCATGTATCATTTAAAAAGATTCATGTTAAAGGCTGAACTTCATTTAGAGACCACATCCCACATCTAGATAAAATACTTATTCAAAAGACAAGAAAATGAAACCACCATCTCTTCCCTACTTTCTCGTACACGGCTTCCATCGAATTGAAAGTTTGTCAGCAAAATTACGTCTTTATGAGAATAATTAACAAGCAAACGCCCGGAATTATGTCCACAATTGCAAAATTTTCATTACCCTGCGAATGAATTCATCATACTTAAAAACCGACTCAGACAAACCGAAATCCCTGCGGAATAAGTGTACCCACTTTCAGAAGGCAAGGGGGGATCTACATGGTTGAATTTGTTTGTATTAAGAGTAAGTACCAGAGTTAAGGAGCTTGGAGGAAAATGCGCATAAGTGTTTTTTTTTGTTATTTTAAGAGCTAAAAGTACTCAGTTTCAAAATCACTGAGGGCCTTGGGATGAATAGATGGTTAAAGTTTCATTTTTAATGCTTAAAAATCGGATTTTATTAGTGAATTTTTTACAGAATAAATTTTAAAACTAGCTCTACCTAGTTAAAGTCATTAACATCTCAATTTTTTCCAAAACTGCTTTTGCCCCACTTGTCCTCCGAGCCCCCCAATTTACATGACAGATCTTCCGTCTTACGGTAAGAGGGGGTAACCTTCTTTGGTTTGGACTCAACTTGCGGTTGTTAAAATGAAAGACCGTAGCTTAAGTATTGTGCAGATTGCTCCTTCAAAAGAACTGGTGATTTTTTTACATTGAAAGATGAAAATTATCAGTTTAAAAAGAAGGGGGGGAAGAGACGTGACAAAAACTACTCGTCTCTGAAATCACATAAGCTCTTTTTGCAACATTCCAGACTCCTTTTTGTAATTCATTTTTTTTATTTAATGGAAAAGTAACAGACATTACTAATTGAAAATTTCCAGAATATGTTCTTTTTTCGAACAAAAATCGGAGAAAATTTCAAAAGATAAAGTTGGCTTGTTTCCCCTCAAGAAAATTAGGAAAAGCAGAAATTTTGGGACAGTCATGTAGAATGCGTGGCTTCAAATTTTAAACAACAATATTTGAGCGACAGGTTTTTCCTGAACATGCAGGCACCGAGGCACTCTACATACTTATTTCACAAAGCTAATTTATAGGTTGGAGCTGTGTATCTCTACAGGATTACAATCGGATAAACCTTTATATTTTTATATTACATGAGGAGTAAAAATAACTGCTAGTATTGAAGAAAGATGGAAACGATAGGGACTAAGAGACATAAAAAGTGAAAAGTTGTCAGGAAAGGATTCTCTCCTGTGTGCTTAGAAGTTTTAACAACTCTAATCGTCTATGCCAAAAACAAATTCCTTGTAATATCAAATTCTTCCATATAACAAAAAGCAAACGTGCGAACAGAGAATCATGCACAAAGCGATATGGATTTTTAACATGCATTTTAAATGAACTTTGCGCTTCCACGTTCTATTTGAAGTGCTCTTCCTGAATCATTGCTGGAAATGACACTGATGTAGAATATAGAGGCTAATTTACCTAAACTTATTCAAGAATTAAAAAGAAAAATTTGAATTAGAAAGCTCTAATTTCAAAACCTTATTCTTAACAAAAACGAATATAAGCTGGAATTTTACTTCACAAGTACTTTTATAGGCATGAAGGAGCTTCAGCGATTGTCACACTAAATTTTATTCCTATCCTGGACTTTAGGCAGACATTAAATAGTATTGAAGAGCGTTCAATATGTCACTAAACTAACAGTTGAAACATTAATTGATTTTCTCTGATAATAACACATCACTTAGAGCGGCCTCATAGTGTGTCGAGACAAAAGTCAATTATTGTTTACGTCACCTCTCATCAGTGGTGCCATCTAACTGTATGTATTAACCTGCTGAGTGATGCTGATTCGGAGGTAATCAGAGATTGACAATCGTCTCAACACACGATTCGTCCGTTCTACTGCCTGGAATCTGCGTTCATTTAGCGATGCTTGAGGTTTGGAAATCTTTGGACAGTGTGAGGATGCAACAATGACAGTATACTATCTACTATTTGACCATACTACTTGACCACCTCGTTGCAGTAAGTATCCCTAGCACTGATCTTTTGGCATTCCTTGTGAGATTTTCAAGTCCTAATATCACTTAAAATTTTGGAGAGATGATTTTCTTCCAATGAGATGTGCGCTCTCAAAATGGACATTACTGTATACTTCACAAGGTTATCTAAATAATCATATACCTATGTGATTTTAGGGCTGCTCTTGCTGATTAAGCTCAGAAACAACTTGATTTTATGTTCAAAATCACATGAGTGAAGCAAAAATCAGTTCCTACTTATAGCCGTTTAATAGAATACAAGAAAGAATAGGATTAAAGGTTACAGAATTCTAACAACTGACATTAGCATCAAATAATTTACTTATATTGTTAAAACCGGTTCATCGAAATTTGAAATTAATTCTTCACCTTGGAAATGCAAGTTTCAAGAGTAAGGGGCTATCAACAGACTGCAACCGTAGGACCCAATTTGGATAAAGAGTTAAATAGCATCTTAGAACCCCGAATGACAGGGGAGGAAAGTGAAATAGATACGAAACAAGCGATAGCCTGCATAGTATTCATGCCCGCACATGTTTCTTACAGTTCCTAACTAAGATGTTAATATCAGGATCTAGGATTATGCTTAATTCCTTTGTGGCATAGCGGACGAATCATGAGGAGATTCTGCATATGTAGTATCTATTGATTTGCTGAGTATTAAATTGGCGCCTGTCTTGGGTCAGTTCACTCTTAAATATATCTTATCTGCAAAGAAAAAAGTTCGGAGCTTTCCCTCAGGTTTCCATCCAATCATGAAAAATTTCCTTCTCTGCACCTTCAGCCTTGAAATGACAGGATCTGAAGCCATAGATGGCTTAACGGAATTTTGTTCACCTGCCGCTCCCTAAATTAGTCGACTGAAGGCAAAAAGATGCCAAATTCAAAAGGAACTGTATACCTACTACTGAACTTGAGGCCTTAGAACAACTAGTTCCCTTTGAGTCTGCTTATATTAGCTGAGAATTTTCAAACCTCTAATTATAACTAGCACTACTCCCTTAGTTATCTGCAACACGCTTCTGCCATTGGAATGCTTCATAAAGAATAAGGTTTTCAGTATGGGGTAATTGTTTACTAAAGAACTAGCAAAAAAAATTATGAACTAGACTCACCTTTAGATTTTTGTTTTTCAAGAAACATCATCTGCTCTTGTTTGTGCCAAGCATCCGGCCGTTTAGCTTGCACCGCTGCCACAGTATTATCCATGGCTGACGGCGATGGTTTAATATTCAGGAGAACCATGAAGCCATGGGGAAGACGCCTAGGGCGTTAAAGGATACTTTCAATAATGACACTTGGTATCCTTAAATTATTGGGGGGGAAAAGAAAAGAAAATGATGGAAAAGAAAACAAAACACTATCACAGGCACTGGATGATCAAGAACACAACATACCGACACACATGAAAACTAACGATTCGTCGCGTAGATAAACAGAAACCGGGTCGGAAAATTTAACGTGATTGAGCATCATTTTATTTTTTCTGGTATCATTTTAACGAACACGTCATTGTTGCACGTAAATTTCACGAAATGTGACTCGGGAACTGTTTCGAACTTTCATAACCTAAAATGCTTGATATCGCGGAGCGAATCCGACACAACATTATTTCACACCGAATTAAAAACAGCACAGAAAATTAAAAATTATCGCCGAGAACCAGCTAAACATAAATTCGAAGAAACAGATAATCACGGAAGAGTGCGCGAATAGATAAATACAAGTCCGAACGGCGATGTTTGTCAACAGTTTCACACTGCACGGTAAACCAACGGTCGACTGCGACTCAAAATGTCGGAATTCGGCCACCCCTCAGACGTCTGGAGAATGAACCGTTCCAACTTGAATCAAACGTGCGCTCCAAAATAATAACAAACGGGCACGGCGAACATGTGGTCCCAATCGCTTCGATTTTAATAACGATTCTTTTTCAGATAAAACTCCCAAAGCCAGGACCGAGTTACTTTACACAAAAAAAACTCAAATGTACGTAACAAAAACGAAAATAGTGTTTAGACCCACGGTTTAGTGAACCGATAACACCCCGATGGGATCTCAACTCCGCCTTGATGATAACACTTCATATCTTTGAATGTTATGTCAGAAGAATTTAACGCATAAATATAATTAAAAACGAGATTGAAATGACGTCTAACTGTATGATAATTCGAAGTAAATAAAAAGGTATTGAAGATGAATGTAGTTCAATGAAATTAAAAAACCAATGTGCTCCGCAAAGGCGGGGCGCGGGAACGCTCATACTTCCGTTTCCGGCGCTAAACTTAGCATGATTTTTAAAGTTATACCGTTAGAAAAATGGCGAAAAGGGAAATCGATTTTGAAAACGGCGAGCCACGGGACGTCTCTAGACAGAAAAAATGCGCATGATGTGACCAGTACTGCAAATGCCACGCTACATACGATCACCGGAAATAAGTGGCGTGCAAAAATTAAAAGCGCGCCATTTAACTGTGCTGTAAAAGTTGATGTATTTTTTTATAAAAATTTGAAAGAAACATTAAAGGAAAAAAAATCAAAATCAGAAGGCGATTCTTGAATATACGAAATTCGAGACAGTTCTTGCCTCTTTCGCTTACGAGTGGACTGAATAAGATATTTTACCCGCAAAATGGAGGGGCGGTCGGTTCGGAGGGAAAATAATTAGGTGAATACACTTCATAGTTACATGCACGCATCGTCAATGTGAAAGACAGGTGTTCTCATCATTTTTTTTCCTGACACCCCGCGCGTAAATCATGACAATGAGTCATTGGCTCCGAATTCTGGTGACGTCAAAATGATGAACTCATTGCCAAAGACGGACAGGGAGCTTCCCCGTCTTGGCGCTCGGCAAGGTTCGGCGCGGCGCGCACGGGGCAGCTCGGACTGCTGCTTTGGCTTATCCGGTGAATGAACGCGCTCTTGCCGACAGTCGCTATGCGCCACTGCGCCCTCTATCGGGCTAAATTCGAACTTCTCTCCGCCGTACTACCGGCATCATACCGGCTTGTTCTCTCTTCCCAGTTCCCAGTTTCCGTCATCTTCTTCCCTGTGTGCCTGGGTAAGGTGCGGAGAAATTCATAACCAGGGTGGCAAAATTTCATGAGATTTAAAATCATTGAATTTCTCCTGAAATATTCAGAAATTTATGAAATTTAAGGAATTTATAATTTAAAATAAGATAGGTGATGAAGGTCAATGTTTCTTTGCTTTCAAGTAGGTACGGGATGCACATATTGGCCCCTGGAAGATAATTTTTCAAAAATGTAATAAATTTCATACGTTTCACGGGCTCGTGAAATTTCCGGAAATGGGCAATTTTCTCCTTTTTTTACGATCATGCCACCCTGTTTATATACGTGTTCCATTGAATTGCACCACCCAATCTGTCTGGCATTATTTTTAATCATCGGAGATGATTAGGTACTTCCTTCTAAATTATTTGCGAGATACATTTCAAAAAAGTATTGACAAGATTTTCAAGCGAAAGATAAAGAGGTAAAATCGAAAACATTTTCGCGGTAATTGTGCAATAATGTATTTAAATTTAAAAAAAAAAAAAAAAAAAAAAAAAAAATCTAAAACATTCTCAAGCATTTTATATAGAATTTGGGGTGCTAATCGCGAAACTTGCGCTTTTCTCGTGAATAACTTTTCTCGGGGTGACTCTAAGTGAAAAATCTTAACTATTAAACTTATAGAGCAACAAATGTAATACTAGGAGTTGCTTTTTTTATTTTTCTTAATCCTGGACGCCACTGACAAGCTTTTGAAGTTGGACTGAAAAAAGCTGAACCGAGCATGGACAGGGTTCGCCAGTGTCTGCGTAATTTCTCTTCTGTGGATTTTTCTAGAGGACTTATTTACGAGTCAGATTGTAAAATTTCATTGGAAGGTGACACCCCCCCCCCCCCCCCAAGACTCCCGAACAATTGAATGTCACAAATTACCTCCCCCCCCCCCCCTCTTCACTCTGGCAATATACCGCTGTTTTTAGTGAATGAAACGTGAATGCAATGATTTCATCGGTGATATTTCGAGCAAAAGTTTATGTTAAGTTAATTTAAAACACATGGAAAAAAAATGGAAACACTGATTTGCATGTTCAGGGAGTAGTGAGATTTCACATATGAAACATAGCTCTGAAAAATCGACGAAAACTATTCGGCGCGGGGCCAAACGACTCTGTGCAACAAAAATCCGCCGTCAATGACATGAATCGAATGTTTTTCATCAATTACCTCTTCTGATGGGCTTAACCCACCGTAAAGTGAAGATTTTGTGTTTTTAACGCATGCCCTCTTCTGTGAGAAGAGACAGCGGGAAACGGTGACAGCTCATATGACAAAAACGTTGCAAGTTCCTCATCCGACTTTTTAGCAATGCAAATTCTTCGGTAAATCAAATGAGGATCGACAGGAATAATATCATCTTGAAAATATACGGCTGACTTGGCTCCTTGGCTCCTGGCTTCGAATCAGCTCTGGTGGTGGGTGAAGACATAGATTTGCTGGTGTTGCTAATTGCGCATAGCAAAGAGGTACCAAATGTATTTTTCATGAAGACAGCTAGGGGTAATAAGCCCCAAGTCTTGTACAACCGAGAAAGTGTTGGCGATTAAATAATTTAGTAAATAATAAAATATTAGAAAAATAAAGAATAATAAAATTACTATAGTTGTGCCTATGTTCCTCAGCAGGGGTGATTCCAGACTACGTTTGGAAGATGGTTGGTTCAGTTCTGTTGCCTGAAATTGATCAAGCAATACGCGGAAGTTTTTCTGATGGAGTCGTCAGAAACCGAGATCCCGCAAGTCTAAAACTAGTTTTCCTTAAGCTATATCATATGTAAAGATTTGCCGGTAACATCAAACGAGGCTATGGGGAAGAAAGAAATAAATCGTTACATAACGCAAGGATAATTTCAACGGAATTTTGAATCATTGATTTTTCCCCTGATACGAATAAATTTCCTTGTTATGGGATTCATCCTATTATAAAAACAAAGAAATAATATGTGTAAAAAATTGTCTCGGTGATGACGATTGATCATTTCCTCGATGCAGCGTCTTTACGTGCATTACTCGAAGAATTCATGGGGACCTAAAGGTGATTCGTCAAGCTCAAAAGAAGTGGTCGAATTGGCATGCGATATATCGCATCTACTAAGTCAAAAGTCTCGGCAGATTTGGAATTATGTAGCGAAACAAAGGACGATAGCCCCTGCGCATGAGCCTGAAGAATTACTCTAAACCCAAATATTGCCAAATTCAGAGAAATGAAAGCAGAATGGTGTGAGGAAAAAAACCTCGCAGTCGATACAGAAATCGATAGCTGAATCGAATGCGAGGTTTTTTTCCTCTCACTATTCTGCTTTCGTTTCTCTTAATTTTGCCGATTATTGGGTTTAGAATGAGTCTTTATGCTCATGCGCAGGGGCTATCGTCCTTCTTTTGCTAAAAATTCAAAATCTGCCGGGATTTTTGACATAATCGATGCGATAAATCGCAAGCCAGTACGACTACGTCACTTGAGCTTGACGAATCACCTTAAAACTAATCCGATCTCATTTGTATACTTATTTTTTCTTCTTCTTCTGATAAGGACCCAATGTCCGGAATTTCCAAGTTACATGATCGATATTTTCGATTCGAATCGAATGCGAGGTTTTTTTCCTCGCACTATTCTGCTTTCGTTTCTCATAATTTTGCCGATTTTTGGGTTTAGAATGATTCTTTAGGCTCGTGCGCAGGGGCTATTGTCCTTTTTGTGCTAAAAATTCAAAATTTGCCGAGATTTTTTACTTAATCGATGCGATAAATCCAGGCTCGGACTGGCCATAAGGCCAATCTGTCATTGGCAGATACTCCCATGCCTCCCTCAATTAATATTATAGGTGAATTTTTTTCATTTAAATCAATTATTAACTGATCTAGAACCAACATAACGATTGCTGTAATAATGATAGTTATATTTTTAAGATCACTATTGAAGGCTATTTCCATAAAAAGCTTCCGTCACATTCATATGGCGCAATGATACAACTATTTGAACTCTCCGGAATGCGTGAGGTATCACGCCGCATTTGAAGGCGTTTTCAAAACAGCCAAGTTCCGTTATCGGAATAATCGTTTTGCATAGTTCATATTATTTTGTTTCCATTTCTAACCACTTGTTTAATTATAATCCTCCTATAAAAACCACCCATTTGCCAAATTCAATTCTAGCTGAAGCGCACTTAAGCGCATCCATGACTGCAAAAATGTTAACGGAAATCGAAAAGGCCAGCGTGCATGAAGGGTATTTCAATTGCAATCTTCCATCGCATGTCTAAGGCGAAATGATACAACTATTTGAACTCTCCGGAATGCGTGAGGTATCACGCCGCATTTGAAGGCGTTTTCAAATCAGCAAAGTTCCGATACCCGGATTATCGTTTTGCATAGTTCATATTCTTTTGTTATATTCCGTATCACTTGTTTATTTTTAATCCTCGTAGAAAAACCACCCATTTGTAAATACAATTCTAGCTACAGCGCACTTCAGCTATGCATTCACTCTGCAAAAATGTCAAAGGAAATCGACACACCTAGCTTGCATGGAGGCTATTTCCATTTAAATCTTCCGTCACATTCTTACGGCGTAATGATACAACTATTTGAACTCTCCGGAATGCGTGAGGTATCACGCCGCATTTGAAGGCGTTTTCAAATCAGCCGAGTTCCATTATCGGAATAATCGTTTTGCATAGTTCATATTATTTTGTTTCCATTTCTAACCACTTGTTTAATTATAATCCTCCTATAAAAACCACCCATTTGCTAAATACAATTCTGGCTGGAGCGCACTTCCGCTATGCATTCACCTCTGCAAAAATGTCAAAGGAAATCGACAAGCCCAGCGTGCATGAAGGCAGGCCCGCCACAAGGGTGGGATACTGGGTCCCCGGTACCGGGGCCCGTGCCCCGGAGGGGGCCCGTGTTACCCGTGAAAAACCACTACGAATCCACATGCAACCCTTGTTTCGTAGGAAAAAGTGAAAAATTTACCATAAAAATTTCGCAAAAGGTGAATAGATTTTCAAAAACACGCTGGGGCACGGTAGAATTCTTCTTAAATTTTCAAAGAAGTATACTCCATGGAAAATTTCTATCTATTTTTAAGATTTTCAGTGCAGAGGGATATTTTTAGTAACTGCGTTTCATTTTCTTCCGTCGTCAGATGCTAAGAGTCTCCAGTTTAGGCATCCTCGACTTCAATGGCTCATGGCTCAACTCCCTTGCCATAGACAAACGAAGGGGGAGTCCAGGGGGGCCTGGCCCTCTTAGAATTGAAAATAGTATCATATGCCCCCCCCCCCCAAAAAAAAAAATGTTCCAGATGTTTTGAATGCAACAATTCGCATGTATTTTGTGCTGAAAGTAGAAAAAAAAAACATAATTATTTCGCAGATATTGATGGAAAATTTTGTTATGGAAGCTTCAAAATGCGTCCGATTAGTCGTATAAATTCTAAAATTTCTCGGGGAATGCCCCTCGGACCCCCCCCCCCCCCCGTGCTTGGGGCCCAGACCTTAAAACGGGTGCCAGGGCCCGAGATGGGATGTGGCGGGCCTGTCACTATATAGAATTTTTATATTTTAAACTTTATTTTAGTACTTGGCGCGCCGAAAACGCGCCCCTCTGACAGATAGCAAAAAAAATTACGACCGAGAATACATGCGGAAAATTTCTTAAATGAACGGAAGAAGAGAGAGTTAGGAGTAAAGAAAGGTGCTTTTACGCATGATAGTCATGAATAGAGGTCCAAGAACTACTTTCTGTAGCGTAAACACTTTTCTGTGAAATTTTCACCTTTTCGTTGACGTACGTGCGCTTCATCATCCCCCTCTTTCATTCGCTATGTGTAACTCCCTTAAAAGCGATGGTCGGTTCGATTTTTACACATACTCACTCTCTATAGACTCTCGAGGGACCTTTAAACATATTTCTTCCTTTTCAAAATGACTATTGATTTGGAATTACCATACCATATCTCGGGCAAACATGACCTAAATTTATCTCGAAATTCAAAAATAGGAGACATCTAAAGTGTAAACGCGATACAACTGTTCGCGCAATATGGATGTCCACATTCCATATGAAAAAATTAAGACGCGATGGCGTGAGTCGTAAACTCACTTAGCTCCCTTTATGCTATTAGTTTGAGGCACCATCACGAATAAGACAAACGGAAACAAACACAATATGGAAATACAGCGAGGGAAAGGATGCGCGTTTACGACGGCGCAGAGATACAACTATTCGTACTTGATGGACGTCCGTGCTGCATCTGAAAAATTGAAGGCGCGATGACGCGGAGCGTGAGCTCTCAGTGCTCTGCCATATGCTGCCAATGAGGTGTCGCTCAGATTCGGGAGAAAAGGTAAAAAAGAGGCCCGAGCACATCCCTCCTACCTTTGGCTGTGTTGATACTCGTTCTTTCTTCTTTTTTCAGGTTCTTGTGTGATTTTTTTTTATGATGGATTTGCAGACCCAAGTCTTAAGCTTATGTAAACCGCAGCACTGGATCGGTTCTTTTGGAAATAATGGTGCTTGGATGCGTTTAGTGACTTTAATTTTTCATGTTTTTTTTTAAATTTTAGAAGTCTGTCGGTTACCTCAATATGTTCAATTTTGTAATTTTTACTCTTTACAATTAATAAACTTTGAACCTGAAAATAGCGTAAACTTGTGCTGCTTTGCCAAAATTTTCTGAACCCCTCTCCACGGGGGGTAGATGCCCTACTAGGAAATATCACATTACGCCCCTTTAACCAGCCAAGGGTCTACGCCCTCAGATGCGAGCCAGTCCGACCCTGGATAAATCGCAAGCCAGTACGACCACGTCACTTGAGCTTGACGAATCACCTTAAAACTAATCTGATTTCATTTGTGTACTTATTTTTTTTTCTTTCTTCTAATAAGGACCGGAAATCTTCTGTCCGGAATTTCTAAGTTACATGATCGATATTTTCGATTCGAATCGAATGCGAGGTTTTTTTCCTCACACTATTCTGCTTTCGTTTCTCATAATTTTGCCGATTTTTGGGTTTAGAATGATTCTTTGGGCTCATGCGGAGGGGCTATCATCGTCCAATTTTTGTTAAAAATTCAAAATCTGCCGAGATTTTTAATCTAATCGATGCGATATATCGCATGCCAGTACGAGCACGTCACTTATTGGGCTTGACGAATCACCCTAAAACTAATCTGATTTCATTTGTACACTTGTTTTTTTTTCTCTTTCTTTCTTCTAATAAGGACCCAATGTTCGGAATTTCCAAGTTACATGATCGATACTTGTGATAAATTGAGAAAAAGATACTTACGCTTTGGTTCAAAATATTCAGGGATCCAACTGTAGGTAGTCGCTCCAAAGGGCCCGTTCTTGCCTATTTTACCAACTGAAAAGGCAAATCCAACGGCTGTCCGAGCACGCATTCCGTGTGTGCGGGGCGTGAATACAACTATTACGGCTCCTATGTACCCGCTTTTGCCTACTTTGTTAGTTTAAGGCAAATCTACACGCAGCACAGTACCCTCTCGCTTCTCGGCCTTAATGCTCTGTCATAATATCCTCTAGGGTTCCTCATCAAAATGTGGATTTTACCGAACATAAAGTACAATCTCCTCTCTTGAGATACGGTAAATTAACTGAATGAACAGAAACGGAACTACGGTATCGTCCATCCATCTTTTTATTGCTTGTTATTCGTATGATGTGCGAAGCGCGGATAGAACTATTTCAGCTTCCGCGGACTCGCTTTTGCCTATCTTCTCTGTTGAAGGCAAATCTAATGGCTTCCCAGAAATGCATACCAACGGTGTAAGTCGGCAATCCCATAACTCGGTTTGGGACGTCGCAGACTTCCTGTCATACTTTATTTTTTAAACGGAAAACGACTCAACGGCAATTCTTTAAAACTGCCCTGATTTTTCTTCTCTGTGCGAAGAAAATTCTGCAAAAACTTCAAGAAATAATGTCAATTTGTTCTCCTTTAAAAAAATAACATAGAGGCGGAGATTTTCAGACACCACAAACGAGATATGTGATTGGCGGACTTACGCCGTCGATATGCGGCAGTAATCGTGAGTTTTTCACCTTCGTTTGAGACATCACTATTCACTAATGGACTTATTTAGGTTAAAGAAAATTACGTGCGAATTAAATAAATCAAGAGGGTTGATGTACGATTTCCAAGCTCCGAAGTTCCGTTTCGTTTAATTCATTGCGCATGGCTCCTTTTGGTAGACATAAATAATTAAATACGTTCAAATAGGATTTCCCTGCTAAAAATGACGAGTAGGCTATTCAGAATTCGCCAACTCACATGAGTAGAACTTCCTACTTATATGAGAAGAACTTCCTACTTATATGAGTAGAACTTCCTACTTATATGAGTAGAACTTCCTACTTATATGAGTAGAAATCTACTCATATGAGAAGAAATTCTACTCATATCACTAGAATATTCTACTCATTAAAGTAGAAATAAAGTACAAGACATCGCTTTTCTTCTCTTCAACAATTTCACCCAAATGATTTCACGATCCCTGCTGCCCTTCAATTCCTTGTCAAACGATTTTTATTTTTCATATACTATTTCCCTGGTAAACATTGGCAGTAGAATCTGTGTTCCAAAGTACCATAGACCTACGGCCGGCTGAAAGATTTCCAATAGCTTCTATAGCTGGCTACACAATTTCTTATAGCCTTTTATTAAGCAGATTAAGCAGCAACCAGGCGCTAAAGTGTATGCTAAACGTTACTAATATACGGATGCTAGGACTTAGTGAGTTTTTGGAATACTGCTCTCTTTTTGGGCCGTGGTATCATGATTTATTTTGCGAGGAAAGCTCCGTACTTTTGATGGATGCCTGCCATTACTAATATATTAGAGCGCCTTCAGTTTCGTATGATACTGTGCAATACCTCTGGTGTGAAATAGTTGCTTCAAGCGCCGTGGCAGGCGGGCAGCCAGCGCGAAACACGCATTAGCGCCTACAAACCTAACAGGGATACTTCACGCGTTGCGCAATGCGTGAAGTATCCCTGTTAGGTTTGTAGGCGCCAGTGCGTCGCCGCTCCGCTTTGTGAGAGGCTCTAATATTTAATCTGGCGGAGTCAGCGTTATTCAACTCATGATTTTGAAATGTTTGCACATCCTGTATGGATTATTCTCATTTTAATTGATGAAAAAAAAAATATGTATTAAAGGAAAATATAATGTGTGTTTTGTAAATATTAAGGTGGTACCGTATCAAACTTAATGATTTCCAAAGCACACGAATTTCTACACAATTTCTTATAGCCTTTTATAATCGATGGCGAAAAAGCAACAGCCAGGCGATAAAGTGTAAAGCCCGACGATAGGAACTATAGCCCGGCTGCATAATTTTTTATCGCTTCGTATAGCCCGGCCGTGCCGTATGATTTTCTCCGCATTCTACAGCCAGCTCTATGATTTTCTTTAGCCGGCTATAAGAATTCCTATGGTGTTTTGAAACGCAGCTCTTATCGCCAATTTTTACCAGGGTTATTTTGAAATTTCCTTATTTTTTTCCTCGTTTATTCCTAATTTTTCTTTTTGCTGAAGTTGACTGCGGAATCACACGAATCGTCAGTATCAGAGGGGGTTCTTTCCTTCCACATTTTCACTTCCGAAAATGACTCGTAATCATCTAGTTGGTTATTTAAATTGGACGTATTTATGCTAAAAAGACTACGTGCAAGCGGGAAAATGGGGTGTGCTCGTTTGAGCTCCAGAAGAAACAATGTAAAAGTGGATACAGTTCCTTTTGAGAAAATGGAAAAGCGGGATTTGACATTAAATCGCAAAAGGAACTGAACGCTGACTCGTGAGCCGTGGGCATACGACAAGAGTATTGTGGACAGGGCTCATGAGTTAAAGCGCCCCGACGACGGAGCTCGTCACCGTTTTGCGTTTCGATCGTCACCGCTGACGTCACTGGCGCTTTAAACCCCCATTCATTCTTATGGCCCGCAACTAACGAGCACGCCCCATTCTTTCCACTTGCACACAGTTCCATTTAGCATAAATACGTTCAATTGCGGTTCTATAGACACTTCCTTTGTATTTCCCTTATTATTAATTTCTGCAGGTACGAAAAAACAAAAAGTAACACATGACAGAGTGTCTAAGAAAACAGACTGACCAGAAATCAGTACTTCTGCGGTACTTTTTTAGTGCATTCCCAAGGAATTCAGTACCTCCTCAACAGAAAAATTCAGTACTTTTTCAGTACCTCCAATTAACGCAATTCAAAAAAATTCAATTTCTCGCTCAAATTACGACAAAAATGACAAAAAAGGGGAAAAATTCCGGACCTTTTTTTCGGAATTTCCGCACTATTTCAGTACATCCGGACCGCCCTTAAAAAATGAGTACTATTTCCGGACTTGTAGACACCCTGCATGAAGTCCTTAGGATTGCGATATATTTGAACCGGGTGGAAAATTCTGTTTTCCGTCTCTGCTTCCGTGACCGGGAGATGCAAAGCAGGTGAAGTGCCGTAGTGTTTTACTGTGATAAGAACTGAGTCGCTCCCATGATCTTTAAGTAAAATATATTCGCGAAAAAGTTACTTACATAATAAATTCACGAGCCCCCCACGCGGGACTGTCACCCGCGCTCAGTTAATAAATTTTTGCCCATACGGCCCTCCGTATTAGAGACTCTGAGAGGCCCCGACGCACAATGGATCGAGTCAATAGAAGAGGTCGGACAAAGTTTATAAACTTTAAACGCTTGTAACCCCGTTTATACAAAACTTTGGGGTTCTGAAAGTGGTTCCAATGGTTTTCTCGTGAAATTTTCCTACAGAAGCACCCCTTGAACTTTAAAATGTGACGAAATTAACATCAAAATTTGCATTTTTTGTCAAAAATTTCATGTCCGACCTCTCTAATTGACTCGATCCACTGTGCGACGGGAGAAATTTGAGGCAACAAAAAGCTGAATCGGTCTATGCTAAACCGAGGATACTCATTATACAATGAGCCATGGAATACAAGTGTTCTTACGGACCTCAAAGCTCATCAGAAAATAGATTTGCAAGGTTTTATCATCTACCAATCCCGATAGAGAACAGGGGAGCGAGCAAAAAGTCACTTCACTTCCTTTGCATTAAATACCTTTCCTGGAACTATTAAGAGTAATTTGTTAAGTTGAGACCCATTTTATTCGTGCTCATTTCCATAATTTTGTCGTTTGTTACGATTCGGGCCGCAATGACTCGAAGGGACCCGGTATCTCTTTCCTCTTTTAAATTACCCTAATCAATTTCACATGAGCAATTTGAGCGCTTAATGTGTATGAGAGCATCATTCGGAACAAGTAAAGGAACATTGAATCAGCGAGGCAGATAAGTTATTCTGCACCTACTGACTGTCAGTTTTCCATGCTATTTATGTCACATTTTAGTGTTGATTTTTGAGGAAATTTTCGATTTACGTCTAATACGTCAACACCTCAAATGGATTTCGACTTGAAGGAGGGAATGTTATTTATATGTTTGATAAGGTGATTGAGAAAGGGAGAAAACTTATTGAGAACCGCGCGGGAATCGATCGACGGCACAATAATCGGTTGTGTGGATATAATCGGCAAAAAGATTCGCCTTTATGTGAGAGGGTAGGCAAAAGCGGGCTCCTGAACGTTAAAATAGTTGTATCAAAACGCCTACTTCTGTTTAGATGGTTGTTTGTAAGTTGTAATGATATATTACAAGGGTTAGGTAAGAGAACAACTAAACAAATGTAAGATACGTTCTGCAGTGGTTATGCCGATGACTTCAGGAAGAAAATAATCAGAGGTAACTGTCGCCTACTGATCGAACTTGCAATCCTTTTATTCCTCGCCTGAGCTTGTCGGCTTTTCGTCATCATCGGAGCGTTTAAAAAACACTTATCGCCAATCAAAATAACATCCTCCTATGAATATAGAGGAAAAGGAAAATGTTTTTGGAACGGCACTCATATTCGGCAAGAGCATCAAGTTAGGATGTTATCTGTTTGAAGGTAGATCTGCGCTCGAAGCCGAGGAGTTGCACTTTGATGATATCAGTAAAACTGATAGCGGATGGTTTGGGACGGAACGCGGAATGTACATACATGAACTCTGACTTCAGTAGCCGAAAAGATGGAGCCGAGAGTGTCCGTTATGACAAGTGAGAAGGGGAAATTTATTATTGTGCGGGACGGTTTTAAATTTTATAGAAAGGCTGTATTAAAAACTGGTACAGAAAAGTGGGCGTGTATTAAAAAAGACTGTCGTGCTCAATTTTTTACAAGCGAACAAATATCAGAAGGATCTGTGCCAGAAATTTTGGACTTTAAAGGAACGCATGATCATGAAAAAGTGAACGAAAAAAAGCTGCAAAGAGGGAAAATTTCGGCGCAAGTTAAACGAAAAGCAGTGGAAAACGCGTGCGAGCGGCCACCCTAATATATCAGACTTAAAGAAACAAAAAAAACCAAAAAAAGGAGAAAGAAGAAAAAGCAAAAAAATAAAGTGGTAGCGAGCAGGACGATGAGATTACACTGACAATGAGTCAGACGATGTCATTTCATTTAACCGTTAGAGGAGAAAAAATACAAATTATGACTTAAAATTTGATCTCACTTTTTTCTCCCCCCTCACCTATCATTCTCATCTCTATTTCGTATGCATTTCAAGCCATTCAGTTGATTTTTGTATCCTTAAAAAATAAAAAGTGGGCAAAACTTCTGATAATTCGCAATCGAGATGCGTGATTTCCAATTGGCCTATTTTTTTAAAGTAAGCAAATCAAATTTCACTAAATTATCTACCGCGTTTCCAACGAGGAATTCAAGCTCCTTAGATAGAGAGGTCAGTTGTGATTAAAATGCAACGAAAAGATCAAAAATTATCTAGCTTATATTTTCATTAGGCACGTCAAACTTATTATAATTCCAACGAATATAACAGTAAAAAAATAAATTCTTAATAAAAAATCTCTAAACACGATACTAATAATGAAAATATGAAAAAATGGCGGAAAAAACGAAACAAAACAAAATTATGGTATTTCAATTAAATGACATACATCGAGAGATAGGCTAAGGGCTTTTGCTCAGTTCCCATTGAAGGTGATAGGGACAATCACATTTGAGTTATTGAGTGACTAATTCATATTGAAAAAAAATACACAAAACCGGGACGAGAAAACTGACAAACTATTGACACAGAAAATTGGCTGGTATGCGAGAGACTTCTACCGTCACCATGCAGCATGCTGTGATACAAAAATGATGATGGGGAAATCATTAAATAAGGATAAAGAATGATACAAAAATTTAGAGGAGGTCAAATAAGTCTCATAAGGGTCTTGATTTTCGTTACATACTTCAGTGTTCACCAAAGAGGAAGAACATATGCACGAAAATACACAGAGTACAGGAAAAAAAATGCCAATAACAAATATATAGTGTTAACATAGAAAGCGCAGCTGCGGAGTGTCGACTCATTTATAAAATCCTTTAGAGGAACAACTGTCACTCATGGCTTCGGCAATAAACAAAATTCGTAAGCAATTACAGAGTATGGGAATTGGAAGAAAAAAACGATCAGTGAAGATTTTTCAAGTTGGCAACATTGTTTTTCCCTCATTTAAACCCATTAAAAATATCGATTTTAGGTGAGACAAGCTGCCTCCCCGAGAATCGATTGTTTAACATACATTTAAGTGGAGGAAAACAGAGTTGCCAACTTCTCAGAATCGCCAAAGCAAACAATGAATTGAGAATATAGAAAATGGCAAACGGGGGCCTTACAGACAGGCATTACAATAGTTTTTCAATTTGGAAACGAAAAAGTATATCGTAATAATAAAGTGTCAGTTAAGATCTTACTAAAATATCTACCAAGGTAGGTGTTGTAATAAAGTACGAGCAAAGAGGTAGATACGAGTTCAAAAATACTGAGAATTACACAAAATTTGAGAATTATAAAATATTTCAGACGCATGAACATACTGTTCGCTCATGTGAAAAAGGCAAATAAAAAATGAAAATGATAGACGAGTCATTAAAATATAAATTCAAGTAAAAATTATAAAATTAGCGGGCAAGATATGACGCACTTAAGCAGAAAATACTGTGGATTACACAAATTTTGAGAATGATAAAATGTTTCAGGCACACGGGCATACTATTCACGTAAAAAAAATGAAAAATGGAGGAGTCCGATTAAAATTGAAAGAAAAATCAAAGAGAGAGGAATGATAAAATAGAAAAAATGTAAACGAAAAGTTTAGTTGGGTCCTTAGAAAGAAATGAGAGAATATATCGGAAAAATTGAACAAAAATCCATACATATTTTGATAAGTGGACTGCATTCCACAAAAAAAGGAGCCACAAGCATAAGGATTTGTATAAGGATGTGTTTCTTTTTACTGAATGCGCTTGAATCGTCGAGATACTAAAAAAATCAGCTTCCAAGGCTTTGCTCACTGATAAATTCAATCGCATTATCCTAAATCAAAAACGAGGAACTTACTGAATCACAGAAGAAATAATATCCGATTAACTTGAAGTACTGTAATGCAACGTGTGATGCTATGGCACGTGATCTTCAAATTTGATGATTCAGGGTTCTTCCTGATTTTTCTAGCATGCGACATTACTTGCCGCAGGACAATTTGTGAAGTTTCCAATCTGCTTTTTGGCAATCTGTGGAACAGTACTTGACAGCCTTGCACCTGGAACAAGTTAACAAGCTGTTCTGCTTTTCTTCGTCATTTTTCCTTTTATTACATCCACACGATTGACAAATGTCAATCGTGCCCATACTTTTGACGATGCTGCTGATTCCCGCCAAAAAATCATCCTCCACATATGGAACTGAGAAGACTGGCGCGATGGCGGCGCGCGTGGCATATCGCTTAAGCACATGATTCAACTCGGGGTATTTTTCTTTCAGTTTACTGAGAAAACCTTCGGCCGGAAATTTTCCGACACCACAAGTGCAGATAGGTGATACGTTGCTTTGAATCAGCGCAGCAGCCAAAGGAATCTCACCTTTCTTTACGTACTCACAATTAGGTCCGTGCGTCCATGTGGTGTTCGTGCGGCACCTCTCGGTGAAAGCAGGCAAAAGGGCTTTCCACGCACGGTTCTCTGCTTCGCCGACATCTATCGCGCACGTAGTAGGAGTAATCTTCATCAAGAATATTGCTAAAAGATTATCGTTATACATGATATGATTGCGAGGGAGTACGGCGCAATCTAATACGACTGAGTGGTTTACTAAGTCCAGGCGAAGGCAAGATGGGATGATTATAGTTTCCGCAGGAGAATCCTTCTTCTTCAGTCCAAAAATGTTTACTTTCTTACCTTGCAAGCCTGTAAATTTGGCAAGAATAAAGTATAGGCTACGCTTAAACTCAGTCCGCGTGTCGCTTGCTCCTGCGGATCGCTCTCGCCTGAAAAGCATAGGCAATAAATGATGATTTAACCACTCCAATTTTCGAGTGTTCGTTATATCAATTTGTGGCATGGCATCCATATCAATATAAGTAGCGATCCATGATGTTGGTAGGGTTACGTCCGATGTTCCGTTTGTTAGAGAGGTTGGAAACATAAAAGACGCGACGTCTTCCTCCAAAGGGTCTAAAAGAGGACTCTCAACCTCAATAAAAGACGATGTCCGGCCAAATCTAACCTTGTAATTGTTGCTAGAGACGGACACGGGACAGGGAAATCTAAACTCAAACTTAAAAGAGTTTGCTACAGTAACGATTGCCAGTAGTGGTGACTTGAATTCGATTTTGACGGCAGAAGATTTCACGGCCAAAACCTTGGCTGCGTCGCTTTGTAGGTCTATTCGCTTGACCAACGTTTTTACTCTTGAGCTATCGTCAGAAAAACGGAGCGTCACCAAATCAGATGCTGTTGTACGTGATAAATTCAAAGCCAGGTATGAGGGGAGCGCAGACATACCTGGAAGAAACTGAGTAATGGACACATCATTGCTTGTGATTTCTTTGCGAACCAGGCAAAGATCAGCAGATCCCAGTTCATCCATAAAGTTAGCGATATTCGTATGTGTTCTCTGTAACTGACATCGTACCACGGGGACGGAATGTTTTGCTTTGAGCAGCAACTTTGTTGGTACAAAAAATGATGCAAACATGTCCGACGTTCCCGATTGCTGACGACTATCCTCAAGAAAGCAAGGATTAGAACTATTCTTGTCGCTTCTCTCGGACCATTCACCAAACGCTACATGAATCGAGGAAAAGTAACTTTCCCATTGGGATCCTCTCGGATCTTTACCGGTGATACTACACACAATGATTGGACAGCATCTCTGACTCATGATGACTTTGAGATTTTCTCTAGGTACTCGGAGAGTGACGCAGAGGGTATCTGGCGACTTTTCATTTAGGTTAAGAGCGCGAGCAATGAGATCATTGCTTAAATCTTCGGGTTCAAGCTTTAGTGCTCCGCTGCGGTAGACTCCAAAAGATCGCATGTGCAGGAGTAGTTCATCTGATGCATTAAATGATCCAAACGGGTCGACTCTACTCCTACAGACTTCATCGCAAATCAGTTTTGCGCACGTATCCCAATCAGTAGAAACGTTGGATTTCACGATGCTCAACAGAAATGCAAAACTACCTCGATTATAGCGTGGATTGGCGCTGTTCGTCAGGAATTTACCCAACATTGTGTTGGCTTCAAAAAACGCCTCCATGGGCCTTTCGTACCTGAAAATTTCATAATGAATATCAATGAAGAATTTGGCGAGCGTTTCAGCTTCGGCGTGCATGTGGGCAGCTTCGTTTGGTTCACTATTGATTCGCTTCCAGCGGAAGCGAGATCTTTCCTGAGATACTCCTCTACCGGTCTTCATTTGAAGACATTTTATATTTAATGAGTCCTCCTCGACACAATTTGTTGCATTTGTGAACATGTCAGGACATACAAGTCCAAGTAGTAATGCCACGGTGCGTGCATCACAACCCATCGATTCCGTGAAGCGGTCTTTGACGTTCGAATAATGCTGCACCAGCATCTCTGTGTAAAGACTACTGGATGGACGTTTCTTCAGCAAAACTGATCCGAGAGTTAGCAAATTCAATGGGCCCAGGGGATCGCCTAGATTCGATGTATCGATACAGTCAAATTTGGTCGGCGAACTTTTATCACATTCGCTGGCCAAAGTGAAACAGAAATGAACAGCATCGCCGCAGAAGATTCGAATTAATAAATTTTTTCCTGCCACCCTTCTGAATGCTGAGGCCCAGTTTGAGAAAAGGCACTTGGCACTTGCAACGAGACGGTCCTTTGACGACAGACCATTTTTTTTTATTGAGAGGGGGCACGTTTTCTCGATCGGAGTATTCGCAATACTTAGAGGGAATCCTGAAAGAGGCGAGATTCCAAAGTGTAACGTTAGCGCTGAGTTTGGGGAGTAGAAAAATGTCGGGTTTAGGTGAATCCTTTTCGAGGCTGGTCCAGAACGTAGCGGTAACGTACCGTGCGCCCACCAATGAACAGCGATTTCCGACAAGTCTTGAGGGGCTTGTTCATATGCGGCAGGAAGTGTACCACGAAAATAATTTAAATTTATACCTCCTTTTAACATTTCAGTCCTGAAGGATGTGGCTCTGGCGTGGGCGTTTTTCAACTGGCGCAGTCTCTCTTCATTGCTGGCGGGGGTGAGACCTCGAGAAGAAAAATTGGACCAGTAGCTCTTGACGCGAGAAAGAGAAATTTCGTCACAAAAACGGATAGTTGATCCATAGACTGAATTATGCCATTCATCTATAGATTTTGAATGCTGCAGTAGTTTCTCGATCTGAGTTTCGAGGAGTTCTACGGAATCATCGTCTAAAGACCAGTGGTAGTAAATGTTCCAAATACGGTCGACATTACGATTTAGTTTGTCGTCAATGAGCAAAGAATAAAGTAGAACATTCCGAGCCTGGATTCCTGGTTCGACATCGCAGCATGTTACGTCCATTCGTCGGGCATTGTCAACAAAACAGGAGAACAAAATATTTCTAGCGTCACCGCATCCCAACAAGAGGATGTCAGCATCTTGTTCTGGGGGTAAGTCTTGTGCTAAAGACACAGGTGGAGTGTTGCCAAGGGGATAGTAGCACACATAAGTCTCAAAAGCCGTATTGGTGATCATGATGGATTCCTACCTCTTTAACACAAGGAAGAACGAGAAAGGGATCGCTCCTAGTCGATAAGAAGCGTCGTCCAGAGGGTATGGAGAGGAGAAATGGAGAAGGGACCACTGTGGTGTGTCGATACTTCTTCTTGCGAGGTCCGAGCGTATTCCGTAACAGCTCTATCTGAAACATATTAAAGTATTGCTGTATTACATGAATTGACAGAGAAAAAGGTAAGCAGAATAGTTTAAACCGAGCTGCTGGCTGATTGTTAAAATTGATAGACAGAGCCATAGACAAAGAAGACGAACGGAAAATGCAGCGATCCTTTTGGTTGAAAAGGTTTGTTGTTATAGACTGAGGTACAGAACATGATCGATTAACTAAAGGCTCTCGTTTTTTTTTTTTTTTTTTTTTTTTTTTTTTTTTTTTTTTTTGAGGGAGGGATAACAAATCAATATCATTCCTTGAAATTTTCACAGAGTTTTCTTTGCACAGAGCAGAAAAATCACAGAGGGTTTCAAGAGTGACGTTGACAGCTGCTAGATGATACCACTATGGAACATACAAATAATGGAGAATTTGCATGCAAAGGACTACGTGCAAAACGGGCCATTTGGGGCTCGGGGTGGATACCTTTGAGACTTGCCCTATTCATTAACCTAACAATGCCCCATCTTTTCCCAAAGTTTCAAGCCCCCCAAAAATTTTGGGGAGACGCGGCGGGGGGTCAAAGTTAAAAACCAGCAAAATTTTCGCGAATTTATTACTCGAAAACCAAGAAGTTTTGGAAAATGCGGTTTAAACGAGCGTATTCAGCGTGACGAGAGCTTTCAGAAAATGTATAACATCATAGGGTTTTGTCAACTTCAGCTCGAATTATCACCTCCGAAGCGCCGGAACGCTCAAAAAAGACCCCTTATTTTTTCACGTTTGGGCTGATTTAAAAAAAAGCCATTTTTTTATTTTCGTGAAAAACTGATATATTGTTCCTGACTTTCTGTAGCCCCTCTAGCTCTTTACCGCATGCTGGGGAAATGTTTTGGTCGCGAGTTATGGGAGCGGAAAGGAGCGAAGGTCGGGAAAATCGGCTATTTTAAACTGCGCGCGGTGACGGATTAGGAGACATGTGGCAACAATGCGAGGTCGGCAGAGGAGTGTGATTCGGCGAACTGAGTGGGAGGGGACGTTTTCCCTCCGATCAACGCCGCGCGCGCAGTTTAAAATAGCCGATTTTCCCGACCTTCGCTCCTTTCCGCTCTCATAACTCGCAACCAAAACATTTCCCCAGCATGCGGTAAAGAGCTAGAGGGGCTACAGAAAGTCAGGAACAATATATCAGTTTTTCACGAAAATAAGAAAATGGCTTTTTTTTAAATCAGCCCAAACGTGAAAAAATAAGGGGTCTTTTTTGAGCGTTCCGGCGCTTCGGAAGTGATAATTCGAGCTGAAGTTGACAAAACCCTATGATGTTATACATTTTCTGAAAGCTCTCGTCACGCTGAATACGCTCGTTTAAACCGCATTTTCCAAAACTTCTTGGTTTTCGAGTAATAAATTCGCGAAAATTTTGCTGGTTTTTAACTTTGACCCCCCGCCGCGTCTCCCCAAAATTTTTGGGGGGCTTGAAACTTTGGGAAAAGATGGGGCATTGTTAGGTTAATGAATAGGGCAAGTCTCAAAGGTATCCGCCCCGAGCCCCAAATGGCCCGTTTTGCACGTAGTCCTTTTGTATTGCTTCATCTGAAAGTGCTTAAAGGGCTGATTTCACAGTATTTTTTATAATTTTTTCTGATATGGGAAATAGTATAAAAATAGATTTGAAATTAAGAAAATGCACCGTCTAATGACGTCATCTGGGGGCATTTCCCATTTAAACACATGTACTTTAGCAAATTAGATCATTTTGTCATATCTCTCCAATAATTGTTCAATTCATGAACGAATGGTATCCTCGTGTTCAGTTGACTCAGTAGCTTCCCCTTAAACACGCATTTCATCAAATTTTAGACACTTGCAAATTGTCTATTATGAATCGTTGTGCTTAAAAGTCTCACATTTTTAATAGATGTTAAAAAGGAGGCCCCGTTGGAATATTATAATAATATATTTTGCAGAGTTCTTCATTCCCATTCAACATTAAGAAAAAGTAAAAGTAGGAGGAAGAAACCCTACATATTTGGCCTTTACGTACTACACAATGAAATCTGTTCAGATTAGTAAATGGTACGTATTAGGATCCTTGCACTCCGTAGAGCCGTACAGTGCTAGATACATCTAAAGCGACTCCGCTGTCCCCACTGTTGCATGCGCAGGAATTGAAGGCGGTTTTGGCTGGGAGCATTTGCTAACAATAAAGATCGAGACAGCGAGACGCGAAGGGCAAAATGGTGGGCCCGCGGATGGGGAAGAAAGTACTACTGCAAACCAGGGATTGCTTAATGTTAATTTTTGAGGGGAGGTATGTGTGTTTTTCCTTAAAATTTTCAGATACTGTAGAATGAATTTCGAAGAGAATTCTGCGAAAAATAGGAAGAATAATATCCACAAGATTTCTGGAAAACTCGCATTTTATCGAAGGAAATTTGGCAACGCGTGAAGGCTCATACGGCGTTTTTCCGACTAATCTGTGGTTTTTCCTTAGCACGGCAGTATTGAAGGCATAATTTCCTCATTTTTTCCTCTCACTTTGTCTCGAGGACCTATGTAGCAAACCACTATTCTGATTCTGACCAGAGTTGTTTTTGACATTACTGGCACAGCACTTTAATAATACCAGTGGCAGAGTACTCTGAAATGAATTAGTGCCTGGTATGATGGACAGACTAGAGTTAATTTACAGCAAGACCCCCCCCCCCCCCCATTTTAGTATAGAGTATTTTCAAGATCTGATAAACCACGCGGATATTGAATAATAATGGCACCTCACTATAAATGAATCGACCAGAAAGTTGAGGCCTAAATTTTTCCGGCACTCATTTCGGCGACATTGCGACATTTTCTTTTATTTTCGTAACAGTAAGAACCCAAAATTCGTCACAAATAATTTTGACGCATCAAAACTGCTTCCAAAGACCCCTTTCGTCGGAACGAGTTTTGATTGGTTAAACCCAGAAGTAACTGCAGGACCTTCACCGTTGGAACTAGTTTTAACTTTATTTTCCCGAGAAATGGTTTTGACTGATTATTATGAATTAGAACTAGAACTGTCTAGTGAAAAGTGGGTAGTCGTAATCATCATCAGAGGAAACCAATTTTGACAAAGGGAACAGGGCCGGATTAAGGTGGTGGCCACATGGGCCGCGGCCCATGGCGGCAAATCTAGGGGCCGGCAAATTTTGCATTTTTTTTTAAATGTAGGTATAGAAAAAATCGGATTTAGAAAAAAAAAATTACAAACGAGAAAAGGCTACAAAATCTCTCATTTCCTGGGAGTATAGTAATTTCTAATTTTGTCGTCTTTCAGTGATACAAGAGACATCACCATTAATTAGTCGAGTTAAGAGAGAAACCATACACACAATTTGGCCTGGACTTAGAAAGAAATGATGACGAGGACTTGAGATGAAAAGAAGAAGCCCTCTGCGCGGTAAACGGCATGTAACACATATTAGCGCCTACAAGACTGCACGAATACTTCACGCATTGCATCAAACACTGTGCGGTCATTGCGGGTAGCGTGAAACGGATAGCGCCTACAAGAATGCATGAATACTTCACGCATTGCGCCAAACACAGTGCGATCAGCGTGAAAGGCAGAGCGCCTACAAGACTGCGTGAATACTTCACGCATTGCGCGAAACACGGTGCGGTCTGCGCGGTGCGGCGGCGGAAGTTAAAATCATTAAACCAAATTTTGTGTTTGTTCTTTCATAATTTTTTCGTTCATTTCTTATGAATGGAAGGCCTTGTCGATTGGAGATAAGTTCACAAAACTTGACTTTCGCGCAAAGTTCCGTGACTTTTTGCTAATAGTGTTGACAGGGCTTTCCCAAAAAATGGGTTCACGAGTAAACGCGTCTTATGCACCCCTCCCCCGCTGGCACGTTTACTTGATGGTTTTTATTGATGTTTCAAAACGAATGAGAAGGGGGCGGCAAAATACAGGCGGCCCATGGGCGGCAAGTAGGAAAATCCGGCCCTGAAGGGGAAAGTAGAATTGCGTGTGTGATGATGAAGATACTGTTTTGTCATCTTATTTTCTTGCAGGAGCAACGGTTTGAATCCCAGCGGCCCGATTATTGAAACTTTGTCAGCCCGACACGACAAAGACATAGCCCTGTCTCAACCATACAATACATCGCAATTCGATGTCTTAACGGGCTGCTTTTAATTTCAATAATCGGCCCGCTGGTCTTTTTACAGTTGCATCTGACAAATCCCTTTTCGGATCCCGTCGATGTGTGCTGATTCAAACACACGAAACATTTCTTGAACTGGACTGTAATATTTAGGGGACTCTTCACAGTTGAAAAGTTTTTTTTTTTTTTTTTTTTTAATTGCCAACAGTTAAAATATTAAACCTTTTGATCTGACTGTGTTGAGCAGCGGTTTTTTAGTTAATGATGTAACCACTTCGGCCTCCTGAAATAGACTTATATTCAGTTGTTGATATATTTTAACCACACATACTTTATGTTCTTTATTAATGAAGCCTTAAAACTATAAATTTAAAAACCTCACTTTTTTATGCACTATTACGCGATATAACTCGATTAAACGAAGCGCTACACTGACTTAGATACTGCCTGACACTGATCCCCAAACTTGCGAATTCAGTTCAATAGTCACTTGGTTCGACAATATTCGATCCGTCTCATATGTCAAGATATAGAATGTAAACAGACAAGGAGAACAATAATGCGGTCAGCCGGAACGTCAATTTTAATCAGTTGATGACTCTCGTCCGTATCAGACCGCTCAGTGATGAATTTTCAGGACGAACTTCATTTCAGTCAAAATTAGTTTCAACTGCTCCGTTAAAATTAAGGGTTAATTCTGGCTTTAACTAGTCTAAACCAGTTCCGACTAAAGGGATTTGAGGAAACTAGTTTTGGCAAATTTAGGGTTCTGACTGTGGCACATCCTTAAGGAATGCTTGATGTCAAAAGTAGCTAATCGGTAATAATCCCTTAGTTACGTATTTAAACTAATGATGGGAACTGGCAAGAGACTATCGTCATTCGGAAAATCTGAACACTGTTTCTACTCAGAGTCTATTTTGTATCATGATTATTTCTCGAATTCATATATTCCATCTTATCTGAAGTCAGTAAGACTATCAGAACTCCATCTTTCACTCTACTCTATTCTTTACTTACGTATTAGGTTACGTACATTCTGTCTTTTTCCTGATAAGATTTACAGCCTCCTTTACTTTTTGTCATTCTGCCCTCATATCAATTTCTTTAAACTCCCTGAGCATTTTTATTGCTCGTCGTGGAAGACAAAAATTTTGATTGTCAACCTTGACGGCAGTTTTGAATTTATTAACGGTTTTTCTATGTCAACTGGTTGTACCTTGTAGCCAAACATTGTGCTTCGTTGAAAGTAAAGTCTTAAAAAAAATAATATATTTATATATTTTCCACTCGATCAATTAGCGTGCATTCGCGCAATGAGGTTTTGGAAACGCACAAGCAACATTAGATACGAACTGTGCGGATCATATACCTGAGCGCTGATGTAAATGTGAGTCTAATTGAATTCAAGTATCCGTATGAACCATTAAACGAAAATTATTATGACTCACAAAATTAAAAAAGACCAAAAACAAAACAAAACAAACAAGAAAAATCTGTAGCTCAGCTTACGCATCAAAAAGAAACAAAAGAAACAAACAAACAAAAACAAAAAGAAGGAGAAAAAAAGTAAAAGGAAATGATGGAGATCAACCAAACAAATTTAAACTGAAAAATTGATTATAACATAAATACTTTATACTTACGAATATACGTTTTAAAATAAAGCTCATACTACAAGAAAGCATGTTCTCCTTTATTTTGTAGACATGCAATTTTACCTACTTGAAGGTTGAAATAGTTGTATCACGCGTTTCGCGCCATCCAGTGTTTCTACTCTGCGTTAAAGTCTCTACGTCATAGGAAAAGAGACCATGATCCCTTCGTTTTAAGAGTATGTAATTTTCATAAGATTTGCGTACTTCATAGTTCCTTTTGATTTATTTTACTTGAAGCAATGTATTTTAGCATGAGTATGCCCAATTATTACTAACATCGAGCCACCACTGTAAGTGAATGGGCTTCTTTACTCGGGTATCTATTGGTGCTGCTTCCACTAAATTTACAAAATTGAATTTATGGGTTGAATTTAGGAGAAAACCCGAGGCCATTCTTGGATTCAGCGCTAATAGTTACATAGGAAGCATTTTATCAAACGCCTCCTGATTTTCCGGCGCAGATTTATGTATTCAAAATTTCCTGCTTGCGCCACCATTGTATGAATTTCGTCACCTCGAAATCATTCGCGCTTCATTCCTAAATTTGAACTCTGGCTGTACAGCTAATTGTTGTAGACGAGTGAGCTTCTTGAATCAATAAATACTGATATACTCAGGTTTCCAGTAAATACGCGTAAATAAATAGTTAAAAAAAAGTTTGCCTTTTTTATTTTAAAACGTATGATCAAAACACGATTCTGTAGGTAGCACGACTGACTCATTGCATGAAATATCCACAGAGAAAAAACAGAGTTTTCAGGAGAGAAGGTGTCCGAAGAAATTCGGGAACGAGGAAAAAGGAAAATCAAATCAACCAAATAATGAGGGAATCGAAAAGGAATCGGAGAAAATGCGATCTTCGAAAACTGTCATGCAGAAAAACTAACCGTGCGGTCTGTGACCAAAACAAACAAAAGAATCCGTGATTAAACACAACCCTTGTCCAAACGTGCTGGATATTAGCAATGAATCAAAGCAATAAAATAAAAACGCCAACTAGCAACGGTGATTTAAACAGTCCACTTACTAGGAATAACAGGGTAAGCCTCGTAAAGCTAGAAGTATAATGTTACACCGGTGGAGGCGTGGCGTCCGTTGAGTCACCATTCCGTCAGAATAAATCCAAGTAAATTCTGATTACTAAAAACGCGATTAGTTGAGGAAAGAAAAAAAGTCCGTTACTCTTGAACAACTTGTTTAGTAATTTCCGATCATAAAGGCTCTGGACGAGGAGGACATACTGGAGATGTTGCAAGTGTGAGGAATTTGCGATTTGACTGTTGATTCTTATGTCAAAGTTCGCGGGAAACACGATGGTGCCACTGGTTTTCTCTGAAATCAACTCACAAGCTCAAAAAAAGCTTTCAAGTTGAGGCCAAAATGGAAGGGATATCCTGCGCTATCCTGAGAGCGTCCACCTCTACGTCAAGGCAAACTCTCCATGCAAAGATAGGGAGCAAATACATCGACAGGGCTGCCACTTTATTTGGGGACTATAAGACTGAAAACACGGCATCCCTGCTAAATGTATTCGCACCCTATCTTTGGCATGGAGAGTTTGTCTTGATGTAGACGTGGACTCTCAGGATAGCGTGGGATATCCCCTCCATTCTGGCCTCAACTTGAGAGCTTTTTCTGAGCTTGGGAGATGATTTCAGATACAACCAGTGGCACCATCGTGTTGCTCGCGAACTTTTACATAAGAATCAACAGTCAAATCGCAAATTCCTCACACATATGCAACATCTCCATTTCGATGCATCTACCAAGACACCAAGAGTATATTTGCGAATCAGCGGCGTGGCGTGCTTTGCAATATATCGCTTGATCTGCATTTTAACCCTATGAAAAAGGAGCAATAAACAGGGTGTTCGCAAACACGATTGAGTTAAGACCGCGTTTTGAATTTGATCTCACAGTACTTTCACTAAGAAAATCAGTTTAATTCGAGATTCTTTTGATTTGCTTTCATTTCTTTAGGGCTTAAGTTAAAAAAAAAAAAAAAAAAAAAAAAAAAAAAAAAACCACACACACACCCTCACACACATTTTAGAGATCAAGAGCTAATGAGATAAGCTGCTTATACTTCAGAATCGATGTGTCACTACCTATAAATCTCTTATTATGAGGACCAACTTTTCTAAGTGGAGAGCCAATTATTTTCATTAGACTACATTTTTCGGATCATAATTGATTCCTGACAACTGGATATCCTTGAAAAAGGTGCAAGTGCCCGTAAGGGCCCTGCTTGCCCCACAAGTGCCCACACGTGGCGATCAGTGGCGTGGCGTGAATTGCGATATATCGATTGTTGTGCCATTAAAACCCATGAAAAAAGATCGATTATCAGGGTGTTCGCAGCGAACACCTCAGTAATCGATTCTTTACCATAGCTTCAAATGGCGAGATATCGATAATCGATTATTCACGCCACACCACTGGTGGCGATTTTACTTGTAACTATGATTAACTTATTATTGGCAACTCAGTTTTGAAGATATACGTCAAGACTAGCATTAGTCCTCAAAGATAGATTTCTTCTTAGCTTTACGCAGAAATATGCGCACAAGGGTGGGTGTGTGTGCGCGCGCGCGCGCACAGCGGGGGGGGGGGGGGGATGCTGCACGCACGAGACTACTTCAAATTTCTCATGAACACGCCCAAAATATGCATTAAAAATTAGATGTGATCAGATGTATTCGAGTAAAAACAGAATGGGACCCAAACGACACATAACTTAAAAATTGAACCAAATGAGGATGTATATGTAACAAAAGCGGATGTCGAGTTTTCACATTGTAAGAAAATCGTGTTTGAAGTTTTCGAAGCTTTGCACTTTGCCGCCCGTAGAACTGAGAGGATTCTTATAAATATTTTCATAAAGAGCAACTCTTCCTGTAAAATACACGCGTTTTATGATTTAAATGTGAGTGATGAATTGAAGGAGTAACAGCGATTTGAAAAAAATGTGACATCCGCTATTTGTACTGAAAACATTTTTTTATGCATGAAACAAAGACTTCAAGAAGGGTAAGGCTGGTGAAACGATTGAAATGAACTAAAAGTAAGTCACTGCTGAGTCATTGAATAAGATTGAACAAAAAACTAAACCGTTGGTAACTTCTACAACAAAAATAAGGAACTCATGGCCAAATGAGTAAAAAAATCAATAATTGAGGACACCGCACCAAGACCAGCCGATAACTGGAAACCGCGTCTTGAGAAAAACGCATTTGAAGTTTTGTTTTTGGTGTACTGAGCAGACTTTTCTATGCAGGCACCCTGTTTTGGTATTTTTGGGTGACCTAACCCTTCTATTGAAGGATGCCGGGTAGATTTTGCGATACATTTTGGGTTTATACTATCATACATTTAATTTAAAAAAGCGGTTTATAGGCCATTATTACGCCCAACAGTCATTTTGGTGGCAATATGAAGTAAAAATCATTTTAATCACGCATGATTAACGCAAAATGAAAGAATATCGATAGTGAGTAAAGGAAGGGGTAACTAGCACCTTATAGGCCCTTAAGTTTATAGGCCCGTTTAGAGGTCGTACTTGCACCCATCGATCCAGAGGCCTGACTTAACTCGGAAAAAAAAAAGGTTTTTCGACCTCGAGCCGTTACCTATCTATATTCTATCGCTACCACAGCATAGTCCAGGGTACGTAGAATCCGAAAAGCAGATGGGCTTAATAACGACCTATACGCCTATATAGGCTGTTCTTGGTGCGGTGTCCTCAATTGTAATCTTCCGTCACATTCTTACGGCGCAATGATATAACTATTTGAACTCTCCGGAATGCGTGAGGTATTACGCCGCATTTGAAGGCGTTTTCAAAACAGCCAAGTTCCGATATCCGGATTATCATTTTGCAAAGTTCTTATTTTTATGTTTTATTTCCTACCATTTGTTTGTTTTCAATCCTCCTATAAAAACTATACTTATTTGCTGAATACACTTCTGGCTGGAGCGCATTTTAGCTATGCATTCACGACTACTAAAATGTCAAAGGAAATCGACAAGACTAGCGTGTATGAAGGCTGTTTCGATTGTAATCTGCTGTCGCATTTCTAAGGCGCAATGATACAACTATTTGAACTCTCCGGAATGCGTGAGGTATCACGCCGCATTTGAAGGCGTTTTTAAAACAGCCAAGTTCCGATACCCGGATTATCGTTTTGCATAGTTCATATTCTTTTGTTGTATTCCGTACCACTTGTTTATTTTCAATCCTCGTATAAAAACCACCCATTTGCTGAATACACTTCTGGCTGGAGCGCATTTTAGCTATGCATTCACGACTACTAAAATGTCAAAGGAAATCGACAAGACTAGCGTGTATGAAGGCTATTTCAATTGTAATCTTCCGTCACATTTCTAAGGCGCAATGCTACAACTATTTGAACATTTTAAGTCCTCAGATTCGTATTAAATTTATTATATAGAAATTGCAATCTATAAGTGCATGAGTAGAATCTTTGTGGATGTGGAAACACTATTTGTGATCTATTTCAAAGCCAGGAAGGACAGGAGGAAGTGAGAGCACTTATCTTTTTACTAAAATACCATACTTTTTTTTCGATATTTCGGTTTCTTTTTCCCTCTTTATAAATTGTGCAAATTCTAGCACTTATCAGTAAAACATGGAATATAATTGATATTCGCCCTTCTTTTTTTCATCTCTTTAATTATGTGTGTTATTTTAACAATACAACAATGATAAAGTTTTGAATAAAGGAGAAAATGGTGCATATGTAGAAAAGTATAAAAGTACTTTATTGACAAAAACGTATGAAATATACATGAAGAAAAGTTCGCGTAAAAAGCAGAATGATGAACAATTTTTCTTAAGAGTAGGTAGTGCGTTACTTTAGGCACTGAGTTCTATGATGGAACAATTTAAAAAAAGAAAAAATAATAAATGAGAGCTTTAAGGGTAAAATAAAAAGATGTTAGTTAAACAAGTAAAAATATACGGCTACAATTAAAACTGAAGGGGATAAAGGTAAAATACAAATGTGATTTATTCATTAGTGAAAATTTCAAAAAATCAAAGTGGGATATCTTCTTTTATAAGTGGATCTGGGTACTAAAAAAATATTTTTTCACACTGAGATTTTTACATATTGTACTTGCGTGCAAAAAATAAACGAGGAAAGGCATTTGAAATGGATAGTTACATAAAATTAATGTTTCTTGAGGCAACACAAAATTACGAAAATATCAATTTAATAAAAACATATAAAGTTGCATTCTTGCTGTGGCAGAAGAGAGGAGAAGAAAGATTCTCGAAGTAAAATGAAAACTTTTAGAGCTTCTGCTACCTCGCGCTCAATATCACTGACAAATATTAGTAGAACGCTTGGTCAATCGAGTGTGAATGAAGTAGGCTTTGATATCAAAGGTAAGAAAACGTACTAAATAATAACTTAGAACACCAATAACTCAGGAGTGCGAGGAGGGCACAACTATAGTCAAAAAATGAAACATATTAGGTTTCATTTGTACAAATAAAAGGAAAACTAGAGCTGAATTGAGGAAAAGAATCGCACTTTTGCAGTAAAATACATAATCACACACAAAATTGAGCTAGAAAGTAATATATGAAGGAGAACACTCCTTGAAGAGAAAAAATGAAGAGCATACATGCAAGAGAGGGCACTGATAAATTCCAACTAATTTCAATTAATAAACTTTTTGCGAGGAGCAAATGTAACATTCATGAAAGTTTCCGAACAATTTGAAAAAGCGGCGGGAAACTGAGGTTCCTATCGGATTTTTCATGAGTGGAAAAGACTGAAAGCTGTCTAGCGGTATGTGTTTCCCAGGAAATCTAGTAGCCAGGAATAAATTTCTGACAGTGTTTAATGAAAGTTTAGTTTATCTGCCTGGTTAACGCTATAATCTTGTACTAGACACTAAATTTCCTAGGAATAACTAGACTGTTCTCACCACTATTATTATTTTTTTCCATGTAGATGAAAGAAAAGTATAAA
Source organism: Bemisia tabaci (assembly GCF_918797505.1). Classification (NCBI taxonomy): domain Eukaryota; kingdom Metazoa; phylum Arthropoda; class Insecta; order Hemiptera; family Aleyrodidae; genus Bemisia; species Bemisia tabaci. Next base: position 44,198,604 of record NC_092799.1, on the reverse strand, counting down.
CTTTTCAGGCCCTTTTTTTTTCAACTGCTAACACGACTAAGAAAATAGACGACTATAAATGTGATGAGAATTTCTCGCCTCATCGCCAAAATCATCGGTTTAGTACAAGAAGAAATTTTCAGTTCTAGGGAATTCTCAATTACCTTTACAAACTGGTTTGTGTTTACTCCAGTCTGTCTTTTGACACTCTCTTGAACAGTACTTAACCGCCCTGCATTTCGAGCACTTTTTTAAAGTTTCTTCTGTTGGGCCTCCGGGAGAAATTTTCTTCTCACTTTTGCCGCAATTCTCACACTTCTCCTTCACCACTGGCTGATTAAACTCGGAGTTTCCGAAGAAATCGAACGTTTCCTCAACATAAGGCACAGCAAAAATAGGTCCGATAGCAGCACGAGTGGCATGAAGGTTTAATATGGTATCCAATTCCGATAATTTATTCTTCGATTCTTTTAGGTAATTTGCAGGAAAACATTTACCAATGCCGCAAGAGCAGATGGACGATTTTCCGACTTCGTCCAGACCTATAGGAAGCGGAATCTCGCCAACCTTGAGGTATTCGCAACGCGGGGTATGTTTCCACGTGTTGCTGGCGCGACAACGCTCAACCATCGCGGGTAACAAAACCTTCCAAGAAACATTCTGTTCGTCGCTTACATTTAAAATACGCAGAAGACCACTGCGGGAGAGCTGAGAAAGAAACTTCGACATTTCCTCTGTTCCTAACATCTCATGGGAAAGAGGGATTACAGCAGCATCGAGCACGACGGAGAGATTTGCTAGATCGAGACGAAGATTTGACGCAAAAATTAGAGTTTGGATGCCCAAGTTTTGGGTGGATAGCCCGAATATAGTCTGAACTTCAACATCGTCCAATCCTACAAAATGCACAAAAAGACCTAAGAGCAATTTCTTGAGACTGCTTCGAACATTGTAAGTGGCATCGGACTCGCGTAACTGTTTCTTGGGATGGGGAAGCATTCCGCTGAAGAAATAGATCATCCACGATATCGATTCCTTGTTACTTACATCTAACGGTGGCATGGCATCAAGGTTAATGCGCATTGCTGACCAAGGCATCGGGATTTTCAAGCCACTGGGGACTTTCGCGACAAAGAGAGGGAACATGAAGTTCGCCGCATCCGCTTCATCTGCATTTAAAAGGGGAGTTTCCACTTCAATGTAAGACGATTTTCGTGCGATCCTTACGCGGAACTTTGACATGGATACAGGAGCAGGGAATTTTAATTCAATATTAAGAGATTTGGCAATATTGGCAACAGCTAAGAATGGTGATTTGAAATTGACTTTCACCTCACTAGTTCGTAGGGCTAGCTTTGCTTTAGCTACCGAATCGTTCTGCAAGGAAACTCGCCTTGTCAGTGATTCTACTTTCAATCCATCGTCAGAGAGTCGTAATGTTGTAACATTTGAGTTCGATTTACTTTCCTTACTGTTAGTAACGAAGGCAAAATTTGGAAGGGAAGAAGTTCCGGGCATGTATCGGGTGATGAAAACATCTTTGCTCGTCATTTTTCTCGAGGCAAAGCAAAGGGTCGGACCAAGTTCTTCGCCAAGATCCAGTTGATTCCCTGCATGCAACAAAAACCCAACTTTCACGAGAGGCACCTTGCTTTTCGAATATAGAAGCATGAATGTGGGAACAAGTACTGAAACATACATATCCGAGGAGCCTGGGAGCTGCGCGGAATCTTCCTCGATGAATGGATACGAATTATTTTCTTCCCCCGCTTTGCACCATTTGCCGAACATAATCTGAACGGCAGAAAAGAAGTTCACCCAGTGTACGTGCCCTGGTTCACTGCCTTCGAAGTTTACGACGAGAGCGCGACACCCTAATTCTTCGAGGGATTTTTTCAAAATGGTTTTGTTCAGATCCATTCTTGACACCCGGATTGTGACACAAAGCTGGTCCGGCAGCCCTTCGTTCAAGGGTAGAATAGGTGCGAGTACGGCATCCTCGACATCTCTCGAAGATGGCTTGATGAAACGACCGTTGTCAACGCCGAAGAGATGCATATTGAGAATCAAATCTTGGGCCGAGTTGGTCATCAAAGACTCTGAAGGATGGGAGGAAAAAATCTTCCTATAAATACATTCGACACACAAGTCCCAATCTGAGATCACATTGCATTTCAAAGCAGTCAATAAGAAGGCAAAACTTGCACGATTATATCGAGCGAAAGTACCACTCATGATGACTTCTCTCCAAAAATTTGAGGTACCACGCTTTTTGAAAGACGACAACCATGTTATATCATCATATTTGAACATTTCATTGTGAACAGCAACCAAAAATTTGGCGAGCGCTTCGGCCTCCAGTTCTATGTGTCCGAACACGGAGTTGTTGGCATCTTGAAATCCTGCAGATCGCTTCCACCGAAGACGTGATCGTTTGTTGGTCACAAGTTCACCGGATCCTTTCCTCAGCTTCCCCATGACATAATCCTCTTCAACACTATTTGTGGCATTTGTGTATAAGTCAGGTAACACAAACCCGAGAAGCAAAGGCATGGTCCTCACATCTGCACAAAGCATGTTCGAAAATCGGCCCACGATGCTTGAATGATATTGAAGCAATGTTTCCGTGTAGAGACTACTCGATGCATGGTGCTTGAGTAAGATTGACCCGAGGGACATCAGATTCAGCGCCCCTAAAGTATCAGCGATATTCGACGTATCGATCACGTCGAAGTTCACAGGGGCAGGCTTGACTTTGCTGTCTTGGTCCACGTGAAGATTGATAATACTGCAATTGAAATTGGTGTGGAACCAATTATCTTTCTTCCCCGCGGCAACGCTCCGTTTGTGGCTGCACAAAGCGAAGCAAAAAGCAAGAGCATCACCTGTAAAAATACGAATGATTAGCTTGTTTGCTGCCGCTATTCTGAATGACAGAGCCCATACAGTGAAATGTCTTTTGGCACATTCGACAAGATGATCGATTGACGACAGACCTCTCTTCGGTAGATGGAAAGCAGATCCTTCGCTAATTGGAGCTTGGGCGGTGCTTAGAGGGAAACCAAGAAGGGGCGAGGTACCATAATGCAGGATCAATACTTCTGTTTGTGAGTAAAAGAAAGTAGGATTGAGGTGAACCATTTTTTGGGCGAGCTCCGCGCTCATAGGAACTGTTCCTTTGGCCCACCAATGGTTGTAAACCTCAGAGAAATCGAAACAGCAGTCGGTATTCAGCACAGGAAGAGTAGAGCGAAGTGGGGACGTCACATCAATGTTTCCTTTCATCCTTTGATTTCGATACGCTAGAGCTCTTTCTCTTGCTGCTTTAAGTTTACCCACTCGATGATTCTCCTCGGAAGGAGTGAGACTTTTCGACGAGAAATGCATCCAATAGTCACGAACACGAGACAAAGATGCTTCGTCACAAAAACGGATAGTTGATCCATAGACTGAGTTATGCCATTCATCTATGGATTTTGAATGCTGCAGTAGTTTCTCGATCTGAGTTTCGAGGAGTTCTACGGAATCATCGTCTAAAGACCAGTGGTAGTAAATGTTCCAAATACGGTCGACATTAAGATTTAGTTTGTCGTCAATGAGCAAGGAATAAAGTAGAACATTCCGAGCCTGGATTCCTGGTTCGATATCGCAGCATGTTACGTCCATTCGTCGGGCATTGTCAACAAAACACGAGAACAAAATATTTCTAGCGTCACCGCATCCCAACAAGAGGATGTCAGCATCTTGCTCTGGGGGTAAGTCTTGTGCTAAAGACACAGGTGGAGTGTTGCCAAGTGGATAATAAAACGATTTCGTGATGAGAACTGTACTACTGATCATTGTGGCAGTAAATTTTCAGGACTTAAAATGATCGAACCGTCGTGGTGCACTAAAAAATCGTCAATAAGTCTGCGAATGAGGGGTCTTGGTGCCTTAGGGATGACCGAAGCGAATCATTCAGAAATCCATTTTTCTGAAACAATTTTTAAAGAGGGGAGAAAAATTATACACATGATTGATGGCAATCAAAATCCGATTGAGGAAATAAGAGTGATTTTCAACTGTGTTGTTTTTGCATATAGAAAAAAAATAAATCATGTAAAACGAACCACTTTTCTTTAGTTCCAAAGCTTCTACTTTTTGGTTACAAAATTATGTACCTGAAACGATGATTTGACTTGGAAAAATAAGTATCTACCTAGACCGCGGTGTTTCAAAATCTTCGCTAAGAAAATTTTCATCGACTAATCATCGGAAAAAGAGGAAAATCGGGGAAGTTTCAGGAAATTACGTTGATTAGATTTCTGATTAATAAAATTCATGAAGATAGGAATTCAGCGACACTCAAACAACAGTTCATGGTTTCTTCTATTTCTAGGGCATGAGGACCGAATGATTTTTTACCTACAAACGCGATTTCCTCAAAATCACGAAAAAAAAACATACTACCACTTAAATTAAAGAGAGCGAAAACACACCAACTCGGTAACTCAAAAATGCTCAATTTTCATACAGGTCATTGACATTAGCGCATCTGTTCCAACTTGGACCTTTCAATTGTCCTTCAGTACTTGTCTCTCGGCACCAAAAATCTTTTCCTCCGCCTAACTTCTTCACCTACTCTGCAGTTTTGTGTATGTCTTAATTATTTTCTTTTTTTCGAGTTGGTTTGTTTTTGTTCTCACTGATTCGCTTGACATGCACTGGAATCGACAAATATTTCTTTGAACATTCTGGCACAATCTCCACCCTAACTACACATTCTAATGTACGAGTATTTCACTGCGAAATACTATGAACTACTTCTGCAGTCTATACAGAATGTAATCTCTCAAATATGCTTGGAGGATAACAGGACGTCTGCTCGTTTCTGTAAAATTATGCAATACCCGTAGCAACAAATCGCATGTTGAGAGGTTACCTTCCTCATTTGATCCCTAATGGAGTCGAAATCTTAAATTTTGAAAAAAAACTGCGCCCCACATTTTAAAATATAAATTGCACTATTCATGTGCGCATACTTGAGGTTCGCAGGCAGAGGGTCATGAAACAGAGGTTGGAAACCCTTGTGATCGCATGCAGTAGTATAAGACTTGAAACTTGGGTCATGGTCTAACTTTTCAAAAACCAACAAAAGATGAGACTAACGGTTATTTACGGTGAAGCAGTCTATGTTTTTCGCGGTTCGGAGTGTCATTAATATTTTGAATGATGATCCCGAATCAGAACGGCGTCTCATTGGCAGGAGAGAGCGGAACATCGCAAGTTCACACTTCGCGCCTTAAAGGGGGGTGCAAAATCGACAAAATTTCCCCCCTCATGGATGTTGACCAAATTTCAGTATGTCATTCCTCACTATGGGATACGCCTTTTCCCAAAATTTCACGGCCTGAAACGAATTTCTCTCCGCGTAGCAGCGTTGCCAAGTTGAAAACCGTCGAGTTCCATATCTTTTGAACGAAAAGAGATATTGAGATGCAGTTTGCGCTAAAATTCTCCAAAAATTGCGTTCTTTCGATATATGTACTCAATTTGATCGTTTAGGTAATTTAAGATTGCAATGATGCCATTTTTCACACTTTCTTAAGGGTCAATTTTTTTTCAACCCTAGTACATCATCAAATGCCGGATTCTCGATTCGAAAAAAAAACTGTTCATTGTATTATTCGTACTTTTCCATTTCTTTTGATATATTATAGCTCCCAGGGAAACGATTAGTAACGGAGATATGAGCAATCTAAGTTTACGCTCCGCGCGCGCCGACCGGAATCCGGGCGCCGCTCGCCGCTCTGAGTCGTCTGCACACTCCCTCTCTTAAGCTTCACGAGGTCATTCCTATGTATTTTTTTGCGTACTTTCCATTTCTGGCCTTTGAAAAGGGCTCCGATGAATTTTTAGGGGCCTCGCGGTCCATTGTTGCCATTTTTTGCTCGTATTTAGGGTTTTTTCCCTATTTTACTCACAATTCTACTGAAAAACTTAATTTAAACGGAAAACTGTGTGCGTTGAGGGAAAGAACGTAAAGAAGAAATAAAAATTCATGTAAAAATTTTTCCTTCGTTGCCAAATTTGCGAGAAAAATCGTACTAAAGAGCCAAATATTTGAAAAATTGGATAAATCCCCACGCCATGGTTTATGAAAGTGGGGCATAGCTTTCATATTGACGTACTTACGTAACAGATCTTACCTATCTATACAACATATTAAAAAAGCATAGTTGTATTTGGATTCCCACGATCTGAAAATTGTCCGGGATGTCACCTTTTGCGGTCTTTTCTTATGTGTAAGGTAGATCTTTTGAATGTTTTTCGACCTTTAGTCATCCTCCGTAGGGGTGTATCGTATGTATTTTTGCTGTAATTTTCATTTTTGAAAAGAACGTAAAAAAGTACATCATTAACGTTCGTAAGGACTTATTCTTACGTTGCCAAATTTTCAAGAAAAATCGTCCTAAAGTGCCAAAATTGGATTAATTATGACGAAGATGTCTCTAGGAAAGTGAATTATGACTTCGACTTAATTTTAGAATTATAATTTTAAGTATGACTTAATGCTACGGGCCACTTCCCCAAGATGAGAGGCAGAGAGGCTGCATGAGAAGAGAAGCCCACAATTGAGGAGCATTCCGGAAAAAGGGCACATACGCGTATGTGCCCTCTATCGGAGGTGACAGAAATGGATTCCTTGCATCCTAATGTACCAATGCCCCGAGTTTCAGCTTAATTGATCAATTTTTGGAGCTACGAGACCACGTTTTTTGAGGCTAAGAATAAGTCAGGGGTCACAGACGTATTTCATCTATTTGCTTCTGGGTACTTTCGCCGCGACGTTTAGGAGATAGTGCGCGGGCAGGCAGGGAGGTGATGGGTACTGATAAGGATCCCTCACTACAGATGCACCGCACTGATTCTGCTAATCAATGCAATAGCATCGGGTTGCAGGGATTGTAGGGATTCTCTACGCGTTGCACCAGTCACACGTGAATTTTTTTAATTATTAATGATTTATTTTTTATGGTCTCGTGTGAGATTGAATTTTTCGATTTTTTCGCGTGTTTCGCAGTCTTTTTCATTATGAATGATCGAAGATGATCCACCTGCGCGTTCTCAATCGAAATTATTATTTATTAGTCAATCGGAATTATTTACTCTTGTTTAGAAACTCGTTGAAGTCTCGAAAATTCAGCTTCAAAAGCCAAAACCTATGACCACTGGTCCATTTCCAGGAAAAGGGCACATAACGAATAATTTTAAAAAATTCTTCCCACAACACTGGAAGAAGTGTAAGTTTTACCAATGGCCGTTATTCATTCTGGAGTGTATGAACGTTGATATGAGTGCCCCAGTTCCGATGTATGTCATCATCAGTGGCCAGAAAGTAAGAATGAAAACTTCAAATGCGTTTTTCTCACAACACGTTTTTTCGGTATGTGCCCTTTTTCCGGAAAAGCTCTTCAATTCTGCATGAAAGTCATTATTCATTTCCTAAAACCTTCTACGTTCTACGACATATGGTTACGATACACCCCTACGGAGGATGACTAAAGGTCGAAAAACATTCAAAAGATCTACCTTACACATAAGAAAAGACCGCAAAAGGTGACATCCCGGACAATTTTCAGATCGTGGGAATCCAAATACAACTATGCTTTTTTAATATGTTGTATAGATAGGTAAGATCTGTTACGTAAGTACGTCAATATGAAAGCTATGCCCCACTTTCATAAACCATGGCGTGGGGATTTATCCAATTTTTCAAATATTTGGCTCTTTAGTACGATTTTTCTCGCAAATTTGGCAACGAAGGAAAAATTTTTACATGAATTTTTATTTCTTCTTTACGTTCTTTCCCTCAACGCACACAGTTTTCCGTTTAAATTAAGTTTTTCAGTAGAATTGTGAGTAAAATAGGGAAAAAACCCTAAATACGAGCAAAAAATGGCAACAATGGACCGCGAGGCCCCTAAAAATTCATCGGAGCCCTTTTCAAAGGCCAGAAATGGAAAGTACGCAAAAAAATACATAGGAATGACCTCGTGAAGCTTAAGAGAGGGAGTGTGCAGACGACTCAGAGCGGCGAGCGCGGCGCCCGGATTCCGGTCGGCGCGCGCGGAGCGTAAACTTAGATTGCTCATATCTCCGTTACTAATCGTTTCCCTGGGAGCTATAATATATCAAAAGAAATGGAAAAGTACGAATAATACAATGAACAGTTTTTTTTTCGAATCGAGAATCCGGCATTTGATGATGTACTAGGGTTGAAAAAAAATTGACCCTTAAGAAAGTGTGAAAAATGGCATCATTGCAATCTTAAATTACCTAAACGATCAAATTGAGTACATATATCGAAAGAACGCAATTTTTGGAGAATTTTAGCGCAAACTGCATCTCAATATCTCTTTTCGTTCAAAAGATATGGAACTCGACGGTTTTCAACTTGGCAACGCTGCTACGCGGAGAGAAATTCGTTTCAGGCCGTGAAATTTTGGGAAAAGGCGTATCCCATAGTGAGGAATGACATACTGAAATTTGGTCAACATCCATGAGGGGGGAAATTTTGTCGATTTTGCACCCACCCCTTTTGCAGATGCAACATGGACATCCAACAAGCACGAATAGTTGGATTGCGTTTTGCAAAAAGGAACCACTAGCATTGCATTGTTGCTAAGATTGTGCAACTTCTTTTGTCTTGGAGGAAAAACCCGATTATCCATTAATAGTTTCTATTTTACTCGCTAAAAACTGTAAATTTAAGACAAAAATTACCATCTAAATTTCATAGTTTCTCACGATTTCCGCAATGTTTTTGCAAAAGATGAAGTTGCACAATACGTCTCTATTATAGTAATTATCACGATAATAATTTTGATTAAAACTATAAATATAGAAAATCACAACATTTTATACTTCATTATTGAATTATCATTGCATTTATTGATCATTGCATTATTGATTTATCATTGCAATGCTAGTGGTTCCGTTTTGCAAAATGCAATCCAGTTGTATCTCTGCGCCGTCGCCAACGCACGTCCTTTCCCTGGCTCAATTTTCATGTTGTAATGATTCCGTTTGCTTGCAACACAGCCAAAGGTAAGAGAAACGTATTGAATTGGGCCTCGTTTATTAACTCTTCTCCCGAATCTGAGCGACGATTCATTCGCAGCATAGAGCGAAGCATTGCGAGTCCACGAGACGCGCCATCGCGCCTTCAATTTTGCAGACGCACACAGGACATCCATCGAGTACGAATAGTTGTATCTCTGCGCCGTCGCCAACGCACGTCCTTTCCCTGGCTCTATTTTCATGTTGTAATGATTCCGTTTGCTTTATGTGTTGCGATGCTTTAGGGCTGCGTGAGCAACACAGCCGAAGGTGAGAGAGAGGTATTGAATTGGGCCTCGTTTATTTACTCTTCTCCCGAATCTGAGCGACGGTTCATTCGCAGCATAGAGCGAAGCATTGCAAGTCCATGAAACGCGCCATCGCGCCTTCAATTTTGCAGCTGCAACACGAACATCCATCGAGTACGAATAGCTGTATCTCTGCGCCGTCATGAAAGCACGTCTTTTCCCTTGCTCTATTTTCATGTTCACATGTTGGTTCTGTTTTTTTTTATTGTAATGGTGCTTTAAGGGCTACGTTTATTGTTACTGACGTCAGCTGGACCGCATTCAATAAAAGGATCAAAAAACATTTAGAATCCCTTAGATGAATTTTCTTCCCGCCTGACACCACCCTGAGTAATCCATGTAGGTATCATGCTATACAACAACAAAAAAAGGGACAAAAATCCACATAAGCAAATCCTGCGTGGATCAATGATTTTTTTATTGTACGGTTTAGCGATTTGTCCGTTTGAATTCTGCTAATTTTAAAAAAAATTGGATAGAGGCTTACCCAAAATTACTTTTCACAGACGTGTACCACGAGTGATTGAGAATGCTATTACTGTGAGATCATAACTTTAAATCCAATCCTTGATGTTCACAGCGTAAGCATAGAACAGGTATATACCATATCGTCACCTTCCGGCCAAAGTATCACAAGCGCCATGCGACGTTTAAAAATTTCCGCCGCCATTTTATTTTTTAAAAAAGAAATTGTTCGACGAAGCTGTCCGAAAATTTCACTGAATTATCTTTGTGCTGTCGATGAATTACAATGAAATTTTCAAACAGATTTAACCAACGATTTCTCTGTAAAAAAATAAAATGGCGGCGGGAATTTTGAAACGTCGCATGGCGCTTGTGATACTTTGCCCGAGGGGTGACGACAAATCGAAGGTGAAACTCCCAAACTAAGTATCTCGTTGGTGGTGTTTAAAATTCTCCTCCCCAATTTTATTCTTTTAGGAAGAATAAATTAACATCAATGGAGTTTTCACAGATTTTTTTTTCCAAAAAAAGAAAGAAAAATCATTAAGTTTTTAAGATTTAAAGTTGAGTAGTTTTCCATTTGAGTAATACAGTATGGCAGGAATTTTACAACGTCACAAATCGAGATACGTGCGATTTGGGAGTTTAACGTTCGACATTCATTTTTGGCGACTAAATCTTAAAAAAGATGGAAATGTGATTGGTAAAAATCATTTTAAGGTATTTCAGAAATTTGGTCAGAAAGCAAGAAGTCGGGTAAGTGTACATCGGAATTCTAAAAGCCGATTTCTTCCTTCACACTTTTACCAATAAAAAAGCTTCAGGAAATATTAATAATAAGGAGGTACTGCAGGAGTTCCAAGCAATTCAGCTTTCCTTTCTCAAAAATTCAGGAGGAAAATAATGTTGATGATGCCGCCGTGGTTTTGCTTGAAATCAACTCCGAAACTCAGAGCGAGCTTGTATTTATTTTAGCCCCAAGGTGAATTAAAATGATAGTGAAAATTGAAAAAAAGAACCAATGGAGGTAAAGTATAAACGAGTTTTACTTCATTACTATACAAAAAGGTTGGGTACAAAAATTCTTTACTTAAACAAAGCTCCAGTTCTTCCCAAGGAGATACATAAAATTCTGTAAAGGAAAAATTTCGACAAAATTTAAATGCGTAAAAAAATAAAATTATGCAGTACAAAAACAAACTTTTAATCTGAAAAACAGAGGATGGTTTATGCAAACAAAATACGGTTGGAAAAACATGTTTACTTGATTGAAAATCGATACAGACATGACCTCTGGCCTGCGCGCAGGAAAAAAAGGGGACAATTATTGACGAAAGTATAAAAAATTCAATACCGATTTTTAATTTGAAAGTTTTGTACTTATTCTAGAAGACGGGTGCCGCGAGGAAAAGCCCAGCAATGGAAAAGTAGCATTAATTTACAAGATATATTTAGAAGCACTGAATATGTTACACGCCTTTCTCAGATTTCCTTTATCAATGACATGAAAAACTCTAATACAAGCAAAATAATATAAAACAACGAATGAAATTTTAGGAGGATATTTAGGCAATTGGCACTACAATTTCAATGAGCGACTCTATAAACAGGATAAAACAAATTGCCTTAACAAGTTTTATGAATTTTTGTTTGTACTTTCTATTCTGTATAAACAATATGATGCTGTAAATTTCGTTTTTCAAAAATAATAATCAAATTAATTACGAGGTCTGAGTGAGTAAACATTAAAAAAATCACTAGATCACCCTCAATGGATGCACATTCACTGGTAACAATTACTGTTAAAGAAATTTTCGTACTAAAAAAAATAACTTACAAAAATAAAGTTAGCAACAAAATTATGGTAATTACAGGTAACAAAGGAAACAAATTATTTAACTGCGGATATAATATAAATGCAAACAACATTATCACCAATGTTGAAATGTACAAAAAGGATTAAACCCTGAGAAAAGTACTCACTTGATTTCAAAATTAATTGGTGTGGTTCGTTCAATACATGGATTTAATTGGAGAAACGTATTTTTGAATTTATTTCTCACAATGGAAAAAACTAGCATTATTAATGACAGTATAAAAACTCAATAAAATCTGTAACGACTTTTAAGAAGAATTCGAGCGTGGAATGACTGAATATAAACTTCACAACTGACAAAGCAATTGCACTTTCATTAAGAGTGAGACTTTGTTTAGTTGCATTTTTGATATGAACATTCAATTTGAAAAAAGTGACTTGTACAATTTATGAGAATTAAAACCTATGAACGGCTCTTTCTTGGCAAAAATGATGCGTTTTCTTTACATTCGGCGGAGCGGGTTAACGACACATGGAGACTAAAGTAATACTAATGAATAAAGTAAATAAATTAATTTAAAAAAACAATTTTCTTCTGCAATAATTTAGAAAAACTCGAACTTCGAAAACTTTCATTCTCTGAACTGTGACATAATATCCTCAAAACTATTGGTTGCCTTAAGAGGTAATCTGAGCGAAATATTATATTATTTTACAAAATATCTCTTCTCATTCTTCACCCTGAGCTGACTTGAATTGGTAGGAGCAATTGGAAGTTAAACCAGAACCCCCCCCCCCCCCCAACTTGATTAAAGTTTTTTCACAACGAATAGTCATTACTTCCAAGAGGGATAAATACTCCACCTTGAATAATACTCAGACTTTGCTGGAGGTGTCATCGCAAACTAACTCGTAAAATACATGTGGACATCCTTACGTATGGCACTCACTATTGTTATCCTGACATCTTTTCAGCAATAAGGGCACACTGAGGAGACTAATGAAATAGATGGGTCCAGATTTTCTGACTGCTGACTTAACGCTAATCAAGCTTTGAATATTCTAGAGGTTCTTAGCGAGATTTACAAAACGGCTTATGTTTTTTCCAGTCTGCCTTCTGACACTCTCTTGAGCAATATTTTGCCAATCCGCACTTCGAACAATTCTTCAAGACCTGGTTCGGCAAACCAGTTCGAGAATTCACAGTTCCGCTCTGGCCACAATTGTGGCACATTTCTGCGTCTGCCACTTGCAGCGATTCTAGGTCTTCAAGAATGTTGAGGGTGCTCTCGACATAAGGCACGGCGAAGACAGGTCCAACAGCAGCTCGAGTAGCGTATCGACTCAAAATCGTGTCGAATTCCGAGAATTTCTTTTTAACATCTTTTAAAAAGTCAGGAGGAAAGCACTTTCCGATACCGCAAGAGCACACGGATGATTTTCCTACTTCGCGCAATCCTTTCGGAAGAGGAATATGCCCGGCTTTCAGGTACTCACAACGGGAGGAATGTTTCCATGTATTGCTGGCCCGACAACGCTCTACCATTGCCGGCAATAAGACCTTCCAAGAGACATTCTCCGTTTCGGTAACATTGACGATACACAAGAGGCCACTACGGTTGAGTTCATCAAGGAACTGTTTCATTTGCTCATCATTGAATAACATCTCATAGGTTAGAGGAATTATAGCAGCATCAAGCACGACCGAGAGGTTTGCCAGGTCCAAACGAAGATTCGACGCAAAAATTAGAGTTTGGATGCCAAGGTCTTTGGTGGATAATCCAAATACCGGTACTTTGACACCTTGGAGCCCTGCAAATTGTACGAAAATGGAGAAGAGCCCATCTTTGAGATCCGTTCGTACGTCGTTCTTTGCGCTCGACGCACGGGTTCGCGCTTCACGTTTAGAAAACATCGCACTGAAAAGTGGATTCATCCATGTTATCGAGTCCTTGTTTTGGACGTCTATTGGTGGCAGAGCGTCGAGGTTTATACGCATCGCTGTCCAAGGCATTGGTATTTTTAAACCACTCGGGACTTTCGATACAAAAAGAGGGAACATGAAGTTCGCTGCTTCTTTTTCGAGGGGGTCTAAAAGGGAAGTTTCCACGTCAATGTATGATGATTTTCTGGCAATTTTTAAGTTATACTTGGACATTGACACCGGGGCAGGGAATAGAATTTCAAAATGTTTCGACTCGGCAATACTGATAACGGCTGTGAATGGCGACTTAAATTTGATTTTCACTTCGGAAGTTTTCAGCGCGAGTTTAGCTTTAGCTTCTGCGTCATCTTTCAAACAAACTCGCTTGATGAGTGAGGTAACTTTAGCTCCGTTGTCCGCGAGTCGTACTGTGGTAATGTTAAATGGGGTTTTATCTTCTTTTTTTGCAACATAGGTAAAATTTGGAAGCGCGGACGTTCCAGGCATATATTTAGTGATCGAAACATTTTTGCTCGTCATTTCAAAAGAGGCGAAGGTTAGATTTGGGCCAAGTTCCTTTGCGAACGTCCTTACGTTAACTGCAGTCAACAAAAATCCGACCTTGGCAAGAGGTGCCGAGCGCTTTGACTGAAGGAGCATGGTTGTGGGTACATACACTGAAGCAAACAAGTCTGAGGAACCAGAGAGCTGGGAAGAATCTTCCTCAATATAGAGACATGAATTAGCTTTGTCGCCCTCCTTGCGCAAAGTACCAAATGTGATCTGAACCGCAGAAAAGAAGTTCAACCAACCTTCATCAGGACCTTCAAAACTGACAACAAGCGCTGGACATCCGATTTCGTCTGCTTTTTTGGACAGCATCAATTTGTTGAGGCACTTTCTCGAGACCCGAACTGTGACGCAGAGCTGATCCACCAATTCTTTATCCAAGGGAAGAACTGGGGCAAGTACTGCGTCTCTTAATTGAAACAGAGACGGCTTCTCAAAACGACCATTGTCGACTCCAAAGAGGTGCATATTTAAGCCCAGATCTTGCGCAGAGTTCAACATCAATGAACCTAATGGATTATACGAAAACACCCCCCTGTAAACATAATCAATACACAGATTCCAATCTGAGACAACGTTGGCTTTCAGCGCACTCAACAGAAACGCAAAACTTGCCCGGTTATAGCGAGCATACGTGCCACTCATGCCGATTTCTCTCAGAACTGCTGATGGATCATTCCTGCGAGCTCCTTGAAGAGAGAGCAACCAATTCGGATCCTCATACTTGAACATGGCATCATGAGCTGCGACCAAAAATTTGGCAAGTTGCGCGGCTTCCACTTCAATATGTCCGGATCCGGATTTGTTGACACCTTGAAATCCTCTGGACCGTTTCCAACGGAGCCGAGAACGACTTTGAGTCGCAGACATTTCATTCCTACTTATTGTCTCCAAGATCGGCCCCATAAGATAATCTTCTTCGACACTGTTCGTGGCATTAGTGAATAAATCGGGCAAAACAAAGCCAAGAAACAGAGGCATGGCACGCACATCCGAGCACAAAATGTTTGAGAGACGGTCTACGAGACTGGAGTGCATCTGAACCAATGTTTCCGTATAAAGGCTGCTCGACGCGTGGTGCTTGAGTAAGACTGACCCAAGGGACATCAGATTCAACGCCCCTAAATGATCAGCGATATTCGATGTATCGATCACATCGAAGTTCACAGGAGCAGGCTTGATCTTGCTACCTTGGTCGACGTGAAGATCGATAATACTGCTGCTGGAATTAGTGCGGAACCAATTATCTTTCTTCCCCGCGGCAATGCTCTGCTTATGGCTGCACAAAGCGAAGCAGAAAGCGAGAGCATCTCCTGTAAATATACGAATGATGAGCTTGTTCGCTACAGCTATCCTAAATGATAAGGCCCATATGGTGAAATGCCTCTTGGCGCATTCGACGACATAATCAATCGACGACAAGTCTCCTTTCGGCAGATGAAAGGCAGATCCTTTAGAAATTGGTGTGTGAGCGGTGCTCAAGGAGAAACCTTGAAGGGGTGAGAGACCATAATGCAGCGTTAGGACGTCTGTTGGTGAGTATAAAAATGCTGGATTAAGATGCGTTGTTTTCCGAAGGATGTCTGCGCTCAAGGGCACTGTTCCATGTTTCCACCAATGTTCAGAGACTTTGGCAAAGTTAGTGACAGCATCTAGTTCAATAACAGGCAGCGCGGAACGCATGCCGCTAAGGTCAAACCCATTTTTCAACCTCTCTTTGCGACTAGATTGAGCTCTTTCAATCGCTGCTTTCATTCGACCTATTCGCTTCTCATTCTTGGGCGGTGGATGACCTCGTGATGAGTAGTTCGACCAGTAATCCCTAACGCGAGACAAGGAGGTTCCATCGCAAAAACGGATAGCTGACCCGTAGGCTGAGCTATGCCATTGATCTATGGACTCGGAAAACTGCAGAAGTTTTTCAATCTGCGTTTCGAGGAGTTCTAAGGATTCGGTATCTAGAGACCAGTGGTAGTAGATGTTCCAAATTCGGTCGATATTCAGATTAGCTTCGTCGTCGATGAGCAAAGAATACAATAGAACATTCCGAGCTTGGATGCCTGGTTCGATGTCGCAGCAGGTGACATCTATTCGTCGAGCATTGTCGACGAAACAAGTGAATAGAATGTTTCTAGCATCACCGCATCCTAATAAAAGGATGTCAGCATCTTGTTCTGGAGGTAGATCTTGAGTTAAAGAATTGGGTGGAGTATTGCCGAGAGGATAGTAGAAAAACTTGGTGAGAAGGACAGTGCTGCTAATCATTTTGTGAATAATTCCTCAAGGTGGGCCAACAGAGAGAGGGGGTTGAGAGGCGCGACAAAATCTTCGGACCCTTGAAGCCAGAGCCCACAGTATATCGAGGAAGAGAGTTTGATGTTTTATTTTTCTGAAACAAGTTAAAATTAGAGAAACATTACGCGAGCTGATTGCAAGCACCAAAAACGACTTGACAGGATGCAGACCGAACGAGAAGCTTGCGTCGGCTTAGAGACAATAATGGAGACAGCTAGCTGACCAAGTGCACTATTGTATTGTATTTGCACTGTATTGTGTACTATATGTGCCAAGCGGCACATTACAATTGTAAATTGTGCAAAATAAGTTAAGGTAACACTGTATTCGATGAAAAGTATTCGGATTATTTATTTAACAATGGAGGATAATTTCTTTATTTAGTTTCTTGCCTCCTCAGCAAGATGAAATTGTGAAAGGAGATATATTCATTTGAAAATTGCTTCGTTGGAAGAAATATCATTACTATAGCGAACAATGTTACAGTAGGGTGCGGCTTATTTGAATGCTAAAAAAAAGGTGGAAAAGTTCAGCTGCCGGTCTCTAATAGGTGACATTACATTAACAAAAAGATAAAACAAATCCTGTAAAGTTTCAAACCGATCGTATCATTTTTAGAGCTCGTGACGACGAATTTTTTTATACTACGAAAATCTCGAGTTGTCAAGTTGTCAATTTTAACCGTTGAATAACCGTTCCCAAGATTAAAAATTGCTTTCTCTGGAAGAAAAGCGCGTCGTGGCGAAAAGTACAAAATTGAGGAGAGAGCAATTATACATAAGGATCGAAATTTTCTTTAAAATATGTCACTGATCATGCGTGTATTAATCGAATTAGATTTCCTCTCAGGTCGGAAACAATTGTGCTTGCTCTTAAATAGAATACATCAAAAAAAAAAAAAAAAAAAAAAACTCTCGTTTAAATTTTCTGTGAATATACTTAAAATGAATAAATAAATATCGCAGAAAATGTTGGTAAGGAATTTTGGTTTCATTAAAAAAGCAAATAAAAAACAAAGCACGAGTGGAAGGTGTGCAACTTTTCAATCGGAGATAAATAGGGTTTTTTGCGCATAGCCATCGATAGTTCACATTCTTCATGTAAGGCGTTAGTGAGATAACTATTTGACCACGGGTGATGGCCACATTGCCGCTAGCTGGAATTGAAGGCGCGTCACACTGCGACGACTACAAGACCACGCTGCGCTAATTGGCGCGGCGCTGATAACGCCGCTAAACTAGGATCATGCGTCCTAATTTTCGACTCGCGATTTCTTCCCGTTTTCATCATAATTTCGGGAGAATCATGTATCTCAATTGCATCGCTTCAGCATCGCGCACCATGCTTAATCTTTTGTTGTTTGAAAAAAGAAAAAGTTACAAAAATATTGCCTCGATATTGTATGTGAGTATATTTGAAATGATTTAGTGAAATTCGCAGAAGATTTGAGCAATAATTATATCGCACCAAGCAAAAAGGAACCAGCGCGATTACAGCGTTGTAAAAAATGTCGCTTCTTAGTAATTATCTAAAAATCTCCCAGAATAGCAAATAGATTTGACTTCCCGCCAAAAATTTAATATTCTTTTCATAAAATTTGAAACATCAGGGTACAACTTGCTTCGCACCAGAACAGCCACAGGAAAAAAAAACAAAAAGGATGATCCGTACGAGGTGCAAAAAAAGGAGAGGGAAAAATAAAACAAAAGAAGCTGCAATAAAAAAAGTGATGACGTATGTGTTCTCTTTTCCGGAATAATAAACCCATCGATGCTTTGATCCAGCTAACTAGCGAGAGAAATCGATCAAATTTGACTAGCTTGCGCAGGTCACATTATGATGATGTTGCTATGAGAAACTCAGAGAGTGGTCCGTTTCTTATCAAGGTGCAACAGCTTGAATTGAAATGCATTAGAGCCAAAATAATCCAAGATCCGCTGTTTCGAAAACTGCGGGCTTAATCGAATTCGGAGGAGCTTAAGTACTCACGGGGAAGAAGAGGAAACAAAAGAGTGATAAGAGAAATGACATCTTCGCAAAAAATAAGGATGAGAGACACATCGAATATTCTATTCATACATTAAAAAATGATAAGCGGTTGTGTAAAATCATAAAAATCACGCGTTTTTCGTTAACATTGCAGCAAAAACACAGCTTTGCCAGCGGTTGTGAGAGAAAATAGGAATTCGCACAACAGGGTGTCTACTAAAACAGGCTGGCCAAAAATCCGTAGTTTTACAGTACTTTTTCAGTACATTCCAAAAAAATTCAGTACCTCCTCAACAAAAAAAAAATCAGTACTTTTTCAGTACCTTCATTTGACGAAATTCGAAAAATTCAAAATTTGAAAATCTCGCTCGAATTGTGGCCAAAATGACATAAATTCCGGACCTTCTTGCGGAATTCCCGCACTCCTTCGGTGCTTCCGGACCGCCCTTAAAAAATCAGTGCTATTGTCGGACTTTTCGGAAATTCCGGACTTGTAGACACCCTGCACAATTTTCACCTCAATATCGCAGAAAATACGCGGTTATGATAACAATGCGATCATAATATTCATAAATAGTAGTAATTTGAGACAGGCGAATGGCTAAGATTTTCCTTCATTTTCGCGTGATACCGCACACCCACTCCGGAGTTCGAATAGTTGCACGTTTCATTTCCTCATATAACAATGTGAACAGAATACGTGCATTCTAATTTATGCAGCCGTTTTAGGGAAAAAAGGAAAAATTACGCGATTTTCACCTCGAAATTGCGAGCAGTGTTCGAAACTCAACTTGGAGTTTCAGGAGCCATGTGGCGCATCAAGCTTGATTTTTAGGGGCCATTGAAGATTTGTTAGGGGCCAGATTGACTTTTGGCCTCTGTATCACGGCGCATTTAGTGACAAGTTAGACGCAAGGTGATTTAGTTGCTACAACTATTAGCTGTTACTTGGGGAACTTTCGAAAAATCACCAACAGGAAAACTAGGATTTTTTTTTTTTAGACGCAAGGTGTTTTAGTTGCTACAACTATTAGCTGTTACTTGGGGAAATTTCGAAAAATCACCAACGAGAAAAACTAGGATTTTTTTTTTGGGGGGGGGGGGGGATTTTTAGGGGCCACGATGGCGCAGAACCTTCATTTTTCAGGCGCCATGACCGATCTCTTAGGCGCTCTGCGCCTGTGAGTTTCGAACACTGATCGAGAGAAATGCGTGATTTTTCCGGCTGATTCGTTTCTAGAGCTTCGCACATACTATACTGAGGATTTGCGCGCAATTTTTTCAGCAGTTAGGTCAAATCACAGAAAATTATGTGTTTTGCACCTCAATACTACACCAACAACGCGATTTCTTCAACCGTTATGCAGGAACATAAAAGATCGTACAATTTTCACCTCAATATCATGGAAAATGTGAGATATTGATACAGGGCCGGATTTACCTACTTGCCGCCCGTGGGCCGCCTGTATTTTGCCGCCCCCTTCTCATTCGTTTTGAAACATCAATAAAAACCATCAAATGAACGTGCCAGCGGGGGAGGGGTGCATAAGACGCGTTTACTCGTGTTGAACACATTTTTTGGGAAAACCCAGTCAACACTACTAGCAAAAGTTCACGGAACTTTGCGCGAAAGTTAAGTCTTGTAAACCTATCTCTGTGTGGACAAGGCCTTCCTTTCATAAGAAATGAACGAAAAAATTATGAAAGAACAAACATAAATGTGGATTAATGATTTTAACTTCCGCCGCCGCGCCGCGCAGACCGCACCGTGTTTGGCGCAATGCGTGAGCTATGAGTTTCACGCCGACCGCTGCTGAATGCACTGTGTTTGACGCAATGCGTGAAGTATTCCGACAGTCTTGCAGGCACTCTGCCTTTCACGCTGATCGCACTGTGTTTGCCGCAACGCGTGAAGTATTTGTGCAGTCATGTAGAGGCTAGTATGTGTTACATGCCGATCGCCGCGCCGAGGGCTTCTCCTTTTCATCTTAAGTCCTCGTCATCGTTCCTCTCTAAGTCGCGCCGTTTCAGGCCAAATTGCGTGTTTGGTTTCTCTCTTAACTCGGCTAATTAAAGGTGCTCTCTCTTGTTTCACTGAAAGACGACGAAAGTAGAAATTACTATACTCTCAGAAAATTAGAGATTTTGTCGCCTTTTCTGGTTTGTAATTTTTGTTTTTTTTTCTAAATTCGAATTTTCTGTGTCTACATTTAAAAAAATTTCAAAATTTTCCGCCCCCTATAGATTCGCCGCCATGGGCCGCGGCCCATGTGGCCACCCCCTTAATCAGGCCCTGTATTGATAACAGTGCGAGTATGATATTCATAAACGGTAGTAATTTAAGACAAGCGAATTGGCTAAGATATTCCTTCATTTTAGCGTGATACCACATGCCCACTCCGGAGTTCGAATAGTTGCACGCTTGATTTCCTCATATAACAATGTGAACATAATACATGCTTTCATCATTCATGCAGCGGTTTTGTGAAAAAAAGAGATTTCATGATTTTCACCTCGATATCGTGAAAAATGCGTGATTTTTCCGGCTGATCCATTGCCAGATAGCACACACTATGCTGTGGATTTGCACGCGATTTTTCCAGCAGTTAGGTGAAATCATGACAAATTACGCATTTTTCACCTCAATACTGCATCAACAATGCAATTTTCAAGCTGTATCATCGATACTTTAGAGGTATCAATACCATCGATGCTTTTGAGGTATCGATACCATCAATACTATTTCTAAATTATGCCGTAATTCAGAGTGTGCGTACGTCTATTGGACGTTTATTTCCGCCTGATTTACGCTTCTCTTGAAACCGCCCTTATACGCATGCTTAGTCAACTATTTTTATGAACCCTTCACTACTGATATCAAATCGGGCAGTTTTTGACATTTATAACAAAAGTAATCATCTTGAGAAACCTGATTACTCCATCGTTCGTCACACTTTATGGTGAAAGTGAAAAAGAAGAGAAGGAAGTTGTTAAAAAAGAAAAAGAAGCCTTCTTCATGGCCAAATCGGATTAAGTATCAATATCATCGATATTGGGGTCTGAACATTGATACCACATGGTATTGAGATCGTTGAGTAATGATGAGTATTAGTCAAAAGTATCGATAGTTTGGAAGTATCGATTAAGTATCGACAACCCTAATCCTTTGCAACTATGAACCAAGTTTCTGTTATATTGAGGGTATTTTTCGTGGTTTTATTAAGTTTTGTCTCCCTCTCAGCAAATTTTGCCTACCCTCAACAACTTTTGACTACTGAAGATTTTGCTAAAATGCCAACCCTGGAAATAATTCTGCCACTGTCTTAAGCCCGTGGCCCACTATCAAATGAACTCATCAAATCCAAGATGGCAGATGGCTTTCGATTGTTCATCAGCATTAGACGGCCTGCAAACTTTTCATAGCAGACTTGCGCGAAAACCAGTGCGCATCCCCGCCATCTTCCGTTTGATGAGTTCATTCCATAGTGGGACGCGGGCTTGAGAAAAACCCAACTTATAATTGCAGACTCAAGGGAAAAAGTAGTTAATACGGAGATTTATCACCTCTGGCAAATATTCTTTGCCGTATGATTGCATGATTAGTTCATTATAAGTTTGAAAACTGATAAATTGAATCTTGTATGGATCTGGTTTGAAACAGGTCAGTTCTCTTTCGCTGCTGTTGCTCCATTTTTCAAATTTTAATGAAACAGGAGCTTTCTTGGGTTTCATGCTGAATATGGATATCAAAAGTGATGTGATCATAGGTAAATTCGCCATACTGCTGTGCACAGCATCTTGAATAGGTAGGTACTTGAAGTATAACTGTGAGTTACGATAAAATTTGTAACAATTTTTAACACCATTAGAAAATCTTAAGTTTTCGATGAAAGATTTACTGAAGAAGATTGTTGAGTTAGTCTTACCAGATAAATGAAGACACTGGGAACTTCAGTGACTGACAGGTGTTATCCGTCTGATGACCGCATGGCAGGATTCTAGACCACTGAATGAGCTGCTGTGATATGAGGAGTGAGGGAACCTGAGAACCAAGAAGATAATTTTTTGGTGTTAATCATGAAAAACACTGAGGATAATATGCGGAGCAAAAGAATATGGTTTTTCCTTTACTTCTTGCAGTTATTGACTCTGTTCAAGTAGGAAACATGGTCACTTAACACATCCATCAGCAATACTCAGGAATGATACCTTGTTGTACCTACATTCAAATTTTTTCATTGCAACTTTTTCAGGGGCGAAAAAAATGTGTGATATGAACTAACATGGAAATCAAAATATCTCTTTTCAGTACATACGTAATCCTAATATCTTACATTAAGTAAGAAATTTCTCATTTTTTTGCATGCAGGGAGGTAATATTTTTTAAACAAAACAGTGATCATAATTCTAACTTGAAATTATGTGAGTGTAAACTTCAAAAGCCCAGAAACATTCACAGGAAGTTTCAAGGCATCATGTTCCTTCGTTTACTGTAGAGAAATTTGGGAGGTAATTAGACGAGAAATTTAGCCAGGCTGATTCTGGTTGAATCTGTGAAAAATATCAATGGCTCAAGTGCGAAACCACAAATCTCCATTGCGGTGTTCCAAAATCTTATCTCCTAGCATTATAGCTCCAAATTTAAACAGAATATTCTGTTGGCAGAGAAGAAACATCAAGGAAGTTTTCAAGAAATTACGTTGATTATTTTTCTGAGAGAAAAATAAAGTGTGACAAGAAGTCTAAAACATCGCAAACAGAGATACTGAGTCTTGAACTTTTGCCATTGATATGGTTTTGGCACTGGCTATTTGAGCAACAGAAACAACTCCAGAAAAACGAAGCAGGTTTTAGGAATCACAATGTCAATAGGTCGCAGCTATTTCTCATCCGATGCTGATGATGAGTGACGAGCAACTTGTTAAGCTCTTCCCGTCTTCATTGATAACTAATGAACGATTGGTCAAGCTCTCGAAAAAGAATAGACCGCTCAGAAGAGTGCTCGTTGGTCATTGTTCCATAAAAAGCGGTATTATTCCTGGATTTAGTTCCTGGAAATAGTTGATTCTAGAGGAGTTTGTGACGACTCTTTGGTTGATTAGATTCATATTCAGAGGCGATCATTGTTTGTTGGCTTGGAAGTCAAAATTGGCAAAGGTTCCGCAAACTGAAATACATGACAAGCTAGTTCAAACATAGCCAGCCTTAGACAGATTACCTTCAGGAATGAAGAGCAACAGACTCACATAAGTACTGATATGCTGCTGATCTTCATGGTTTTACTAAGTAACCATGCTCATACACCATGTCGCTTGTAAGTACTTTCACTTTATTACTAAAAACAAACTTTCAGGTGTTCAAAAACAAATAACTCTTCAGTTAATGGTAGTCAAACTTTTGAAACCAGCCACAGCCTGAAGAACATGCAAGACTCTGACATATCATCTAATTGATGAAAATATAATCAATTGTTGACGATAAGTTCATCAGTACTTGATGCGATCAGTATATGTGATAAAAGATGCAAAAAGTTCCTTACCAAAAACGTTAGAATGTGGGCATGATGACTCAGAAACAGCAAGAGGATGAGCTTTTGATTCAGGCAATCACACGCTGGTATCAATCAAACAGGTAGATCTAGATATGAAGGTTCAAGCAACGGCGGATTAATCAAGAGATCTCATTGTCTGCGTGAGAAACTTCGTTAAGTAAGAACGAAAAAAGTAAATGTGATTACTTCAGCTTTAATAAAACGAAACCACAACACAATATCTGCTGACCATGCTTATCGCGCCAAATCCTAACCTCCTGCTTTACGAGCAAGCGTTTAGTTGTTCAGTGTTGCCTAGTCTCACCGATGAATCCATTTTCGAGAACGGGAGAAAAGTCGCCAATTTCGATGAGAAGTAGAAAACAAAAACACATTATTGCCTTTGATTGAATTCAATTGATCTTGAATTTCAACGGACAGAAATAGTTTAAGACACCCTTCTATCTCGTAGCTTGTAAGTTGCTCCTCCTGGATACATCTAAACCTACTCGATGGATGTCCATGTTGCATAAACACTCAGTTGAAGGCACTCGGGCTTTCAATGCAGTTGACGCTTTCAGCGGAGGCGCTCAACACGATTTCAGTGGTTTTTCGTCAAAGGAGGAGATGAGAGAAGCTCACTGCGAGCACTTTATTCTCATCATTTCCTTAAAGATGACGGATGTAAAAAATAGTGAGAGAGGATGGCAAAATGAAAGTAAATAACTCGAAACGGTATAGACGCTATGAAGTGTCGGACTGATTATTACCTGTTAGGAACCCAGCGCCGCGCGTCGGAGGGCGCGAAGTGGTTTTTTTTTTATTATTTTTATTTTTTATTCGATCCTTCTATAAAATTCCGGGATATTTGGGAATTGTGTGGTCGAAGATAACTGATTTAAATTAATATCAGTAATTTGGGCTCCTTTTCTCGGCTGTGAAAACATTTAAAAATTAATTTTTTCCCTCTGAGTGCGATCCATGTGAGTGAAAAAGTTTATATGAAAAGGGAACCGAGTTCCACAGTAGCAATAGATCTCACTGTTTGGACAGTCGTTTTAAACATTGGGAGAAGGAGAATAACTAAACTGAGGGTGGGACGGTTTTCAGTACCCAGCTAGACGCGTACGCATTCAGTTTTGTGGAAAATGTACCTGTTTAAAGATTTTAACAAGCGACGCAATCAGGCTCGGACTGGCCATAAGGCCAATCTGCCATTGGCAGATACGCCCTCTTGGTGCGCCGAAAACGCGCCCCTCTGACAGATTGCAAAATAAGAGGAGAAAAAAATTACGACCGAGAATACCTATATGCGGAAAATTTCTTAAATGAACGGAAGAAGAGAGAGTTAGGAGTAAAGAAAGGTGCTTTTACGCATGATAGTCATGAATAGAGTTCCAAGAACTACTTTCTGTAGCGTAAACACTTTTCTGTGAAATTTTCACCTTTTCGTTGACGTACGTGCGCTTCATCATCCCCCTCTTTCATTCGCTATGTGTAACTCCCTTAAAAGCGATGGTCGGTTCGATTTTTACACATACTCACTCTCTATAGACTCTCGAGGGACCTTTAAACATATTTCTTCCTTTTCAAAATGACTATTGATTTGGAATTACCATACCATATCTCGGGCAAACATGACCTAAATTTATCTCGAAATTCAAAAATAAGAAACATCTGAAGTGTAAACGCGATACAACTGTTCGCGCAAGATGGATGTCCACATTCCATGTGAAAAAATTAAGACGCGATGGCGTGAGTCATAACTTGCATTTCTCTCCTCTATGCTATTAGTTTGAGGCACCATCACGAATAAGACAAACGGAAACAAACACAATATGGAAATACAGCGAGGGAAAGGATGCGCGTTTACGACGGCGCAGAGATACAACTATTCGTACTTGATGGACGTCCGTGCTGCATCTGAAAAATTGAAGGCGCGATGACGCGAAGCGTGAGCTCTCGGTGCTCTGCTATATGCTGCCAATGCGGTGTCGCTCAGATTCGGGAGAAAAGTTAAAAAAAGAGGCCCGAACACATCTCTCCTACCTTCGCTGTGTTGATACGCGTTCTTTCTTCTTCTTTCAGGTTCTTGTGTGTGTTTTTTTAGGATGGATTTGCAGACCCAAGTCTTAAGCTCATTTAAACCGCAGCACTGGATTGGTTCTTTTGGAAATAATGATGCTTTGATGCGTCTAGTGGCTTTAATTTTTTATGTTTTTTTTTTTTTTTTTTTTTTTTTTTTTTTTTAAATTTTAGGAGTCTGTCGGTTACTTCAATACGTTCAATTTTGCAACTTTTACTCTATACAATTAAAAAACTTTGAACCTGAAAATAGCGTAAAATTGCGCTGCTTTGCCAAAATTTTCTGAACCCCTCTCCACGGGGGGTAGATGCCCTACCAGGAAATATCGCATTACGCCTTTTCAACCAGCCAAGGGTCTACGCCCTCAGGTGCGAGCCAGTCCGTGAGTCCGACCCCTGGGACGCAATTCATGAGCAGCTCCTCATTCAGAGGCTTTGAGAGATGTCCGTAGTCACTACTCGAACGGCTCCTTTAAGGGAGCCCCGTATGCTTTAGGTCTTTTTTTCACAGGACGTTTCATGGGATTTGTATCAAGTTCGAATCGTAGAAATGAAACTTCTGGGCTTTTCCCCCGTTAAATAAATAAAAAAAAAAATTTTCCTCTTCTCTCTGAGTCGCTCTTAGGGCTCCGCAAAGACTCTATTCGGCTCGGTGATTAGTATCGACTAACTTAATATTTTCTCCAACTTCGCAAGTGAGATTTTTCCCTGGGACTATAATCCCTTGAAACGTCCCTTGGAGAAAAGGTCTTATTTACCCGATTAAGAAAGTCCATTTACTTACAGTGGTTGCTCGATGTTAGTGATAATCGGACGTACTTACGCTGAAATACAATGCGTCCAAATGATATGAACCAAGAGGAGCTATATGAAGCACGGAAATCATGTGTAAATTGCACATCCACAAAATGTGGGACAACATGCAGTCTCTTCTCCGCTAACTTAGAGAATTTAACGCACAGTTAGAAAAGTTGAGTGGGGTGAAACGCTTGATACAACTATTTCGACTTCGAAGTAGGTAAAATTGCATATCCGCAGGATGAAGGAGAACAGACTTTGGAGTAGGCGAAATTGCATATTCGCAGGATGAAGGAGAACACACGCAGTCACCTTTCCGCAGACATAGAGACTTTAACGCAGACGCAGAGTAGAAAAGTTGGATGGGGCGAAATGCGTGATAACAACTATTTCGACTTAAGTAAACGGTGGTCTGGCAAAACGTGACGTACTTCGTAGTAGAGGTTGCAGACCTACGTGACAAGAGGAGTGGGAAGAGGTCTAAATTCCTGAGTTTCGGCGTGGCGTGAAGGATTGGACTCTTGGCGCACTCAACGTATAGGGTGGCAAAATTTAACGGAATCCAAATATTTTCTCGGTCTCAATTGAGGCTTGCGGTCTAACTACTCTGGCGGCAATTAAAGATGAAATAACTAACGTTCATTTCGTTGCTGTGATGGTCGATGAAACTACGGATGTTTCCACTAAATCGCAATTTTCCATAGTTTTACGTTACGTGCATAAAGGAGTGGCCAAAGAGAGATTTTTAGGTTATTGTGACATCAGCGAGAACAAGACTGCAGGAGCAATTGTCGAAAAAATTCGTCAATACCTGACAGAATTTGTCTGCAATGAAAAATTGGTCGCCCAAGCGTACGATGGAACAAATACCATGTCCGGCAACAAGACTGGCGTGCAAACCCAGCTTAAGGAAACGCATCCATTCGCTTTATTTGTACATTGCTATGCACATATCCTGAGTCTTGTGCTGACTAAAAGCGCTGAACTTATATCGGAATGTAAAATTTTCTTTAGCTCTGCGGGCGGCTTCGCAAGCTTTTTTTCTATGTCACCGAAGAGGATGAAATATTTGGACGAATTCTTTTGCAAGCATCTTCCCAAAGCTAGTGCCACTCGCACATGGAACTATTCCTCTCGACTTGTCAGTACGTTGTACGAATACAGGCCTCAATTCATAGACGCGTTTGAAGCTATGCTCGCTCATCCCGATGAGCTAGACGGTGATACTTTGGCCCCTGTCCACGGATTTTTAAGCTTGTTAAATGATTTTCAGTTTAATTTCCTTCTGGAAACCTTCAATAACATATTTGCTTACACCGACGTGCTTTATGATGTTTTACAACATCAGTTGTCAGACATTCTTTATTGTCGTCAGAAAATCGCCCAAGTTCAGCAAGAAATTGCAGCACTTCGTGACCGGTATGACGAAATTTATGAACACACCAAAGAATTAGTAGGAGAGCCGACCAAGAGGCTAAATACGAATTATAAACGTCTTTACAATGAAGTGATTGATACGGTCGCAAATAAAATGGAATCCCTTTTTGAGGATTATGGACAACTCAAGTTTCTAAGTCTCCTTGCCCACCAAAAATTCCAAGCATATCAATGGGCATTCCCTGATGATCTTTTCAAAAGTCTTTTGAACACTTACGGCCCATTCTTCGATGAAATTCGTCTTAAAAATGAACTAATTGTACTGTACAGTAGCGAAGAGTTCTCCGGTAAAACCGTTCCAGAGATGGCAGAAATGTTCGACGACGATGTTATGAAAATTTCCTTTCCGCAATTGGATAAGTTAGTCTCGTTAATCTATACCATTCCTGTCAGCACCGCTACCGTTGAAAGGTCGTTTTCGACCATGAATCGAGTCAAAGATTACAGCAGAAACACTACATTAGAGGAGCGGTTATCCCACTTAGCCCTCCTTTCCATCGAAAAAGACTTGGTCACTCACTTGCTGAGGAACGACCAATTTTATGAGGAAACTATCAACAACTTTTGCAAGCACCAACGTCGGCTAGAGTTCCTTTACAAATAATTTTCATTCAAATTTACTCATTACCTTTTAGTTTCAACTAATCTTTTCAACTCTAAAAAATTTAAACATTAAAAAAAATATAAAATAATCAAGAAATTTTTTCTAAAAAAAATATAAAATAAATAAAAAACAAAAACAAAAAAAATAAAAAAATAATCAAAATACAAAAAAATAAAAAAAGAACAAGAAAACAAACAAAAAAAACCAGAAATGCGGGCTCTGGATCCACTTGGTGGTGAATGAGACAGTCTCAACCCTGTTTTAAACGCAGAGAGGTGGTTTTTTGTGGGCGACTTAAATAATAAGTTGAAGGATTAAACTTAGAAAAAACTTGGACACGGCGCTAACCGTGATCAGAGCAAGAGTATGGTCCCGCAATTGTCAAAAATAATAATAAAAGACCTGTAGAGAAGTGAATAAGTAAGAAAGTAAGGAATTTGGGTATAATTTCTCTACATCTGTTTCATCAGATTTTACCTCTGAAATAGAGGAAAATGGGTAAAACGGGATCTGAATTTTGAAAAATTTTCCGGGGGAGGCCCCCCGGACCCCCCGCCGTGTATGGGGGGTATTCCATACCCCCCAAACCCCCCGGAATGTAGTGAACTTTGACAGCTTGCCCTATCACCAAACCCACCGCACGCCACTGCGGTCTCAATACATCTCAGGACCGGTCTTTGGGGGCAAGCATTGCGGCCGCATAGAGCGCCGTACAGTGGAGCGAGTCAATCAGAGAAGTCGGACATGAAATACTTAACTAAAACTGCAAAATTTGATGTTTATTTCGTCACATTTTAATATTAAGGGGTGCTCCAAGAAGAAAATTTCACGAAGAAACCAATGAAACCACTTTTAGAGCCTCAAAGTTGTGTATAAATGGAGTTATAAGCTTTTAAAGTTTTCAAATTTTGTCCGACCTCTACTATTGACTCTGTCCACTGTGCTCCGCGCCGTCATAAGCGTCAAGGAAGCATTACAGAACGCCGAAGGCGCTTTTGCGTTATAAGTTTTTTTTTTTTTTTTTTTTTTTTTTTTTTTTTTTTTTAAAAATCCTTTACTTTTTTTAGGACGATAAGATATTTGGTTTATTTTTGACTTGCTGCGACCAAATGCATCCTCAAATGCATCCCCCTTCTGTCAGCGCCGAGAGGGTTTTTTTTCTCCTTTATTTTGTGAATGCAGTGCAATGTTTTTCTCATTGCGGACACTTCATTTTGTCAAGGCTAGAAGGTCAGAAGCCTCCTTACAGCGCCCTGGAAACATATGTGGGCGCACTCTCATTTCATTTCTTTTTTCAATGTGTGAATTTGATAGTTTTTTTGTTAATTGTTAACACTGTGTCTCACCCAAGTGGAATAAGGACGGCGTCTTACTATACTAACGGCGACCCTGAAAGAGTTCGTTCCTGATTACCATACTACCGTAAGCAGGAAAAACGCCGTATGAACATTCGAGAGTTGCCAGATTTCCTTCGGTAAAATGTTTATTCTTAAACAAAGCTACGAATATTTTTCCTTGAATTTTTCAGGAACTTCATGTAAAATTGCGAACAAAATTATCTGAAATATTGGAAGGAAAATATTCACAAAACCAGGAAATTCGTGTTTTATCAAAAGAAATTTGGCAACGCCTGAAGGTTCATACGGCGTTCTTCCTTAGCAAGGCAGAATGGCAGGGCGGAAAAAAACAGTTTTAAGCATTTTTTTTTTTTTTTTTTTTTTTTTTTTTTACTTCTTCAAACACCACACAAGTGATAATCCTGCGCTTCCAGTTAGAGCCCCGCCCCCCTCCGTCCCTACTATGTACCAGCCCGAGGCAACCGTTGTTTGAGACCATCAAACTCGGGTCGCCCAGCCGGGAATCGAACCCGGGACCTCCTGAGCGATTATATGTAGAGCCAGCGCTACAACCACTACACCACAGGAGACCGACTTTTTTTTTGGAGGATCTCAGAAAACAATTCAGCTGATTTTAATATTCAGGAATTCCTATTTCACTCGACAAGACTCTTTTCCTGTTGCTCTTCAAATTAATGAGTATTTTTGGTGAAAACTTCGGCAAATAGGTATGAAAATTGATGAGGCGGCAAAAAGAGAAAACTGATACAAAACTGATTGATTCAAGCGTAATTTAGTTTTATTATAGACGTGATTTCATAATTTTTGTGATAGTGAATCCAAAAATTTCAATTGTATTTAGTCTACAACACTGGAGTATTACATCTACCTAGAATTATGATCAAACAATTGTACGCTGTGAATGTATAAAAATAGGTCACTATTAATAATATGCTAAGTTCCTTGATAACACAATATTTGTCTACAGAAAAAAAAACGAACAAATAAAAAAAAATAATTACATCAGTCTTTGCCAGTATTATCTTAATTTTTTTTTTACTTTTGACTTAGATATGGTACTTTAAGCTACCTTCATGGTCATCATGGGGATAACTATGTGAAAAGAATAATGTACAAACTTGCATGAAAACATGACAGAAGAAATTGAATTACTTAATATTTGATAACCCATTAATCCATAAGAAAATATTGTGATAACTAGATTATATAATTTTACATAGTGACCTTCAGAAAAAGCATAAAGTCAAATGCACCTAATATTAAGACCGGCTATTAAGGACTGAAAAATGATGTCAAAAATCCCCTTTTGCTTTTGTTCTTGTTTTTTATTAATTTAATTGACCTTTTAACTTTTTTCCAACTGAGACCGGGTAACTGGATGACTTGCAATCAGAGCAATCAGGTCATCATATTAATAAATGAGAATGAACTAGAGGGTATAAAGCACCTATCAAATTAGAGAGGAGATTAAAGAAAGTTGAAATTTCTTCATAGCCATTGATGCTCGTTTCTGTAAACAGAAATACTCATTAAAAATAGAAGAAACTCATTCAGAACGAATTTGCCTTTATAGAATTAGACTGTTCGGAGCAACATTGATAACGAGCATCAGGAGAGCAACTGCAGAAGCATTTCAGTGTTTTCGAAGATCTCTACAAGCTTTGAACCAGATAATTAGGAGGCTACTCTGTGCTGATGATGGTTACTGATGGTTGCCTTACTGATGGTGCTCCAAACAACTCAGTCTAAAGGAAAAAATCAGCTCTTAACAGGTTTTTACCCTCTTTATAATGAGTATCACTGTTTTATAGGGATGTTGACTCAGTCAGTAGCTAAATTGTAATGTCAACATCTTTCCTCAAGAATGAAAGGTACTGGACCTTTTTACTTCATTCTTTCTTACCACTATTAGTATGGATTTATGTATTGATCCTATTCTTGCTGCATGGCCTGTTCATGTTTTCTGTTCTACTGATAGACTATAATCTAGTTTCAAGTGACAGGACCATTACCCATGTTCGGATTGAACATGGGAGATATATGGTAATAATCAGTGGAAAATTCAGTGCTATAAACATCAACTAGATTGTAACTGTAATTGACAATTTTGAAAGGGAATAAGCTTAAAAATTACCAATTTATGATAAAACTAATAAATAGAGAAACCAGATTTTTATTC
Source organism: Bemisia tabaci (assembly GCF_918797505.1). Lineage (NCBI taxonomy): Eukaryota > Metazoa > Arthropoda > Insecta > Hemiptera > Aleyrodidae > Bemisia > Bemisia tabaci. Next base: position 44,166,165 of record NC_092799.1, on the reverse strand, counting down.
AAAACCATAAAGAAACAGGATGAAAAAGGAGGCATGAAAGAAAAAAATAAAATAAAAAAACAGAATAGAACAGAAGATTGAAAAAAAAAGAGAAAGACTAGTATAATTGTTGTACAGGGAGCTCAATAAAGGTTTCCACAATAAAATTAAGGGAGTAGAGGAAAAATTTATACGGCTGTATTTCCATACATTTTAAAAAGCCTTGCATAATGAAACTGAGAACATAGTTGCCACATAATGCTGAAAAATCAGCACATTCCCCAGGAACTCAATGTATAATATCTCGATTTTATTGCACAACCTGGCAACTTTAATGAGAAGATAGTTCAAGGAACTCAAACTATTTTTTCTATAATTGTGGAGAACAAGAAGCAACACTACATGATACAATGGTATCTTCAGTAAATTTCAGTGCGTCAAGAAATGAAGAAATCTTTCCGACACCGTGGATTTTTTTTTACCTTCTTACATTTTCCTAAGTTATTCAGATTTTTCAGTTATAATCAATGATAAGAAGCACTCCCAAATATTAATGAAAACCACCTAAGTTGATCATAAAATTAATTAACGCCTATACAACTAAAATAAAAATTGAGCATACCATCCATGGACTTTTCAGGGATAATGGGAAAATTAGTGATACTAGTATTCTTATGTATACAAAAGTCAACAAGATTAAATTTTAAAAAGCTGCAAAGCTTCGTTGATATCCCATTATTTACAAATTTGAGGCAAGAGCAACCAATCCATAATATTTACAAAATTGGTGCAGTTGCTAATTTTTCCTTCGGTCCAGAGTGGGAACCTTGAGGAGAATATAAAAAGAATTTTTGGGAATTTTTTTTTTTAAATTAAGCTAAAATTTACCTACAGATAGGCGTCAAAGATTGACATTTTTATGCCTACTTTGAAAGAGAAAAAAAATGGTGGTGATATATTAGGTAGTCACACTGGCATTCCATCTAAATTAAAATTATGCTCTTCAAAAGGTTTAAAAATCTGGGCTTTCAAATGCAGTACAACAGAAAAAAGTATCTATTTAATTCATTAGAGGTTTTTTTTTTTATTTAACAAAATAATGACAATCAAAATTTCAGGAACTTAAAGTCTTAATGTAACTTGCTACTTTATTGTTTTGTTTCAACTATTAACTTATTAATTACTTCACTCGGTACAGAAAACCGAAGAAATCAAGAAATAACAAGACTAATTATGGATACAATAGTTACATAATAAATACATAAATAAATAAATTATTGAGTTGATAATAATCAAATTTATTTTATGAATGAGTGGACTGCATTTCAACAAAACAGAAAAATAAAAACTAAACAATAATTTTTTTAAGAAAACAGGAAACAATCAAATGTTGCACAAAAACCTTCAGTATGAGAGGAGACTGGATTAGAGGTTCAAGAGCTACATTTAGAAAGAGAGAGAGAGACAATAACACTTACAAAAACGACTATCATTAGTCAACAAGCTTGAATTATTCTAATTCATAGATCAAGATGCATACAGACGGTTTAGTTCCTTTTGATATTTCAGTTGAATGTCCTTGCGTTTCAGTTTAAATGCTGCAGTTACAAGACCCATGTCAGGAGTCCATGCTTCAGGGACCATTTTGATTGCGGTTGGAATTTCAAATTTCTCTAATTTACCTGTAATCATAAAATCATAAATTAAGAATGGTAATGAAGAAAGAGATGAAAAAAAATTATACACATGAAAAGAAGATAGCTACAGAGATGCAGGCCCATGTAAATATCGAAGAAGCTATGTCTTCCTAGACAGATACAGCAAGTGAGTAGACTTCACATTAGTAAAATAGCACAATAATCTTGTTGGATATCCAGACATATGAGTAATATCTAAGGTCTACTCCTTAACGCACAATGTGGGTAACCTATATCAGGCATTTCTTCAAAATTCTTTGTTTGCTGGCACATTTTTCTTGGTTGCGAACAACCAGGCATGCTGAACGAGATAAGTAAAAAAGCCTAATTGAGTACAGAGACAATCTAATCTATGTGGTGGCTATCTTGCAACAAACAAGTTATCAATTTTTTCCATACGTTTATTCTCAATTGTTTTAAGAAATCAAAATGCGAGACAATGAAACAATTCAGATGAAATGCAAAAAACAGATGCAGAACCATTCTGCTTTCTTCTCAGAAATTGGGAAACTTTCTTTAGAGGTTGATACAACCTCCTGATATGAATTATTGACAAATTATGAAAAGGACCCTGTACACTCCTTATGGAAAAATGCACCACGATCGATTTTTAATTTCTAATTAAAAACCCAGAAAGGTACCTCAGAACGTTCCTGGAAATACTAAAAACCCATAGAACATAAAAAAATCTCAGAATGAGTTTAACTTATTTTCAACTCAAACTACAACTGTATCTTGGAGGCAAGCAATCATTTTGCTGATTTGAGATATCAAACAGACACCTCATAATAGACGGTATGGTATTTGCGAAGGGAACTTGGTTCCAAAAAACTACAAGCTGTTCTTGTCATCAGTTTGTTCCTACCAGATACAGCTATCAAATGATCAAAAATAGCAATAGGAATTCTCAGAGGCATGTTCAGTATGCACTCGACTTAATTCATCTCCAATGGTCGCTACAACTCTTAGCTTCCACACCACAGACACGTAGCTTTTTAAAAGGGCCCATTCCAGTTTCGACCGCAAAAAGACGAAGCTTGGACCACCACAACTGAAGAAAGAAATACTTATTTTATAAAACTGGAAGATTTGCTTACTTTTCTGGCCGTGCGCGATGAGTTCTTTGAGGACAGCTTTTTCAACGGTGGTATCTTCACACAGTTCCTCCAGGGTCTTGTTGTGAATGCCTAATTTTACTGCTAGTGCCTGGAGATGAACCGGGTTGGGAACTACTAGAGCTACAACGTGATCTTTTATTGATTCACCATAGACACAGATATTATCTACTAAAGGAGAGGTCTTCAGCTCTGTCTCCACTTTACCCAGTGATACGTATTCACCAGCCTGTAATTTGACTAAATCCTTCTTACGGTCTGAAAAGAGATAAGAATTCAAAAATTAGGTGAAGAAGCTACCATGAGTCACTTCATCCAGTTACTGGAAAAAATCATATTTTTATTGGACAACCTGTGTTTTCAACATGATTTTTGAGTCCGTAAACATTGCACAACATACAAATAATACAACTCCAATTCACACTATCAAATATCATGTTTTGGTGTTTCATCGAACGTGGATTCAGGGTTGAGAAAAATAAATTTCTTCGTTTTCAAAATTTAGGGAATTTGAAAAATCAACTTATCACGGAGATCGGTAGATCTCCCCGCCAAGCTAAAAATATAAATATAAGGAGAACAACCAAATAAAACCTCCCAGAGTAAGACCGGAAAACGCCTTCAAACGACTCTGCAGCAACCACACACACGCGGGGCGATACCCATAACCGTACGTCGGTCGACGGTATACATTACAGAAAATATACATTACAGAAAATATTAGGAATTGCCGATTTTCGCTGCTTTTTAACTTTTATCACCCCGTAGCAAAAAAACTACTCAAAGGATCATGTTTAAATTTGGCATGATGATTCCTCACGATTCAAAGGCCATACCTTTTGGTGTCTGATGTTTCAAAACTTATTATTAACGGAGATATGACGTTTTAAAGATTATAAAACGCCACCGGACTTCCTTCGTTAATTGCCGATTTTCGCTGCTTTTTAACTTTTATCACCCCGTAGCAAAAAACTACTCAAAGGATCATGTTGAAATTTGGCATGATGATTCTTCAAGATTCAAAGGTCACAATTTTTGGTGTCTGATGTTTCAAAACTTATTATTAACGGAGATATGACGTTTTAAAGATTATAAAAACGCTACCGGACTTCCTTCGTTTTCTAGAACTCCTGGCCTGGTTATAGCTGCCGATTCTCATTGTTAGCGCGCTTTTTTTATCAAACCAAAACAAAAACACTTGAATAAACTCATTCAGTGTCAATAAAAGAACAATTTGGGAATTTATTCGGAATATATTAAAGTTTAGCGGCTTCTTTCATAAGTTCCCGGGTCGTAAGTTATTTCTGACGCTAGAGTTCGCATGCCATTACGGCACGGCGGCCATTCGTGATTTTGTTATTGTTATCACAGGGACACGACACAGGTGTTCATTGTCAAGTGTCAATTATTGTCAAAAAACGTGTGAATTGTAATCGTTTTAAAGTTATTAATTCTTTTTCTCTGTAGTTCATATGTTGCTAAATGTGATTTAGTCCTAAATAATCATAGTTCAAGCACTTGAAGCTTCCACCGGATCCCAATCATCTTTCAGGAAACAGCTGATACAGACTACACATCCTAGAGCCCCTTTACCTATACTGCTGCTATGCCTTGACTACAGACTAAGCCTTTGTTTTCTCTTACTTATTTTCATCATCATCATGTACCTTTATACCATCATGAATTCTGAGTGGAAATTTTCGGAAGTGCGTGGTTTACCTATTCTTCGGAAAAAGTTGATGGTGTAGCCACATCCAAACATCCGCGTCTCAATCTCAACTAGGTACTAGCCATAAAACCCCATGGTTTATTATTTCATTCCTACTATACTTTCTACATGTGATTTATAGGAAAGGAATATCTCTTTCTCTCAGGTAACTTATCAAGCATTATAAACGATACCCTCACTTGATTGTGATTCGCCGAGTTGGCAGCTGGTCTCCACAAGCGCAAGTTCTATCGAGTCAATGTTAAGCACTCGACACTGTATTAAACTGATTTGTGACTATGACGATGATATTCTTCTTCGTCTTCCAGATACTGAACATGATTTACTATTAGTTTTCAACGTGGCCTCTAAAATCATGAGTATTGTCTGCATTGAAAGTGTTTCGTATCGCTCATGAAAATCTGTCTTATTCTAGTAAGCGTTGCGTTGTTGAGCTCGCTGAGTGTATGTTTCTATAAAGCTCTTGTATTGTTTTTGTCACAACTCGCCAATGGTGCCATCTGTTATCATGTATTAACGTGTTATTAAGTGGTGCTGATTCAGAGCTGATCAGAAAATTGACATTAGTCTCAACATGCGATGAGCAAGCTCTAACAGCATCAGGCGCCGAACTGATTGCATAATCAAGGACTTTGTTATCATGCTTTTCTTTGGGTTGGTATGTTAAGTGCTTAAACTTCTTTGAAATCAAGATGTGCGTGGTTTGATCCCGGCCCTAAGTTATTAAAGTGAACCCAGAATCTGTACTTGCTGAGTCATATTCGCTAATCCTATCTCGTCGCAGCAAAGGGACATGGTTTGAATGCTATTCTCATCAAGCGTCATATTCAAGAAATTACCAAGATCGCCAATTCTAAGCTGCCTTTTCAGAAAGCAATTTACCTTGTCAGTTTGCATAGGTAGCTAATGGCTGTCTCATTCAAAAATCATGGTTCTCCGCTGATTTGATATTCAAAAATTTGCGGAGACCATGGATTGATTGTCCACAGCTGTCAATTTCAACACAACACATCAGCCTCTGAATTCTCTTATCCATATACGCTCTCATCCTTCAAATCTTCTACAGTATCGCGTGGAAAGAGTTCAATTTCCTGTGAGTATTTATGACATCATGCTTTTCAACTATCCCTCTTCCAGAGCACAGAGTTTTTTCTTTTAAGCTCCTTGTCAACCTTGACTTGAAACATGCATTTTCGTTTGAGTATCTGCTTTGCTATAATAAGTTTGGTGAAGGTGCGCATAAGTTAAAAGTGATCTCTTTCCCTCTCCTCAGAAACATTTGAATTCCTCAATCAAATAATTTTTTTTGACTTACAAAATTGATCTATGTTACTTCAGGATCTGTGAATAGACTACTCAAGTAGGTAATACTTATTTTTTCATTTAATTCTACCCTGCCTTAAAAACATTTCTCATTAATTCGTTTCTTTTCTAGTTTTTATGGTAATTTTATTTTATTTTTTGAGGGTCAAGGTGCACAATATCAAAGGATGCGTGTCCATATTTTGTTAGTGGTCCTTGTGCATGCTTTCAAATAGTTCATCACTGTTTTAGCAATACCAGGTACCCATGCTATCACTGGATTTTGCCTGATACATAAATTCTAATTTTCTCAAGGAGTTCATTTCTTTGGAGGCCTAACCAGTGGAAATTATTTTTAAGTATGTTCCTGTAAGACTCATTTCTCAGTTGTTGGGAATCTGAGATCCATTATTTATCCTTTCTTGGCTTCATTTGACTGAAAAGTATGGCGACGTTTGATCCGATGTGTTAATTTTTGTGTTTATTTTGTAGAGAGGCACCTAGAGATGAGAGGAAAGGATGGAGGAATAATGAGTTACTCAGAAATTTTTCTCACTAAAAAACCGAAAATTCAGTGTTGGGTAGTTTAACCACGGACCAATCAGAAATTACGTCGTTTTGGAATAGCGTGGCTCTCAAGTCATGTAAAAAAAAAAAAAAAAAAAAAAAAAAAAAAAAAAAAAAAAAAACCTAGTTTGGTAAATCTTACTTGAACAATAAAAATACAGGATCGGATGACTTAGCTCATTTAAAAAAAAAATGCCCCTTAAACCATTCTAGAACATTAACCGAAAGCCACGTACGTATTTTCTTGTCAGAATGTACATAGGTTTATGAGGCAAAAAGCTCAGGCCGCTCACATCCTTTTTGGACGAAATAAGTGCGTAAATGACAATGAGGAAAGGCATACATTAAGACGTCTCCAAAAGCGGTGTCACACACAAGTCATTTCATGAAGGCAAAGACTAGGAGTCCTCTTAATAGGAGGACATTTTTGAAACAGAAATAAGAAGTATAGGCAGCAGCTCAGTAAGACTTGAAGAATGAACGGAGCAGCTCGGTATACAAGTGGGACATCCATGACGCTGCTAGTCTCTCATTATAAGGGAAAATAAAGCATAAATTTAATGGAACTGTGTTCTAGGAAAAAGAGAGGCGAATCAAGACAAAAAAGGGGGGGAGGGGGAAAGAAAAAAAAAAACAATGAGAAAAAATTTTTCCTTCTAACGCTTTTTTAGTTTTCTTTTCCTCGCGCCCACGACATGGTGAAAAACATGTACAGCCGAGAAAAAAAGAATTCATACACTGTTTTTTAAAGTTTCCCTCAGAATCTCCCAAAAGGGGCCGTCCAGGCACCTCCCTTAATAACGAGCAATCTCGAGACTTTCCTCCGAGCGATAGTCCCTAAGAGGAAAGTTGGGGTGAATGAAAGTTGGGAGGTGACTCCAACACGAGGTTCTACAAATCGAGGAAAGATGCTAAAATTCGGGCCAATATTATTAATAAAGAAGTTTGCTTTAAAAAAAGTCAAGAAATTAACAAAATTATGTACATTAGATTAGGTACCTTTCAAGTGGTCTCATCAATACCTATTACCCTATCAGGAACACTGCAGCAGTTTTGCAAGATCTCTCTTAGGATGAAAACGAAACTAAAAGTAGGGATAAAAAATCAGACAATTCTGCTCCCTTAGTTGAAGTTTGTTAGGGTGTGATCAATTATAACGAAAAACCTTCATTGATTATCACACCAAAAACCACTTCCCGTGAAAAAATGACCCCGCCAAGCTAAAAATATAAATATATCGGTACGCCGACTCAAAAGCAATGAATCATGCAAATGAAGTAAGACATGCCAAGCAAATTTCCTAGAATAATAAATTGTGAAGTGTCTCCTCCCTATCGAACATTATTACCCGGGAAAACCGAAAATTATAGACAAAAAAAAAAATGAAATTAAAAAAAAACCGATACAAAATTTATACACCTTTTTTTGTGTAGTCAAATTGTACTACAAGAAAAGGTGAATAAATTTGTATCCCTTTATAAATATATTTGTTTGTATTTGTCCTATAATTATCCGTTTTTCCGCGGTAAAACAATGTTGGAAGGAGGCAGAGCACATATACAATTTAGTATGTCAGGAAATTTGGCTTGGACGGGGGGTTGCTCTACTTCATTATGATATCATAGGTCTTATGAGGCGACGTATATGTGTAATATATTTAGCTTGGCGGGGTACCATTTTACACGGACAGTGTTTTTGTGTGTAGATTTGTCCATACAAAGATTATTTGACATGGTTTTCGGAGTCTCATTTCCCCTTATATGGCGAGTTTAAAAGTGATGAGTGTTCTCCAACGGAAGTTCACAAAAAAAAAA